>NC_085989.1:11240700-11901984 GCF_030014385.1 Trichomycterus rosablanca
TGAATGGATACTTTATACATAGATAGATGGATAGATGGATGGATGGATATATACTTTATACATAGATAGATGGATGGATGGATGGATGGCTGGCTGGATAGATGGATAGATAGATACTTTATACATAGATACCCCTACTGACGGACTGAAAAAAGTTAGACTGAGTGGTGTTGGTCCACATTATTTTCTGACTTAAAATAATGAGCCGCCTCATTACCCAGCAGTAAGAACAGCCTGAGGAGACTGTAGCCTAACAGCCTGTTAACAACCTTTAATTCTGTAGCACAATCAATAACTGCATCGAAAAAGTATTGTGCCATTCATGTACTCATTATTACTGACTCACCAGCTTTTTAAAATGTATCTATTATCTTTATATGAACACGAAAACGGATGGATGGGTGGATATGTGGATGGATGGATGGATATGTGGATGGATGGATGGATGGATGGATGGATATGTGGATGGATATGTGGATGGATATGTGGATGGATGGATAGATGGATGGATAGATGGATAAATAGATGGATGAATGGATGGATGGATGGATGGATATGTGGATGGATAGATGGATGGATATGTGGATGGATGGATAGATGGATGGATGGATAGATGGATAGATGGATATGTGGATGGATGGATGGATATGTGGATGGATGGATGGATATGTGGATGGATATGTGGATGGATAGATATATGGATGGATGGATAGATGGATAGATATATGGATGGATATGTGGATGGATGGATGGATGGATGGATAGATATATGGATGGATATGTGGATGGATATGTGGGTTGATGGATAGATGGATGTGGATGGATGGATGGATGGATGGATATGTGGATTGATGGATAGATGGATGGATATGTGGATTGATGGATAGATGGATGGATGGATGGATGGATGGATATGTGGATTGATGGATGGATATGTGGATGGATGGATGGATGGATGGATGGATGGATATGTGGATGATGGATAGATAGATGGATGGATAGATGGATGGATGGATAGATGGATGGATGGATAGATGGATGGATATGTGGATGGATATGTGGATGGATGGATAGATGGATGGATGGATGGATGGATGGATAGATATATACTTTATACATAGATAGATGGATAGATGGATAGATGGATAGATACAGTATATACTTTATACATAGATAGATGGATGGATGGATGGATGGATGGATGGATAGATAGATATATACTTTATACATAGATGGATAGATTGATAGATATATACTTTATACATAGATAGATGAATAGATGGATGGATGGCTGGATAGATGGATAGATAGATACTTCATACATAGATAGACAGATAGACAGATGGATGGATGGATGGATAGATAGATGGATAGATACTTTATACATAGATGGATGGATGAATTGATACTTTATACATAGATAGATGGATAGATGGATGGATGGATCTATACTTTATACATAGATAGATGGATGGATGGATGGATGGCTGGCTGGATAGATGGATAGATAGATACTTTATACATAGATACCCCTACTGACGGACTGAAAAAAGTTAGACTGAGTGGTGTTGGTCCACATTATTTTCTGACTTAAAATAATGAGCCGCCTCATTACCCAGCAGTAAGAACAGCCTGAGGAGACTGTAGCCTAACAGCCTGTTAACAACCTTTAATTCTGTAGCACAATCAATAACTGCATCGAAAAAGTATTGTGCCATTCATGTACTCATTATTACTGACTCACCAGCTTTTTAAAATGTATCTATTATCTTTATATGAACACGAAAACGGATGGATGGGTGGATATGTGGATGGATGGGTGGATATGCGGATGGATAGGTGGATATGTGAATGGATGGATGGATGGATGAATGTGTGGATGGATGGATGGATATGTGGATGGATGGATGGATATGTGGATGGATGGATGGATGGATGAATGTGTGGATGGATGGATGGATGAATGTGTGGATGGATGGATGGATGGATGGATACGTGGATGGATGGATGGATACGTGGATGGATGGATGGCTGGATGGATGGATATGTGGATGGATGGATGGATAGATGGATATGTGGGTGGATGGATGGATATGTGGATGGATATGTGGATGGATATGTGGATGGATATGTGGATGATGGATGATGGATAGATAGATGGATGGATATGTGGATGGATAGATGGATGGATATGTGGATGGATATGTGGATGGATGGATAGATGGATGGATGGATGGATGGATGGATAGATGGATGGATGGATATGTGGATGGATAGATGGATGGATATGTGGATGGATGGATGGATGGATGGATATGTGGATGGATATGTGGATGGATGGATAGATGGATGGATGGATATGTGGGTGGATAGATGGATGGATGGATGGATGGATATGTGGATGGATGGATGGATGGATGGATGGATGGATTTGTGGATTGATGGATAGATGGATGGATATGTGGATGGATAGATGGATGGATAGATGGATGGATATGTAGATGGATATGTGGATGGATGGATAGATGGATGGATAGATAGATGGATGGATATGTGGATGGATGGATGGATATGTGGATTGATGGATAGATGGATGGATGGATAGATGGATGGATAGATATATGGATGGATATGTGGATGGATGGATGGATGGATATGTGGATTGATGGATAGATGGATGTGGATGGATGGATGGATGGATGGATATGTGGATTGATGGATAGATGGATGGATGGATGGATGGATGGATGGATGGATGGATATGTGGATTGATGGATAGATGGATGGATGGATGGATGGATATGTGGATTGATGGATAGATGGATGGATATGTGGATTGATGGATAGATGGATGGATGGATGGATGGATGGATATGTGGATTGATGGATAGATGGATGGATGGATGGATGGATGGATATGTGGATTGATGGATAGATGGATGGATGGATATGTGGATGGATGGATATGTGGATGGATGGATGGATGGATGGATATGTGGATGGATGGATATGTGAATGGATGGATGGATGAATACTTTATTGATCCAGAAGGAAATTAAAGTCAACTTATCCAAAAGTTATCCCAAAGTGGGATTAAAGTCACGGTTTATGGATTGGACACCAAGTCACCCCTGCTGCTCACCCCTGAGTGAGCTGCGTTGTTGGTAAAATTGTTTTAAGCAGTTTAACTTTAATGCACAGACACACCATGTAACTTCTTGTGTTAGTGAGCCTGTTAACATGGCAACAGTATTAAAAGCTACATGTGTGGATCAGATAAGTTCCTACCACTACCCTGTTCAAAACCCTAAACTAGATTAAACCAAGAATTTAGCCAATTCCTAAACTAATGCTTATGGATTACACTAAGCTGTGACGAAACTAAACATGAACTAGGTCTAGGTCTTGGGTTTAAACTGTCTGCAATCAAATAAAAGTGTAATTAAATGTAAGAAACACTGCACTTCTGTTTATCCCAACTTTTTCTAATTTGTGGTTGTAGTTGGAGAGTTTAGATAATTTGGATTGGATGTCAAAAAGCAGATTTCAAAGGTCACATGTATTGGAAAAAGTAGACAAAGTCATAAAGAAGAACTAATACCTCAGTTTTTAATCCTGGAAGCTATTAGGTGTTTGCACAATGACCCAACTCACACAGAAGGCTAAATCAAGCTAAAATTAAGCTATTGATTTTTTTCCCCTATAAAGTTGTAACCTTAATCCTTTGAGGGCCGTCCTAAGAAAGAGAGATTGTACCGGCGCTATGCCAGGAGCTGGATGATTAAGGTAAAAATGTTAGCGCACATACTGTGTAACCATATATAAGGTGTAAAGAGTTTATTTTTGACCCAGCAGAATTTTTTAATTTTTAATAGATCAATAAAATCAGCCCAAATCCCAAAACCACATGTATAGTTAGACACGTCTTCAAATATTAAGTTCAGGTGTTTGTCACACCCACTGCAACAGGTGTACACTGATCAGCCATAACATTAAAACCGCCTTCTTGTTTCTACACTCACTGTCCATTTTATCAGCTCCACTTACCATATAGAAGCACTTTGTAGTTCTACAATTACTGACTGTAGTCATCTGTTTCGCTGCATGCTTTGTTAGCTCCCTTTCATGCTGTTCTTCAATGATCAGGAACACTACAGAGCAGGAATTATTTGGGTGGTGGATCATTCTCAGCACTGCAGTGACACTGACATGGTGGTGGTGTGTTAGTGTGTGTTGTGCTGGTATGAGTGGATCAGACACAGCAATGCTGATGGAGTTTTTAAACACCTCACTGTCACTGCTGGACTCAGAATAGTCCACCAACCAACAACATCCAGCCAACAGCGCCCCATGGGCAGCGCCCTGTGACCACTGATGAAGGTCTAGAAGATGACCAACTCAAACAGCAGCAATAGATGAGCGATCGTCTCTGACTTTACATCTACAAAGTGGACCAACTAGGTAGGAGTGTCTAATAGAGTGGACAGTGAGTGGACACGGTATTTAAAAACTCCAGCAGCACTGCTGTGTCTGATCCACTCATACCAGCACAACACACACTAACACAACCACCACTATGTCAGTGTCACTGTAGTGCTGAGAATGATCCACCACCTAAAAAATACCTACTCTGTAGTGGTCTTGTGGGGGTCCTGACCATTGAAGGACAGAGTAAAAGGAGGTTTAAAAAGTATGTAGAGAAATAGATGGACTACAGTCAGTAATTGTAGAACTACAAAGTGCTCCTCTATGGTAAGTGGAGCTGATAAAATGGACAGTGAGTGTAGAAACAAGGAGGTGGTTTTAATGTTACGGCTGATCAGTGTATATATTTAATTACATAACTAAATGATATGCATAAACACCAAACCTTGGGGATGAACTGGAATGCTGAGTGTTTCTCGTCGATCAGTATTATAAATGCTCTTTTTTTTTTTTTTTTTTTTTTTTAGTCATATCCAATTGCCCAAATGCATTTTGTTTCCTCTCTACTCTTGCTGTCTTCCACTCTGATCACGGAGCGATGTGACTAAAACACGCCCCCTCTGACATGTGCAGTAGCCCACTGCACGAGGGCTCAGTGTTGCACACTGCTCTCCATTATCCCCAGTCTCCATTATTCCAGGTGCCATCGATCAGCCAGCAGAGGCTGTAATTGCATCAGGTATAAGGAACCCCCCTCTGGCATCCAACTCAATGGATAAGCCATTCATTGTCTGTGTAGGTGCCAAGCCTGCCGGTAGAAGAGCAGAGATCCAAACTCATCTCTGTGTACGGGCCCAAATTCCCATAAACATTACAAAAGACTTGTTGGACACCATAGCAGAAAACTAAAAAGGGTGAAGTTGTGGCTAGTTTTGGAATGTCCAACAGACTTGAGGTGAGGTGTCCACATACCTTGTTGATTTGCCTCCAAGCATAATGATGAACATATAAGGTAAGTACAGTACTAATTACCCTTATCAAGACTGGAGTGGACCCAAAGCTACTGGGTACCATGCTACCAAATTCCAGGTTTAAAAAGCTGTCCTATATATAGCAAAATCTTTTTAAACACCTTGTGAGGCTGCTGTGCTTCGAGCCAGACAGGTCACTGGGTCAGTCTGGAGGAGGCGAGTGACCTAAATAGCTGTCTGAATAATTGTCTGATGACCCTGATGAGTGATTGTGAATTTCTGCCTTCTCAAGGAGAGTCGATGGTGGTGCTGGTGAAAGTGTAGCCCAGATCTGGACTTCTGTAGCACTTACCTCTGTTTTTATTCAGATATAGATGGACCAGATGTGCTGACAATTCAAATTCCTGTGAGTTTGTCAGATATTTATAGCTAAGTCACTGCTTGTCTTTGTTTATATCTATTTGTTCTCCTCTGGCTGTGCAAACTACTGTGTGTCATTCAGATGCGATAGCAGGGCAGCTTACTGGGTTCTACAGGCTTCAAGAGTCTGAAATAAATCTGAATAAACTGATTATGATTATTTGCCAGTACCAAACAGACAGTGTTTACATGTACACAGTAATTAACTTCAGAAAGGTATTGTGATATTCCACTAGCAGCTTTCCAACTTTCCAAGTTTTAATTTCAGCTCTGCTACTAGTCGCTTGGGCACTCCCTATCAGGCACAATTGGCAGTGCCTGCAGCAGACAAAATTGGCCACTAGTCTGCCAAGTGGGGAAAAAACGGTCTAAAAATTGGACAGGGTTTTTGACTGTGTGTAAGGAGCCTGGTTAGTAGCCAGGTACAGAAATGGGGGAACGTAGAGATCAGTGTGACTCTCCATGCACAAGACTGGCCTCACGTGCAAATCCACCGGAGTACGAGAGAATAAAAAGTGGTCAGTGGACTGTGCACGCATCAGAGGGAGAGTGTTTTAGGCAAGTATACATTCATCGGATGTGATCGTGAAAGGGAAAAAATGCATTAATAAAGTAGTTTAAAAAAAAGCTACATTTTAGGTATACGTGTATTTAAATAATCTGACGAAGAAAGGACCTCTGATTTTACTCAAATCAGTCAGACACAAACCATATTGTTTTGGAGTAATTGTGTGGCTACTCATACTACTCCCAAGAGCAAGGTGGTAGTATTGCTACTAGTAATAGTAATTGTTTTATCAGCCAAGTAATGCTGGTAGCCTATTTACTTATATGATTGTACTGTATATCTATCTATCTATCCATCCATCCAATAACGTCTGCATCTGTAATGTTTACACACTATATAGCCAAGGTATGTGAACACCCCTACCAATTATTAAGTTTTTAGCCACACCAATTGTAAACATAAAAAAAAATATTCAATACATTTAAATAAAATAAATAATATTTTTGGCTATAGTTTGATAAAGTTCATTTGTACAAAGACATGTTTTGACAAGAATGGTGTAAAGAACCTCTAGTGGCCTGCAAAGAGCCTTAAACCCACTCAAACCTTAGGGAAGAATTGGGAAGTTGACTGTGAGTCAGGCATGTTATTAGTTAATTTTCCTCATTTGGTCTTGTGAGGTAAGTCAAGAATTGCAATTCGGACAATTCCAGACAGCAATAAATTCTCTGACCCTGTAAACCTTCTGCTAATAGTTAACAACCATGGGCATTTTTAAGCAGCTGACTGGGGATCTGAAAATGAAACTAACTGACACTTAATGGAACTCTACAAAACCTTCCAATGACTGCAAATGAACTGGTTTTGCTGATACAGAACGGGTGTGCCCAGTTTGTGCATAAGAACCCCCTTCCTTTGCCACACAGAGCCTGATTCTAACCCCCACTGAGTGTCTTTGGGATGAATTGGAACATAATTCTCAAAGCAGCCAATGTGTAACTTCAAACAGGACCTGTACTACACTCTGGCTCACAAGAGGACAATGTCTTCAGAATTGTTAGGGCAGTTGTAGACTAGTGGTTTAGGTACTTGACTAGTAAGTAGAATGTTGCTGGTTTAAACCCCACTACTGCCAGGTTGCCACTGTTGGGCCGTTGAGCAAGGCCCTTAACCCTCAATTGCTTAGACTTTGTACTGTAGAGGCGCTCAGGTGGCTCTCGTCCTGTCAGTTCGAAACTTAACTCTACGTCTAAATGAATGATGATTGGCTGTTGTTCATGGGCAGGGTGCCGCAGCGGACCTCATAACTGATGCAATTATGACCTCTGCTGGCTGATTGATGGCAGTCGAGGGATAATATGATCAGGGTGTGTCTCTCCGTACACAACGCTGATCCGCATATGAACTCGCCTTGTGCAGGTGAAAAGATGCAGTCAGAACAGCACGAGCGTCGGAGGGGGCATGTGTTAGTCACGGCTCTCCTCAACCAGGGTGGAGATCAACATCAGTAGAGAGGAAGTATAATGCAATAGGGTGATTGAATATGACTAGATTCCCTATTTATGGCCTCTAGATGCCAGGCCAAGTTGCGACACCTTGCAGTTCCTTATCATAGGACTCAGCGTTATCTTGTTATCTCCTAAGATATCTTGTGTATGACCTTGTTCTATATATCTGGTTTCCCGGTTCTGCACATGGAACCACACCATCCAGCCCCGTTATCACGGTTACACCATGGTTACAATATGATATGTCCAACAAGCTAACTGTCAGGCATTTACAAACTTTTTTTGGTGGGGGAGGGGGTGTTCACACAGTGAAAAATAGAGGTGATACATATCCTTTTTCTGCCTGTGAAAAGGGCACCATGCTTTTCGATCTGCTTCTAGTCGTCGTCCTGATGGAGCACTAAAATGTCAGGAAAAGAAGAACGCATTTGGCTAATTAAAACTAACAACACAACACTGAAGTCATCCAGGCTTCCAGGCATTCACTTGATTTAGCTGTTGAAGAAATGCTGTTGCTTACACAGCTTATTAGCAAAGCTCTGATTGGAAATAGCGTAAAGCTAGCGCTATGGGAAATCAATGGCTAATCAGGGTGGGAGCCATCCTAAATGCACACGGTGCTGGGTTTTCTCCCTAGAGCAGTCACTTCAAAGCCGAGGAAAGAACTGAATAGTAAAGACATAAGAGCTTTGGTGTAAATTACATCAGCAGCCCGGGATAAACAGTTCTGCTTAGCAATGTGATATTGTGCCAGAAACCGCGGTGGCAGAGTCACCCCATTCCAATGATCCCACTGAGGATTCAGCGTTTATTTGGGTTTAATGGGTTTTAAAGAATGGGGGAGAGGGGAGGCTCAGAGCTTCAATGGGAATGTACACTGATCGGCCATAACATTAAAATAACCTCCTTGTTTCTACACACACTGTCCATTTTATCAGCTCCACTTACTATATAGAAGCACTTTGTTGTTCTACAATTACTGACTGTAGTCCATCTGTTTCTCTGCATGCTTTGTTAGCCCCCTTTCAATCAGATCTTTAATGGTCAGGACCCCCACAAGACCACCACAGAGCAGGTATTATTTAGGTGGTGGATGATTTTCAACACTGCAGTGACACTGACATGGTGCTGGTGTGTTAGTGTGTGTTGTGCTGGAATGAGTTGATCAGACACAGCAGTGTCAACTCACTGTCCACTTTATTAGACACTCCTACCTAGTTGGTCCACCTTGTAGATGTAAAGTCAGAGACGATCGCTCATCTATTGCTGCTGTTTGAGTTGGTCATCTTCTAGACCTTTATCAGTGGTCACAAGAAGCTGCCAATGGGGCACTGTTGGCTGGATATTTTTTTGGTTGGTGGACTATTCTCAGTCCAGCAGTGACAGTGAGGTGTTTAAAAACTACATCAGCACTGCTGTGTCTTATCCACTCATACCAGCACAATACACACTAACACACCGCCACTTCAGTGCTGAGAATGATCCACCACCTAAATAATACCTGCTCTGTAGTGGTCCTGATCATTGAAGAACAGCATGAAAGGGGGCTAACAAAGCATGCAGAGAAACAGACGGACTACAGTCAGTAATTGTAGAACTACAAAGTGCTTCTATATGGTAAATGGAGCTGATAAAATGGACAATATATGTAGAAACAAGGAGGTAGTTTTAATGCTATGGCTGATCGGTGTAAATGGCACATTGCAAAACATTGGCTACATTAGCAGCAGGAAACAAAGGAGCTCCTACTGGTTTAGCAGAATAGGTTCAAACAATCTTATGAGGCTATGCACGGAAATGTATTACCATGAGGGGTGCTAAATGCCCTCCGGCTCAGTGCTGTGCGACAGTATTGATTGGCACATAAAGAGGTGCTCGGCAACAAGAGCCAATAGTCCATTATGATAATTGTGCTGTGTATCACGCCAACTACGATGCTAATAATGCAAATGATGACAAAAGTAATTCAAATACTGAACGTCAGATGTGTTTGTATCTGAGGAGCAAAGATGATCAGAGGATCTCCAGTTTGTCAACAAATGCATGAGAAAATTATTAAAATGTTTAAAAACAATGTACCTCATAGAAAGATTGGAAGGGATTTGCATATTTCTCCCTCTACAGTGCATAATATCATTTTAATATTCAAAGAATCTGGAACAATTTCATTGCGTAAAGAGCAAGAACACAAGCTTAAGCTGAACACCCATGATCTTTGATCCCTCTCAGACGGCACTGCATCAAGAACCGCCACTCAACAATAGCTGATATAACCACATGGGTGAGGGATTACTTTGCCAAACCTTTGTCAAGCTCTACAATACAGAGTTGCATGCACAAATGCCCTAAAGAAGCCTTATGTTAAACATGTCCAGAAGCGGCGTCGACTTCTCTGGGCTCTGAGGCATCTAGAATGGACAATCACACAGTGGAAACGTGTATTGTGGTCATATAAATCAGCATTCCAGGTCTTTTTTGGAAAAAATAGACGCTGTGTGCTCCAGACCAAAGACAAAAAGAAGCGACAAGTCCAAAAGCCAGGGTCTGTCATGGTATGGGGTCTGTCAGTGCCCTTCGCAAAGGTCATTTGCACTTCTGTGACGGCAGCATTAATGCAGAAAAGTACATTGAGATCTTAGAGCAACGTGCTGCCTTCAAGACGTCATCTTTCCTAGGGACGTCCATGCATTTTTTAACAATAACAATGACGTCCATGCATTTTTTAACAATGACAATGACGTCCATGCATTTTTTTTTACTAGAGTGGACAGTGAGTGGACACGGTATTTAAAAACTCCAGCAGCGCTGCTGTGTCTGATCCAGTCATACCAGCACAACACACACTTACACACCACCACCATGTCATTGTCACTGCAGTGCTGAGAATGATCCACCACCTAAATAATGCCTGCTCTGTGGTGGTCCTGACCATTAAAGAACAGGGTGAAAGCAGGCTAAAAATTATGTTAAAAAAAAAAATATGAACTACATTCAGTAATTGTAGAATTATGAAGTGCTTCTATATGGTAAGTGGAGCTGATAAAATAGACAGTGAGTGTAGAAACAAGGTGGTGGTTTTAATGTTATGGATGATCAGTGTACATAATCACCACTTGAGCTCAAACACCCTATCAGTATTTTATGCCTTTACTCTGCAGTTATACCCTTACACCTCTCGTTTTACACTTGCCAGCTGAGGTAGATTCTTACAGATGACTCGGCTCTGTCTTCAGTGACATTACAAGGGTCATTTAGCGCTCAGGATGAAAGGATGTAATAGGCCTTACGTTGTCGGCAGGGGTCTAACGTTGACATATGACAACCACTAGTGACACCAGGGAACATCTTCGTAAAAATCCATTCAGTTAGACTCCTGGCGCTCTAGCGTGGTGGATAATAGCTCAGCACTGACAGTGATTTGATGGTTTAGCAGAGCATCTGTCTCTCATTTTGGTGGATGGCTTCCATGTCATTGGGTGAAAACCAAATTCACAAATTTAGGGAAACCTTTGACAAATAGGCAGTTTTACAGATAAGTTTTACAGATAAGTTGTTAATACAAATGAATACTTATTAATTATCTGGCTTTATCTAGCTTATTTGGAGTCCAATGTATAATTTCCACCCATGATCATACCAATCAATCATGTTTTTTTAATACCCCAGGAGTAAGAATAAATGCCACCCTGTCCCACTGCAAGCCTGATTTGGTTGAAGATGCACTATACACCGATCAGCCATAACATTAAAACCACCTCCTTGTTTCTACACTCACTGTCCATTTTATCAGCTCCACTTACCATATAGAAGCACTTTGGAGTTCTACAATTACTGACTGTAGTAGCCCCCTTTCATGCTGTTCTTCAATGGTCAGGACCCCAACAGGACCACTACAGAGCAGGTATTATTTAGGTGGTGGATCATTCTCAGCACTGCAGTGACACTGACATGGTGGTGGTGTGTTAGTGTGTTGTGCTGGTATGAGTGGATCAGACACTGCAGCGCTGCTGGAGTTTTTAAATATCGTGTCTACTCACTGTCCACTCTATTAGACACTCCTACCTAGTTGGTCCACCTTGTGGATGTAAAGTCAGAGACGATCGCTCATCTATTGCTGCTGTTTGAGTTGGTCAAAAAAAAAACTTTTCTAAAATACAACCCCAAAGCAGAAAAAGTTGGGACAGCATGGAAAATTGCAAATAATAATAATAAAAAACACAGAGTTTCTTATATTTACTTTGACTTTTATTTGATTGCAGACAGGATGAACCTAAAATATTTCATGTTTTATCTGCTCAACTTAATTTCCTTCATTAATAAACATCCATTCCTGCATTTCAGGCCTGCAACGCATTCCAAAAAGAGTTGGGACAATATCTGTAATGTTGCCATTACTTTTCACCACACTTAAAAGATATTTTGTCACCGAGGAGACCAAGTAATTTAGTGTTTCAGCTTTTATTTTGTCTCATTCTTCCTGCAAACACGTCTTAAGATGTGCAACAGTACAGGGTCGTCATTGTTGCATTTTTGTTTCAAAATTCTCCACACATTCTCTATTAGGGACAGGTCAGGACTGCAGGCAGGCCAGTCCATTACCCGTACCCTCTTCTTCCGCAGCCATGTCTTTGTGGATAACATCTCAGTCTTTTGTTGACAAACTGGAGACTCATCAGAGACTCATCCTTTCCTGGATGCTGCTGTTGTCAACAGGTGATTGTAATCATGCTTTGGTACATCACCTGTTTGGGATCAAATCATTATTTAGTTTTTTCACTTCATTACTAGCCCTAAATTGCCCCAGTCCCAACTAGTTTTGGATTGTGTTGCAGGCCTGGAGGTATATTAACAAATGAAATAAAATTAAAAGTAAAAGAACACTGCATCTTTATTCTATTTGCATTTTCCATACGGTCCCACCTTTTTCTGATTTGGGGTTGTATTTAATAGAACTGAATTAATAAATCTGTTGTGTTAACACAAAAACTCTATTATTAGGAGGGGTGTTCACATGTTTTTGAAGAGTGAACCAGCCAAATAAACAGATGCATAAAGTCTCTACTAGGTTGCCACATAATCATATTTTCATCTTAAATATCTGCTGTTAGACCTTTGTCCTTTACAACTCTTTTTACCTCCCTCTCTCACTCTGTTCTTCCTCTATTTGTCCTTTCTCCTGTGCGGCATCTGTTGAAGCTAGTGAATAAATCAAGGAGATGCTGAGCTGAAGATAACGAGGCGGTGGGGGATTCTTTGCACTGCAGATGCATCACCCAAGGCCAAATGGAGGAGGACCAAGCTGGCTTAAGCAAGATGCACAATAGAAAAAGCAGAAAGAAGAGCATAGCGCTCTTTTAAAAGCTCTAGATTGGTAACTTTTACACTGTAACTGTTAAAATGAACAGTTTCTAGATATACAGTGTATCACAAAAGTGAGTACACCCCTCACATTTCTGCAGATATTTAAGTATATCTTTTCATGGGACAACACTGACAAAATGACACTTTGACACAATGAAAAGTAGTCTGTGTGCAGCTTATATAACAGTGTAAATTTATTCTTCCCTCAAAATAACTCAAAATACAGCCATTAATGTCTAAACCATCGGCAACAAAAGTGAGTACACCCCTAAATGTCCAAATTGAGCACTGCTTGTCATTTTCCCTCCAAAATGTCATGTGACTCGTTAGTGTTACTAGGTCTCAGGTGTGCATAGGGAGCAGGTGTGTTCAATTTAGTAGTACAGCTCTCACACTCTCTCATACTGGTCACTGAAAGTTCCAACATGGCACCTCATGGCAAAGAACTCTCTGAGGATCTTAAAAGACGAATTGTTGCGCTACATGAAGATGGCCAAGGCTACAAGAAGATTGCCAACACCCTGAAACTGAGCTGCAGCACAGTGGCCAAGATCATCCAGCGTTTTAAAAGAGCAGGGTCCACTCAGAACAGACCTCGCGTTGGTCGTCCAAAGAAGCTGAGTGCACGTGCTCAGCGTCACATCCAGCTGCTGTCTTTGAAAGATAGGCGCAGGAGTGCTGTCAGCATTGCTGCAGAGATTGAAAAGGTGGGGGGTCAGCCTGTCAGTGCTCAGACCATACGCCGCACACTACATCAAATTGGTCTGCATGGCTGTCACCCCAGAAGGAAGCCTCTTCTGAAGTCTCTACACAAGAAAGCTCGCAAACAGTTTGCTGAAGACATGTCAACAAAGGACATGGATTACTGGAACCATGTCCTATGGTCTGATGAGACCAAGATTAATTTGTTTGGTTCAGATGGTCTCAAGCATGTGTGGCGGCAATCAGGTGAGGAGTACAAAGATAAGTGTGTCATGCCTACAGTCAAGCATGGTGGTGGGAATGCCATGGTCTGGGGCTGCATGAGTGCAGCAGGTGTTGGGGAGTTACATTTCATTGAGGGACACATGAACTCCAATATGTACTGTGAAATACTGAGCAGAGCATGATCCCCTCCCTCCGGAAACTGGGTCGCAGGGCAGTGTTCCAGCATGATAATGACCCCAAACACACCTCTAAGACGACCACTGCTTTATTGAAGAGGCTGAGGGTAAAGGTGATGGACTGGCCAAGCATGTTTCCAGACCTAAACCCAATAGAACATCTTTGGGGCATCCTCAAGCGGAAGGTGGAGGAACGCAAAGTCTCGAATATCCGCCGGCTCCGTGATGTCGTCATGGAGGAGTGGAAAAGCATTCCAGTGGCAACCTGTGAAGCTCTGGTAAACTCCATGCCCAGGAGAGTTAAGGCAGTTCTGGGAAATAATGGTGGCCACACAAAATATTGACACTTCAGGAACTTTCACTTAGGGGTGTACTCACTTTTGTTGCTGGTGGTTTAGACATTAATGGCTGTATATTGAGTTATTTTGAGGGAAGAATAAATGTACACTGTTATATAAGCTGCACACAGACTACTTTTCATTGTGTCAAAGTGTCATTTTGTCAGTGTTGTCCCATGAAAAGATATACTTAAATATCTGCAGAAATGTGAGGGGTGTACTCACTTTTGTGATACACTGTAAATTTAAGACCATCGAGAGATTTTAAATAACATTGAAGGATTTGAATAGCAAAGCTCTCAATTTACCAGTGGATCAACGCCCCCAACCTTCACCTATGGTCATGAGCTCTGGGTAATGACCAAACAAACGAGCTTGCAGATATAAGAGGCTAAAATGGGTTTACTCTGTGATTGGTTGTGGAGGGTCGGAGTAGAACCTCTTCTCCTTCGCAGCGCAGAGAGCCAGTTGAGGCCAGTTTCAGGCATCTAATAAGGATGCCTCCTGGGCACCTCGTGTTGGAGACATACCAAGCACAGCTAGTTTTGGATTGTGTTGCAGGCCTGGAATGCAGGACTGGAGGTATATTAACAAATGAAATAAAATTAAAAGTAAAAGAACACTGCATCTTTATTCTATTTGCATTTTCCATACGGTCCCACCTTTTTCTGATTTGGGGTTGTATTTAATAGAACTGAATTAATAAATCTGTTGTGTTAACACAAAAACTCTATTATTAGGAGGGGTGTTCACATGTTTTTGAAGAGTGAACCAGCCAAATAAACAGATGCATAAAGTCTCTACTAGGTTGCCACATAATCATATTTTCATCTTAAATATCTGCTGTTAGACCTTTGTCCTTTACAACTCTTTTTACCTCCCTCTCTCACTCTGTTCTTCCTCTATTTGTCCTCTCTCCTGTGCGGCATCTGTTGAAGCTAGTGAATAAATCAAGGAGATGCTGAGCTGAAGATAACGAGGCGGTAGGGGATTCTTCGCACTGCAGATGCATCACCCAAGGCCAAATGGAGGAGGACCAAGCTGGCTTAAGCAAGATGCACAATAGAAAGAGCAGAAAGAAGAGCATAGCGCTCTTTTAAAAGCTCTAGATTGGTAACTTTTACACTGTAACTGTTCAAATGAACAGTTTCTAGATATAAATTTAAGACCATCGAGAGATTTTAAATAACATTGAAGGATTTGAATAGCAAAGCTCTCAATTTACCAGTGGATCAACACCCCCAACCTTCACCTATGGTCATGAGCTTGCAGATATAAGAGGCTAAAATGGGTTTACTCTGTGATTGGTTGTGGAGCGTCGGAGTAGAACCTCTTCTCCTTCGCGGTGCAGAGAGCCAGTTGAGGCCAGTTTCAGGCATCTAATAAGGATGCCTCCTGGGCACCTCCTGTTGGAGACATACCAAGCACAGCTAACGAGGAGGAGGCCCTGGGGCTAGACCCAGAACCCAGCTGGTCTGGGACTGCCTGGAGTTCCCATAGAAGGAGCTGGATGAGACTGCAAGGGGCAGGGATGCCTGGGCTGCTTTGCTTGCCCTGTTGCTACGGCAACACTGAATAATGATGATGGTTTTAGAAAAGTAGAATGTTAGCCTTTAACATACACATTTGAGTCACATTATTATGACCACTCCCATATTTCATTTGTGGCAGCCTGTAGCTCATAAAGGAGGCCATGTTTTGTAGCTGGCTTGATGGATATATAAGGTATATGCCTTGCTGCTGTCATGGGTAAAAGTACCATGGGTAAAATTGTCTTTCCTGGAGTGGATGGGATCTTCCAGCAAGACAATGTGACATGTCACATGGCTAGAAATGCCCAATATGGCTGGAAGAGCATGACCAAGACTTCCAAGTACTACCCTGACCCCCTTATTCCCAAAACTTCAATTCAGTAAAGCATTTGTGGGAGCACCTCGATTGTTGTGTTCACTCTAAGGATCCTCCTCCACACCCTCCATACTTGTGGGATGCACTGCAGTCAGCATGGCTCCAGATACCTGTGACAACCTACCAGGACCTTGTTAAGTCACTCTCAGCCCATCTATGCTGGCCAATGTAAAAGAAAAGGTGTCATGCGGGGCAGGGTGTGCCAGAGTATAGAAGACTTGGATATACTCCAATTGGAACAATGCTACACCAAGAATGTTAGCCTTTAACGTAAGTTAATGTGTTTAGAGTCAAAGAGACCCGAGTTCAAGTGTGGTTGGGCATTCTATTGGCTAAGGAGGGGAAAGTCATGGAGACTTTGATATACCCCACTAGGAACAATGAGTAAAGGGTAAAATGAAACTAGGAAAATAACTACTACAAATACATACTACAGTATGTGTTACACATGAATATAATAAAAAGAAAACATTTATTTTTTAGTCGTATCCAATTACCAAAAAGTTGGGACTGTATGGAAAATGCTAATAAAATAAAAAGTGTTCCTTACATTTACTTTGACTTTTATTTGATTGCAGAGGGAATGAACCTGAGATATTTCATGTTTTTGCTGCTCAACTTTGTTTCATTTATTAATAAACATCCATTCCTGCATTTCAGGCCTACAACACATTCCAGAAAAAGTTGGAACGGGGGCAATTTAGGGTTATTAATGAGGTAAAAATACTAAATAATGATGTGATTCCAAACAGGTGATAGTAATAATGATTTGGAACAAAGTCTTTGATGAGCAAAGATGATCAGAGAATCTCCAGTTTATCAACAAATGTGTGTGAAAATGATTGAAATGTTTAAAAACAATGTACCTCAAAGAAAGATTGGAAGGGATTTGCATATTTCTCCCTCTACAGTGCATAATATCATTAAATGATTCAAAGAAATTGGGAGGAATTTCAGTGCATAAAGGCCAAGGGTGCAAGACGGCACTGCATCAAGAACCACCACTCAACAATAGCTGATATAACCACATGGGTGAGGGATTACTTTGGCAAACCTTGGTCAAGCACTACAATACAGAGTTACATGCACAAATGCCACTTAAAACTTTACTGTGCAAAGTGGAAGCCTTATGTTAACCATGTCCAGAAGCGCCGTCGACTTCTCTGAGCTCGGAGGCATCTAGGATGGACCATCACACAGTGGAAACGTGTATTGTGGTCAGATGAATCAGCATTCCAGGTCTTTTTTGGAAAAAATGGATGCCGTGTGCTCCACCAAAAGACCAAAGACGAAAAGGACCATCCAGACTGTTATCAGCGACATGTCCAAAAGCCAGGGTCTGTCATGGTATGGGGCTGTGTCAGTGCCCTTGGCAAAGGTCATTTACACTTCTGTGATGGCAGCATTAATGCAGAAAAGTACATTGAGATCTTAGAGCAACATGTGCTGCCTTCAAGACGTCGTCTTTTCCAAGACAATGCAAAACCACATGCTGCACACATTACAAAGGCATGGCTGCAGAAGAAGAGGGTACGGGTACTGGACTGGCCTGCCTGCAGTCCTGACCTGTCCCCAATAGAGAATGTGTGGAGAATTTTGGAACAAAAAAAATGCAACGACGACCCCGTACTGCTGTACATCTTAAGACGTGTTTGCAGGAAGAATGGGACAAAATAAAAGCTGAAACACTAAATCACTTGGTCTCCTCGGTGCCAAAACGTCTTTTAAGTGTGGTGAAAAGGAATAGCAACATTACAAAGGGGTAAATGCTTTACTGTCCCAACTTTTTTTGGAATGTGTTGCAGACCTGAAATGCAGGAATGGATGTTTATTAATGAATGAAATGAAGTTGAGCAAACAAACAAAGTAAATGTAAGAAACTGTGTTTTTTTTTGTATTATTTGCATTTTCCATGCTGTCCAAACTTACTCTGATTTGGGGTTGTAGAAGAAAAACACAATGCACTTCATGTGCCAACTGTAGAAGCTGTTGATATAAATCTACACCATTATTGAGTCAGTGCTCCACACATCCATCACTGTCTGGTTCGCCCCTGCCACCAAACAAGATAAAATTAGACTACAAAATATACTCAAGAGAAGACTGCAGAGAACATCCTTGGGACAGACTTCCTCTTCCTCCTAGTGATGGTAATCCATAGAGAGCTGCATTGCAAGAACTGCATTTTTAAGTTTTGAGGGATTGCATTCTCTCCTTTAAATAAGCCCTAAAGTTTTTCATGATGTATGCGCCGCCCATGCGGCATCTCCCTGGCACATCAAACCCTCCCTCCTTATTCTCTAGTTAAAGTTGTACCAATTGCCAGACATGTATTTATAATACAGGCGGTGTGTGAGTGTGGTCTCACTTTTTCTCCAAATTTAGCATAGCCAGAAGTCGCTCCTGGGAACCCCAGTTGCATCCAAGGAGGGCGTATTTGCTTGACACACACTCCCTCCGGGCGTGTGCTCCGTCCACCGACCCCTTCTTATTTGCCCATACTTTGGTGGATTCGCGCATGAGGCCAGTCTCACGCATGGAGAGTCACACACTGATCTTGGCATTTCTACTAACCAAAGTCCTTACAGTGTTAAAGATCCCGCCCCTTTTTAGTATGCTATTTTCATACCCTGCAGGGCAGCACGGTGGCTAAGTGGGTAGCACTGTCGCCTCACAGCAAGAAGGTCCTGGGTTCCATCCCCAGGTGGGGCGGTCTGGGTCCTTTCTGTGTGGAGTTTGCATGTTCTCCCCGTGTCTGCGTGGGTTTACTCCGGGGGCTCCGGTTTCCTCCCACAGTCCAAAGACATGCAAGTGAGGTGAATTGGAGACACTAAATTGTCCATGACTGTGTTTGATATAAACTTGTGAACTGATGAATCTTGTGTAATGAGTAACTACCATTCCTGTCATAAATGTAACCAAAGTGTAAAACATGATGTTAAAATCCTAATAAATGGTGGCAAATTTTGTCTTCTACAGGCACTGCCAATTGTGCCTGCTAGGAGGCGCCCAGCTGTTTGTAGTGGAGTTGAAGTTCGAACTTGGAGAGTTTGGAATCCCAGCGCTGATGTGCTAGTGGAATGTCTATGTTTTATATGGTACTTTTAAAGTACTCTCCAGCATGTTGATTTATTATACAGTGTATCTACTGTAATTTAATAGTATATGAATGTACACGGATCAGCCATAACATTAAAAAATATATATTCTTATTAGCCATTAGAGAGGATCGTTCTTCCTTCAGTCTGGAATGTTGCTGGCCATTCGTGTTTTATTGACATTTGCCATGTGGATACATGTATCAGTATGAAGCTTTATGGAATGATCAATTGTGTCTCTTTAATGAATCACAAAAAATGTACATCAAACAGTTCTTTACAACTGCTTTCAACAACGCATATTTATCTTTATCTCTTTATAAAAGTGAATAATTATTTCTGAAACCAATTAAAGCTTGAAATGCCATGTAATTGTATCCAAATGTCAACATTTTACAGCAACTCGATAGTAACAAGTGTGTTTTTAATGCATTTCCCCCCCCAAGATTCCTCCACTCCTGAATGAGGAGGGCAGTGACTATCACACGTCCCCTCCAACACGTCTGCAGTAGCAGGCATTTTATGCACTTTGATTTCCTAGCATTGGTCAAATTGAACACAGCATTGGTTTTGAATTGAGCACTAGGGCTGCCACTAACGACTATTTTTCTATCGATTAATCTATAAACTATTTTATCGATTAACGATTAATTTTTCTTCAAAAAATGTAATTCAGAATCTCATTTAAGCTTCTTTTATCTTAACAACAAACTGTGTGACAATAATATGGCACAAAACTAAATGTACACAAGGTTTATATCCATATTATTACTCAAGTGCTCCATAATAAACAAAGTGCAGCATGTGTATATGGCACATTCCATACACAAAGCAAAGTGCTTAAACTTATAGCAGAAATAAAAGAGTTAGATGTAGGCACGTCTCATTAAGTCCAATGTACAGTAACGACAGAATGAGCCCAGATTCTAACCTACACATTCACTCAAAACTTACTTCACATTCTAAGCGATGTAAACACAGTGGTAAGTGTTTCACATGAGAAGCTTTTTGCGCTTGATCGCCGCAGCAACCGCAAAAATCACGAGCCCAACGCAGCAAAGTGCGCGGCGGTCGAACTAAACTCACTAAGGAATACAGTATTCCAAGATCTCCGCGATTAAGAAGAATAATGAAACAATATAGAAGTAAAAATGCACCCTAACTGAACTCGCTGAGGAATACGGTATTCCAAGATCTCAAGATTAAGAAGCTTAATGAAACAATATAGAAGTAAAAATGTGCCCTTACTGAACTCGCTGAGGAATACGGTATTCCAAGATCTCCACGATTAAGAAGTTAAAACAATATAGACGCGCAACATCCCGCTAGTGCTGCTGTGGTACCATTAAAGCTTTGCACAGGTTACAAACCACATTTTTTGTGCCAGTTTTATGTATTCCCAAACCTTTGATGATTTGGGTCTTGAAAAGTTTTAGCGTTTCTTTGAAAGCTCTCTACAATCAGCCTCTGACTCTGCAGCAGACGGCATTTTTTAAGACCGCGCTTAATGCTGCCAACCAGTGACTGGACCAAATACGACTTAGGTCATGTACGCAGCAAGTAGTACTGAGGGAAATCATATGAACGCTTATATGAAGGGAAACGTAGTAGAAATTAAAAAGGATCATTTATAAACATAGTTTTAAAAATGATGCAGACTTAAAATATTGACTAGGTCGACCAATCGCAGCCCTATTGAGCACAGTCCCAAATGTATGTTTTTACATCCCTGTACCCCCAGGTGTCACGCAAACCAGGCAAAAAGCTTTACTCCAGGCAAGGACAAACCAACAAAGTCATAACAGACAGATGGAGGGTCAGGACCAGTGTGCAGCAGAGAATATTCCAAAGTCAAAATCAAACAGAACAAAAGCAGGTTCATACACTAGTAAACTGCAATGTAACCGAATACTCAGTATGTACAGTAAATATACTTCTGTAAAAAGGTGAGAATTCTATGCAGCAGACTGTGATCTGTGACACAGGGATTGAGGGAATCATGGATTGCAAGAGTTGGAGTGTGATGGAGAGTGACCGGACTATACAACATGACCCAGGAACTCGTGCACCATAGATTTGCATAATAATGATGTCAACAAGAGTGCACTTGTAATTGAAATAGGGATAAATACAGCAAGTGAGATATATGCCTTGACAAAACAGAAGTATAGCACTTCAGTTAATAGATGTGTTGCTATCTCTAGAAGACTCTGACTGACCTGCAACTATGCAGCCCAGTACACAGGGTTTGACACACTGTGTTGACATGTTTAACTCATCAGCAGTATAAAAATAATCTCCCATTTAAGCCAAAGTAGCCCTTTTATCGGTCCATATTTTACTACATTTACATTTTCGGCATTTAGCAGACGCTCTTATCCAGAGCTACTTACAAAAGTGCTTACATAGTAAACATTACCTTACTCTAGTTTAAGTGACCAAATATCCAGCCAACATCACCCCGTGGGCAGCGGCCTGTGTCCACCGATGAAGGTCTAGAACATGACCAACTTAAACAGCAGCAATAGATGAGCGAGAGTCTCTGACTTTACATCTACAAGGTGGACCAACTAGGTAGGAGTGGACAGTGAGTGGACACGGTATTTAAAATCTCCAGTAGTGCTGCTGTGTCTGATCCACTCATACCAGCACAACACACAGTAACACACCACCACCATATTCAGTGTCACTGCAAATGCTGAGAATGATCCACCACCTAAATAATACCTGCTCTGTGGTGGTCCTGTGGGGGTCCTGACCATTAAAGAATAGCATGAAAGGGGGCTAACAAAGCATGCAGAGAAACAAATGGACTACAGTCATTAATTGTAGAACTACAAAGTGCTTCTATATGGTAAGTGGAGCTGATAACATGGACAGTGAGTGTAGAAAAAAGGAGGTGGATTTAATGTTATGGCTGATCAGTGTATGTTAATCGTGGATTCTTTGAATTACCAGTGAGTAAGAAGACAATACCTTGTCTTTGCATAAAGGGTAGGACTGAAAAACGCCACTGAATTACTGCGCCTTTCAATCATTCAGACAGCACTGCATCAAAAACTGGCATGTTTCAATTATGAATGGGTGCAGGAGTACTTTGACAGACCATTGTCAATAAACACAATTTAAAACTGCATACACAAATGCAAAGCAGAAGCCATACGTCAACAATGTCCTGAAATGCCGCCAATCTCTCTGGGTTTGAGCTTGCCTGATTTGATACAGAAGAAAGGTGTATTGCGTTCTAATTAATCATTCTTTCATAATATTACATAGAGAAGGTGAAGTCATCTTTAATAATAAAAGATTAACATTTTATAGCAACAGACATATATTGCCTTTTAGATAACATCTTTTAAAGACATTTACATGTGCCTTTCAATATGTATACAGTGCAAAAGCATAGAGTGCTAATCCAGCATCGAGTTTCTAAACTCCCAGGTACCGATCCGCTGGGCGTCCTCTAGCAGGCATAATTGGTTAATGGCCTGCATTTTGCTGGGTGGGAAAGACCGGACAAAGTTTGTCAACAAATGTGTGAGAAAATTATTAAAATGTTTAAAAACAATGTACAGTACCTCAAAATCAACAATAGCTGATATAACCACATGGGTGAGGGATTACTTTGGCAAACCTTTGTCAAGCACTACAATACAGAGTTACATGCACAAATGTCACTTAAAACTTTACTGTCCCAAAAAAAAAAAAAAAGCCTTATGTTAACCATGTCCAGAAGCGGCGTCGACTTCTCTGGGTTCGGAGGCATTTAGGATGGACCATCACACAGTGGAAACGTGTATTGTGGTCAGATGAATCAGCATTCCAGGTCTTTTTTGGAAAAAATGGACGGTGTGTGCTCCAAACCAAAGACAAAAAGGACCATCCAGACTGTTATCAAGTCCAAAAGCCAGGGTCTGTCATGGTATGGGGTGTGTCAGTGCCCTTAGCAAAGGTCATTTACACTTCTGTGATGGCAGCATAAATGCAGAAAAGTACATTGAGATCTTAGAGCAACATGTGCTGCCTTCAAGACAACGCAAAACCACATACTGCACACATTACAAAGGCATGGCTGAGGAAGAAGAGGGTATGGGTACTGAACTGACCTGCCTGCTGTCCTGACCTGTCCCCAGTAGAGAATGTGTGGAGAATTTTGAAACGAAATATGCGACAACGTCGACCCCGTACTGCCGTACAGCTTAAAAGACGTGTTTGCAGGAAGAATGAGACAAAATAAAAGCTAAAAAAAACACTTGGTCTCCTCAGTGCTAAAACGTCTTTTAAGTGTGGTGAAAAGGAATGGCAACATTACAAAGTGGTAAATGTTTTACTGTCCCAACTTTTTTTGATATGTGTTGCAGACCTGAAATGCAGGATTGGATGTTTATTAATAAATGTAATGAAGTTGAGCAGATAAAACATGAATCTCAGGGTCATCCTGTCTGCAATTAAATAAAAGTCAAAGTAAATGGAAGAAGGAGGTTCCAGGAAAATAGGATTACAAAACTATCCGATTTATTTTTGTCAAAAAGGATGTTGTACCAGCGTATCTTACTAGAACCCCATGACCTTTACTTTCAGTGTAGTACAGAGGATGTCTCCAAAGTAACATTAATGAGGAGGCACCGGCTTGATAGAACGGATGGCCCATTCCTCATTCTCACTGATGTTTTAAAGCCACCAAACCCCATTAATCCCTGTCAGGTCTAATAGCCAGTGTTTGTCATGGAGCAGACATGTTAATGCCACATCTATATAAAAACAAGCCTTTAAGCATGGTTAGATTTTTCTAGAGCACAGACACAGTGATTATTAATACATATTATATAGTGGGCATTTTTTACTTAACAATACTGCCTTTAAAATTCTTAGTGACATTCTATGGACTCCACTAGACCCCTGAAGGTGTGCTGTGGTATCCAGCACCAAGATGTTAGCAGTATATTCCTTAACTCCTTTAAGTTGTGAGGTGGGGCCTCCATAGATCAGACTTGTTTGTCCAGCACATCCCACAGATGCTCGATTGGATGGAGATCTGGGGAATTTGGAGGCCAAGTCAACACCTCAAACTCAGTGTTGTGCTCCTCAAACCAGAACATTGCCCAAAGCATCACACTGCCTCCGCCGGCTCGCCTTCTTCCCATAGTGCATCCTGGTGCCGTGTGTTCCCCAGGTAAGCGACGCACACGCACCCGGCCATCCACGTAATGTAAAAGAAAATGTGATTCATCAGACCAGGCCTTCTTCCATTGCTCCGTGGTCCAGTTCCAATGCTCACGTGCCCATTGTTGGAGCTTCCGGCAATGGACAGGGGTCAGCATGGGCACCCTGACTGGTCTGTGGCTATGCAGCCCCATACGCAATAAACTGTGATGCACTGTGTATTCTGACACCTTTCTATCAGAACCAGCATTAACTTCTTCAGCAATTTGAGCTACAGTAGTTCGTCTGTTGGATCGGACGACGCGGGCCAGCCTTCGCTCCTCACGTGCATCAATGAGCCTTGGCCGCCCGGTTTACCACTGTTCCTTCCTTGGATCACTTTTTATAGATACTGACCACTGCAGACCGGGAACACCCCACAAGAGCTGCAGTTTTGGAGATGCTCTGACCCAGTCGTCTAGCCATCACAATTTGGCCCTTGTCAAACTCACTCAAATCCTTACACTTGTTCATTTTTCCTGCTTCTAACATCAACTTTGAGGAACAAATGTTAACTTGCTGCTTAATATATCCCACCCACTAACAGGTGCCATGATGAAGAGATAATCAGTGTTATTCACTTCACCTGTCAGTGGTCAAAATGTATATATTGATTAAGGTCTTGATTTGTTAAGGCTTGGAGGCTTGATTCAATTTCAGCTATCATTCGATTTAAAATACCTACAATTATAATGCATTCAGGAATGAGGCAGATTCCCAGAGAGAGCCAATCTCATGCCTTCTATGACCCCCATCGTTTCCATGTTCAGGTGACAAACAAGTCAAAGTAGTAGATTATTGGATTTCAAATGTGAGCAAATGTAGAAAGTAGTGCACATTAAAATTCCAACACACAGTCTGAACACAGTGACAGACAGAACTTCATAGTATATCACACAGTTTACAGTCTGGCCAGATGGTCTCTATTTCTCTGCTTTATGCAAACATTTGAACATTTGATTTTAGTGGCTTATCTTAGTAAGATAAACCTACTCTTAGGCCAACTTTAATTTTCCTCCTCAATTAGGAATTAGTCGGACTGATTAGAACCAACCAACCAACCAACGCATCAATCCATCCATCCATCCATGCATGTAAATTGGACCCACCCCTCAATTGACATTGGATAATCTGAACCATCCATCCATCCATGCATGTAAATTGGACCCACCCCTCAATTGACATTGGATAATCTGATACTCTGAGTAGGACCACCATACACCAAACAATATATCAAGAGATCAAGTACCACAACACAACAAGTACCTCTGATATCAAGTACCACAACATTATCAGCAGGTTGTTAGGTGGATAATATAAATGATGCACAAGTGGCCGGTGCCCAGCAGCCCATATGTATATATCTTAGAGAAAAAGGACACGTTTGACCAGTTGACATTCTTCCATTGTCCAGGTCCAGTATTAAAATGATCTGCAATCTGAGCCACAATATCTTTTTCAGTTGGTCCATACCAGGCACCACAGCACTCTGACATGTCATTTGGCATTATTGATGTTGGTGTGTACTCACCATGGTTGCCTGTGAGCACCTCTTCCTACTTGCTTCTACAAATCAACTACCATCAGCCCAACATCTATAACAGTCTATCCTTGACCATGACTTGCACAGTTCTAATAAAATAAGCACTGCCATGCTAACATTAAAACCACCTCCTTGTTTCTACACTCCCTGTCCATTTTATCAGCTCCACTTACCACATAGAAGCACTTTGTAGATCTACAATTACTGACTGTAGTCCATCGGTTTCTCTACATGCTGTTCTTCATGGTCAGGACTCCCACAGGACCACGACAGAGCAGGTATTATTTAGGTGATGGATGATTCTCAGCACTGCAGTGACAATGGCATGGTGGTGGTGTGTTAGTGTGTGTTCTGCTGGTATGAGTGGATCAGACACCACAGTGCTGCTGGCATTTTTAAACACCGTGTCCACTCACTGTTCACTCTATTAGACACTCCTACCTAGTTGGTCCACCTTGTAGATGTAAAGTCAGAGACGATCACTCATCTATTGCTGCTGTTTGAGTTGGTCATCTTCTAGACCTTCAGCAGTTGTCACAGGACGCTGCCCACGAGGCGCTGCTGGCTGGATATTTTTGGTTGGTGGACTATTCTCAATCCAGAAGTGACAGCGCTGCTGTGTCTGATCCACTCATACCAGCAAAACACACACTAGCACACCACCACCATGTCAGTATCACTGCAGTGCTGAGAAGGATCCACCACCCAAGTAATACCTGCTCTGTAGTGGTCCTGTGAGAGTCCTGACCATTAAAGAACACCCTGAAAGGGGGCTAACAAAGCATGCAGAGAAACAGATGGACTACAGTCAGTAATTGTAGAACTACAAAGTGCTTCTTTACGGTAAGTGGAACTGATAAAATGGACAGTAAGTGTAGAAACAAGAAGGTGGTTTTAATGTTATGGCTGATCAGTGTATATTATTATTTTAATTGAAAGTGTTGTAAACAGGGTTAAAAGCAGGGTAGCAGGGGCACACGTGGTAACAGGGCCATATTAATACATTACTATGCTTGCCAAATGTGTGTGTATGTGTGTGTAGTCAGGTGAAGTCAAAAACTCTATATTAGGATTTGCTTTATTGCATCCTGGCACGGCAAATGAAAGCTCAATTAAGTAGAATACATTTACATCAAAGTCAAAACATGCCACATTCTCATTTTAATTAAATGGATTTAATTTAGATTTATTTTATGCAGATATAACTCGGGAGATAAGGACAGATGGAATATCTGGCATACATTTATCAGTGGAGCCAGTGTGGTAGACATTTGATTGACTGCCTGGGATGCCGCCTACAATATTTTCTCTACATAATTGATTAAAAGTTTCCACCCACGGAGTAAGAACGTTATAACACACTCCGATTAAGGCATGCAGTTTGACTGAGACATTAGCAGAGAGAACAACTGTTATGAAGTAGGCATTGTCATGTGATGTGTCAATGTGAAATGATGAGCAAATGTATTATCAGATAAAGGTTTAGGAATATACAGTGGAACCTCGATTTAACAGACTAAAAGGGGGGAGCACTGGTCAGTAAAATAAGATTTTTTAAGTTTTTTTCCCCAGGGGGTGTGAAAATATACAAAACACAGCACTAAGGTCCACAAAAGTAATAATTTAATTTACCTTGTGTGGTGGAGGAGATGTTTTTTTGATGATCATATAGCACTGCTGGTGGTTACTGGAGCAGTGTTGGTGCATAACTAATCACTAGAACTAGAAGCATAACACACCGAAAAAAAAGGCGAGAACAAAGCAAGCCTCCAGACAAAATAAAACCCATCACTCATGTAAACAGAGAGATGTCGCTGGCTAGTGAACAGTAACTGAACTATTGGTCGTGGTACTCGTCTCGAATCTGGGAATTTGAAACAATCAGACTGGACATTTGGTTTTCCAGATTTTGTCCGTTAAATCCGAAATCCGTTAAATGGGGGTCCGTTAAATCGAGGTTCCACTGTAACAATATTGCAGAAGGTCACAGGTGGGCTAAGTTTACTATGTCTAATGATCTCTTGATGCATGCTTAATAATCCATGTACACAAATCTACAAAGTTGAATCAGTTAAATCCACAAAGTTGAATCAGTTAAATCAACAAAGTTCAATCAGTTCAGTTAAATCCACAAAGTTCAATCAGATCAGTTAAATCCACAAAGTTCAATCAGATCAGTTAAATCAGATCAGTCAAATTTACAAAGTTCAATCAGATCAGTTAAATCAACAAAGTTCAATCAGATCAGGTAAATCCACAAAGTTCAATCAGATCAGTTAAAACAGATCAGTCAAATCCACAAAGTTCAATCAGATCAGTTAAATCCACAAAGTTCAATCAGATCAGTTAAATCAGATCAGTCAAATCCACAAAGTTCAATCAGATCAGTTAAATCAACAAAGTTCAATCAAATCAGTTAAATCAGATCAGTCAAATCCACAAAGTTCAATGAGATCAGTTAAATCAACAAAGTTCAATCAGATCAGTTAAATCCACAAAGTTCAATCAGATCAGTTAAATCAGATCAGTCAAATCCACAAAGTTCAATCAGATCAGTTAAATCAACAAAGTTCAATCAGATCAGTTAAATCAACAAAGTTCAATCAGATCAGTTAAATCCACAAAGTTCAATCAGATCAGTTAAATCAGATCAGTCAAATCCACAAAGTTCAATCAGATCAGTTAAATCCACAAAGTTCAATCAAATCAGTTCAACCAGATCAGTTAAATCAACAAAGTTCAATCAGATCAGTCAAATTCACAAAGTTCAATCAAATCAGTTCAATCAGATCAGTTAAATCCACAAAGTTCAATCAAATCAGTTCAATCAGATCAGTCAAATCCACAAAGTTCAATCAGATCAGTTCAATCCACAAAGTTCAATCAAATCAGTTCAATCAGATCAGTTAAATCCACAAAGTTCAATCATATCAGTTAAATCAACAAAGTTCAATCAGATCAGTCAAATCCACAAAGTTCAATCAAATCAGTTCAATCAGATCAGTTAAATCCACAAAGTTCAATCAGATCAGTCAAATCCACAAAGTTCAATCAGATCCACAAAGTTCAATCAGATCAGTCAAATCCACAAAGTTCAATCAGATCAGTCAAATCCACAAAGTTCAATCAAATCAGTTCAATCAGATCAGTTAAATCCACAAAGTTCAATCAGATCAGTTAAATCAACAAAGTTCAATCAGATCAGTCAAATCCACAAAGTTCAATCAGATCCACAAAGTTCAATCAGATCAGTCAAATCCACAAAGTTCAATCAGATCAGTCAAATCCACAAAGTTGAACCAAGTCGCTCTCTACCATTTTCCAACATACTACATGCACTCCAGAGAAGAAGCATGCCTCAAATCTTAGATGCCTGAGATGCCTTATTCTGGGTGATATACTAACTAAATAACAAGTGAGCATTCAAAGCTTTCTCAAAGGTGAAGGCAATCCCAGCATTCAGGCAGCTGCCTAAGTAGGAAAAGAACAGCAAGGAAGCTCACTAGGTTTTCAGACATATCACTACTGAGCTGCCTTGTTGCCCACTGCCTATGTAGGCATCTGCCTAAATAGAGAGGAGTCTTCTAGTCTTTTCTAATCTAGTCATATCCAATTACCTGATAGAATTACACTTCCTCTCTACTGATGCTGATCCCTACTGCTGATTAAGAGCGAGACTGTCACACACCTGACATAGCCGACTACATCTACGAGGTGAGTTTATATGCAGATCAGCTTTGTGTACAGAGAGCCACACCCTGATCAACGCATTTTCCCCAACTCTATGCAGGTGCCATCAACCAGCTAAGCAGAGGTCATAGTTGCATCAGTTATGAGGTCCCTCTCCGGCCTCCCACCCTGTATGAACAACAAGCCAATTGTTGTTCCTGTAGCCGCCCAGCCCAGCCAGATGGGCAGAGGTGAGTTTCAAACTGACAAGTTCAATATGTCAGCTCTGGTGTGCTAGCGTGTTTTACCACTGCGCAACCTAAGCAGCCTAAATAGAGAGGATTCTTATAAGACAATGAACTTACATGGCAGATTATTTAGACACTTGTCTAAAGTGCAGTTTTAGCTTACCAATCTAACACAGGTACTCACTCACTCACTTTCTTAACCGGTTATCCAATTAGTGTCGCGGGGGGTGCTGGAGCCTATCCCAGCTTTTCAATGGCACACAGTGCTAAAACATTTAGCCTCAGGCCATTTAAACTAATCGGCTGAGGTGACAACCCACTGGCATACCAGCTGACATCTCCCCTTGTGCACTAAAATCAATTAAATTGCCAACAACAAGCCCAAATTTGCAAATATATTACACTTGTACACCTTTATACTATTTAAAAACTCTTCGTTATTCAGTCAGAATATCGCTCGGAATAAGGCATCTAAGAAGGCAGCATTTTAAGGCATCTGAGAATTGAGACAGCCTTTTTCTCTGGAGCACAAGTAGGATGATGTCTATGTAGAGACTCACTAGGTTTTCAGACAGACCTATTAAGTCCAGTATTCAGAGTAATTTTTTAGTGCTCTGCCTGACCCAAGACATATTTTACCTTTATTTTGTCTGCGCCCTTAAAAATACCCATTCAGAAAGTTAGATCCATGAGTCCATTGGTGTTATGGTGCATACACTGATAATGGGGATTTTGCTGGTAAAATCTGGCACTCTCATTGTGTTAAAATCTCACATATTCCCTAAATCTTGCTTCTCACAGATCATTAAATGTTAAAGGATGTGTGGTTATGGTCTCTAGGCACTGCCTGGGTTTGCATTTTGTACAATTTCATTTGTCAGCACTATCTGTTCGGCATCGTATTATTGATTTAAGAAGTAATCTAATGGACCAATTGGAATGATTTGTAGCTTTAATATACCTAGAATTATTGTGGATGTTTGAAATAATTATGCCATGTTGACCATAAATAATCCACCAAAACACCCATAACCACTGTTATTGCTTCACACTGGGGACTGTCTAAAAGCACATGTTCCAGATTCATGTTTCCTCTTCCCACCCATTCTCAGTCTCTTAGGTTTCCACCTGTTCTGTGTCTGTTAATCACCTTGATTATGCTTCTCTGTTCTTTGTTCATCATCCAATCCCGTTACCGAGACTTTCATTACACCGACTAGGCATAACATTATGACCACTAAGAGGTGAAGTGAATAACACTGATTAGCTCTTAATCACGGCACCTGTTAGTGGGTGGGAGGAAAAATGGGCGAGTGTAAGAATTTCAGCAAATTTGACAAGGCCCAAATTGTGATGGCAAGATGACTGGTCTGCAGTGGTCAGTATCTATAAAAAGTGGTCCAAGGAAGGAACAGTGGAAAACCCGTGACAGGGTCATGGGCGACCAAGGCTCATTGATGCACGTGGGGAGCGAAGGCTGGCCCGTGTGGTCCGACCCAACAGACGAGCTACTGTAGCTCAAATTGCTGAAGACGTTAATGCTGGTTCTGATAGAAAGGTGTCAGAATACACAGTGCATCACAGTTTGTTGTGTATGGGGCTGCATAGCCACAGACCAGTCAGGGTGCCCATGCTGACCCCTGTCCACCACCAAAAGCTCCAACAATAGGCACGTGAGCATTGGAACTGGACCACGGAGCAATGGAAGAAAGTGGCCTGGTCTGATGAATCACGTTTTCTTTTACATCACATGGATGGCCGGGTGCATGTGCGTCGCTTACCTGGGGAACACATGGCACCAGGATGCACTATGGGAAGAAGGCGGCAGATGCAGTATGAAGCTTTGGGCAATGTTCTGCTGGGAAACCTTGGGTCCTGCCATCCATGTGGATGTTACCTTGACACGTACCACCAACCTAAGCATTGTTGCAGATCATGTACACCCTTTCATGGAAACAGTATTCCCTGATGGCTGTGGCCTCTATCAGCAGGATAATGCGCCCTGCCACAAAGCAAAAATGCTTCAGGAATGGTTTGAAGAGCACAACAACGAGTTTGAGGTGTTGACTTGGCCTCCGAATTCTCCAGATCTCAATCCAATCGAGCATCTGTGGGAGGTGCTGGACAAACAAGTCTGATCCATGGAGGCCCCACCTCACAACTTACAGGAGTTAAAGGATCTGCTGCTGACATCTTTGTGCCAGATACCACAGCACACCTTCAGGGGTCTAGTGGAGACCATGCCTCAACGAGTCAGGGCTGTTTTGGCAGCAAAAGGGGGACCTAGACAATATTAGGAAGGTGGTCATAATGTTATGTCTGATCGGTGTATACTACAACCCAGTGTTCCTGACCATATTTATTCATCTATTGATTACGTCTTGTTTAGTTAAGTCTGCTTGTAGATCACCTGACCATCGCTTTGTCCTTGACCATGATTTTGGATTCTGTCCTGGATTTGTCTGCATTTAACTTGTAAATACTTAAATCAAACCTGCATTTGTATTCTAAGCATTCATTACACACATTAAGGTTCTTTTTTTTTTTTGACAATAAGGGACAAATAAGAGACAGAGCAACTTATTAATAATTTGGTGCTTAAAAACATTCTTTTTTTAACAAACTAAATTGTGACATGACCTCTTCGGGTTCTTTATAGTAATATTTATTAACTACGCTCATATAAATAGAACAAATTTGACTGCACTTACTAGACTAAGCCACTATTATTACTACAGGAAAGTCTAGGGCAGGGACAGATACATACGTCTTGAATAGTAAATATACACACTGATCAGCCATAACATTAAAACCACCTCCTTGTTTCTACACTCACTGTCCATTTTATCAGCTCCACTTACCATATAGAAGCACTTTGTAGTTCTACAATTACTGACTGTAGTCCATCTGTTTCTCTACATGCTGTTATTTAATGGTCAGGACCACCACAGTAATAATACATGTCTCAATGCACCATGGTTAAACTAGCTATCTAAATAACAATGCTAATATTCTAAAGGTTTTCTAAAGGAATAAATACAGAACCTACAACATCCCACTTACGCACAACTGCTGTTTATATTTTCACTTTTACACACAACATTTAGCAGCATTTTTGGTTTAACTTACGTTTGAGCTGTTGTTAATGTGATGCATCTCGCTTTACGGCGTGTCGTCCAAAGTGTCTGCAATTGGAAGATGTGGATGTCAATCAAACACGATGGACCAATTAGAATTGACGCAGAGTTTGGTTGAGATTTTCCAATCTGTCACGTTTTTAGATTATTAAACCCTGCTGGATTTTGAAGAGGTCGTCTGTGGCTAAACGGGTAACGGTGTAGTTTGTTTTATTTCATAACACTAATGGATTAATCGTTGAGGATGTGAGAGATCTCCAAGCCTGTACGAGATCTCTAAAGGTTTCTTTATCTCAGGTGAACGATGTATCATTTATAAAGCAATATTTATTGTGTGTAAACAGTATTTTTAGATCTAGCAGTAGTAGGTGATTGTTTTTTACATGCTAAAAGTTTAAGTAGATCAGTGTGTTTTAATTCTGAATGGCTGTTGCGGATGAGTTGGAGATCAGTGTGTTTTAATTCTGAATGGCTGTTGCAGACGAGTTGGAGATCTGTGAGTTTTAATTCTGAATGGCTGTTGTGGACGAGTTGGAGATCTGTGTGTTTTAATTCTGAATGGCTGTTGCCAGTGATGGCATAGTTACCTTGAAAAAGTAATCTGATTACTGATTACTGATTACTCCTTTAAAAAGTAACTTAGTTACTTTTAAAATCAAGTAATCCATAAAGTAACTAAGTTAGATTACAAGTTACTTTATTAGTTATATAATGCGGAATATTTCAAAGATATTCCTTTGCAATACTTTATCATTTGGCTGCCAACTTGTGTGTACTGATGAGACTCAATTGAATCCCAGAACATGCTAGTGTGAATGCATGGAAAACAAATGTTAATTTTCTTTCAAGAATATGATACAGACTGACCAACACTATTACGCTAAATCAGCATTGAAAATTGACTTTACTTTTAATAGCCTTCTACAATGCTGGAGCTTCTTAAAACGGAAGATTTTCTTTTAAATAGAAGTGTTATTTACCTGCTATTAAATTGTTTTCCAACAAAATCCGCCCAATTTGGCGGATAATCGCCCAATCTGGAAACACTGGAATGCGCAGAGCCAGCTGGCGCTTTTACTCGTAGCGCGCCATGAATACTACTAAATAGTACTACTTCTGTAATTGTGTTGGTGGTTGACATTTATGTTGAGTGTATTACTGCACTGTTTTGGTAAAGAACTACTCATCTGAGGTGCGCTGCTCCTGCGTGCAGAAATGCTTCTGCAAAAAAATTGCCGGCAAAGAGGTGGTGGGGGGGCCAGAGGGGTGGCCGAAGATTACTTTATGGTGGCCATGGCAACCACTGGCCACCCCCTGGCTCCGCCCCTGCCAAGAAGAAAGCAAAAATATCTTTTCACTAAGGAAAATGACAAAAATAGTAACGCACAGTAACTTGGATAAGTAACTTTAATCTGATTACTGGATTGGAAATAGTAACGCGTTAGATTACTCGTTACTGAAAAATGCGGCCAGATTAGAGTAACGCGTTACAGACCATCAGTGGCTGTTGCGGACGAGTTGGAGATCTGTGTGTTTTAATTTCTGAGTGGCTGTTGCAGATTGTTACGACAGTTGCAGAGTGAGCTGGAAATAAACAGCACTCTGTTGGAGCGTATCTTAGTGTGTTATTTGCTTTACACACAAACAATGGCCTTATTTACATTAAGTGTGATTTACATTAAGCAACAGTATCGGCTCGATATCCGATCCAGTGATTTGGGCCTATATCGGACCGATACCAATACACAGTTTCAAATCGATGCCAGCTCTAATTATTACAACAGGAAAATCTAAGGAGTGCTGTGTAGGCATCTTTTTTTCTTTAGCTTTTCTTTCCCAGGTGCCTACTCTCCAGTTGAAGTACATAGTAATTAAATAGAACAGCATCTACACCCACATCCCATAACCACACGTACCTCAAATTTGCTTGTGGTACCGATGTCTTCACACATCCTAACCCCATGGCCAAGAGCATTAATCTTCGTCTGCTCGTCTCAGTGATCATGTGTGCTAGAAGAAGCGCTTCAGCATCATTGAAATGAACTTCCCTGTAACAAAGTAAATAAATGCTATTATTAACATTATATAAGAACAGTTTTACACTTTGGTTACATTCATGACAGGAACAGTAGTCACTCATTACACAAGGTTCATCAGGTCACAAGCTTAATGTCACACTCATGGACAATTTTGTGTCTCCAATTCACCTCATTCACATTGTCCTTGATGCTCGCTCTGGCTGCACGCTTTCTGTCTGCTCTCCGCTTGCTTTTAGTTTTTAGTTATTTTAGTTACTTTTTATCTTTTATTTCTAAAATATAGAGCTCAATCAGCAGACACTGACAATAGATCGACAAAAAAGGCACAGAATTACAGAACTACATTAAACTAGACGCTTAGTTAACAGAGTTTTCCACCAGCCGTCAGACTGAACTCGGGCACAGTTATCAGGACTACCATGGCTCCTATCACTACAGCGGGTTCTTCGTGCTGCTCCAACTGCTACAGACTCCTACGGAAAATCGCTGTACTGGAGACAAAAATGCTCACAATCCTACCTGGAATGGATAGGAGAAATGGTTCCAGATCACTCGAGGGTGAGTCAAAATCTAATACAGAACAACCAGCTAAGCTAAGACTAGAAAGCTTAACAGATTTCCCGAAGCTTGACAGAATTCAGTCAAAACAGGGGAACAGAAATGAGCCATGTGAGAGAACAAGTCGGTGGCACAAACTTGGAGCAAAACCAAAACAAAAAGCACAAAAGCAGCAGGTGGCTGTTTTAATGTCTTCCACACCAGACTGTTCATCATGGGCTCGGAAAGCTAAGATTACTCCAAAAGCTAGCAAAATTGCACCCCGTGGGAAAATAGCAGAGTCGCAACAAAAACCGATCCCTTTGCTGAATCGTTTTGAACCACTCAGAAATTTCATCGAGGTTACCCCCAGTGGTAATGGTAATGAAACAAAACCAGTGAAGATGACTTTAAAAGGGGACTCAAAGCGGGCTAGCAAAAACAGGAGGCTGAACAAGCAGAGGCCCTTGCCTGATGCAGAGACCACTACGAAAACCCTGATCGTCGGTGACTCGGCCATCAAGAATATAGGCAGCAGATCAATCCTAACATGCTGTCTCCCGAACGTGACTGTCTCAGAATTAAATGAGGAACTTCCCAACATTCTCTCCCAGCATGGAGTGATCGACCGAATTATTCTGCATGTGGGCAGAAATGACATTCGCAAAGAGGAGTCAGAAATCTTAAAGAACAACTTCACTGAACTGTTCAATACACTTGAGAAGCTGAATGCTCAGAAGTTCATCAGTGGGCCTCTCCCAGCCCGAGGATCTAATATGTTTTCTCGGCTACTCAGCCTCAACACATGGCTAAGCAGAACCTGCTGTTTGAAAGGTATGGATTATATTGACAATTTTAATCTATTCTGGGGGCGCAGAGAATTCTTTTACCCAGATGGCACCCACCTAAGCAGGACTGGAGTAAAGGCACTAAAGGACAACCTCCATTTTGCTCTTCGACACCCATCTGCTCCTTGGACTGACTCGGTACAATACGTGCCTCCTCAACCTCCCTCACCTGCTTTGAACCATGAAGGACCATCAAACATACAATCCCCATCACTAGAAAACACAGCTCAGGCTGAGTTTCTGACTCTTGATGAAAGCTATTATGACCTTCATCATCAGACAGTGACACAGCAGTCAGCAGCAGCGACATCACAGTCATCCTCCAACTTCTCTATCTCATCAACATCACCCCCACATATGGATTTCACAGAGAAAATGGAGAAACTGGTGTGTGCTGGGACTAAATTCTCACACTCCATCTCAGCCAGTCCACAGGTTTCACCCAAAAAGCGCAGGGCACCCCTTCCCCCCTGTCCACAGCCCCCTACCCGTTCTCTGAGGCCACTTCAACACCATCAGCAGCAGCCTTGTACTTCATCTACTCTGGCTGTACAGAGTTCAGAATGTTCAGCGAGTGCTACTGATAGCGGCTGCAGAATACAAAACAATGATAACACGTTGTGATGTGTTCAGGGTCCTTGCTATAGCAGATATGATACTGACAACAGTTCGGAGAGTAAGCTTGGACCCAGTATGCCTGAAATGTTTTCTATTCCTGTGTTGATTAGAAATAGAAAGAATAGAACACATTCAGCATATCAAGTCAACCAGTCTAACCTCTTACCTGTACCACGACAACCTCGGGCTGCCCCAGGGGCTCCTGTGGTTCCTTTAAAACTAGCTCTGCTTAATATTAGATCTCTAGCCAACAAATCATTTTTAGTGAATGACATAATTCTATCCTACGGTTTAGATTTTCTGTTTCTAACTGAAACATGGTTAGCAGAAGGCAGCAGTGCTACTGTTCTTAATGAAACTGCACCAGCAAACTTCAGTTCTATGAATGTGTGTCGAAGTGGTAGGAAAGGTGGAGGAGTAGCTGCCTTATTTAAAGATGTATTCCAGTGCAAAAAGACTGAACTTGGCAATTTTAAGTCGTTTGAAAAGCTCTGTTTTATTTTAAAGGGTACTCCCAAAATTTTATTTTTAACCATTTATAAACCTCCAAGATACTCTGCACATTTTATAGATGAATTTGCTGAACTACTGTCACTTATCTCCACTGAGTACAGCTTCTTCATCATAACTGGGGATTTTAACATCCACTTAGATAATAACAAGGACAACAACACCAAAGAACTTTTTGGACTTTTTGACACATTTGGTCTATTGCAACATGTGAAAGGGCCTACACATACTCGAGGGCACACTCTGGATCTAGTTATTTCTAAAGGTCTTAACATTTCCTCTGTTTTGGTCAAGGACTTGGCCCTCTCTGATCATTTTTGTGTCTTCTTTGAAATGCTGATCACTCCAGATGCTCAAACTAGCTCTGTTTCTGTTAAGAAAAGGAATATAAATGAAAGTACTAGTTCTCGGTTTATGGAGGCCATAGCTATATCACCAACTTTAATTGCAGAGTCAGTTGATGAACTCCTGGATAACTTTAACGTGAAAATATTGACTGTCATGGACGTGGTTGCTCCGGTAAAAGTCATGAAAACGTTGAGCAAACAGAAAGCACCATGGCGTAACACAATGATGGTAATGGCTATGAAAAAAGAATGCAGGAGAGCTGAACGTAAGTGGAGGAAAACTAAACTTCAAATCCACTATGATCTCTATAAGCAAAGCCTTTGTAGTTTTAACTCAGAGTTAGGCAGGGCTAGACAGCTGCACTTCTCTAAGATCATTAACAGGAACATCAACAACACCCGCACCCTATTCAACGTGGTCGACAAGCTTACAAATCCTTCAAAACAGATCACGCCAGAACTTCTGTCCACAGAGAAATGTAATGAGTTTGCTCATTTCTTCTGTGAAAAAATCAAAACTATTAGACTGACCATTAACTCCACTCAGTCAAACAATAAAACCATGCTGCCCCTACAGACACCTAAAAATAACATGACTATTATGTCACAATTTAATACAATAGACCAAAAAACTCTGGAGAAAACAGTTCAGCATCTTAAATCATCGACATGTTGTCTCGACATACTGCCATCTGAATTTTTTAAAACTATTTTTAACTCTGTAAAAACTGATTTGCAACAAATAGTTAATGGCTCACTATCATCAGGCGTTTTCCCAAAATCACTTAAAACAGCTGCCATTAAACCACTCCTAAAAAAGAGAACTCTGGATGCGTCTGTGTTAAACAACTACAGGCCGATCTCAAATCTTCCTTTCACAGCTAAGATCATTGAGAAAGTTGTCTACAATCAAGTCAGCAGTTTTTTGAATTCCAGTGGTTCTTTTGACAAATTTCAGTCAGGCTTTCGAGCTCACCACAGCACTGAAACGGCTCTCATAAAAGTGTTAAATGATCTACGGCTGAATAGTGACTCAGGTAAAATATCGGTTCTGGTTTTACTGGATCTTAGTGCAGCCTTCGACACTGTAGATCACAGAATACTGCTGGACAGGTTGGAAAACTGGGTTGGACTTTCCGGAACAGTCCTTAATTGGTTCAGGTCTTACTTAAAAGACCGCAGTTACTTTGTCACTATTGGCAGCTATGAATCTGACAGAGTGGCTATGACATGTGGAATCCCCCAGGGATCAGTTCTCGGACCTCTCCTGTTCAATCTTTATATGCTGCCATTAGGCCAAATGCTACAGGCTAACAACATTGATTACCATAGTTATGCAGATGACACACAGATATATCTGGCTCTCTCACCAGATGATTACAGCCCAATAGATTCACTGTGTCAGTGTTTAGAGGACATCAATAAATGGATGAGCCAGAATTTTTTACAGTTAAATAAGGACAAAACAGAGATTGTCGTGTTTGGCAACAAAGAAAAGAGGTCTAGTGTCATTGAACACCTCAGTTCCCGGGCTCTAAAAACCAAAGACCAAGTCCGAAATCTTGGCGTTCTAATAGACTCAGATCTTACATTCACCAGCCATATTAAAACCATCACCAAAACAGCCTTCTACCATCTTAGAAATATAGCCAAAATCAAAGGTCTAGTGTGCCAACAAGACCTAGAGAAGCTGATCCATGCTTTTATCTCCAGTAGGGTGGACTATTGTAATGGTCTCTTAACTGGACTTCCCAAAAAGACCATTAAACAGTTACAGCTCATTCAGAACGCTGCTGCAAGAGTTTTAACCAAGACAAAGAGAACTGAGCACATCACTCCAGTTCTAAAATCTCTACACTGGCTTCCGGTTAGTTACAGAATAGAATTTAAGGTGCTGCTACTGGTCTATAAATCACTGAATGGGTTCGGCCCAGAATACATCTCAGAAATGTTCAGAGAATATAAACCCAGTAGATCTCTTAGATCCATGGACTCAGGTCAGCTAGTAGAGCCCAGAGTCCAAACTAAACATGGTGAAGCAGCATTTAGCTGTTGGGCTGCATATAACTGGAACAGACTGCCAGGAGATATTAGATGTTCCTCAAACATAGAAATCTTTAAATCCAGGTTAAAAACTTTTCTTTTTTCTTGTGCCTATGATTGAGCTCGATATTTTTACTATTACCCTCATTTTACCATATTTCTTTTAGTCTTGTTTTAATTCCATATTCTCTAAACTGTAAGGTATATTTTACTATATTTTCTTTTAGTTTTTATGTTTTATTTGCTTATTTCTCTTGTTTTAATTTCGTATTTACCAATTTGTAGGGTATATTTTACAATATTTTCTTTTAATTTTTCAAGTTCTTAATTTTTATCTCTCTTGTTTGAATTTCATGTTTTTAATTGTAACTAAATGTTTGCAAGAAGTCTTTCTGAGGTTCTAGATCTCAGGAATGTTTTAATGCTTTTAATTTTTAATTTTAAATTTTTCCTTATGTAAAGCACTTTGAATTGCCACTGTGTATGAAAGGTGCTATACAAATAAACTTGCCTTGCCTTGCCTTGCCTTACCTCACTTGCATGTTTTTGGACCCCTGGAGGAAACCCACACAGACACAGGGAGAACATGCAAACTCCCCACAGAAAGGACCCGGACCGCCCCACCTGGAGATCGAACCCAGGACCTAGATCTGTAATTATTGCCTTAACACTTATACACCAACAAGGCATAACATCATAACCACTGACCAGTGAAGTAAATAACACTGATCATCTCATCACGGCATCAGTTAGTAGGTGGGATATACAGTATAAGGCAGCAAGTGAACATTTTATCCTCAAAGTTGATGTGTTAGAAGCAGGAAAAATGAACAAGTGTGAGGATTTGAGCGAGTTTGACAAGGGCCAAATTGTGATGGCTAGACGACTGGGTCAGAGCATCTCCAAAACTGCAGCTCTTGTAGGGTGTTCCCGGTCTGCAGTGGTCAGTATCTATCAAAAGTGGTCAGAAGAAGGAACAGTGGTAAACCGGCGACAGGGTCATGGGCACGTTGATGCACGTGGGGAGAGAAGGCTGGCCCGTGTGGTCCAATCCAACAGACGAGCTACTGTAGCGCAAATGGCTGAAGAAGTTAATGCTGGTTCTGATAGAAAGGTGTCAGAATACAGAGGGGGGACCAAGACAATATTAGAAAGGTTGTCATAATGTTATGCCTAATCGGTGTATAGGTTGGTAATTTCTTTCGTTTATGTTTTTTTCCCCTTTTTGTCCCACTTTAGCGCATCCAATTACTACCCGTCAATCATCCTCTCACTAATGCTGGTCCCCGCTCCTGATTGGGAAGAACGAGGCTGCCCCACATCCCCTCCAACACGTGCACAGCAATCGAACATCTTATCACCTACACTTGACGAGTGCAGTGCGGTACAGCACTGTGTACGGAGAGCCACACCCTCTACCGCACTCCTTTCCCATCTCCGTGCAGGCACCACCAACCAGCCAGCAGAGGTCATAATCGCACTAGTGAGAGAGTGTTCCCATCCGGCCTAATCACACCCCTATCTGAACAACAGGCCAATCATTGTTCATGTAGCTGCTCAGCCTCAGCCGGCAGGCAGAGCCAAGATTCGATACGATGTATAGGAGATCCCAGCTCTGGGTACAGCGTGTGTTTTTACCGCTGCGCCAGCTGAGCGGCCGGTTATTTCTAAGCTAAGGTGTGTTTAGTACATGTTAATGACTTTACAGGTACCAGTACTGATAAGCTTCTTTAATTGCATGCATTGTATTTTGTTAAAGAAAGGTGAACGTTACTTTGAATAACATCTGCTAATTGCCATATCCTGTATTCATAGACAGTTACTTTGTTTGAACAATGTCTGTGTGATTTTAAAAAGTGTACCACATGAAAAAATTGTCTTTTATTCCTCGTCCTCATAACCTTTAAATTACACCATAATAATAAAAACCATAATAGCTGCAATTTCCTTTTTTCCTGATTTTCTTTATTCTGGGATTTTTGTGATAATTTGAGGTAATTAAATATATTACACAAAGCACATTAATTTAAAGTAACAACTGCAACTCAATTCTTTCTTTAATTTGATATATTTACAGTGTTATATTGAGTGATATATACAGTGTATTTAAGTATATACACTGATCAGCCATAACATTAAAACCACCTCCTTGTTTCTACACTCACTGCCCATTTTATCAGCTCCACTTACCATATAGAAGCACTTTGAAGTTCTACAATTACTGGCTGTAGTCCATCTGATTCTCTACATACTTTTTTTAACCTGCTTTCACCCTGTTCTTCAATGGTCAGGACCCTCACATGACCACTACAGAGCAGGTATTACGTAGGTGGTGGATCATTCTCAGCACTGCAGTGACACTGACATGGTGGTGGTGTGTTAGTGTGTGTTGTGCTGGTATGAGTGGACACCTCACTGTCACTGCTGGACTGCTGGACTGAGAATAGTCCACTAACCAAAAAAATCCAGCCAACAGCGCCACATGGGTCTAAAAGATGACCAACTCAAACAGCAGCAATAGATGAGCGATCGTCTCTGACTTTACATCTACAAGGTGAACCAGCTAGGTAGGAGTGTCTAATAGAGTGGACAGTGAGTGGACACAGTATTTAAAAACTCCAGCAGCACTGCTGTGTCTGATCCACTCATACCAGCACAACACACAGTAACACACCACCACCATGTCAGTGTCACTGCTGTGCTGAGAATCATCCACCACCTAAATAATACCTGCTCTGTAGTGGTCCTGACCATTGAGGGACAGCATGAAAGGGGCTACAAAGTGCTTCTATATGGTAAGTGGAGCTGATAGAATGGACTGATTGTAAAATCAAGAAGGTGGTTTTAATGTTATGGCTGATCAGTGTGTATTAGGTTCATGTACAGACTTACTGAACAGGCCACAAACTATAATTCTGTTTATTTTTTAGCTATTCAGAGGTGACCTTGCTTTTGTATATGGTGGATAGTCCTGCTACATAAATAGGAATTAGAGATCAGATTTAAATCATGAACAGATTACATTCATCTCGGATTATTAAAATAGCTTTTGTGCAATTGTAAGATGAGCACTTCTGACCTTTCTGTGAATTGAATTTCACCTAGTCTTTGATATTATGGATCATTAACATTAAACACTGATCATGTATTTTAGTTTTTTTTAATGTGGAGGGGTTTGGGGGAGTTGATAACGTGGCTCTGGAGAAATTTCAGCAGGTCAGACACCATGAGGTTTAGGACACGTGACCATGAACCTGTAGGACATCCTATTCCAAAACAATGTGCAAATTAATATAGAGTATAAAAGTTCTTAATCTTTTTTTGTAAAGTGCAATAAGACAGTCAGTGTGGCACTCATGCCCATGAAATGACCAAACAATACCAGCCATATTGACAAGTGTAACACAGGACTAACAGACGAGGTCGGACACACATGTAGAGAAGTTAAACATGTTTAATAAAAGAAAACAATCAAGAAGCAGAACAGAACAAAACTAACCAATAACAGGGCACAATCATACAACAATCACTAGCAAATCAATGAACAGGACATGACAGACTTGTATGAAGAGCATGCAAGAGTAAAAAATGAACAGAGGACCAGACTAAGCTACAGCTAAAGCTAGGGCTACACTATTGTTATTGTTAATGCTAGATGCTAATCATTAACTACAAAATATGAACCCTAATCTGAGACCCTAAACAAAAAGCATGAAAGGCTAATTCCTATGCTAAGCTAATGCTAAATAAAAGACGCAGGCAGAGACGGAACAAGAACAGGATATTACCTGGATAAGATGAGAAGCAAGGACAGGAAGTCAGGACTTAAATAGGAATACAGACAAGCAGACAGAGTACAAGAACTGAGACTAGGTCTACATGAGAGTGGCATTCAAAACCACAGATAGATGAACCAAATGAAAAAGCCCACTAAGGGTTATATATATACAAACACCTCATGGACACAATGGGACACAGGTGAGGTTGATTAAACAATTAACCAATCAGGCCAAGGGGCGGAGACAGAAGGGGTGAGTAGCAAAATGTGTGACAACGTGTACGTTTAAAAAAGACAGACAGACAGACAGACAGACAGACAGACAGACAGAAAGACAGACAGACAGACAGACAGACAGACAGACAGACAGACAGACAGACAGACAGACAGATAGATAAATATAAAGATAGACAGACAGACAGACAGACAGACAGACAGATATAAAGATCACAGACAGACAGACAGACAGACAGACAGACAGATAAACAGAAAGATAGATATACAGATAGATAGATAGATAGATAGATAGATAGATAGATAGATAGATAGATAGATAGATAGATAGATAGATAGATAGACAGACAGACAGACAGACAGACAGACAGACAGACAGATATAAAGAGTACAGATAGATAGATAAATATACAGAAAGAAAGACAGACAGACAGAGACAGACAGACAGACAGACAGACAGACAGATACAGTGGGGCCAAAAAGTATTTAGTCAGCCACTGATTGTGCAGGTTCTCCTACTTAGAAAGATGAGAGAGGTCTGTAATTTTAATCATAGGTACACTTCAACTATGACAGACAAAATAAGAAAAAAAATCCAGGAAATCACATTGTAGGATTTTTAAAGAATTTAGATAGATAGATAGATAGATAGATAGATAGATAGATAGATAGATAGATAGATAGATAGATAGATAGATAGATAGATAGATAGATAGATAGATAGATAGATAGATAGATAGATAGATAGATAGATAGATAGATAGATAACAGATAGATAGATGAGAGGAGAGAGAGAGAGAGAGAGAGAGAGAGAGAGAGAGAGAGAGAGAGAGAGAGAGAGAGAGAGAGAGACAGACAGACAGACAGACAGACAGACAGACAGATACAGTGGGGCCAAAAAGTATTTAGTCAGCCACTGATTGTGCAGGTTCTCCTACTTAGAAAGATGAGAGAGGTCTGTAATTTTCATCATAGGTACACTTCAACTATGACAGACAAAATAAGAAAAAAAATCCAGGAAATCACATTGTAGGATTTTTAAAGAATTTATTTGTAAATTATGGTGAAAAATAAGTATTTGGTCAATAACAAAAGTTCAACTCAATACTTTGTAACATAACCTTTGTTGGCAATGACAGAGGTCAAACGTTTCCTGTAAGTTTTCACCAGGTTTGCACACACTGTAGCTGGTATTTTGGCCCATTCCTCCATGCAGATCTCCTCTAGAGCAGTGATGTTTTGGGGCTGTCGCTGGGCAACACGGACTTTCAACTCCCTCCACAAATTTTCTATGGGGTTGAGGTCTGGAGACTGGCTAGGCCACTCCAGGACCTTGAAATGCTTTTTACGGAGCCACTCCTTCGTTGCCCGAGCGGTGTGTTTGGGATCATTGTCATGCTGGAAGACCCAGCCACGTTTCATCTTCAATGCTCTCACTGATGGAAACAGGTTTTGGCTTAAAATCTCACGATACATGGCCCCGTTCATTCTTCCCTTAACATGGATCAGTCGTCCTGTCCCCTTTGCAGAAAAACAGCCCCAAAGCATGATGTTTCCACCCCCATGCTTCACAGTAGGTATGGTGTTCTTGGGATGCAACTCAGCATTCTTCTTCCTCCAAACACGACGAGTTGAGTTTTTACCAAAAAGTTCCATTTTGGTTTCATCTGACCACATGATATTCTTCCAATCCTCTTCTGGATCATCCATATGCTCTCTGGCAAACTTCAGACGGGCCTGGACATGTACTGGCTTAAGCAGGGGGACACGCCTGGCACTGCAGGATTTGAGTCCCTCTCGGCGTAGTGTGTTACTGATGTAGCCTTTGTTACTTTGGTCCCAGCTCTCTGCAGGTCATTCATCAGGTCCCTCCGTGTAGTTCTGGGATTTTTGCTCACCGTTCTCATGATCACTTTGACCCCACGGGATGAGATCTTGCGTGGGGCCCCAGATCGAGGGAGATTATCAATGGTCTTGTATGTCTTCCATTTTCTTACAATTGCTCCCACAGTTGATTTATTCACACCAACCTGTTTGCCTATTATAGATTCACTCTTCCCAGCCTGGTGCAGGTCTACAATTATCTTCCTGGTGTCCTTCGACAGCTCTTTGGTCTTGGCCATGGTTGAGTTTGGAGTCTGACTGTTTGAGGCTGTGGACCGGTGTCTTTTATACAGATAACGAGGTCAAACAGGTGCCATTAATACAGGTAACGAGTGGAGGACAGAAGAGCTTCTTAAAGAAGAAGTTACAGGTCTGTGAGAGCCAGAAATCTTGCTTGTTTGTGGGTGACCAAATACTTATTTTCCACCATAATATACAAATAAATTCTTAAGAAAATCCTACAATGTGATTTCCTGGATTTTTTTTTCTAATCTTGTCTCTCATAGTTGAAGTGTACCTATGATGAAAATTACAGACCTCTCTCATCTTTCTAAGTAGGAGAACCTGCACAATCAGTGGCTGACTAAATACTTTTTAGCCCCACTGTAGATAGATAGACAGACAAACAGATAGCTGGATACTTTATAAATAGATGTTAGATGGCATGTTAGATGGGTGGTTCTAATGTTTTGGCTCATCAGTGTAATGTATTTATGCAAAAAAAAAAACTTAGAATCTTATAGCTGTAGCTTTACTTGTACTTTAAATGTGTTTAAATATACATGTGCCTTCGATAATCAGTTCCCATTTAGGGACCAAAAGGTCTTTGATCCACAGGTTCCAGTGGTGATGCACTTTGGTGATTTTGCTTGGGTAAGTACTCTTACAGATCAATGGTAAAGGATTTGTGGTTTTGGTCTCTTAGCACCGCCTGGGTTAAGTGTTTTCTACAATCTCAACTAGTGCATTCATTAGCAATATCTGTTCAGCATCTCATTTATTGATTTAAGTTCTCTAATGGAGCAAATGTAATTATTTCTGTCATTTGTCTATTCAGCATTATTGTGTATGCATAAAATAATCTAATAATCAAATCCAATTCTAACCCAATTTAACCACAATTGAATAATCAGTCAGAGTTGCTTATCCCCTCAGTATACAGTTTGTACTTGCAAGTCCTGCCACTAATTCTTTCGACTCAAAACCTCCAAGTTGCTGTGGCCTCCAGCTTTCTTATTTTGATCACACCACCATGCCAGAGTCACTCAACCCTACCTAGATTACTGGAATTCTATGCCACTTCCAGACACTTTTACAACACAATGGCTTTTTCTACATTCACATGATTGGAAATGAGCTTTCAGAAACACTCCATTTTGCACACGTGTCAAAGGGGGGCGTGTGGTGTTCACGGCTCTCCTCGGTCAGAAGTGGAAGTCAGCAGCAGTACAGAAAAAGTGTAACGCAATCAGGTAATTGGATGCGACTAGATTGGGAGGAAAATTGAGGGAATGAATAGTCCCTTTCAGAATATAAAATAATGGGACTAATTACTGTTTCAACACTGTATTAGGAGTCATTTATTTCTTTTTCAAATTGAATGGCTTTTATGTCACATTAATGTTGGAAGGCAGAATGTGCTAATACAGTTGGGAAAAAATATAATAGCTTTTGATTTCAGGCTGTAGGACAAAAAAATTACCATTTCAAAAGGGTTTGATGACAATAGTCAATGCAGCTTTATAGGTTATAATGATTTATGCATGTTTATCTAATGAGAAAGCTTAGAATTTTAAAATGAATTAACAAATTACATTTGTATTATTTCCTTATAATTAAGGCTAAATGGCCTCTTTATGAATTAGTGATCTCATTGTGTGATTTTATTCAGTTTATTAAGCCAGCACCTCCACCATCTCAGTAAATTATGAAGAGATTCTTAGTAAGAACGTTTTTAAAATATATATTTTTAGGGGTGTCTCGATCCAATCTCAAAGATCGGAATCGGGGCCGATCAAGGCATTTTTTAACTGATCGGTATCGGCTTTACTAAGGCCGATCCTAAGCCCGATCCTTTGTTCTACATCAGCATGTCCTCTGTGTGGAAATACTTTAAACTGGAAAGTGAAACAAGTCCAACAGTGAAGTGTAATGTCTGCAATGCGAGTGTTTCACGAGGCGGTAGGAGCAGAGCTGCGTTCATTACTGTAGAATTTTACTGTTTATATGGTGTGTGAATCAAGGATCACACCGGTTTACAAAACGATAACTTTTAATCCGAGTATGAAAACTTCTGGACCATAACATACAGCGTTATCATGTTACAAGACTGAATGACATCTCAGTATCAAGCACTCTGATTGGCTTAGTTATGTAACCGTAACCTTAGTTATGTGTCGTAGTTAGGGATGTCCCGATCACGTTTTTTTGTTCCTGATACCGATCCCGATTATTAATTTTGATCCCGATCCGATACCGTTTCTCAAACCGATACTTGTATTTTCTAGATATTGTCTAGATAAGAACTAGATAATACTGTTCACACAGTGCACACTTCAAGTACATTACAATTATTCAAATTAATCCAGTGTATATGTTTAACAACTAAATAGCTCTGCAGTGCTGAAGGGAAAAATGCTGCATCCAAGCTATTGCTTAATGTTTTAGTATTTTTACAAAATCAATCAAAATGAGTGAGATAATTAGTTTTACTTTAAACTTTACATTCAAAGAAAAAAAATGTTTAATGCAGTGATACACTAAAAATGAACAGAAATCTGTGTAGCAGCTTAACTTGAATATAAGAAAAAAAGTTACTTAAAAGCATTACAGTAAAACCTGAATACCAAAATAAAATGGAAAGGCTCTTTTGTTATGAAGGAAAGACAGTTCTTAAAGTGCTTGTATTGTGACAATGGTTTGATGGACGTTTGACGTGTGTTTTGACCCTTTAGGCCTTCCATAGAACATGAAATAGCGTGCTTGACTCTACTGTCGGCTATTCGGTACCGTAACAGAAGAAGTTAATTAAGTGTTCTGCTCCCGACAATATGTGAATATACTGTGCATTTATTTCTTTATTAAACGAGTGCATCACTACGTTGTTTTGTAAACCGGTGTGATCCTTAACTCACACACACTCTCACACATGAACGCAGCTCTGCTCCCACCGCCTCGTGAAACGCTCACACTGCAGACGTTACACTTCACTGTTGGACTTGTTTTACTTTTCAATTTAAAGTATTTCCACACAGCGGACATGCTGACGTAACACAAAAGATCGGGATTAAGATCGGGTTTAGTAAAGCCGATTCCGATCAATTAAAAAATGCCTTGATCGGCCCCGATCCCGATCTTTGAGATCGGATCGGAACATCCCTAGTCGTAGTGATGCACTTGCTTAATAAAGAAATAAATTAGGGCTGTCAAACGATTAAAATTTTTAATCGCGATTAATCTCAGAATTTCATATAGTTAATCGCGATTAATCGCATTAAAAAAAATCTGTGTAAATGTTATAGAAAACAAGGATTTTTATGTGAAATGTTACAATTAAAATGGTGAACACATTTTATGCTAAATGTACTGATGTTAAAAACTGCTGGGACAAGAGAAAACTGTAAGGGAGTTTTATTCACTCACATACTAGGCAGTAAATGTCAGATTGTAGTTTAGAATTTCTCCATCAGCAAACATTGTAGATCAGCGGTGCTTTAGGTGGGATAAGGCGTAGTTATTGTAACAGACTTTTCTGTGGTTGTATTGTGACAATGGTTTGATGGCCGTTTCTACACGAAGTGAGTGTGTTTTGACCCTTTGGGGCTTCCATAGTGCATGGACTAACGTGCTTGACTCAGCTTTCCGGTATTTGGTACCTTAACAGAATAAGTTAATAAAAGTGTTCTGCTCCCGACAACTTGTGAATATAGCGTGTATTTATTTCTTTATAAGTGCATCACTACAACGCTCGGTTACATTATGTTAACAAACCGCAAATGAAAAACGGTGGCAAGTCCGACAATAAAACTTTTGTTTTAACATAATGTTAACATAATGTAACCGAGCGTTGTAGTTCTACCAGTCAAGTCTCAACATTAACTAGAATTTGCGTTAACGGCACTATTATTTTTAATCGCGTTAAATTGAAATCGCGTTAATGCGTTATTATCGCGTTAACTTCGACAGCCCTAAAATAAATACACGGTATATTCACAAATTGTCGGGAGCATAACACTTTATTAACTTCTTCTGTTACGGTACCTAATAGCTGACAGCTAGAGTCATCGCGTTGGCCAAGCATGCTATTCCATGCACTATGGAAGCCCCAAAGGGTCAAAACACACTCACTTCGCGTAGAAACGTCCATCAAACCATTGTCACAATACAACCACAGAAAAGTTTGTTACAGTTACAACACGCATACAAGTACGGTGGCTCATAAGAAACAAACCAGATATCGTTTAACCAAACGATCTACAATTACTACCAACCGGCTGTCCGCTAACACGGCAGAGATGCTGATTTTCCATTAAAAAAAGAACCTTCACTTCATTTTGAGTGTTCTACTTTTACTACTACAATGCTGCACTAAGTTTGTTTACTTTAATTTTGTAAAAATAAAAGAACATTAAGCAATAGCTTGGATGCAGGCAATTTTTTTCCTACAGCACTGCAGAGCTATTCAGTTGTTAAACATAACATAACACAACACAACTGTAATGTACTTGAAGTGTGCACTGTGTGAACCGTATTATCTAGTTCTTATCTAGTCAATATCTAGAAAATACAAGTATCGGTTTGAGGTGTCGGATCGAGATCAAAATTAATGATTGGGAACAGGATCGAGAACAAAAAAAACGTGATCGGGACATCCCTCATATTTTTATTGTCTTATGTATTAAAGATTAGAAAAGATTTAATAAAGGCAACAAAATTAATATTCATTTTATGTTCCAAGTTTAGGCAAAATTTATTTTAAATTTACTTTTATTACCTAAATCGCTATTTTTAGGTCATGCAAAAATGTATTTAGTTCCAAAGGTTTTAAGCTTGCAATATTTTAAATGAAAAAAATATATCTATCATCAAAGTGTGAATATGAGACGAATCTGCATTTGTGTGGAATAACCATTAGATCCACTCTGAAAGCTCCACATACAGTGTATCACAAAAGTGAGTACACCCCTCACATTTCTGCAAATATTTCATTATATCTTTTCATGGGACAACACTATAGACATGAAACTTGGATATAACTTCGAGTAGTCAGTGTACAGCTTGTATAGCAGTGTAGATTTACTGTCTTCTGAAAATAACTCAACACACAGCCATTAATGTCTAAATAGCTGGCAACATAAGTGAGTACACCCCACAGTGAACATGTCCAAATTGTGCCCAAATGTGTCGTTGTCCCTCCCTGGTGTCATGTGTCAAGGTCCCAGGTGTAAATGGGGAGCAGGGCTGTTAAATTTGGTTTTTGGGTACAATTCTCTCATACTGGCCACTGGATATTCAACATGGCACCTCATGGCAAAGAACTCTCTGAGGATGTGAGAAATAGAATTGTTGCTCTCCACAAAGATGGCCTAGGCTATAAGAAGATTGCTAACACCCTGAAACTGAGCTACAGCATGGTGGCCAAGGTCATACAGCGGTTTTCCAGGACAGGTTCCACTCGGAACAGGCTTCGCCAGGATCGACCAAAGAAGTTGAGTCCATGTGTTCGGCGTCATATCCAGAGGTTGGCTTTAAAAAATAGACACATGAGTGCTGCCAGCATTGCTGCAGAGGTTGAAGACGTGGGAGGTCAGCCTGTCAGTGCTCAGACCATACGCCGCACACTGCATCAACTCGGTCTGCATGGTCGTCATCCCAGAAGGAAGCTGACGCACAAGAAAGCCAGCAAACAGTTTGCTGAAGACAAGCAGTCCAAGAACATGGATTACTGGAATGCCCTGTGGTCTGACGAGACCAAGATAAACTTGTTTGGCTCAGATGGTGTCCAGCATGTGTGGCGGCGCCCTGGTGAGAAGTACCAAGACAACTGTATCTTGCCTACAGTCAAGCATGGTGGTGGTAGCATCATGGTCTTGGGCTGCATGAGTGTTGCTGGCACTGGGGAGCTGCAGTTCATTGAGGGAAACATGAATTCCAACATGTACTGTGACATTCTGAAACAGAGCATGATCCCCTCCCTTCGAAAACTGGGCCTCATGGCAGTTTTCCAACAGGATAACGACCCCAAACACAACCTCCAAGATGACAACTGCCTTGCTGAGGAAGCTGAAGGTAAAGGTGATGGACTAAACCCAATTGAGCACCTGTGGCGCATCCTCAAGTGGAAGGTGGAGGAGTTCAAGGTGTCTAACATCCACCAGCTCCGTGATGTCATCATGGAGGAGTGGAAGAGGATTCCAGTAGCAACCTGTGCAGCTCTGGTGAATTCCATGCCCAGGAGGGTTAAGGCAGTGCTGGATAATAATGGTGGTCACACAAAATATTGACACTTTGGGCACAATTTGGACATGTTCACTGTGGGGTGTACTCACTTATGTTGCCAGCCATTTAGACATTAATGGCTGTGTGTTGAGTTATTTTCAGAAGACAGTAAATCTACACTGCTATACAAGTTGTACGCTGACTACTCTAAGTTATATCCAAGTTTTAGTTCTATAGTGTTGTCCCATGAAAAGATATAATAAAATATTTGCAGAAATGTGAGGGGTGTACTCACTTTTGTGATACACTGTATATCTGGGTTTAGCTGGATTTTCCTCCTGTTTCACTTTTAAACTTGTATTACAGCTCAGGGTTTTGAGAAATTGTAAGAATTAGCTTTTTATTTCAGTGTTTTTATATTATATGTGTTATTTTCAATGTATATGTGTCAAACACAACCCTAATATTTTACATTAGCCTAAAATATGTGCAGTTCCACGGGACCATGGAACACATTAACAGGATTCCCATACATCCTTATGGAAAAATATACCTTGAAACTCAATGCCAGTTCTAGCACCAACTGACGTTGAGTTTCAAGGTACCACTGTATAATATAAAAACACTGAAATACAATTGAAAAACAGTTAAAATACAATAAACCCTGCTCTTTACCTTAACTTCTTTATTGTTTCCTTATGCTTCTTAATCATGGAGGTGCTTGATCTTGGAATACCGTATTCCGTTAAGTAAAAGCACAATCACATGACACTGCTGTTATTTCCTTATGGAGTGTAGCGGTGCACAAAACTTAACGTGACTTATTGTACTAAAACAACAAGTGAGGGATTTTATTAGTGGAGAAAAGTTATGAGCAATAATAATTAAGAGAGGTTTAGTGTTCCTATGTCGCTCTTTTAGTACATTAAAGTGTTTTAGCTTTTAGAAAAGCTGATTCTCACCATTTCTCAGTGCCCCGAGCTATAACACAAGTTTAGAAGTGAAACAGGAGGAAAATCCAGCTAAACGGTTATTCCACACAAATGCAAATTCGTCTTTGATGACGTCTTACTGCACCGCTCAAGCCAAGCGCTGAACAAAGCAGCTGTTCATTGTTTATTTGAAATTAAATTAATACTTTTTTTAAGGCTGAACGCGTCGAATTTAAGGTAAACATTGAGTTTAAGGGTACAAATTTCTCCATGAAGTGCATTGAGTTTACCTTCTGATTACTAGTCCAGTACCTTAAATGAAATGAACATATGTTTTGTCTAGTCTGTTTAGTAGCTTGACCGTCTCTGATAACTGCACCGCTGATTGCTGGTGCACGTGTAGCACACAAAGCCACGTCTGAGATCTTGTTATTTTCCAGAATGGTGCACTAATTACTCAAGAGTGTAAAGCCCAGCAGGGGGTAACAGCACCTTCCACCCCCTGATGTCATGCCAACGAATCACACACTCTCTGGCTGCTACGTTTAGCCCAATGCACAAGTGTGTGTAACCTTCCCAGCTTTCAAAAGTCTGGCAGTTGTTTAAAAGACATGCCCGGAAGGTTAGAGAACGTGTTGAGTTGCGCCCTTTCTTCGAATCTCCCCTACCCGCCGTGCTGTGTATTCAGCGACTCCAAGCGGAACAGAAAAGGGCTGGACTGATCCACGATTGAGGCCTCTAACAAAAGCTGGCACTAATACTGTCAAAATCAGGCTGTTACATGCAAGCTGTAGCAAAAAGCACAAAAACCCCGCTTTTACCGTTCAGAGCTGGTGCGTCCAGCTGCACAAAGCAAGCTGTGCAAATTACAGCCATCAGCACGCATTTTGGTAGTTATGTACGTCATGATGTTTAGATCAATCTGTCTTTAAGCCTGAATAGCCCTCAATGACAATTATTTTCACAATGCGGGCTTGAATAGATGATGTTCGATGAATGGAAGTCAGCATGGTGTAGATGTGAGGGATTGACTATCTCACAGAGTAATAGATTAGTCTAAAAGATGTAGAGAAGGTACAATCACGAATCAGAAAAAGTTGGGACTGTATGGACTATTTATTTTGACTTTTATTTGATTGCAGACAGTCTGAACCTGAGATATTTCATGTTTTGTCTGGTCAACTTCATTTCATTTATTAATAAACATCCTTTCCTGCAATTCAGACCTGCAAAATATTCCAAAAAAAGATGGGACGGGGGCGATTTAGGGCTAGTGATGAGGTGAAAATATTAAATAATGATGTGATTCCAAACATGTGATCGTAATCATGGTTTGGTACAAAAGCAGCATCCAGGAAAGGCTGAGTCTTTGATGAGCAAAGATAATCGGAGGAAGTGATTTGTATATTTCTCCCTCTACAGCATGGCTGGATTACTGACCGGGCCAGTGGGGCCAGCACCCAGGTGCCCTTGAGGTCAGGGGGCCCCGGGGGGGCCCTGGCCCAAAACATTTTGCGATGCCTATCAACATTTATGATACAATATATTTTTATTTCCGAGGGCCCTCCATTTTAAGGATCCTCTGACTATTAGGGACTTTGACCCCAGGGCCTCTTGGGGGCCCTAGCCATGCTTTTGGACCCCCTTAAGAAAATGGATGAGGCGTTGTGGCACTGCTCTGACTTCGACTTCTGGCTATTAGGGGTCCTAGGAAAGAGGGGGGCATATTTTTAGAGGGCCCTGGTTATGAGAGCCCCTACCAGGGGGCCCTAGAGAAGAGCAGGGCATACCATTAGAGGGCCCTTGATCACGATTCAGGCCCTTACTTAATGTTTCTTATTTGTATTGTTTCAAAATTATTATGTTCAATTTCTCTTAAGTGCAGAGACACAAATTAATTTAGCAATTTAGCAATTATTTAAATTTAATTTAATTCTGGGCAACTCTTTGCCCAGGGGCCCAGACTATCCTTAATCTGTCCTTGCTCTACAGTGCATAATATCAATGATCTTCGATCCCTCAGACGGCACTGCATCAAGAACCGCCACTCAACAATAGCTGATATAACCACATGGGTGAGGGATTACTTTGGCAAACCTTTGTCAAGCACTACAATACAGAGTTACATGCACAAATACCACTTAAAACTTTACTGTGCAAAACAGAAGTCTTATGTTAACCATGTCCAGCGGCGTCAACTTCTCTGGGCTCAGAGGCATCTAGGATGGACCATCACACAGTGGAAACATGTATTGTGTTCAGATGAATCAGAATTCCAGGTCGTTTTTGAAAAAAAAAATGAACCAAAGACGAAAAAGGACCATCCAGACTTATCAGCAACAAGTCCAAAAGCCAGGGTATGTCATGGTATGGGACTGTGTCAGTGCCCTTGGCAAAGGTCATTTACACTTCTGTGATGGCAGCATTAATGCAGAAAAGTACATTGAGATCTTAGAGCGATATCTTAAGACGTGTTTGCAGGAAGAATGGGACAAAATAAAAGCTGAAACACTAAATCACTTGGTATCCTCGGTGCCAAGATGTCTTTTAAGTGTGGTGAAAAGGAATGGCAACATTACACAGTGGTAAATGCTTTACCGTCCTAACTGTTTTTTTTTTTTTATTATTTGCATTTTCCAAGGATGGATTTAAACCCAGTGCCTTCCACATAGATGCATGATCCACAGATCATAACACTGCCACAACCAGCTTGTGTTCTTCCAGCAGTGGTTGCAGGGTGTTTGTTGTCTGATGTTTCTCGCCTGACACGCCAACGTCTATCCGCTCGATGAAGCAGAAAACGTGACTCATCGGAAAAGACAACACTTTGCCATGAAAATTTATGCCTTTTCTGCCAATACAACTTTGTTAGCAGAGATGCAGTGACCATCCATCTGCTTCAAAGCCCCATACGCAGTAGGGTTGTTTTTTGACACCTGTCTAGTAGCCCCCTGGTTCATTTTGGCGGCGAGCTGCTCCACTGTAGCGTGTCGGCCCCCTCACTTTCCACTCACAATACACTTTTACCACAACAGCACACAAACAGCTCACAAACTGCACAGTTACAGAAACACTTCCACCCTTGGCCCACACTGTACATTTTATCAGCTCCACTTACCATATAGAACCACTTTGTAGTTTTACAATTACTGACTGTAGTCCATCTGTTTCTCTACATACTTTTTTTAGCCTGCTTTTACTCTGTTCTCCAATGGTCAAGACCCCCACAGGACCACCACAGAGCAGGTAATATTTAGGTGGTGGATCATTCTCAGCACTGCAGTGACACTGACATGGTGGTGGTGTGTTAGTGTGTGTTGTGCTGGTATGCTGCTGGAGTTTTTAAATACCGTGTCCACTCACTGTCCACTCTATTAGAAACTCCTACCTAGTTGGTCCAGCCTGTCGATGTAAAGGCAGAGACGATCGCTCATCTATTGCTGCTGTTTGAGTTGGTCATCTTCTAGACCTTCATCAGTGGTCACAGGACGCTGCCTACAGGGCGCTGTTGGCTGCATATTTTTGGTTGGTGGACTATTCTCAGTCCAGCAGTGACAGTGAGGTGTTTAAAAACTCCATCAGCATTGCTGTGTCTGATCCACTCATACCAGCACAACACACACTAACACACCACCACCACCACCAGCCTAGTGGTTAGGGAACTGGACTAGTAATCAAAAGGTCACTGGTTCAAGCCTCACCACTGCCAGGTTGCTGCTGTTGGACCCTTGAGCAAGGCCCTTAACCCACAATTGCTCAGACTGTATACTGTAACTGTAATGTAAGTCGCTTTGGATAAAGGCGTCTGCTAAATGCCGAAAATGTAAATGTCAGTGTCACTGCAGTGCTCTGAATGATCCACCACCCAAATAAAACCTACTTTGTAGTGGTCCTGACCACTGAAAGGGGGCTAACAAAGCATGCAGAGAAACAGATGGACTACTGTCAGTAACTCTACCACCACAAAGTGCTTCTATATGGTAAGTGGAGCTGATAAAGAGGACAGTGAGTAACAAGGAGGTAGTTTTGATGTTATGGCTGATCAGTGTGTATATATATATATATATACACTGATCAGCCATAACATCAAAACTACCTCCTTGTTACTCACTGTCCTCTTTATCAGCTCCACTATATATACACATATATACTGATCAGCCAGGCGGGGCAATACGGGTCCTTTCTGTGTGGAGTTTGCATGTTCTCCTCCTGTCTGTGTGGGTTTCCTCCCACAGTCCAAAAACATGCAGCCAGGTTAATTGGAGACACTGAATTACCCTATAGGTGAATGGTGTGTGTATGTGCGTGCATGTGTGTGTCTCCCCTGCAATGGACGGGCGCCCCGTCCAGGGTGTTACTGTGTGCCTTGCGCCCATTGAAAAGCTGGGATAGGCTCCAGCACCCACCACCCCCCTAACGCTACTCTGATTGGATAAGCGGTTAAGAAAGTGAGTGAGTGAGTGAGTGAGTGAGTGAGTGAGTGAGTGAGTGAGTGAGTAATGAAAATTGTGGCAATCTGGTCCCACTGTGGTTTACAAGGTGTAACAAATGTGTAACATAAAGCCTTCACAAGATTTTCTTTATAAAGGCTAACCCCTAAGCTAACTGCTACACTAAGCTAACACTGAACATAGGACTAACTAGGACAGACATGAGGATTAGCTGGGAGTGATCGACAGCAGGACATATCACAAACAGGAGGTGGAGACAAGAGGGGTGTGGCATGAAAACAGATACACACGTCTGTGATCATGGCACTCTCACTCTATTACAGTATCACTGCAATATTTGACTCTTGGTATGATGGTCTAATAATAAAATGCTGTATTTACTTTTTGCCATAATTAATAAGCACATTTTGCATACAGCATTTAATTTGAAAGTCTGACATTATTAATATAACCAATATGAAATAAAAATGCATTCAGAAATAGGGAAATTGTATTTTCAAGGCACTGTATGAATCATTATTATTATTACTGTGCAGGCGGTATCATAACGTTATGAATATGCTAGAAAACATGAACTAATATCCTGAGGTACAAATAATAACCCTCCAGCAGGACCCCAGGAAATGCTTACCATTAAAAATGTATGCACAGAAAATTACACTTTATATCTATTCATATATAAAATAATTGTATGTACATACTTGTGTTTTATCCGCTCAACTTCATTTCATTTATTAATAAACATTCATTCCTGCATTTCAGGTCTGCCACTTTGTAATGTTGGCATTCCTTTTCACCACACTTGAAAGACGTTTTGGCACCGAGGAGACCAAGTGATTTAGTGTTTCAGCTTTTATTTTGTCCCATTCTTCCTGCAATCACGTCTTAAGATGTGCAACAGTATGGGGTCGTTGTTGTCGCATTTTTCGGTTCAAAATTCTCCACACATTCTCTATTGGGGACAGGTCAGAACTGCAGACAGGCCAGTCCAGTACCTGTACCCTCTTCTATCGCAGCCATGCCTTTGTAATGTGTGCAGCATGTGGTTTTGCATTGACGTCCCTGGAAAAGATGACGTCTTGAAGGCAGCACATGTTGCTCTAAGATCTCAATGTACTTTCCTACATTGATGCTGTAAATGACCTTTGCCAAGGGCACTGACACAGCCCCATACCATGACAGACCCTGGCTTTTGGACATGTCGCTGATAACAGTCTGGATGGTCCTTTTCGTCTTTGGTCCAGAGCACACAGCATCCATTTTTTCCAAAAGAGACCCAGAATGCTGATTCCTCTGACCACAATACATGTTTCCACTGTGTGATGGTCCATCGTAGATGCATCCGAGCCCAGACAAGTCGACGCTGCTTCTGGACATGGTTAACATGAGGCTTCTTTTTTGCACAGTAAAGTTTTAAGTGGCATTTGTGCATGTAACTCTGTATTGAAGTGCTTGATAAAGGTTTTCCTAAGTAATCCCTCACCCATGTGGTTATATCAGATATTGTTGAGTGGCGGTTCTTGATGCAGTGCCGTCTGAGGGATTGAAGATCACTGGCGTTCAGCTTCAGCTTGTGCCCTTGGCCTTTACGCACTGAAATTCCTCCTGATTCCTTGAATCATTTAATGATATTATGCACTGTAGAGGGAGAAATATCCAATCTTTCTTTGAGGTTCATTGTTTTGAAACATTTCAATCATTTTCTCACACATTTGTTGACAAACTGGAGATCGTCTGATCATCTTTGCTCATCATAGACTCAGCCTTACCTGGATGCTGCTTTTGTACAAAACCATGATTACAATCACCTGTTTGGAATCACATCATTATTTAGTTTTTTCACCTCATAACTAGCCCTGAACTGTTTTGGAATGTGTTGCAGGTCTGAAATGCAGGAATGGAGGTACAGTGTATCACAAAAGTGAGTACACCCCTCACATTTCTGCAGATATTTAAGTATATCTTTTCATGGGACAACACTGACAAAATGACACTTTGACACAATGAAAAGTAGTCTGTGTGCAGCTTATATAACAGTGTAAATTTATTCTTCCCTCAAAATAACTCAATATACAGCCATTAATGTCTAAACCACCGGCAACAAAAGTGAGTACACCCCTAAGAGACTACACCCCTAAATGTCCAAATTGAGCACTGCTTGTCATTTTCCCTCCAAAATGTCATGTGATTTGTTAGTGTTACTAGGTCTCAGGTGTGCATAGGGAGCAGGTGTGTTCAATTTAGTAGTACAGCTCTCACACTCTCTCATACTGGTCACTGAAAGTTCCAACATGGCACCTCATGGCAAAGAACTCTCTGAGGATCTTAAAAGACGAATTGTTGCGCTACATGAAGATGGCCAAGGCTACAAGAAGATGCCAACACCCTGAAACTGAGCTGCAGCACAGTGGCCAAGATCATCCAGCGTTTTAAAAGAGCAGGGTCCACTCAGAACAGACCTCGCGTTTGTCGTCCAAAGAAGCTGAGTGCACGTGCTCAGCGTCACATCCAACTGCTGTCTTTGAAAGATAGGCGCAGGAGTGCTGTCAGCATTGCTGCAGAGATTGAAAAGGTGGGGGGTCAGCCTGTCAGTGCTCAGACCATACGCCGCACACTACATCAAATTGGTCTGCATGGCTGTCACCCCAGAAGGAAGCCTCTTCTGAAGTCTCTACACAAGAAAGCCCACAAACAGTTTGCTGAAGACATGTCAACAAAGGACATGGATTACTGGAACCATGTCCTATGGTCTGATGAGACCAAGATTAATTTGTTTGGTTCAGATGGTCTCAAGCATGTGTGGCGGCAATCAGGTGAGGAGTACAAAGATAAGTGTGTCATGCCTACAGTCAAGCATGGTGGTGGGAATGCCATGGTCTGGGGCTGCATGAGTGCAGCAGGTGTTGGGGAGTTACATTTCATTGAGGGACACACGATCTCCGATATGTACTGTGAAATACTGAAGCAGAGCATGATCCCCTCCCTCCGGAAACTGGGTCATGAGTTTGATGATAATGACCCCAAACACACCTCTAAGACGACCACTGCTTTATTGAAGAGGCTGAGGGTAAAGGTGATGGACTGGCCAAGCATGTCTCCAGACCTAAACCCAATAGAACATTTTTGGGGCATCCTCAAGCGGAAGGTGGAGGAGCGCAAAGTCTCGAATATCCGCCAGCTCCGTGATGTCGTCATGGAGGAGTGGAAAAGCATTCCAGTGGCAACCTGTGAAGCTCTGGTAAACTCCATGCCCAGAAGAGTTAAGGCAGTTCTAAGAAATAATGGTGGCCACACAAAATATTGACACTTCAGGAACTTTCACTAAGGGGTGTACTCACTTTTGTTGCCGGTGGTTTAGACATTAATGGCTGTATATTGAGTTATTTTGAGGGAAGAATAAATTTACACTGTTATATAAGCTGCACACAGACTACTTTTCATTGTGTCAAAGTGTCATTTTGTCAGTGTTGTCCCATGAAAAGATATACTTAAATATCTGCAGAAATGTGAGGGGTGTACTCACTTTTGTGATACACTGTATATTAACAAATGAAACAAAGTTGAGCAGACAAAACATGAAATATCATGATGCCCCCTTTTGATATAACTCTTCTTATTTTACCTGGGCTTGAAACTGGCACTGACAGCGCACTGGCAGCGAATTCTGATTACAGTGTTAATGATGATATTCATTATCAGTTTTACTATTACCATGCAGCTTTTACAGTTGGGTATATCAGTGACAGAGCGAGACAGGGCTGCATACAAATTCTAATAAATTTAAGACAACAGTTAAACAACAGAAAGAAAAAAAAGATGGTACTATTAATTTCCGAATGCATCGCGTCTCTGTTTAGGCACTTATGGAGACAGCTTGCTTGGCATACATTATGCTTATTTGTAATTTGAGATTCATTTTGTCTCAGCTGCTGAAGCGAGCGCTGCACAGCAATCAAATCTGTCAGGAGTACGGATGAGATTTTAATAAATGTTTGATATGAAACACGAAAGAGAAAAGAAAAAAATGGATGAAAAGTAAATGACCAAGTCATGCGAGGGAATAAAACGTGGTGAACAATGAAAAACATGTTAAAGAAAATGTGTCATTAACATGAATCTGTGGCACAGTGAAGCTAGATGGGAGAGAGACTGGGAATCATAAAACCAGCAAAGTACTTTTCTAAAGGTGTCTCTATAGTAACCGAGTGGTAATTTGGTTGTTGGGGTGGTGGGTGGGTGAGGAAGCTGTGTTTACTATAGACCTGCTATTATAGAGAAAGATGTGGAGAAAAGAAAAGACGGAACCAGTGAGAGGTAGACTAACAATCATATGAATTACAACCCCAAATTCAGAAAAAGTTGGGACAGTATGGACAATGCAAAAAAAAAAAAACAGTGTTCCTTACATTTACTTTGACTTTTATTTAATTGCAGACAGGATGAACCTGAGATATTTCATGTTTCATCTGCTCAACTTCATTTCATTTATTAATAAACATCCAATCCTGCATTTCAGGCCTGCAACACATTCCAAAAAAAGTTGGGACAGGAGCAATTTAGGGCTAGTAATGAGGTGAAAAAACTACAGGTGAGTGTAATTAGGGCTGGGCGATATGGATCAAAAATAATATCTCGATATTTTTTGCTGAACGGCGATATACGACATATATCTCGATATTTTTGTATCCCATAAGGTAATAACAAAAAGACACTTCTGAAAAAAATGGATGTTCATGTTCCAATTTTTTTACAGGCACTTTTATTAATATTCATGCTGGGGAAGCTTTACACAAGAACAATTTTTCCTTAAAAAAAAAAAAAAAAAAAAAAAAAAAAAAAAAAAGCTATTCTAAGAAAAAAAAAAGTTGTTTTCTAAGGCATCTCCTGTTGTGTAATGTGAATTACAAATATATTGTCTGGCCCTTTAAGAATGTTAAGTGTACTATAGGGCGCATGGAGCGAGTGTGTAGGGAAGATGTCGGAATGACACGGTTTCCGGCTGAGCTTGTGTGACATTAAAAGTAAAAACCCGTTAAAGTAAACCCCTCGTTAACGCCCCACCCCACCCCCACATGTTTGGACTTGTTTGTCGCCATAACATTTACATACATTTTTTTTAACGTATAGAACTCAGTTCTGTAATAAAGGCAGAACTAATCGTTCATGTTACTGTGTAACTATTACAACAGTTCATGCATTTTAATCAGCGTTCTGCTTCATGCACTTTATTATTATTTAACAGCTTTATTTGTTGTTTAATTGCTGTTTGCTCCTTGTTTACTGCAGAGTTAGTTCATGCAATTTAATAATGTTTGGTTGTTTATTGGCCGACAACAAGAAATACTATAATAGAAGATAAATAAATAAATGACGTGTCGGACGTCGGGCGATCGTCCAGTATAAACTAACACGACCACGTACAACATCCAGTACAGAAATCCCCATAATGTTTGTATTTACAGATAGAGCAAGTATATGCACGTCACATATACAAACACAAGAGTCAGAACAACAGGAGACGCACCGCTACGTTATTGTTACTTCCTCAACACTTAATGTGAAGTAAATACGTGCATGTCAGCGCGTGCATGCCCTTGTATTGGTTTTTGAAACGAATAACGACTCGTTTTCTTGTTTTTTAACTTTGGGATTTGAAGTGAAAACGAATGACCAAAGGTACACGGAGCTGGAACCTTTTGTCTGGACTTGTTTTCGGCATTCTCTACAGAATACATTATTCTGCTGCTCATCTGACACTTTGAATTCGAACCATCTCCAAATAATTACAAAAAGAGTCATTATTTTTCTTTTTAGTAAGCAGCTCCTCTTCGATAGCTTCTGTCATGTCTTTATCCGTCTCCATGCTATCGCTGCCTGCAGGAATTACTGAAGCGGTGGGGAGGGGCGAGTTGTGTTCAGTGAGGGAGAGGGGCGGGGCAGGTGAACATGTGCAGAGACAAACTGGGAGAAGAGAAAGACGAACTGTCTGATCTAACTGGAACGCAACATCTATATCGATATATGCGATATTGTCTTATCTTATATCGCGTATGAAAATATATCGATATTTTATAAAATCTCGATATATCGCCCAGCCCTAAGTGTAATCATGATTTGGTACAAAAGCAGCACCAGGAAAGGCTGAGTCTCTGATGAGCAAAGATGATCAGAGGATCTCCAGTTTGTCAACAAATGTGTGAGAAAATGATTGAAATGTTTAAAAACAATGTACCTCAAAAAAAGATTGGAAGGGATTTGCATATTTCTCCCTCTACAGTACATAATATCATTAAACCATTCAAGGAATCAGGAGGAAATTCGGTGTGTAAAGGCCAAGGGCGCAAGCTTAAGCTGGACGCCCGTGATTTTTGATCCCTCAGACGGCACTGCATCAAGAACCGCCACTCAACAATAGCTGATATAACCACATGGGTGAGGGATTACTTTGGCAAACCTTTATCAAGCTCTACACTACAGAGTTACATGCACAAATGATACTTAAAACTTTACTGTGCAAAAAAGAAACCTTATGTTAACCATGTCCAGAAGGGGCGTCGACTTCTCTGGGCTCGGAGGAATCTAGGATGGACCATCACACAGTGGAAACGTATTTACATTTACATTTTTGGCATTTAGCAGGGGCTTTTATCCAAAGCGACTTACAGTACAGTCACAGTATACAGTCTGAGCAATTGAGGGTTAAGGGCCTTGCTCAAGGACCCAACAGCTGCAACCTGGCAGTGGTAAGGCTTGAACCAGCAACCTTCTGATTACTGGACCAGTACCTTAACCACTAGGCTACGGCTTGCCCCCAGATTGTGGTCAGATGAATCAAAGACCGGACCAAAGACATAAAGGACCATCCAGACTAGGGCTGCAACTATCGATTCTTTTTGTAATCGAGTATTCTATCGATTATTCCAGCGATTAATCGAGTAATCGGATAATAAATACTTTTGCTTTAATAAAGAGCAAAAATAAATACATATAAGATTAAATACGACATGTCTCTTGAAACAAACTATATATATTTATTACTTGCATAGGGGACAGTTTAAAGAGAAATATATACATAATAAACATATAATACATAATATACATAATAAACCAGGGGTGGGCAATAAAATTTTCCAAGGTTGTGGAGGGCCAGACCAATAAGGTGAACTTAATTCTGCTCAATATTAATTTTATCTCTTTATTTACATTTACATTACATTTTCAGCATTTAGCAGACGCCTTTATCCAAAGCGATTTACAATACAGTTACAGTATACAGTCTGAGCAATTGAGGGTTAAGGGCCTTGCTCAAGGGCCCAACAGCAGCAACCTGGCTGCCAGCAACCTTCTAATTACTAGTCCAGTACCTTAAGCACTAGGCTACAGCTGCCCACTCTATTAAAAGCAGTAAATTGTGCAGTTCTAATAATCTGTTACTGTTTAGATGTTACAATCAGAATATTAGACGTAGGCAGAGTAAAAACATTAACATTATTTCACTAATTAAACAAACATGCAAAAAAACAAAAACAAATGTGAACAAAATGTGCAGGTTTTTAAACTTTACACTTTTTTGTTTGGAGTCTATTCACCTCATTTGTTTTTTAGTCCTTTGTTATTGTTGGATATTCTTTTTAAAATCACAAATCTGGTCCTGACTGCTTCACTTCTGGACGTGTTAAACTTTATAAACAATCCTTGTTGCTTGTGCAGTTTAGTTAGTGAAGCTTCAGGTGTGACCCCCCGCATCGTTCATGTTCTTGTATTTCTGTTTAGTACCGCGATTTAGAGCCTAGATTGTGATACTTAACCAGCGTTACATCTGACTTTAGTAAATAAACAATTCAGAAGTTCATGTCGTTTTAAAACTCCACCGTCAATCACACTCAGTTCTGTTCGCATTACAGTGAAGCTGAAACACTCACGCACACATAAATACAAACTTACGGATATTTAAAGACACAGCCCCCCCATCAAAATCAGTCCTGTTGTAATGCATATTAGATGTACTTTTATTAACGTCCAATTTTTAATTGCCGCGAACCACCTGCACACAGCGCAATCACGTTGTAAAAGTGAAAGTCCGTGCGGAAACCCGTGAGCTGTGTATCGGTGTATGGGATAAACGATTCCTCGATGCAAAAAAATTGAATCGATCATTTTTAGTAATCGAATTACTCGAGTTACTCGAGGAATCGTTTCAGCCCTAATCCAGACTGTTATCAGCAATAAGTCGAAAAGCCAGGGTCTGTCATGGTATGGGGTGTGTCAGTGCCCTTGGCAAAGGTCATTTACACTTCTGTGATGGCAGCATTAATGCAGAAAAGTACATTGAGATCTAAGAGCAACATGTGCTGCCTTCAAGATGTCATCTTTTCCAGGGACGTCCATGTATATTTCAACAAGACAATGCAAAACCATATGCTGCACACATTACAAAGGCACGACTGTGGAAGAAGAGGGTACAGGTACGGGTACTGGACTGGCCTGACTGGAGAATTTTGAAATCACTTGGTATCCTCGGTTCCAAAACGTCTTTTAAGTGTGGTGAAAATGAATGGCAACATTACAAAGTGGTAAATGCTTTACTATCCCAACTTTTTTTGGAATGTGTTGCAGGTCTGAAATGCAGGAATGGGTGTTCATTAATAAATGAAATGAAGTTGAGCAGATAAAACATGAAATATCTCAGGTTCATCCTGTCTGCAATTCAATAAAAGTCAAAGTAAATGTAAGAAACTATTTCTGATTTGGGGTTGTATTTACTGCATTACTGTAGTTTATAAATAAGCAAACATCGAACCTCAAAAAATTGCAAAAAAAATAAATAATTGAGGACACTGCTTTATCCCTCTTCTAAACAAGCCAAAGATCAGTCTGCGTGCTACCAAATGTTGGCTGGAGTGATGTAACACACAACACAGTTGGACTCCAAAGTAATGAAACACACTTTACCATCTGGCAGTCTAACAGGCGAATCTGAGTTTGGCAGTTGCTATGGGGTATAATCACATGCCCAAACGCATGGTGCCAAATGCAAAGTTTGGTGCTGGAGGACCAGTGATCTCAGGCATATTTAACAACGTGGACTGGCTTTTTACTTCAAGTGATGGAAAAACACGATACAGCATACCCAAAAAGTAAAAATGTCAAAAAACAGCTACAGTTGCAGAAAAAATAATAGGTGGCAAGTTGGGTCAAGGGCGGCACGGTGGCTCAGTGGGTAGCGCCGTCACCTCACAGCAAGAAGCTCATATACACCGATCAACCATAACATTAGAACCACCTCCTTGTTTCTACTCTCACTGTCCATTTTATCAGCTCCACTTACCATATAGGAGCACTTTGTAGTTCTACAATTACTGACTGTAGTCCATCAGTTTCTCTGCATGCTTTGTTACCCCCCTTTCATGCTGTTCTTCAATGTTCAGGACTTTCCCAGGACCACTACAGAGCAGGTACTATTTGGGTGGTGGATCATTCTCAGCCCTGCAGTGACACCGACAGCAATGCTAATGGAATTTTTAAACACCTCACGGTCACTGCTAGACTGAGAATAATCCAACAACCAAAAAAATATCCAGCCAACAGCGCCCCGTGGGCAGCGTCCTGTGACCATTGATGAAACAGCAGCAATAGATGAGCGATCGTCTCTGACTTTACATCTACAAGGTGGACCAACTAGGTAGGAGTGTCTAATAGAGTGGACAGTGAATGGACACGGTATTTAAAAACTCCAGCAGTGCCGCTCAGGTGGCAGGCAGAAAAAAGACACGCTGCAACCAGAGCTGGATTCGATACCAGGTACTCAGCCGGTTCGAGGCTGAGTGGCTGTATGAGCAACGATTGGCCGGTTGCTCAGTTGGGGGGTGGGACAAAGAATGTGGGTCTCTCTCTGTCAGAATGCGATTACGACCTCTGCCGGCTGATTAGAGGCGCCTGCACAAGAGATGAGGAAGAGCGCCCTTAGGGTGTGTCTCTCCGCATGCAACGCTAGGTGGCGCCAAACTCATCAATGTGTGGGTGGCAAAAATGCATCCGGCTGCTGCCCATGTTTTGGAGGGGATATGGGTTAGCTTCGATCTCCTCAGTCAGGGCAGGGTTCGGCATAGACAGAGAGGAAGCACAAATGCAAAATTGAACAATTGGATGCGCCAAAGGGGGAGAAAAAGGGAAAAAATGAAATAAATTATTTAAAAAATAAATAAATAAATAAATAAAAAAAATAAAAAAAACTCCAGCAGCGCTGCTGTGTCTGATCCACTCATACCAGCAAAACACACACTAACACACCACCACCATGTCAATGTCACTGCAGTGCTGAGAATGATCCACCACCTAAATAATACCTACTCTGTGGTGGTCCTGTGGGGGTCCTTCTATATGGTAAGTGGAGCTGATCCATTAGAGTAATATTATATACAGTCTACAGGGGTTAAATATGATTGGATGGTTCAAAAGATGAGTGAAATGGATGAGAGAGATTGTAGAAGAAATTAATCAAGCCACACTGAGTGGTGCACAGCAGGACATGGTAGAGTATTAAAAAAAATGTTAATCATTGACAGTATTTGGCAGAAGCGATCATTTGAATTTAAATTGAAATCGTCCTCGAAGGGGAACACCAACCCAATTTTCCCCAGTAAAATAAAACACTGCAATAAATGACCGTTTTGGAAAACACAGTAGTTTAACATATAGCTGTGTGCTCATCTTCCCACAGATCTGCTCACGTATTTCCTGCGGCTCTCGACCGGCTTTCATTTCGCACTGTGAATGATCATTGGCACCTACAGGCAACCTTTACAGCACTGATAATAGTGCCACCACCACAAAGCCTCTACAGAGGGATGTGTTTGTGAGTACAGTGAAAACCCTACGTGATCTCCATACCTGAGCTGCTTAGTCCGGCTGGCTGTTATATCCACCTGGTTTCGACTAGGGATGTCCCGATCACGTTTTTTTTTTCCCGATCCCGATCATTAATTTTGATCCCGATCCGATACCGAGTCTCAAACCGATACTTGTATTTTCTTGATATTGTCTAGATAAGAATTAGATAATACTGTTCACACAGTGCACACTTCAAGAACATAACAGTTATTCAAATTAATCCAATGTATATGTTTAACAACTGAATAGCTCTGCAGTGCTGTAGGGAAAAAATTGCCTGCATCCAAGCTATTGCTTAATGTTCTTTTACTAAATAAAACTAAACAAACTTAGTGCAGCATTGTGGTAGTAAAACTAGAACACTCAAAATAAAGTGAAGGTTCTTTTTGAGGAAAATCAGCATCTCTGCCGTGTTAGCGGACAGCCGGTTCCTCTTCTCATCATATAATATAATAAACTCGCTGTATTCGACTGAGTGTTTATTTTTTAGGTGCCGTATCAAATTAGTTAAATTATAACACTCAAAATAAAGAAGGTTCTTTTTGAGGAAAATCAGCATCTCTGCCGTGTTTGATGGACGTTTCTACGCGAAGCGAGTGTGTTTTGACCCTTTGGGGCTTCCATAGTGCATGGAATAGCGTGCTTGGCTAACGCGATGACTCTAGCTGTCCGCTATTCGGTACCGTAACAGAAGAAGTTAATAAATTGTTTTGTCCCCACAATTTGTGAATATACCGTGTATTTATTTCTTTATTAACCAAGTACGTCACTATGACGCTCGGTTACATAACTAAGCCAATCAGAGTGCTTGATACTGAGATGTCGTTCAGTCTTGTAACACGTAAACTCGTAAAAGCTGTATGTTATGGTCCTGAAGTTTTCATACTCGGATTAAAAGTTATTGTTTTGTAAACCGGTGTGATCCTTGACTCACACACCACATAAATAGTAAAATTCTACAGTAATGAACGCAGCTCTGCTACTACCGCCTCGTGAAATGCTCACATCGCAGACATTACACTTCACTGTTGGACTTGTTTCACTTTCCAGTTTAAAGTATTTCCACACAGCAGACATGCTGACATAAAACAAAGGATCGGGTTTAGGATCGGCTTTAGTAAAGCCGATACCGATCAGTTAAAAAATGCCTTGATCGGCCCCGATTTCGATCTTTGAGATTGGATCGAGACATCCCTAGTTTCGACAAACATTCCCAAGGGCAGGAACCAGAAAGTGACCCCTGCTGTAAATTGGATGACCTTTGCTTCAATTTCAAACCACTTGCAGCTTCAAATGTTTGAAACTGTTCTGAAATTACCTCCACACCCATCCATAGACAAAGGAGTTTGTTTGGTTGGGCATGTGGGAGTTGTAATGGTGGTGCAATAATTGAGAAGCACTGAAATTTTGTTTAAAGTTTGTTTATTAGTTTAGGCCAGGTTTGAGTGCCTGAATTTCTCAGTGAAATTAATTTTTATGTTTAATATTTTGCACCTGTTTTTTTTTTTTTGATTGGGAGAAATAAATCAACAACTGCATCCTAAGTTCCTGATTCTGACTCAGTTTTTCCATCACTGATCGAGTATCCTGTAACACACACCTTGAGAAGTGTTTGCAGGAAGAATGGGACAAAATAACACCTAAAACGTCCTGTGTTGTGGTAGAAAATGGCAACATCACAAACTGGTAAATGGTTTTTGGAATGTGTTGCAGGCCTGAAATGCAAGAATGGAGGTATATTAACAAAGGAAATGAAGTTGAGCAGGTTCATAGCTGGCAATCTAGGACAATATTTCGGGCCTCCAAACTAGTCAGTCCTGGTATTTTTATCTTATTGTCATTTCCTACTTTTAGCTTTTTCTAGCTATCTGAGTGCATAAGACAGCACGGCACAAAGTATTTTTGAAGCACCATCTCTCTAACTAAGCTAAATCATTAGAGACCAGTTCCTCCGATACCAAACAAGCCAGGAGTCTCAGCCAGATTACTACATTAATCACAAACTACGGAATTCCCGGAGGAACGGCGAGGCTGCATTGCTTGTGCCGAACCTCTATGAGTAACGTATTAAGAGCAGTGTAGCCCTGTCACTATGAGAGATGGTACAAGCCTCCTAAGGGCAGTGCGTCTACACAGATGGCTAACAGCATGCAGCCCACATCAGGCTCGCAGGGAGATATACACCTACCATGCCCTCAAATAAACTGAAACCTGTGTACAAGTACATACTGAGTTTTAGATCGTTTTGGGTCACTTCACATACGGTGTATAATAGCTTGTTACTTTGTCTTGTACTGACATGGGAAAATACAACCCCAAATCAGAAAGTTGGGAGCATGTTTCTTACATTTACTTTGACTTTTATTTGATGCAGACAGGATGAACCTGAGATATTTCATGTTTTATCTGCTCAACATCCATTCCTGCATTTCAGTCATGCAACACATTCCAAAAAAAAGTTAGGACAGTAAAGCATTTACCACTTTGTAATGTTGCCATTCCTTTTCACCACACTTAAAAGATGTTTTGGCACTAAGGAGACCAAGCGATTTCAAAATTCTCCACACATTCTCTATTGGGGACAGGTCAGGACTGCAGGCAGGCCAGTCCAATACCCGTACCCTCTTCTTCCTCAGCCCGTCCCTGGAAAAGATGACGTCCTGAAGGCAGCACATGTTGCTCTAAGATCTCAATGTACTTTTCTGCATTAATGCTGCCATCACAGAAGTGTAAATGACCTTTGCCAGGGGCACTGACACACCCCATACCATGACAGACCCTGGCTTTTGGATTTGTTCCTGATAACAGTCTGGATGGTCCTTTTCGTCTTTGGTCCAAAGCACATGGCGTCCATTTTTTCCAAAAAAGACCTGGAATGCTGATTCATCTGACCACAATAGACTTTGCCACTGTGTGATGGTTCATCCTAGATGCCTCTGAGCCCAGAGAAGTTGACACCGCTTCTGGACATGGTTAACTTAAGACGAGATGGTTACCTTTTTTGCACAGTAAAGTTTTAAGTGGCATTTGTGCATGTAACTCTGTATTGTAGAGCTTGACAAAGGTTTGCCAAAGTAATCCCTCACCCATGTGGTTATATCAGCTATTGTTGAGTGGCGGTTCTTGATGCAGTGTCGTCTGAGGGATCGAAGATCACAGGGGGTTCAGCTTAAGCTTGTGTTCTTGGCCTTTATGCACTGAAATTCCTCCAGATTCCTTGAATGATTTAATGATATTATGCACTGTAGAGGGAGAAACATGCAAATCCCTTCCAATCTTTCTTTGAGGTACATTGTTTTTAAAAATTTCAATCATTTTCTCACACATTTGTTGACAAACTGGAGATCCTCTGATCATCTTTGCTCATCAGAGACTCAGCCTTTCCTGGCTACTGCTTTTGTACCAAACCATGATTACAGTCACCTGTTTGGAATCACATCATTTTTTAGTTCACCTCATCACTAGACCTAAATTGCCCCCATCTTAACTTTTCTGGAATGTGTTGCAGGTCTGAAATGCAGGAATGGATGTTTGACAACAAATGAAATGAAGTTGAGCAGATAAAACATGAAATATCTCGGGTTCATCTGTATGCAATCAAATAAAAGTCAAAGTAAATGTAAGGAACTACAGCATTTTCCATACTGTCCAAACTTTTTCTGATTTGGGGTTGTACGATGTCTGACCTTTTTAAGAGCCATATACAGTGCTATTTAAAACCAAATGGCATAATTCTGGTTGTCTAGTTGCACAATTGTCAGTAAAACAAAATGTTTTTTTTTTTAAAGATAAACAAGGAGCTTAATTGGCGCTGAACCAACATACAGACCTGAGTTTGAGTCTCAGCTGAGCCACCGGTCAGGTCAAGTGCTCACCACCGCAGATATGGCATGTCTGATAAAAGAACGGCTGGATGGAGAATCATCTCATTGCCATAGCAACAGTGATTCCTACTGTCTGGTCAATGAACTACAAGTGCTGGAGAAATATAGAGGGCATAGTGCACAGTGCTAAATATATAAATATATTTAAAAAAGGCCCATTAAAAATGAAAAATAAATATATTTATTTAAAATCCATGTCAACCTTGTGAATAAATAATTAATTTAACTGCTAAGCTAACAGAAGATAGCCAGGCCTTGTACAACCCCAAATCAGAAAAATGCAAATAAAATAAAAATGCATTATTTCATGTTTTGTCTGCTCAGCCTCATTTCATTTGTTAATATACCTCCATCCCTGCATTTCAGACCTGCAACACATTCCAAAAAAAGTTGGGACGGGGGCAATTGAGGGCTAGTAATGAGGTGAAAAAACTAAATAATGATGTGATTCTAAACAGGTGATTGTAATCATGGTTTGGTACAAAAGCAGCATCCAGGAAAGGCTGAGTCCTTGATGAGCAAAGATGATCAGAGGATCTCCAGTTCGTCCACAAATCTGTGAGAAAATTATTGAAATGTATAAAAACAATGTACCTCAAAGAAATGAGGTATATGCATATTTCTCCCTCTACAGTGCATAATATCATTAAACGATTCAAGGAATCGGGAGGAATTTCAGTGCATAAAGGCCTAGGGCACAAGCTTAAGCTGAACACCCGTGATCTTCGATCCCTCAGACGGCACTGCATCAAGAACCGCCACTCAACAATAGCTGATATAACCACATGGGTGAGGGATTACTTTGACAAGCCTTTGTCAAGCTCTACAATACAAAAAGGACCATCCAGACTGTTATCAGGAACAAGTCCAAAAGCCAGGGTCTGTCATGGTATGGGGCTGTGTCAGTGCCCTTGGCAAAGGTCATTTACACTTCTGTGATGGCAGCATTAATGCAGAAAAGTACATTGAGATCTTAGAGCAACATATGCTGCCTTCAAGACGTCATCTTTTCCAGGGACGTCCATGCATTTTTCAACAAGACTATGCAAAACCACATGCTGCACAAGGTACAAAGGCATGGCTGCGGAAGAAAAGGGTACGGCTACTGAACTGGCCTGCCTGCAGTCCTGACCTGTCCCCAATAGAGAATGTGTGGAGAATTTTGCCCAAAGTTTTCTGATTTAGGGTTGTATGTCTTTACTTGTTGCATTTCTTATATTGGTCCAAATTTATTTGGCTCTACTTTAACACCTAGCACTGCCTTTTGACTCTTTTCATTATACCTTAGTTAACAGACATGATAACCTTTCAATTAAAGGTGAAGAAAGGTGCAATAAGTAATCCTGCAAGTGACCCTAAAGGCAATAATTGATCTGGAACCTTCTGGAAAGATTCACAGTCTACTCCTAGCCACAGGAGTAAAAAATGGGGCTTTCCCAAAACATTACTAAGAGCAGCAAGTGTTGGGCTAAAAATTTTTCTTACTCTAAAAATATCCAAAATAGAATATCTTTATTCATCAGGATAAAGGATCCCCTGTTTTTTTGCCTTCTCGATTCAGGACCGAGATCGAAATCAGTGGTTCTCAACCAGGGGGCCTCGGTGAGCCTGGAAGGGGTCCCATTGTATTTAACTGAGAAGAGTAATCACACTTAAAATCAATATTATGTTAAAATTAGAGATGTACCGATCGTGGTTTTTGGCACCGATTCCGATCTCCGATCTCCTTTCAGGGACATCGGCCGATAGCCGATTCTGATCGGGGGGGGTCAGGTTTTAGCAGTAAATAAAATAAATAAACTTTAAAAAAGCCTCACAGTGAAGATAAACAGGAGCAGCGTGCGCGCGCGCGTGTGTGTGTTTGTGCCTTTAGAAGAGACGCTTTGTTCACAGTATCGCTATAAGTGATTCATTGATTCATGAGTTGATTCGTTTTATGTGAAGCGTAAGTTTCTCTTCTCAGTTATCTCTCCATGTTTACTGTTATTAATTAAATGTCGTGGTTTTAAATAAACAACAGCTACTACAGAACATTTTGTGTGACTCGCTTACATTAAAAAGCTTCATTAAAAGCTTAATTAAACTGCTATTACCACAGATCTGTAACCGAGTCAGACTCGTTCAGCTAAGGAGCTAAAAGTTTTCTGATCCTAAAAGTTCAGCAGATGATCCTGAACTAACGAATTTGCTAATGAATAAACTTTTGCCTCCGATTGGCTCTGTAAAGTTTTCTGTTCTCATCTACATCACAAGTAAGAACCGCTTACGATTTACCAAAGTGAACCAGGAGTTTATATAACGTGCTGATAGAATCGACTCAGATGTGACCGGGTTGAATTATCTTTTTAAAGTAAATATTACAATCAGCAAAATTACATCGTATGTATGATGCACAACGTTAATGATGTTATTTTAGGTCATGAAGAGCTTTCACTGTGGTTTCTGTACGATTGTTGATGAATGGTGATGTGATGGTTGGTGCTTCGTAGCTCAAAGTCTGGATCAATCCACTGAGCTGTTAACTTAACATGATCTTTATATATCACACGATCGGATCGGCTACTTTTAGGAAATATCGGCCGATCGCCGATAGCATATTTTGATTAAAAATCGGCCGATACCGATTCGTAGCCGATCGATCGTCCCATCTCTAATTAAAATCAATAGACTACGATAGGCATATGGGAGATTTTTTGTTATGTCATATAAATCTATTTTAAACTGCCTATAGCCTATGGATTCCTCTAACCACATGTGGTTCCACTGTTTTTTTATGTTCATCAAGAACTGATTTAAGGCTGGGAGGTTTTTATGCTTTATAACATCCAGCTCTATGAATCAAAGGACAAATAAACTAAAATAATACTAATACACATAACACAGCTCACCCATTACTTCAGGTTTTTAATAATATAGACTCATAATGCACTCAAAAATTCATATCTGGTACATACAATCATTTATTATAATTTTATAAGCCACCTCCCTTTACCCTGTGACAAGACGTTATTTGGGTGGTGGACCATTCTCAGCACTAGTGTTGCATTGGTATGTGTGTTTTAAGTGCAGCCATGTTGATGGGACTGGTGCAAAACCTGCCTGACCTTTACACCTTAAGACATGACTAATTGTGGCTATAGGATGTCTGGCCAGATGGGTGACTAGTGTGGTGTGGTGTGCTAAAGTGCTAGACACCAACTAACCTTAAACAACTAACTTCTACAATAACTGACTGTAGTCCATCTGTTTTTCTGCATGCTTTGTTACCCCCCTTTCATGCTGTTCTTTAATGGTCAGGACCACTACAAAATAGGTATTATTTGGGTGGTGGACATGGTGGTGGTGTGTTAGTGTGTGTTGTGCTGGTATGAGTGGATAACACTCAGCAGTGCTGATGGAGTGCTGACCTCACTGTCTGACCTCACTGTCACTGCTGGACTGAGAACAGTCCACCAACCAAAAATATCCAGCCAACAGCGCCCCGTGGGCAGCGTCATGTGACCACTGATAAAAATCTAGAAGATGACTAACTCAAACAGCAGCAATAGATGAGCGATCGCCTCTGACTTTACATCTACAAGGTGGACCAACCAGGTAGGAGTGTCTAATAGAGTGGACAGTGAGTGGACACGGTATTTAAAAATTATAGCAGCGCTGCTGTGTCTCATCCACTCATACCAGCACAACACACACTAACACACCACCACCATGTCAGTGTCACTGCAGTGCTAAGAATGATCCACCACCTAAATAACACCTGCTCTGTGGCGGTCCTGACCATTGAAGAACAGGGTGAAAGCAGGCTAAAAAGTATGGAGAGAAACAGATGGACTACAGTCAGTAATTGTAGAACTACAAAGTGCTTCTATATGGTAAGTGTAGCTGATAAAATGGACAGTGAGTGTAGAAACAAGGAGGCTGATCAGTGTAATTGTAGTGGTGGAAGCCAAAAAAGTCCTTCATTAATGAGAAGCAAAGAAGAGCCCGATTGAGGTTTGTAAACGACCATAAGTAGTGGACCTTAGAGCAGCGGTCCTTAACCTTTTTTGCACCACGGACTGGTTTCATATGAGATATAATTTTACGGACCGAGGGGGGCGGGGCATTTAAAACAGAATAACTACAGAATGGAAAATCAGTGGGAATTCTGAGCTTTTTTCACCGCAAGAAGACACTGCTCCCAGCTAACAAGAACAAACAGAGCAATGTCAACCAAAAGACCATGTGCTAGGAAGCAAATGTATGGTTATGGCAAAGGCAAAGCTAATTTAAATAGTCCCTAATGAACGTTCCCAAGCTGCCCTCTTAAGCTGTGAGTAATTAACCAGAGACCAATCAAAAAGGGGGGTTGGCTGTTGACTGAGAGTGCTCCCGGGGAGAGGGCGTGCCACATAGGCACTCTCCATTTACATTTTCAGCATTTAGCAGACGCCTTTATCCAAAGCGACTTACATTACAGTTACAGTATACAATCTGAGCAATTGAGGGTTAAGGGCCTTGCTCAGGGACCCAACAGCAGCAACCTGGCAGTGGTGAGGCTTGAACCAGTGACCTTTTGATTATTAGTCCAGTACCCTAACCACTAGGCTACGGTTTGCCCTCTCCAGGAGCACAGAGACTGATTCGTGACATCAAGAACATACATAGAAATAGTAAAACCAAATAAACTAATAATTTTCTAAAGCTTAACATTAATAAAAATAAATAATCTCAAATAATTAAAACACTTCAGCACAGTTTAAGTCTTAGAGGCAGCTGGGAAATACAACAAGAATATGGTAACACCAGGCAAAAATAATAAGCTTCAACCGTATTAAACAATGGGACTAATTGGAACATCAACTGTACACCAGGCCTTTGTATCCAACATCAATGCTTCACAAGTGCTTTACAGAATAGGCTCAACTTTTCAGACACATAGACACAATTCTCCAGAAAAGTAGAGCCTGTTATAGCCTGTTATTATCTCCCTAATCTAGTGGTTTCCAATTCCCTGTTGTATATTTCAATCCTCTGTTGGTTTCAGTATACTGTTGTCACACGCACAGTAGTAGTTGGATGCTTCTTATTATTCAACCAATAGTAGGATCTCACAAAGAGCTTTTACTGCACATGGAGAGTCACACTATTCTTCTCGTCAATCTCCCCATCACTCATACCAGTGCCTTAGTCATTTTTCCGTGGCAATCTTCACACCCTTGGACACGGCCAGTTGCCAGATTGATGGCACTAGACACCAACTAACTTTAAACAACTTGGTTTGGTTTGTTTGTTTGTTTATTAGGATTTTAACGTCATGTTTTACACTTTGGTTACATCCATGACAGGAACAGTAGTCACTCATTACACAAGATTCATCAGTTCTCAAGGTTATATCAAACACAGTCATGGACAATTTAGTATCTCCAATTCACCTCACTTGCATGTCTTTGGACTGTGGGAGAAAACCGGAGCTCCCGGGGGGGAACCCACGCGGACATGGGGAGAACATGCAAACTCCACACAGAAAGGACCCAGACCGCCCCCACCTGGGGATCGAACCCAGGACCTTCTTGCTGTGAGGCAACAGTGCAACCCACTGAGCCACCGTGCCGCCCTTTAAATCATAGCCAATTGCCACCTACTAAATCAGGCTGCATTATTACCTTGTATACAACAGCTAATAACCTAAAAAACTGAGCACTAGCACTAATGTGAAGCCAACATTTGCCTCTTTTTAAAATTTCCTCTAGAAGTACAGCTAAATGGGCAAAGAGGGGGCCAACGCCATATTCTGTATAGATAACATCACAGACCCCAAAAAACAGGCCTTAGTGTGCTCTTTTGGATTCATAGTTCTAAGTTTTATCATTTTATTTACAAACAATAAAAAATGAAGGACAAAAGCTTGTACTTGTTGCCATCTGTAGAGTTTATTTTGCAACAGCTGTTGTACACATTATAAAAAAAGAATTAATCCCCCCACTGATTCTCCTCCCCAGCTATACTACATTTAACTGTTAATCTGCTTCCAACTCCAGACTATAAGTCACCGTCAACCCGGCAGTTGTAAGTTTTTTTCCTGGGGGAGCACCATGACCTTCTTATACAAAGGACATTGTTTTAAATTATAAAACGGATAGTTCCGGTCCTAAAATCTGACTGGCTGAGCCGCATTCGAAGCCGTTGTAAAATCCCTGATAAACGCACACCTATGACCACATCACATCATTCCATATTAATACGCGACTGAAAAGAAAATGTGAATGTTATGTTCACCCTCATGTTGCCTAGCAACACTGTTAACGAACTACCTGGGGTCGCGGAAGAATGCTTTTTGTAAGTGTTTTTGTAAATAAAAACACTTATAAATTGAACTAGTGCTGGACAATAATTCGATATCGATATATATCGCGATAGAAAATGTTTCAATAACGGTGATATGATTTTTAAACAAATTCAATCAATATGCATACTTAAGTGCGTGATGACGTACGCCACAGGCACGAAGCCAGAGTTACCGCTCTGATTACACTCCGCTACAACACGGTGGATATTAGCGGCTAAATGAGTTCAATAGCTGTGAGTGAACGAGCATCCACTGTTAAAAAAGAAGCAGTAGAAATCGTTAATAAGATTAAGACTTTTTTTCTGTATTCTTCAAGCACAACACCTGATATAGCAAATTCTGCAGCAACCCTTAAGCACTTTTTTATATTCTTTATCCTGGTTAAGCACTTTTGTTTGAAAATGTTTACATATAAATAATAATCAGTCCATGTTGTGGATTAAAGTTGGTTAAGATCAGAGGTGGAAAGTAACGAACTACATTTACTCGCGTTACTGTAACTGAGTATTTTTTTTGTGTACTTGTACTTTTTAAAATAGATTTCACAGCCTGTAATTTTACTTTCACTTAAGTATGTTTTGTATTAGGAATTGTAATTCGCTACATTTTAAATAAGATCCGTTACTGAGTAAAATAATAAACGCAAATCGCGTCTGGGAAACTGCTGCAGTGAATTCTGCGATGGCGAGTCGGATCTTTTAGCTCGGTTCCTTTTAAAGAGCTGTATATACATAACGACTCCCAGAAGCGCGAATCGATTCCTTCATTTCAGTTTAAAGGGCCGTTCAATAGATTCGAATCATTCTACGACACATCACTAGTGGTTATACAGTTTGAAAAAGTTTTATGAGACTAAAATGACACATTACACATCCCTAAATGTTTTCAATGTTATATGTCAACATGTTTCTTTTATTATATTTGAATTAAAAACAACTATTGTGAGATTTATATCCACTTGTCCTGTTTGCATTACACAGAAGAGACCCCCCCCCCCCTTGTTAATAAAGTAACTAATTAACGTTTACTCTGAGCACATTTTAAATGAGTTACTTTTTACTTGAGTAGATTTTTAGACTAGTAACTTTACTCGTAATTAAGTAAAAATTCATTAAAGTAATAGTACTTTTACTTGAGTACAATATTTTAGTACTCTTTCCACCTCTGCTTAAGACATATGTTAATAAATTATATTATATATTGTCAAAGCTTATGTTTATTTGAGCATGATGTTGTGTTTTTGATGCTGAATACAAGTAAAAAGTGAAAGCTAATTTATTTGTATTATTATTATTATTTCTAAAATATTATGTAGTTTTAAAGGGTGAGATTTTATAGACTTTGCAAAAAAAAATTTCAGAGGTTTGCAGGTAAAACCTTCCAATGTTGGTGTTCTTGGCAGTTTTTCAGACATTTGTATTATTCATATCGTTATCGGAATTATATCGTATCGACCGAAATTAGGAGTTATATCGTGATATAAATTTAGCCATATCGTCCAGCCCTAAATTGAACATTGTTGTATTTTATTATATTTTATGTTGACCGCCGTTTTATAAAAGCAATAAGCCACTCGAGACCGTGCGTTACTGCTATGATTTTATCACGGGGAAAGACGTTTTAGGCACTCCGCATCGCGTCGTGCCAAAACAACGTTCCCCGTCTCTCGTGGCTTATTGCTTTAATAAGTACTTTGTTCCTCCCAGTTCTGGAGGAGCTTTTATCATGACCAATTACTACTCCTCCCACCCTCACCGTTTCTAACTGATATATAAAAGTGCTGAAACTTTTTGAAAATCCCTCGCAACTCTGGAGATTGTAGCACCGAGGATTCAGACTTGGACCTTTACTTACTACCTCACTATAATGAATTACAGTGGAAAACGTATACCACTGGCCTCTATAAGCAGAGATGCAACACCACCATCACCACTTCATAGAAACAGGCTTGTAAAACCATTTCCTGTTCCAGCAGGACTATGCTCCAATGCACAAAGCAAGGTTTGTTGTGAAAGAACTTCACTATCCTGCACAGCAACACCAGTGCTTTGATCTCAAACCCAGTAAACAAATTTAGGATGAACTGCAAAGTCAGCTTTCTGTCCAACATCGATTCCTGACCTTTGACATGTTCTTTTGACTGAAATGGCACAAATGTGCACAAACTCAGTACAAATTCTTGTGACAAGACTTACGATAAGGTTGTTATTGCCGAGCAGGGGTCCAGCTTCTACATACTTCTGAGTAAATACTGTAAGTGAAAACTGAGGCAAATAAGGGCTAGTAATGAGGTGAAAAAACTAAATAATGATGTGATTTTAAACAGGTGATGTGCAAAGATGATCAGAGGATCTCCAATGTGTGTGAAAATGATTGAAATGTTTAAAAACAATGAACCTCAAAGAAAGATTGGAAGGGATTTGCATATTTCTCCCTCTACAGTGCATAATATCATTAAACCATTCAAGGAGGAATTTCAGTGCGTAAAGGCCAAGGGTGCAAGCTTAAGCTCAACGCCCGTGATCTTTGATCCCTCAGACGGCACTGCATCAAGAACCGCCACTCAACAATAGCTGATATAACCACATGGGTGAGGGATTACTTTGGCAAACCTTTGTCAGGCACTACAATACAGAGTTACATGCACAAATGCCACTTAAAACTTTACTGTGCAAAAAAGAAGCCTTATGTTAACCATGTCCAGAAGCGGCGTTGACTTCTCTGGGCTCGGAGGCATCTAGGATGGACCATCACAGAGTGGAAACGTGTATTGTGGTCAGATTAATAGTATTCCAGAACTTTTCTTTTTTTTTTTTTTTTTTTTGGAAAAAAATGGACGCTGTGTGCTCCGGAACAAAGACAAAAAGGACCATCCAGACTGTTATCAGGTACAAGTCCAAAAGCCAGGGTCTGTCATGGTATGGGGTGTGTCAGTGCCCCTGGCAAAGGTCATTTACACTTCTGTGATGGCAGCATTAATGCAGAAAAGCACATTGAGATCTTAGAGCAACATGCGCTGCCTTCAAGACGTCATCTTTGTCCAGGGACGTCCATGCATTTTTCAACAAGACAATGCAAAACCACATGCTGCACACATTACAAAGGCACGGCTGCGGAAGAAGAGGGTACGGGTACTGGACCGGCTGGCACGCAGAGAATTTTGAAACGAAAAATGCGACAACGACGACCCCGTACTGTTAAACATCTTAAGACGTGTTTGCATGAAGAATGGGACAAAACATCTTTTAAATGTGGTGAAAAGGAATTGCAACATTACAAAGTGGTAAATGCTTTACCGTCCCAACTGTTTTTGGAATGTGTTGCAGGACTGAAATGCAGGAATAGATGTTTATTAATAAATGAAATCAAGTTGAGCAGATAAAACATGAAATATCTCAGGTTCATCCTGTCTGTAATCAAATAAAAGTCAAAGTAAATGTAAGAAACTCCTTAGTCCTCTAGATCCGTTTAGGTTCAGAACAAATGTAACAGTGTGAAAATACCTTAGAGTCAGTCTACCTACAAGCATGCTTTTGGGAAGTGTAAGGAAGCAAAACATAGGGTAGAATGTACCAAACCGTACACACACAGAAAGTGGCGCTTAACACCAAACCCTGGAGTCAAAACAACCTGCTGCACCACTATAATAACATGATTTAAAAAAAAAAAAGTAAAAAGCAGCGTACACCATGTCCAAATTGTCAGCATTATGTAATGGAAATGTCACAGAGCAGGGCACGACTGTTTCTTTTTCTGTTTATGGATAATTAAATCAAAGTGGCACTCTGTAAATTACAAAGGGACAGAAGGGAGGGAAATAAATAGATGGCAAGAGCTGTTTTGGCAGAACAGAGACTCCGAGGCCTTCCTGCTGCAGGTGCAACACTAATAAATACTGAGCGCTAGAGCGTGGGTACTAGCTGTCGGACGTAATAGTGGCCATCTTCCCTCAGTAATTGGGTGCATAATGAAGACACAGAGGAGCCACCGAATACCATCTGTGCAGGTAGGAGAGAGGGAACAAGTACTACGATCTGTGGTGAAAGAAGAAAAGAGAGTTCCTCTTAATGGAAATGCTATTATTTGGTAGCACGAAGGCTGGATGTTGTTCACTGTGTGCAGAAAAGCACAAAAGGTCATGTGCAAATCAAGAGGAAATAACAGCATCTTCCCAATTGGACAAGACTTCCCAAGTGGGTGAGCATCTGTGCATTTGCAGCATCCCGTCTCGCTCACCCAGGTGTTCCTGATGTTTGTTAGTCTGTGAACCCTCTGAAATATACACTGATCAGCCATAACATTAAAACCACCTCCTTGTTTCTACTCACTGTCCATTTTATCAGCTCCACTTACCATACAGAAGCACTTTGTAGTTCTACAATTACTGACTGTAGTCCAGACTGTAGTTTGCCTGCTTTCACCCTGGTGGTGGTTCATTCTCAGCACTGCAGTTTAGGGATGTCCCGATCACGTTTTTTTGTTCCCGATCCCGATCTTTAATTTTGATCCCGATCCGATACCGAGTCTCAAACCGATACTTGTATTTTCTAGATATTGTCTAGATAAGATCTAGGGCTGGGCGATTTTGCAAAAAAATAAAAAATAAATCTCGATTATTTTAAAATTATACCCGATTGTCGATTATGATTTCGATTTTTTGTTCTTGTATAATGCAATTAAAATAAGACTCAAATTTCTTTTTTTGCATTGTAATTAAAGGCTGCAGAAGTGCAAAAATAGTAACAGCACCACCTATAATTATCCTTTTAAGGGACTCAAACTTTATAACAATAACGATATCACAATAATTAACAATAATTAAAACAAAATAGATCTAAATTATCTATATCCTTATCTATCTATATCTAAGAATAGCTCACAAGCAACTTTTATTTTAAATAATGTTCAGCAGAACCTCCTTACATTAGGAAAAAAACTACAAAAAGTTCTTTACAGGTTTCTTAAAAGGAACACGAGCCTGTACTGTGCTGTTTCCACCACTGAGTGAGTCTGTATCAGTATCTACATGGGGGGGGGGGGGGTCCTCTTGTGATTTGGGGGGTGGATACAACATTTTAAACATTTAAGGATGTGTAATGTGTCATTTTAGTCCCATAAAACTTTCAAACTGTATAGACCACTATTATGTGTCGTAGAATGATTCGATTCTATTGAACGGCCCTTTAAGCCAAAATAAAGGAACCGATCCGCGCATTTGGGAGTCGTTACATACATACGGCTCTTTAAAAGGAACCGAGACAAAAGATTCGACTCCCTATCGCAGAATTCACTGCAGCAGTTTCCCAGACGCGATGTTTTTACTCAGTAACGGATGTGATTTAAAATGTAGCGAATTACAATTCTTAGTACAAAACTTACTTAAGTAAAAGTAAAATTACAGGCTGTAAAATCTACTTTAAAAAGTACAAGTACACAAAAAAACGACTCAATTACAGTAACGCGAGTAAATGTAACTTACTTTCCAACCAATCCTAATCGCGCTCATCGGCTCCGTATTTTGATTCAGTTCGGCTGTGTTTGATTCAGTGAATCTTAATTAAACTCTTCTGTTTGTGTCTCATTTTGCCGATCATGTTTGCGTTCTTTATTTCTGAATGTAACCGTTACCGTGTATAATCCTAGTTGTCTTCCGTTTACTGTTTTAGTCTATCCTCTGGTTTTGGACTTTACCTGATTTTGTACACTGTTTTCACCCTTTTTATATTAAACTTTCTCTGATTTATATTCCACGGGCATCTGGTCAGTTTCTGCTTCGTGACATGTTGGTATTTTAATTAAAATATAAAGTATGTAAACAATCGCGATTGTCACATTTCTAACATCGGGTGAAAACGTTCATGCGAATTAACCGAATTAATCGTGAAAATCGCCCAGCCCTAATAAGAACTAGATAATACTGTCCACACAGTGCACACTTCAAGTACATTACAGTTATTCAAATTAATCCAACGTATATGTTGACATGAACAATAGCTCTGTACAATTGAATAGCTCTGCAGTGCTGTAGAAAAAAATTTTTAACTGTAACAAACTTTTCTGTGGTTGTATTGTGACAATGGTTTGATAGACGTTTCTACGCGAAGTGAGTGTGTTTTGACCCTTTGGGGCTTCCATAGTGCATGGAATAGCGTGCTTGGCTAACGCGATGACTAGCTGTCAGCTATTCGGTACCGTAACAGAAGAAGTTAATAAAGTGTTTTGCTCCCGACAATTAGTGAATATACCGTGTATTTATTTCTTTATTAAGCAAGTGCATCACTACGACACTCGGTTACATAACTAAGCCAATCAGAGTGCTTGATACTTAGATGTCGTTCAGTCTTGTAACACGTAAACTCGTAAAAGCTGTATGTTATGGTCCTGAAGTTTTCATACTCGGATTAAAAGTTATTGTTTTGTAAACCGGTGTGATCCTTGACTCACACACACCATATAAATAGTAAAATTCTACAGTAATGAACGCAGCTCTGCTCCTACCGCCTCGTGAAACGCTCACATTGCAGACATTACACTTCACTGTTGGACTTGTTTCACTTTCCAATTTAAAGTATTTCCACACAGAGGACATGCTGACGTAAAACAAAGGACCGGGCGTAGGATCGGCCTTAGTAAAGCCGATACCGATCAGTTAAAAAATGCCTTGATCGGCCCCGATTCCGATCTTTGAGATCGGATCAGTACATCCCTACTGCAGTTACAATGACATGGTGGTGGTGTGTTAGTGTGTTTTGTGCTGGTATGAGCTGATCAGACACAGCAGCGCTGCTGGAGTTTTTAAAATGCCGTGTCCACTCTATTAGACACTCCCACCTAGTTGGTCCACCACGTAGACGTAAAGTCAGAGACGATCGCTCATCTATTGCTCCTGTTTAAGTTGGTCATCTTCTAGACCTTCATCAATGGTCACATTACGCTGTCGGCTGGATGTTTTCGGTTGGTGGACTATTCTCAGTCCAGCAGGGACAGTGAAGTGTTTAAAAACTCCATCAGCATTGCTGTGTCTGATCCACTCATACCAGCACAACACACACTAACACACCACCACCATGTCATTGTCACTGCAGTGCTGAGAATTATTATTTTTTCTTTATTAACCATTCTGGTGTACTTTTGGATGTGTGCTTTCAGGTCATTGACATCAAACCTACATCAAATCTATTACTTTTTGTTGTGTTGTATAATTACTCCTGCCAGTAGCTGTCACTGTGTATCAGACAGAGGGGACAGTGAGTGAGAGAGAAGAAAGAATTCGGCTCAGTAAAGTATTCTTTCTTTCGTGCAATTACACCTACAAAATACAACACTATTAAAATAAAGAAGGAAATAATAGAAAAATATGAGAGTTATCGTTGTTTCTGGTAGATACATTTTATAAAAAAAAAAAGAAGGAAATTTATTATGGTGTATGGTACAGAGTACTGAAATGTGATGTGTGTTTTATGTTCAGTACAGTATTACTGTGTATTGTTGTTTATTATTCTTTATTACATTATAATATATTCTATAATTTAAGATTTAAGGGAAAACATACTTGCATTTATAACAAAAAAGACTATTTAAGACATTAGAAAGGTTAGGTAAGGGGGTGGTTTGGGAGGTCTAGCACGGATTAATTCTATTTACATTATGGGAAAAATAGGTTTAACTAACGAACATTTTGACTTAAGAACAGTCCTTTGGAACCAATAAAATTCGTAAGTCAAGGGTCTACTGTAACGACAACAAGCAATTCAATTAAAAATTTTAAATTTTATTTGAAGCCCAGATAACCAAACATACTTTCAATTTTATCTCATTTAAGGTTGTTAAACAATCCATTATTGTGTACTTTTGGATGTGTGCTTTCAGGTCATTGTCATCAAACCTAGTTTTCATATGCTTGCGAACACATTTCATTTTAGAAAACTTGATTTTATTGTTCCTGTTACACGTTAAATGCCTCCAGTCCCAGACGCAGCAAAGCAGCCCCACAACACTATGGATCCTCCACCATGTTTCACTAGAGGTAGGATGCACTTTTCTTTAAAGGCTATAATTCATTATTAAAGCTCTGAGTGGTTTTATCTGTCATAGAGCATTTTATTTCATACATTTTTTTAAAAGTCTTTAATCGTATAGTGAAACGACAACAAACCATTCAAGATAACCAAACATAATTTTAACTTTATCTCATTTAAGGTTGTGAAACAATCCATTTTTGTGTACTTTTTTATGTGTGCTTTCTAGGGATGTAACGATTCGCTACAATCCAGTTAATAACCGATTAAAAAATTTCACGATTCAAATCGATTTAAGATGTAAAATAAATCGATATTCACTTTTAACAGCAGAGGGCACTGGCGCTAATCACCTCGCCTTGTTGAACGTCACTGGCGCTATACGCCTGGTCGCCAAATTCGGGGTTTTTTAGCCAAATTGGGCTTAATTCAAAATTGTTTTGCATAGTTTGTATCTACCATTAATTCATTATTTAGATAAATAAAAGATAATCATAAATACAGTATTTTATTTAATTTTTTTAGGAGAAATAATAAAAGGAAACTGTCATAATTTGTCTTCAATTTCAGTTTAAAAAAAAAAAAATCGTGTCATGACCCCAGTATCGTGAATCGCATCGCATCGTGGGTAGAGTGTATCGTTACATCCCTAGTGCTTTCAGATCATTATAATAAAACCTAGTTCTCTGATGCCTGGTAACACATTCCATTTTAAATACCTGATAATCCTTGATTTCATTGTTCCTGTAACACGTTTAAGGGCTCCAGTCCCAGAGGCAGCAAAGCAGCCCCATAACATTATCGATCCTCAACCATGTATTACTAGAGGTAGGATGCACCTTTCTTTAAAGGCTTTAATTCATTGTCTATAAACATAATGCAGGTACAGTGTGGTTTAATATGTTTATAGAACGTTTCCTTTCATATATGTTTTTTAAATTCTTTTAACAAAAAGCCATTCAAGCTCATATTCATTTGAATAATTAAAAAATTTGATACTAAAAGATTGGGGTACAGAGAAAAAGAGAGAATTAAATACAAAGAGAATCCAAGGGGATGTTGTGGAACACATTTCTGTGATTGTCACAAGACATTTCTGAGAGACTGAGAGGAAATAAGTGTGTGTTAAGTGTACGTTGGGGCTAAATCAGTCAGTGCTGCTAGATTTAAGCATTAAGAACATTTTAACTCAATATAGCACAGTAAATTATACCGTATGCTGGCTATGATAATGTTACGAATACAGACAGACTGAGAAAATGACGGGGCTATTCAGACAGATAACGTTTAATCATTGCCGCAATGCAAGCCTCTTTAAAGCTGACTGCAAAGGAAGCAGTCAAGACATTTTGGATAATTGCTTGCTGTCTTGAAAGGTCTTTATTTCATTCGGCTCTTATGAAACTGTAAGAGTGCTAGACATGTCTTCTTTTCTGAGCAGTAGTTACAACGGATGCGCCACCTTAGACCTCAAAAAGCTTCGATGAAGGACTGGAGTGATGCCTTTAAAGCTCATCAGGATGGCAGAGCTGTTTTTTTGTATGATAAATAGGCAAAGAATAATGAGAGTAATTAAAGGGGTTGGAGATGGGAAAGTGCATCTTACAGTAAATGGAATGGAAGGAGGGATGAGAGGAAAGAGACGCTTGGGGTGGTAACGTACTTGAGCATTTATGGAGATGAAACCATAAAAAATGAGGACTTAACTACAGGGGAGACCAAAGAATAAAATATGGCATGCAAGAGGGAGGGAAAGAGGGAGTTTTATGCAATGTAGGTAGATGGAAGAAAAAAGTGAGGGATGGAGAAAGAGGACAGTTCTATCCTTCTATCCTGCATGAAGGAACGCTGTGCATTGACCGTGAAAGTGTTTCAATGAACTGCAAGACGGCATGAGAAGGAAATGATGGAGGGAAGGAAGGGCAGAGACAAAACAAATAGGTAAAGCAAAAATTCTGCCAAGGGGGAAAAGGTGGTAATGAGGATGAAGGTGGGACCAGTGCTACTCAGAAACAAATTTTGAAAAACTAAAACACTATATTGTGTTCCAATCACTTTCATGGTCACAGGTGTATAAAACCAAGCACCTAGGCATGCAGACTGCTTCTACAAACAACTGGACACGAACTCTTTAACCTCCTACCCTCTGGCAGGCGCTACAGAGCCCTGAACACAAAATCAAACAGACACTGTAACAGTTTCTTTCCAAATGCCATCAAACTCATCAATAACAAAAATTGAACTGCTGTTTACTGTTGTTTACATGCCACACTGCACTTTATACTGTACATGCTGTATAATACCATAACTGCATCTTACCTTACTCAACTATTTATTTTACACAATTTTTATATTTTCTGTACATATGCAAATTCTGCTGAACATGTAAATTTGTACATTGTCTACATAGTCTTGTCTGTATATTGTATTGTTTGTAAATTGTAGAGAGCTAACAACAGCCGGAAACAAATTCCTTGTGTGTGTAAACATACTTGGCGAATAAAGCTGATTCTGATTCTGATTCTGATTAGTGAAAGAATGGGTCGCTCTCAGGAGCTCAGTGAATTCCAGCGTCTGGCAATCCGATGGACGAGTCTGGGTTTGGCGGTTGCCAGGAGAACGGTACATTGTGCCAAGTGTAAAGTTTGGTGGAGGGGGGATTATGGTGTGGGGTTGTTTTTCAGGAGTTGGGCTCGGCCCCTTAGTTCCAGTGAAAGGAACTCTTAATGCTTCAGCATACCAAGAGATTTTGGACAATTTCATGCTCCCAACTTTGTGGGAACAGTTTGGGGATGGCCCCTTCCTGTTCCAACATAACTGCGCACCAGTGCACAAAGCAAGCTCCAAAAAGACATGGATGAACAAGTTTGATGTGGAAGAACTTGACTGGCCTGCACAGAGTCCTGACCTCAAACCGATAGAACACCTTTAGGATCACATTTGGTAGTACTGGGGAGATGGGTGCAGCAGTTCCCATGTAATAAGGGGCACCTCCATTGTTGAGAAGTCCTTAAAAATTTTGCTTAGTAAGTTAAAAAGCTATAACCTTATAATATCACCTTGTCTCAGGTCCCCATATTTACACGTCATTGCTTTTGCAGTCCGAACATCAAAAAGTCCTACTTTAATCACTTTAATCAAGTCCTAACCATGGCTCATCAAATTCACTCACTAATTTGCTCCTTCAAGGTCAGTTAGGAATTTTTTTGCAGATCTTGCATTTGGAGCAGGACATTCTAGGTTGCAGCTTTGGGGAGTAACTCAGTTAGTGCTTCACCCCTGATTAAACAAATGCCATGTGCAGACTGGCAATGTAGCACTTTTCTTGATTAAATGCAGGGCTGCGCTCTATTCCCTGCACATCTTTTTACTCGGTTCTAAACAGCCAGTTCCTTGGTCTCAGTGCGAATGACACTTGAGTTTAATAAAACCAGATTTTTATAATGTAAGTTCAATCATTCATCTTCCATAACTGCTTAATTCTGATTAGGGTGGCCTATTTTGAGACATCTGGTGCAATTGTGCAATTAGAACATAACCTAGAAGGAACACCAGCCTGTCGTACATTCATTGACACTAAATCACACCTAGAAGTAGTTTAATGTTACCGGTCCACCAATATTTTTTATGAAAAGAAACTGGAGTATCTACAGGAAATCCATATAGACCTTTTATTGTACAACCCCAAATCAAAAAAAGTCGGGACTATGGAAAATGCAAATAAAAAAAAAATGCAAAAATTGGAATGGGATTTGCATATTTCTCCCTCTAGTGCATAATATCATTAAAACATTCAAGGAATCTGGAGGAATTTCAGTGCGTAAAGGCCAAGGGTGCAAGCTTAAGCTGAACGCACGTGATCTTCGATCCCTCAGACGGCACTGCATCAAAAACCGCCACTCAACAATAGCTGATATAACCACATGGGTGAGGGATTACTTTGGAAAACCTTTATCAAGCTCTACAATACAGAGTTACAGTGTATCACAAAAGTGAGTACACCCCTCCCATTTCTGCAAATATTTTATTATATCTTTTTATGGGACAACACTATAGAAATAAAACTTGGATATAACTTAGAGTAGTCAGTGTACAACTTGTATAGCAGTGTAGATTTACTGTCTTCTGAAAATAACTCAACACACAGCCATTAATGTCTAAATGGCTGGCAACATAAGTGAGTACACCCCACAGTGAACATGTCCAAATTGTGCCCAAAGTGTCAATATTTTGTGTGACCACCATTATTATCCAGCACTGCCTTAACCCTCCTGGGCATGGAATTCACCAGAGCTGCACAGGTTGCTACTGGAATCCTCTTCCACTCCTCCATGATGACATCACGGAGCTGGTGGATGTTAGACACCTTGAACTCCTCCACCTTCCACTTGAGGATGCGCCACAGGTGCTCAATTGGGTTTAGTCCATCACCTTTACCTTCAGCTTCCTCAGCAAGGCAGTTGTCATCTTGGAGGTTGTGTTTGGGGTCGTTATCCTGTTGGAAAACTGCCATGAGGCCCAGTTTTCGAAGGGAGGGGATCATGCTCTGTTTCAGAATGTCACAGTACATGTTGGAATTCATGTTTCCCTCAATGAACTGCAGCTCCCCAGTGCCAGCAACACTCATGCAGCCCAAGACCATGATGCTACCACCACCATGCTTGACTTCTCACCAGGGCGCCGTCACACATGCTGGACACCATCTGAGCCAAACAAGTTTATCTTGGTCTCGTCAGACCACAGGGCATTCCAGTAATCCATGTTCTTGGACTGCTTGTCTTCAGCAAACTGTTTGCTGGCTTTCTTGTGCGTCAGCTTCCTTCTGGGATGACGACCATGCAGACCGCGTTGATGCAGTGTGCGGCGTATGGTCTGAGCACTGACAGGCTGACCTCCCACGTCTTCAACCTCTGCAGCAATGCTGGCAGCACTCATGTGTCTATTTTTTAAAGCCAACCTCTGGATATGACGCCGTACACGTGGACTCAACTTCTTTGGTCGACCCTGGCAAAGCCTGTTCCGAGTGGAACCTGTCCTGGAAAACCGCTGTATGACCTTGGCCACCATGCTGTAGCTCAGTTTCAGGGTGTTATCAATCTTCTTATTGCCCAGGCCATCTTTGTGGAGAGCAACAATTCTATTTCTCACATCCTCAGAGAGTTCTTTGCCATGAGGTGCCATGTTGAATATCCAGTGGCCAGTATGAGAGAATTGTACCCAAAACACCAAATTTAACAGCCCTGCTCCCCATTTACACCTGGGACCTTGACACATGACACCAGGGAGGGACAACGACACATTTGGGCACAATTTGGACATGTTCACTGTGGGGTGTACTCACTTATGTTGCCAGCTATTTAGACATTAATGGCTGTGTGTTGAGTTATTTTCAGAAGACAGTAAATCTACACTGCTATACAAGCTGTACACTGACTACTCTAAGTTATATCCAAGTTTCATGTCTATAGTGTTGTCTCATGAAAAGATATAATGAAATATTTGCAAAAATTTGAGGGGTGTACTCACTTTTGTGATACACTGTACATGCACAAATGCCACTTAAAACTTTACTGTGCAAAAAAGAAGCCTTAAGTTAACCATGTCCAGAAGCGGTGTCGACTTCTCTGGGCTCGGAGGCATCTAGGATGGACCATCACGCAGTGGAAACGTGTATTGTGATCAGATGAATCAGCAATCCAGGTCTTTTTTGGAAAAAATAGACGCCATGTGCTCCGGACCAAAGATGAAAAGGACCATCCAGACTGTTATCAGCAACAAGTCCAAAAGCCAGAGTCTGTCATGGTATTGGATTGTGTCAGTGCCCTTGGCAAAGGTCATTTACACTTCTGTGATGGCAGCATTAATGCAGAAAAGTACATACTGCCTTCAGGACGTCATCTTTTCCAGGAACGTCCATGCATTTTTCAACAAGACCATGCAAAACCACATGCTGCACACATTACAAAGGCATGGCTGGGGAAGAAGAGGGTACGGGTACTGGACTGGCCTGCCTGCAGTCCTAACCTGTCCCCAATAGAGAATGTGTGGAGACGACGACCCCGCACTGTTGCACATCTTAAGACATGTTTGCAGGAAGAATGAGACAAAATAAAAGCTGAAAAACTAAATCACTTGATATCCTCGGGGCCAACGCATCTTTTAAGTGTGGTGAAAAGGAATGGCAATATTACAAAGTGGTAAATGCTTTACTGTCCCAACTTTTTTTGGAATGTGTTGCAGGCCTGAAATGCAGGAATGGATGTTTATTAATAAATTAAATGAAGCTGTCTGCAATCAAATAAAAGTCAAAGTAAATGTAAGGAACTCTGTGTTTTTATTTATTTTCATTTTCCATACTGTCCCAACTTTTTCTGATTTGGAGTTGTATGTTTTATTATTATGTTAGCTAATAAAAACATCTCCCTCTATGCTCCAAAGGTACTTATCATTACCTCTTTCAGAAGTGTTTGGTAATATTGCTCATAACTATCATTTGGAGGTCAGGAATTTTAACAAAATAAAGTGCGGTTTGGTTAATCTTGCATTTAATAGCTATTTTTAGTGAACGTATTGACAGATGCTGTTTTCGGGGAATACGGAGCTATTAGCCTAACTCAGACCGATGGAGCAGCTGTTAGGTGTCCTTGGTTGAGGGAATAGAGCACTTAGCTTTGATCTAGCTGATGAGTTGTTTATGCTGTCAGGGATGCTTAGGGCTCAGAGTGGTAGTTTGCTCTGATGTGAGGTTAGCACAGAGCTAAGGGAGCAAGGGGTGAGCAGGGTTAGCTGAGATATGAGGCCTGGCGCTTGTTAGTGTACATTGGAAACACAACACACTGTTAGGCATTTCCGTGACACTGACCTCTGGTGCTTCGTTTACATCATTAGTGTGTGTGTGTATGTTGTGTGTATATCATTTCTGCCTAATGCATTAGCAAATGTGTGTGTGTGTGTGTGTGTGTGTGTGTGTGCCTGAAGGAAAAAAAAGTAGACAGTAGAAGACAGGGTGAAAATATATTTCTTTTTGCCTTTGGTTGCATATATAAAGGTTACAACTGCAGATCATTCTGGTCCTATGACTACCTCCTTGTTTCTACACTCACTGTCCATTTTATCAGCTCCACTTATCATATAGAAGCACTTTATAGTTCTACAATTACTGACTGTAGTCCATCTGTTTCTCTGCATACTTTGTTAGCCCCCTTTCATGCTGTTCTTCAATGGTCAGGAACCCCACAGGACCACTACAGAGCAGGTATTATTTAGGTGGTGGATGATTCTCAGCACTGCAGTGACACTGACATGGTGGTGGTGTGTTAGTGTGTGTTGTGCTGGTACGAGTGGATCAGACACAGCAGCGCTGCTGGAATTTATAAACACCTTACTGTCACTGCTGGACTGAGAATAGTCCACCAACCAAAAATATCCAGCCAACAGCGCCCCATAGGCAGCGTCCTGTGATTACTGATGAAGGTCTAGAAGATGACCAACTCAAACAGCAGCAATAGATCAGCAAGCGATCGTCTCTGACTTTACATCTACAAGGTGGACCAACTAGGTAGGAGTGTCTAATAGAGTGGACAGTGAGTGGACACGGTATTTAAAAACTCCACTCATACCAGCACAACACACACTAACACACCACCATGTCATTGTCACTGCAGTGCTGAGAATGATCCACCACCCAAATAATACCCACTGTGGGGGTCCTGACCATTGAAGAACAGGGTGAAAGCAGGCTAAAAAGGTATGTAGAGAAACAGATGGGCTACAGTCAGTAATTGTAGAACTACAAAGTGAGCTGATAAAATGGACAGTAAGTGTAGAAACAAGAAGGTGGTTTTAATGTTATGGCTGATCAGTGTACAATAGGGAAAATATCAATGCCTGTATGAAGGGGGGGTTGAATACTGTCCTTGACACTGAAGGACCTTGGAGAATTAGATGACAATGACAGGGACATGGATTTCATCAACAATGTAGCATATTACTGAATCTTTTAATCCCCCCCCCCCACTTCCTTTCCCCAAGCTAATTTGGACGGCCGCGTGAAACGTCTAAATGTGCTACCGCAGATTTTATTGAACAGCTTTCGAATCAGAAACAGGTGTCTTCATAATTAGTAAGTGCTGTTCTAACCTCTGGGAGTTGAAAATGGATTGTAAACAGATGGAAAGCAGGAGAAAGAGAGTGTGTGGCGGTGTGTGTGTGGTGGGGTGTGTGTGTGTGCAGGGGGGGTATGAAAAGATAGGAGGACTAAAAGGCAATGCCAGTAGATAAATGGAGCAAGCGATAGCAAAGGAGCTTTATGAGAGATGACCCTCCACCCACTCATTCATTCCCCATTAGCATATTAATTTACCCTCCCTAGCTTCAAATGTGCGTCTATCTCTTTTAGCTCCCACTCCCGTAATAAACAACGAAAAGATGATTGATTTGGCGGCCTCCCCGACGGCTAGCTGTATCATATGCTTGGAGGACAATCACGCCGGGCTCCTTTGTCTCCGAGTTCTGTGGTTAAATGAGGCTCTTTATCAAAGCCCACGCAGTCACCCCACAGAGTCGGTTAATTGAGACGCTCCGTGTTGTCTTCTGAAAACGCTCAAGCGCTTCATCGGCAGCCTCTGTGATACTTCCGTCATATCTGACAGAGTCTTATCAATTCCGTCCCGTCTTTGCGTCAAGACAGGTCACCGGGCGTCGCCGATCAATCAGCAGAGGTCTGCTGTTGGTCATTTCGCTAGATCAAGCAGTTCATCTGGGAACTTCAGTTGTCATTCTCTCTATAGCTGGGTGCTCTACATCATCCATCAGTCTACCACTGCATTGCTGTCTTACCTCATTCATCCATACGCCAGCTTTTGTTACACAACCCCAAATCAGAAAAAGTTGGGACAGTATGGAAAATGCAAATAAAAAAAAATACAGTGGTCCTGACATTATGCAAACAGTTTGAACCTGAGATATTTCATGTTTTGTCTGATCAACTGCATTTCAGGCCTGTAACACATTCCAAAAAAGTTAGCACAGGGGTAATTGAGGGCTAGTAATGAGGTTAAAAAAACGTAATAATGATGTGATTCCAAACAGGTGATTGTAATCATGGTTTGGTACAAAAGCAGCATCCAGGTAAGGCTGAGTCTCTGATGAGCAAAGTTGATCAGAGGATCTCCAGTTTGTCAACAAATGTGTGAGAAAATGATTAAAATATTTAAAAACAATATACCTCAAAGAAAGATTGGAAGGGATTTGCATATTTCTCCCTCTACAGTGCATAATATCATTAAACCATTCAAAGAATCTGGAGGAATTTCAGTGCGTAAAGGCCAAGGGTGCAAGCTTAAACTGAACGTCTGTGATCTTCGATCCCTCAGACAGCACTGCATCAAGAACCGCCATTCAACAATAGCTGATATAACCACATGGGTGAGGGATTACTTTGGAAAACCTTTGTCCAGCACTACAATACAGAGTTACATGCACAAATGCCACTTAAAACTTTACTGTGCAAAAAAGAAGCCTTATGTTAACCATGTCCAGAAGCGGCGTCGACTTCTCTTGGCTGGGAGGCATCTAGGATGGACCATCACACAGTAGAAACAAGTATTGTGGTCAGATGAATCAGCATTCCAGGTCTTTTTTGGAAAAAATGGACGCCGTCCAAAAGTCCAAAAGCCAGGGTCTGTCATGGTATGGGGTGTGTCAGTGCCCTTGGCAAAAGTCATTTACACTTCTGTGATGGCAGCATTAATGCAGAAAAGTACATTGAGATCTTAGAGCAACATGTGCTACCTTCAAGACGTCATCTTTTCCAGGAACGTCCAGCATTTTTCAACAAGACTATGTAAAACCAAATGCTGCACACATTACAAAGGCATGGCTGCGGAAGAAGAGGGTACGGGTACTGGACTGACCTGCCTGCAGTCTTGACCTGTCCCCAATAGAGAATGTGTGGAGAAATTTGAAACGAAAAATGCAACAACGACGACCCCATACTGTTGCACATCTTAAGACGTGTTTGCAGGAAGAATGGGACGAAACTAGGGATGCATCATTACCATTTTTTCCCAACCGAGTACAAGTACATGCATTTTTGTACTTGCCGATACCGATACCGATACCAATACCTATTGGATCAGATATCTGACATGCTAGAAAACTCGAGCGCTCGGCGAGCCGGTCGGATCGAGTTGTTGGATAGTTCACACTTAGCAATCGAGAGCCGAGTTTTGATCGCCGAGCGAACGCCGAGTTGCTCCCGAACCGGCAAATCTAGCGCCGACCAGTCGCCGAGCGAAAATCAGGGCAAAAATCGTGTAGTGTGAACTAGGCATAACGCAGCAACGTGCACTAGGCACACGGTATCGGATGTTTAGTATCGGAGCCTCGTTTGCGAGTACAAGTATCAGTATCGGTACTCATGCATCTCTACACGAAACATATTTTAAGTGTGGTGAAAAGGAATGACATTACAAAGTGGTAAATGCTTTACTGTCCCAAATTTTTTTGGAATGTGTTGCAGGCCTGAAATGCAGGAATGGATGTTTATTAATAAATGAAATGAAGTTGAGCAGATAAAACATGAAATATCTCGGGTTCATCCTGTCTGCAATTAAATAAAAGTCAAAGTAAATGTAAGAAACTCTGTGTTTTCATGCTGTCCCAACTTTTTCTGATTTGGGGTTGTAGCTCCTTCCTACCCCTTCTACTGCTGATATTTCTTTCCTCTCTTTAAGTAAGACTAGTTCATCGTTCCGTATAAGATCCAGGTCTTCTCCTTTTATGCCCATACCTCCTTTTGTCCACATTCTCATTTTTTTCCTGCCTCTTCCCATGCTCATTTGTTCTCCCCTTTACCCCCGTCGCCATATGAGGCCAATTAAAGTGGAGCCCAGCTTGCTTTCCAACTCTACAGAGATGTTCTCAAGGGTCACTAATTAAACATCCTTTTTTCGTTTCTATTCTCTCTCTCTCTTTGTCTCTCAAGCTCTGTCAACATCTCGCTGTATCCTGCTCATCCCTTTTCATCCCTTCAGCCATAACTTTAAAACCACCTTCTTGTTTCTACACTCAATGTCCATTTTATCAGCTCCACTTACCATACAGAAGCACTTTGTAGTTCTACAATTACTGACTGTAGTCCATCTATTTCCCTACATAGATTTTTAGCCTGCTTTCACCCTGTTCTTCAATGATCAGGACCCCCACAGCACTGCAGTGACAATGACATGGTGGTGGTGTGTTAGTGTGTGTTGTGCTGGTATGAGTGGATCAGACACAGCAACGCTGCTGGAGTTTTTAAATATCGTGTCCACTCACTGTCCACTCTATTAGACACTCCTACCTAGTTGGTCCACCTTGTAGATGTAAAGTAAGAGACTCCAAACACTACCGACCTTTGTTAAAGTCGAGTCTATCGTCTATACACACAGACAATTCATTCATTGATTGATAATTTATATTAGTTCACCCTTCATCTGCTACTGGCCCGGCCAGGCTGTCAAATTTTAAAACCCAGTGTGGCCCTTGAGCCAAAAAGTTTGCCCACCCCTGTTCTAGACCTTCATCAGTGGTCACAGGACACTGCCCACGGGGCACTGTTGGCTGGATATTTTTGGTTGGTGGACTATTCTCAGTCCAGCAGTGACAGTGAGATGAGCACTGCTGTGTCTTATCCACTTATACCAGCACAACACACACTAACACACCACCACCATATCAGTGTCACTGCAGTGCTGAGAATGATCCACCACCCAAGTAATACCTGCTCTGTAGTGGTCCTGTGAGAGTCCTGACCATTGAAGAACAGCATGAAAGGGGGCTAACAAAGCATGCAGAGAAACAGATGGACTACAGTCAGTAATTGTAGAACTACAAAGTGTTTCTATATGGTAAGTGGAGCTGATAAAATGGACAGTGTAGAAACAAGGAGGTGGTTTTAATGTTATGGCTGATCGGTGTATATATAAATACAAGTATTAGGAAACTTTTTGGCCAGCTAAAGATTGCCTTGAAGCGAATAAATAAATAGAGTGTTGGTTTAACCTCTAAAACTTCTTAAAAGATCAATAATTTAATATAACAGTATATCCGGAGAAGTATATGTTACATACAGACAGCTTAGTTTTTAAATAGACCAGTCATTTGACCTTTCATGTTTATTTACATTAAATACAAACCCCATTTCCAGAAAAGTTGAGTTAAAATGCAATAAAAACAAGAATCGGGGGGGGTGGTAATTTAACTAACAACATTTAGCAGGTGCTTTTATCCAAAGCGACTTACAAATATGACTGAATACAGTTTGAGCAACTGAAGGTTGAATACCTTGCTCAGGGGATCAACAGTGGAAACTTGGCAGTGGTGGGGCTTAAAACAACAACCTACTGCTTACTATTCCAGTACCTTAACCACTAAGCAACCACTACCCAGATGTTTAGATTGTAATCTTGATTGTTTTTATAAATATAAACATACATCGAACAGGCATAACAATATGACCACTGAAAGGTGAAGTGAATAACACTGATTATCTCTTCATCACAGGCACCTGTTAGTGGGTGGGATATATTAGGCAGCAAGGGCCAAATTGTGATGGCTAGACGACTGGGTCAGAGCATCTCCAAAACTGCAGCTCTTGTGGGTGGTTCAAGGAAGGAACAGTGGTAAACCTGTGACAGGGTCATGGGCGGCCAAGGCTCATTGATGCACGTGGGGAGCGAAGGCTGGCCCGTGTGGTCCGATCCAACAGACGAGCTACTGTAGCTCAAATTGCTGAAGAAGTTAATGCTGGTTCTGATAGAAAGGTGTCAGAATACACAGTGCATCACAGTTTGTTGCGTATGGGGCTGCATAGCCAAAGACCAGTCAGGGTGCTTATGCTGACCCCTGTCCACCGCCGAAAGCGCCAACAATGGGCACATGAGCATCGGAGAAGCAGTACGGCAGCAGCTTGTGCTGATCAGAATTCCAGCAGCAGTAGTAGAAAGGAAGCAATAAATCCTCAATATAATCCAACAGCGATGGACGAAGCCTTGCAATTAATTGACGTGTGCGCCTGCTTTGTGTCCAGAATTGGATGTGCCGCAACCCTCATCAGTATAAAGCAGTTTGAGATGAAACATGTTGATGTCTGGCCTCCAGTAGACGTCCTCTAACTATAAAATGTTGTTTGTAAGGTCTGGAGGATCTAGTGTGTTCTTGGGAGACCCTGTTCATGCATGTAGCTCCATGCTAAATATTGAATGAACTCTGGAGAACTCTAGGGACCAGAGAAGCAGTATGGCAGCGGCTTGTGCTGATCAGAATATTGCAAGGAAGCAATAAATCCTTAACATAATCCATAGGTTCAAAAGAAACTAAATTACATGCAGGAAACCAACACTGACCACCACCAACTGGAACGTGAACTGAAGAAACTGACCTAGTGCTGGTCGATTTTCACGGTTAATTCGGTTAATTCCAATGAACGTTTTCACACAATGTTAGAAATCGCGATTGTACAAGTTTACATACCTTATATTTTAATGAAAATACCAACAAAAGCTATTCTCACAGACCACCACTCACAGGTCTGTGTGCTAACCTCAGTCTCGCACAGAAGAAAAAACACACACACACACACAGGAGGGGGTGTGTTCGAAAACCTAGTGCGCTCTCTAAATAGACGCATTTTACATCATCCTGCACCCGAGAAGTATGGCGAACGATGCCGGGCAAAGAACGGAGTTATTTTCAAATGTAAATAAATTATTACTGAATTTCAATTTGTTTAAATGTGTACAAGTGTTTTTATTTGCAAATTCGGGCTTGTCAGAGACAATTTAACCGTTTTCGGTACACAGAGGAAGATGTTACTTGACATGCTACCATGTTGTGCCACCTCATCCCATTGGTTTGAATGGCACGATGCTAAATGTGTTAGCTTAGTAAGCGAAACCCAGTGTGATTCTGTCTGAGTAGTGTGTTCGAATAACCCAAGTTATAAATCGATGACTTCTTAGAATCCTCTCTACTGAGGCAGTCGCCCATGTAGGCAGTAAGAGAGCAAGGTAGCTCACTAGGTTTTGGAACACACCCAGGGTAATGTTAGGAGAATGTAAGGAGGTTATGCTTGCACATTATTTAAAGTGAAAGTTGTTTGTGAGCTATTTTTAAAAAGGATATTTATTTATTTCGGATTTTTACGTCATGTTAAACACGTGTGTCATTTAATGGCAGGAACTGGGTATTATATATCTGTCTATCATTTGGTCCATTTTATATTTTTATTTTCACTTTTATGGTTGCAAGGTATGTTAATACTGTTCTTGTGTTGTCTTGTGTAAGGATTTCTTTTATGGTTTCAGGCATGTGCACTTGTTGTCTTTGTGTATTTAGAGCATGCTATCAAAATGTGTTTTATAGTTGTAATTGTTTGGCAGGTTTCACATGTTGGTGGGTTTTCTCCTTTTACCAGGTATTGGTGGGTTACCCTGGTGTGGCCAATTCTGCACCTTGTGAATACGGTTTGGTCTATGCGTCAATGCGTCATCCCTGGTGAGTTCTCGGTTTGGTATTGGTGTTTGGGTGTATTTCTCGGAGTTTGTTGGTGGTCTGAGCGTTCCATTCAACTTGCCATTTTAGGAATTTATTTGTGGTTTCATTTGGGATTTTGATGTTTGCCGTATTTTGGTTTGGTTTGTTTTTTCTCTGGCTAATTGATCTGCTTTTTCGTTCCCTTCTATTCCACTGGGTGTGTTGGAAAAGCTAGGGAGCTCTCTACATAGGCAGCATTTTACGTCATTCTATGCGCGCTCCCGAGAAGGAGGCTGTTCGAAATCCTAGATGCCTTAATATCCTCACTACTGAGGCATCCTAATATTTCAACGTTATTTTGACTCAAGAACGAGTGAGCGTCCGATGCGTCCTTAGTGATCAAGGCAATCCCAGAATTCATTGCGGGTCGGGTGCTCTTCTCTCACAGAAAAATAAACATGGCTGACGGTGCGGACAAACGAGTTATTTTCAAACGTAAATAAAATATTACTGATTTTTAACTTGTACCGAGTGTTTTTATTTGCAAGTTCGGGCTTGTCAGGAAATGCAACCGTTATCGGTACATGAAGGAGATGCTATATTGACATGTTAGCGTGCTGTGCTACCTCAATCCATTGGTTTTAATGGCAAGATGCTAAATGCTAAACCCGATGGAATCACTGTCTAAGCAGCGTGTTCGAATAATCTGCCTTATAGGTCACTGACTTATTAGAATCCTCTCTACTGAGGCAGCTGCCTATGTAGACAGTAAGACAGCAAGGCAGCTCCCTAGGATTTCGAACACACCCACAGTGTCCTGGTACCCAGCATAGCTTTATGTCATACTCCAGTTCTGTTAGCTGGGTGATTGTCCATTGTACATTGTTGATGATAGGGTGGTCTGATGTGCATGATTCCAGGGCTTTAAGGCATGATTGTGAGTCTGTGCATATTAAGATTTCGTGTTTTTGTTTTTCTTCTGCATATTTTAGTGCCATAAGTATGGCATGGGCTTCTGCGCTGTAGATGGAGCTGGGTTGGGGTAATTTGACTCTGTCTGTGTATCTGTTTGTATATACAGCTGCTGTTACCTGGTCTATGGTTTTGGATCCGTCTGTGTAGTTAGGTTGATGGTGTGGGTAATCTTCTCTGACTTTGAGAAAGTTGTTGATATACATGTTTGGGTGTGTGGTTCCTTTTCCTTTTGTCTGCAATGTCAAAGATGATGCTGGGTTCTCTGATTTTCCAAGGAGGTATGGTATTGTGAGGGTTCTGGGCTATTATATTTGGACTTAGTTTTAGGTCGTCTATGTACAGTATGGTTTGATTCGGATCCCAAATGGTTGGATTTTATTTTGTCTGATATGTCGGGTTAAGGGACGTGGTGGCTGTATTATTCTGTATTAAAAAGGATATAGCTAATTAAGATTTCTATTTAGTTTTATTTATTATTATAATTTTTGTTACAAATTTTGTTCAGTCCCTTAAAAGTATATTTAAAAGTAACCATTATTTGCACAATGTAATAATTATAGGTGGTGCTGTTACTATTTTTGCACTTCTGCAGTCTTTTAAATTAAAATGCAAAAATAGAAATGTGTCTTTTTTTACTCACAATGGCATTATACAAGAACAAACAAAAAAAATCGGAATCGAGAATACATTTGAAAATAATCGAGATTTCATTTTTTTTTTACAATATCGCTTGAACCTTAATTAAATGTTTTATGGAAAGCAAATGTGCATGCATCCCTAAGACTAGGAAACACTCTCACTTTTTCTCTCTCAAGCCTCGTTGCTCAAGCAAGACTAATCCTGACTCAACTTAGAATATTATTCTCACCCTACTCTTCTCTCTCTCCTCCTCCTCAGTGCCTTACCTTCCTCAAGTGGTACTAATCCTTTCCCTCTTGGTTTCATCTTACTTCTTCCTCTTGCTTTTTCACTTTCTGTCATTACCAGAGCAAAACTAATCCTGCCCTGCCCACCCTACATTCCAGTCTCATTTTTATCAATTTATTTTTTTATGTTCTGTTTAAAAAAACTATGCAAATTAAGGCCTATTTTTTAATAATTCAACACACATGCTTTCGGTAATGCTCATGCTCACTTTGTCTCGGACTGTCTGACATTGCAGGCTTGTTAACATTAGAAATTATTTAATTATTAACAGGCCAATAACCTTTCTTTTCTTTTTTGCATTATTATTATCATTATTATTATCTTAACATCATCACAATCATTAAAATTATTAAAGTAATTAATATAAATTCTGGAGCAGGGTGGAGTCAGTGCATAAGCTAACACAGAGAGTCCTAAAAATTTACTTCATATACAAGGCAATGTAACACTTAATTTAACACAGTAAAGTTTTAAGTGGTATTTGTGCATGTAACTTCGTACTGTAGTGCTTGACAACAGGGTTGCCAGATTGCAACAGTGGTTTCCAGCCAAAAACCTTTTCAACCCAGGTGACGCAGCGGGATATTCCGCTTGCACACCAGCACAGAGTTTCTGAACTCCTCGGGTTCGAAACTCAGTGTTGCCTCCGGTCGGCTGGGGGCCATCTAGTGGGCATAATCGGCAGTGCCTGCAGCAGATACTAATTGGCCACCATATCTGCAAGGTGGGGGCCGGACTATGTGTGGGTGGGTGGGTGGGTCTTCATACGCTGTGTAAGGACCCTGATTGGCGGAAGAGACGCCTGTGCAGAATGCATGGGCGAGAAGAGGAGGGCTGTGCACGTGTCGGAAGAGGCGTGTACAGCGACGTGCTCTCCTCGGATGCGATCTGGTATTTCTGGTAGCAGTGGAAGACAAAATTGAGTGGGCTAAATCGGGAGGAAAATGGGGAGAAAATGCATTAAAAAAAAAACCTTTTCAAAATCTGCCAAAATACATGAAAATCCGCCCAAAACAACACAGGATAAGCAGATGATGCTTAGCATTTCAAAAATAATAAACCAGTTAAACCTCTATGACCTACAAATTAATATCTTAAAATGTACAGATCAGTAATTATAAATTATAAAAGACAAATTATTTTGCTTGCATGTCTTTGAAGTAGTCTACCAAGTTTTTAAAATGCATTATTTATGATAGGACTTTCCCCACTTTGGCATTGTGAGCGCTAAACAAGCCAAAACGAGTAAAAAAAAAACATCAGCCGTAAATAAATATACATCACACATGCCATATAACAGGATTGTCTTTATTTTGACGGGAGTGCTATTTCTTTACATTTCTGCAAGTTTCGATTGATGTGTGTGCGAGACCGAATTGAAGTGTATCAGCTTCACCGTAATGTGTCGGCGAACAGAACTGGGCACGATAGAGTTTTTAACAAGACATGAACTTTAACTTTAAGTCTGGTGTAAAGCTGTTTAAGGATCACAATTTAAATCTAGGGTTTATATCGCCGTTACGGTACTAAACACAGAGAAACACAAGAACTTGAACGATGCAGAGCGTCACATCTGAAGCGTCACTACACTACACTAAACTGCAAACCAACACAAACCAACAACCAACCAAAGTTTTACACATCCAGGACTGGAGTAGTAAAGATCAGCTTTGTGATATCCAAACAGCAATAGCACTTTGTGTAAAGTTAATGCACATTTTGTTCACATTTGTTTTCAAGAAAGTTGATTACAGTAATCCCTCCTCGATCGCGGGGGTTGCGTTCCAGAACCCTCCGCGAATGGTGAAAATCCGCGAAGTAAAAACATGTGTTTATATGGTTATTTTTATAACCCGATTCCATCGGTTTTAGCATTTAGCATCTTGTCATTAAAACCAATGGATTGCGGTAGCACAGCATGCTAACGTTAATATAACATCTCCCTTCATGTAACGATAACGGTTACATTTCCTGACAAGCCCGAACTTGCAAATAAAAACACTCGGTACAAGTTTATACAAGTTAAAAATCAGTAATATTTTATTTACGTTTGATAATAACTCCATTCGTTTGTCCGCACCGTCAGCCATGTTTATTTTTCTGCAAGAGAAGCACACCCGACGTGCAATGAATTCTGAGATTGCCTTGATCACCAAGAAGTTAAGAAGTGAGGATATTAAGGCATCTAGTATTTGGAACAGCCTCCTAATCAGGAGCGCGCACATGATGACGTAAAATGCGTCTATGTAGAGGCTATGTCGAAGCGCGATATAGCGAGGGATTACTGTAAATAGTGAAAATGATGTTTTTACTCTGCCTGCTTTTCATTTTCTGATTGAAATATCTACTCTTAACATTTACAGCTTGTCAGAACTGTAAAATTTAGGCAATAAAAATAAATCTTTTTAATATTGAGCAGAATGAATTTCACCCTACTGGTCCAGCCCTCCACAACAGAAACAGTTTCTTATGTGGCCCCTTGGAAAATTTAATTGCCCACCCCTGGTCTAACATATGGACCACTGTATTGATGGGTGTGGCAAGGGTGTATTTTGGACTGGAAAGAATAACCTGTCAATCAAACTTTTCACAACGGGTTGGATGTGGTGGGAGAAGGTAGGCCTATTTATATTACAGCTGCTTTAGAAAGCAATAGTTTTTTTATTTATATTTTAAGCCGCCAAAATTATTACAAACCAGCCCAAATTTTGTCCACCCGCCAAAGCGTGTTTTTCCCCGCCAATTTCCAAAAAACTTCGCCCAATCTGGCAACACTGCTTGACAAATGTTTGCCAAAGCAATCCCTTGCCCATGTGGTTATATCAGCTATTGTTGAGTGGCCGTTCTTGATGCAGTGCCATCTGAAGGATAAAAAAATCATAAGCGTTCAGCTTAAGCTTGCACCCTTGGCCTTTATGTACTGAAATTCCTCTCCTCCTTGAGTCGTTTAATGATATTATGCACTGTAGAGGGAGAAATATGCTACACCATCCAAGAAGTGTGTAATACAGACTCTAAATGTTAAGTTGCTCGTTCTAGCTCTTTAGGATCTGTTTGTTTGTTTGTTTATTAGGATTTTAACGTCATGTTTTACACTTTTGGTTACATTCATGACAGGAAACGGTAGTTTATCTTCACACAAGGTTCTTCAGTTCACAAAGTTATATTGAACACAGTCATGGACAATTTTAGTATCTCCAATTCACCTCACTTGCATGTTTTTGGACTGTGGGAGGAAACCGGAGCACCCGGAGTAAACCCACGCAGGCACGGGGAGAACATGCAAACTCCACACAGAAAGGACCCAGACCGCCCCACCTGGGGATCGAACCCAGGACCTTCTTGCTGTGAGGCGACAGTGATACCCACTTAGCCACCGTGCCGCCCCTTTAGGATCTGATGATGACATTATTGTTACATTAAAAGCGACATGGTAGCTGTATATTATTAGATCATGACACTTTATATATTAGGAGAAAGTGATCTGAGATTAAGTCATTATTGTGGTAAAACAACCAGGTTGTCTATGTCAATACCATGATTGTTTGTTTGTTTATTAGGATTTTAAGGTCATGTTTTACACTCTTTGGTTACATTCATGACAGGAACGGTAGTTACTCATTACACACAAGTTTCATCAGTTCACAAGGTTATATCAAATGCAGTCATGGACAATTTTGTATCTTCAATTAATGCTGTTCGATTTTGACGATTAATTCGGTTAATTCGAATAAGTGTTTTCACACAATATTAGAAATGTGACAATCGAGATTGTACAAGTTTACAAACTTTATATTTTAATTAAAATACCAACACGTCACAAGGCAGAAACTGACCAGAAGCTCGTGGAATACATATCAAGGAAAGTTTAATATCAAAAGGGCAATCCAAAAAGAGTGTACAAAATCAGAGAATAAAGAGACAGGCAGAGAAAACCAAAAGGCGCAGGCAAAAACAGTAAACGGAAGACAACAAGGGTCATACATGGTAACGGCTAGATTCAGAAATAAGGCACGCAAACACAGTCGGCAATACTTCACAACGAGACACACAAACAAAAGTATTTAAATAAGATTAATGGAACTGAACACAGTCAGCTGGATATATTTGGTTGGTGGACTATTCTCAGTCCAGCAGTGACAGTGAGGTGTTTAAAAACTCCATCAGCATTGCTGTGTCTTATCCACTCATACCAGCACAACACACACTAACACACCACCACCACCGCTATGATCAGTGTCACTGCTGTGCTAAGAATGACCCACCACCCAAATAATACCTACTCTGTAGTGGTCCTGTGGGGGTCCTGACCATTGAAGAACAGCATAAAAGGGGGCTAACAAAGCGAGCAGATAAACAGATGGGCTACAGTCAGTAATTGTAGAAGTACAAAGTGCTTCTATATGGTAAGTGGAGCTAATAACATAAATAAGGCACCACTCGAAAGCTTAAAATGTCTACTAAAACACAAAATACTGTAGTTCTGATTAATTCTGACTAATTACAGTGTTTATATTTTGTATTATTACAGGCTGTATTTGTATTCATATTGACAATATTTATATCAAACAAACCAGCAGAATCTCACAATCACATGTATGCTGCCCATTTGAATCATGAAAGTTCAATATTTGATCATGCTTTGCAAGTATTGCAAGATAATATTAACCCTTTGATGCACAAGCTAAGCAAACCCCTTCTAATGCACAACATGGGTGGAAAATGACCCATATTCATCCATTCAAGAATATTTGCATATGCACATTTGTCAGTTATTAATGTATTTGCTGTCTTAAGCTAATAAAAGCTATCTATACTAGAATATGTAAACAGCTAGCAAGCAAATAGTATTGGACATATTCAAGATTCAAGGGCCTAATCTTTGGTTGTCTTTCAAAAGATCAGTAAATATGTTTTTGACTACAAACACTTACAAATGTCAACAGTTCCTGTCAAATTCCATAGTAAATACATAAGGGTCATTTTTGACCCATTTTGTGCATTAGAAGGGTAGTGATACAAAAATGATTTTTATTAAAAAAGTAAAAAATATAAAACTGAAATAAGGATTTGTGATGATCAAAAACAAGTTAATTGAGGAATAATTCATGGAAGCTTGAATGACGAAATTAATTTATTGCAAAGATATAGAAAATAAAAACTCAGTCGGGTCACTTTTGACCCAATGTGCATCAAAGGGTTAAAAGCACATGTTAAACAACAGCACCGCGACCCAGATCAACCACACAGCAGAATAAAATCATAACCCCTCCTTACTTGAGTTTGTCTTCTTCAAATGCAGACCACAGGTACATCTATGTGTTGTTCCATTAGGGATATAATCAACCTTCTTGTAAACGCTTTCCTTCATGGCGCCATCTTGGATTTTTTCAAAATATTTCCAGAATATAAATGTCCTTATTTTACTGTGTTTGTCCGTCTAACTAACAAAAAACCGTCTTAGACGTATGAAATACTTTCCAAAATAGTAAAAGCTGAAACTGGTAATTCGGTAATACTGGTAATTTACCATCAAATGAAGAGAGAGTATTCCATTGCCAGCTGGTCTACACGATGCATGTTGGAGAAATGCAAAAATTTGCATATCTGGCTTTGGATTAAAGGAAAAACTTAAATCCCGCCCAAAATTTGAATTCGGCAGCTCTGATTGGGTTATACAGGTGTTTATCAAAGCCTGGACATGGGGACTGATCCTTTGAAACGAATGAGCACTGATCCAAGGAGTTGTTTACGCAGAGTGAATGAATCTTTTCCATAGATAAGCGCACAGCTCCCTGATTCGATTCCAATGAATAATTCGTTTGAAAAGAGTCGTTTCGGACTCGTTATACCAAGTGATTCAGTGATGCTTTTTCACAGATTGAGGTGAAGAAATAGGGGAGGGGTACATTTCATGTGTATGCAGAGTCTGGGAGAGTTTTAGAGCCAAAAAGGCACAAATGTATTAAATAATGACATTATAAAGTATAAATAATTCATCTTACAGATTTTGACTGCAGTATATTCTGTACGACGGCATATTAGGGTCACTGTAAAAAATATTTGTAAGTTTTGATTTTGAGAATAAAGTCATATAAGTTTCGATTTCAAGATTAAAATCAAAATATTCTGAGAATAAAGTCGAAATTATTTCGAGTTTAAAGTCGAAATGATTATGAGAATAAAGTCGAGATATTATGGCCAAAGAGTGTGCAGCCGTCACAGGCTTGTCAGTTCAGTCCATTTTATCAGCTCCACCTACCATATAGAAGCACTTTCTAGTTCTACAATTATTGACTGTAGTCCATCTGTTTCTCTACATACTTTGTTAGCCCCTTTTCATGCTGTTCTTTAATGGTCAGGACCACTACAGAGCAGGTATTATTTGAGTGGTGGATCATTCTCAGCACTGCAGTGACACTGACATGGTGCTGGTATGAGTGAATAAGACACAGCAATGATGATGGAGTTTTTAAACACTGAGAATAGTCCACCAACCAAAAATATTTCCAGCCAACAGCGCCCCATGGGCAGCGTCCTGTGACCACTGATGAAGGTCTAAAAGATGACCAACTCAAACAGTAGCAATAGATGAGCGATCATCTCTGACTTTACATCTACAAGGTGGACCAACTAGGTAGGAGTGTCTAATAGAGTGGACGGTAAATGGACACAGTATTTAAAAACTCCAGCAGCACTGCTGTGTCTGATCCACTCATACCAGCACAACACACTAACACACCACCACCATGTCAGTGTCACTGCAGTGCTGAGCATGATCCACCACCCAAATAATACCTGCTCTGTGGTGGTCCTGGGAGAGTCCTGACATAAAGAAGCAAGGAGACGGTTTTAATGTTATGGCTGATCAGTGTATCTCAACAGGTTCTGTTCCCCATTTGAATGTTAAACAACCCCAATACCCCTAACCATTATCTTGGTCCCAGCATCTAAGCTTGGACATAGGCTCACATTCTTATGTACACGTTATCTCCTCTGTATGAACTCATTCCTCTCTGTAATAAAGTGGAAGCTTACTCTGACTGTTAAACTCATAGCAGCAAATGACACATACTATTCATATACTTTTGTCCTTAACAATTACACTTACTTGGTCAAACGTTTATATGGAAATAAATCTAGATATGAGTAGGCCGACTGGCAACGAGTGTGGTGTTGAATAGCCAATGAGAACGCAAGATACAGGGTGAGGGGAAACGCAGGGGAGGAGTTGTAAAAAGGTGGGACAGAGGTACACACTCAAGTTTTACAGTATTTCTGACCTGATCGTTCTCTACAAAACATAACACCAACGTTGCATTGCAAAAAATATTTAATAACCTCCAACTAACTGTAGAACAAACAATCCCTGCTGGCCACGTTGCCAAATCCACTCAGATTCATTTATTTTTCCTACTTGCTTTTATGCTGCACATCAGCGCACAAACTTTGATCACTCGCTTATTGTTGGCGTGCATTTTTGGTCGTGGTATCAGTAACCCCTCGTCACTTCTCGTGTGTGTTTTCGTGACAAAACGTAGTTTGGGAGACCAGAGAAACTCACCTGCGATTCCAGTTGGTGATAGATCATGTAGTGTGAAACCCCCTGTCGCCAATCAGTCGTGTATTGTGAAAGCCACACCGACTTGAAAGACTCCCAATTAAAAGAGATCCAGTTGTGTAGTGTGAACTTGGCATTACCCACTTTTCAAATTTGAATTCTGTCTACCACTTGTCTGATTATTCTTTCCTCAATTGCATGGACTGTACGCTTCAGAGAAAAGGGTCCTAAAATGCCATAGAAGCTGCTAACTTTGGGAGAGTGTTGCATCCAGACTTTGCTGCACTGTTTACAAAGGTTCGAATGTTGACTTGAAACTTGATTGGGAAGCTTTATTATCCAGAAGACACACTGTAAGTGCACTGTAAACATTCTGCACAAATGTACCATCTCTTTTCGGAAGCTTCTTTAGCAACGGCAGAATGATAAAATGTCATGTAGTACATAAAATTACTGATAACACTGCTGGCATGTAGTGAGAGTTGGATAATTCAGCACCTGTACCAGCAGTGAACTTTTAGTGATCTTTTACAGGAGACCATCTGCCTGTCTGGCTTTGGAAATGAATGCTGCTACAGTTACTCATGGGGAATCTGTTCAATTCTACTCTAAAATAGGAAAGTCACATTTAATCTATCATTGGAAAAGCCCAACTAAAGCCTAGTTCACACTACACGATTTTTAGATGTGGCAGCTGGGATCCACTCGGCGTTCGATCGGGGATCGGCTCTCGATTGCTATGTGTGAACTGTTCAAGAACTCGATTCGAGCGACTCCCCGAGCGCTCGGTGACTGAAGAAAAATATCTAACATGCTAGATATTTGGATCAGTCGGTTGACTGGCAGTGAGTGCGATGTCAAACTACAGCCAATGAGAATGCAAGACACAGGGTTTGGAAATACGTGGGGACAGGGGCATAATATAGTTTCTATCACAATACATCAGCATACACTCAAGTTTTACAGTATTTGTAACCTTATCGTCCACGCCAAACCATAATACCAACGCTGCATTGCAAAAATATTTATTAACCTCCAACTCACTACAGAACAGACGATCCCTGCTGGCCGTGTTGCCAAATCCACTGATTCACTTATTTTTTCTCTTTTCTTTTACGCAGCACATCAGTGCACAAACAACTTCGATCGCTTGATTGGTTTTATTTAACCCCTCGTCACTGATCACGTGTGTTTTCGTGACAAAACGTAGTTTGGGAGACCAGACCCACTCATCCCGGTGATAGATCGTATAGTGTGAAACCGCCTATCGCCGATCAGTAGTGTAGTGTAGTGTGAAAGCCACACCAACTAGAAAGACTCCCGATTACAAGAGATCCAGGTGTGTAGTGTGAACTGTACAGCGACCCGGCAACTCAGAAAGTCGTAAAGTGTGAACTTGGCATAGGACAACTGAACATTTAAAAGGCTATATTAATAACAGGAATATGTGACTTGTAGATTCACATGAAGCTTTATTTAACTGACAAAAGTACAAAGAAGTGTTCCAGTGTTTCATAGATCTGGTTGGCAGGCAGGTCTGCGTCTTCGAGGCCACGGCTTTGTCTTGTTGAAATACCCACGAGCTTCCCAAGTATCCCAGTATACGCTTCTGCACCAACTGTATCGTCACACACGTCATCCATGCTGTGGGCACTGATGTACCTATATGACAGATGTTGGTTGACAGTCCCAGAAGCAGAGACATCTACACATATATCCCAAACAGTTGGTAGTAAAAGTCAGCGGTCATGCAGTAACAAAGAACTGATTGTCACAGTTTCATTACTTACCTCAGGCTTGCTGCTTAGCTATTGTGGTAGAATTGTATTTAAAATAAGCCATCCCTGCTTATAGCAATAAAATATGGAGAAACAGATAGGGAAAGAATAAAGGATATAAAGCAGTGCATGGCTGTTGGATGTTTTTAACCCTTCATGGATGTGCTGGAGCAGCCAGAGCATCAGGAGTCTAGGACTATACCAGGACTATTCCAGAATATATATCCTATTCAGGAGACGTGACATTCTGTCTTAAGAAAAAAGGCAAATGATTAATGAGACAAAGTGCGTCTAAAGAAATTCACATTTCTTAACATCATTCATTAAGCTGGAAAGTGCACACCCCTTTCACCTACTCCACGTTTTATTATGTTACAGACTCATTCTACTGTATAATAGATTGAGTTCTTTTTTTGCCTTAAACATCTACACACAATCATAAATAATTATGAAGTGAAAACAGGTGTGTACAGATATGGAACCCCTAAATAAACCATTTTTGTCAGTAAAATAAAATTACATATTTTCTAACCCCCTTAGCCTAATACTTGGTTGATGCACCTTTGGCAGCAATTACAGCTTCAAGGCATCTTGGGAAAGAAGCTTTCTCCAGACGTAACGCTTGGTATTCAGGCCAAAAAGTTCAATTTTGGTTTCATCAGACCAGAGAATCTTGCTTCTCATGGTTTGAGAGTCCTCTAGGTGCCTTTTACTAAGGTGTGGCTTCTGTCTGGCCACTCTACCATAAAGGCGTGATTTGTGGAGTGCTGCCTGGATGGTTGATCTTCTGATAGGTTCTCCCATCTCCACAAAGATACGCTGGAGCTCTGTCAGAGTGACCCTCGGGTTCCTGCTCACCTTCGTCTTCCCCGATCGCTCAGTTTATTTTAACAACAAAATGTACGGCATAATAATATGGAACAAAACTAAATGTACACAGGATTTATCTTCATATTATTAAATTCTCAAGTGCTCCATATTAAACGAAGTGCAGCATGTGTTTATGGCATTCCATACACAAAGCAAAGTGCTTAAACTTATAGCAGAAATAAAATAGTTAGATGTAGGCACGTCTCATTAAGTCCAACGTACAGTAACGGCAGCATGAGCACAGATTCTAACCTACACATTCAGTCAAAACTTACTTCACATTCTAAGCAATGTAAACAAAGTAGTACGTGTTTTACATTACGGCAACCGCAAAAATCGCGAGCCCAACGCAGCAAAATGCGTGGCGGTCTAACTGAACTCTCTAAGAAATACGGTATTCCAAGATCTTGAGATTAAGAACCTTAATGAAACAATATAGAAGTAAAAGTTTTGCAGCGTCTCATGCGCCCTAACTGAACTCGCTAAGAAATACGGTATTCCAAGGTCTCCATGATTAAAAAGCTAAATGAAACAATACAGAAGTAAAAATGTGCCCTAACTGAACTCGCTAAGAAATACGGTATTCCAAGATCTCCGCGATTAAGAAGCATAATGAAACAATATAGACGTGCAACATCACGCTAGTGCTGCTGTGGTACCATCAAAGCTTTGCACAGTGTACAAACCACCTTTTTGTTTTGTGCCAGTTTGAAGTATTCCCAAACTTTTGATGATTTGGGTCTTGGAAAACTTTAAGCTTTTCTTTGAAAGCTCTCTACAATCGGCCTCTGACTGCTGCAGATGGCATTTTTTAAGACTGTGCTTAATGCCGCCAACCAGTGACTGGACCAAATACGACTTAGGTCATGCACGCAACAAGTAGTGCTCAGGGAAATCATATGAACGCTTATACGAATGGAAACATTGTAGAAATGAAAAAGGATCATTTATAAACATAGTTTTAAAAATGATGCCTCGACTTAAAAATCGACTAGGTCGACCAATCGCAGCAGCCCAATGTGACAGTATACACTGCCTTGCTCAAGGGCCCAACAGTGGCAGCCTGGCAGATGTGAGGCATGAACCAGCAACCTTCTGATTGCTAGTCCTGCACCTCAACTGCTAACCTACCACTGCCCATACAGGTCATATGGACCTGACTAGGTGGGGCTTGAGTGGGACAGGACAAAAATGGTAATGGAGTGAATCTTGTATCAGGTGCCAAGTGTACTAGTCAAGCTCACCCCAATCTGTGCAAGCTCCACTTCAGTCCACATACGATCGGCGGGATTCGTAACCATATTTATCATATAGTCGTATGCTCGGTTGAAGACAGTTAGATTCTAGGATAGCAATGCTGAAAATGTTATTAAATCATCACAAAATCACATGAATTATTTGATTCATATTTTTGAATCATGTTCATTGTGTTACCCTGTTATTTGCAGACGCCAAATCAAGACAAATGACGTTGCCAATGATGCAGATATAATCACAGTTTGAAGGGTCACTGAAAATCGTCTAAAGAAAAAGAAACAGAGATCATAAAGTAAGACATTGTAGCAGTGAATAGACAAACCTACATGAGGAAAAATGACTTACATTAAAAGCTTGACGCAGTGCTGTGAGTTTATAGGTAAAGTGGTCAATCCCCTTCATCCTGCAGTAGTAACGATGCAAACAGTACTTTGTCATTTACCAAGTAAATTCATTATTGATTAAAAGGTAAAAACTGCTGCAGTACTTACAATAAAGCAGGCGCACGCCTCGACTCTATACAGTCACTCTGTACACCCCCCTGTAACATCAAACATTCAGAGTTTATTACATTCCCATTCCCACAAATCCTGAATTACTCTCAATAACAGTGTGTTCCCTATTATCTCAGTGATGTTCTGAGGCCTGAAAGATTCTTCTGCCTGGTGGGGAGTCTTGGTATCTGGACTGTATGGCATAACCTCTGAACCACAGTTAACAGTGAGCTCACACCAGCTATCGCTAATGACAACTCCATTACATGACCAGAACTTGTCTCCGACCTTTAGAAACCAAATGAATTAGTGTGAAGCAGAGATGTTCACAAGTCACAAGTCTTTAGGCTAGAGTCCGAGTCAAGTCACGAGTCAATATAATATACACAAAACATATATTGGAAATGTAGTGTAGAAATAAACAAATAATATTAAGTTCAGATAAAAAAACAACAACATATTAGCGACTGTATTTTGCTGTTTTACTTAGTGCCTTAACTTTCCTGGTCATTGTGCAAATGAATGTAATTTCCATAACAAGAAGGTACCAGTGAAAAGCTTAAACTGATACATTTAGTTTTCATTGCAAAACAAAAGCGTGCGATAAATCACGGCACAGTGGCCAAAATCCAAAACATAGGAAAAAAAAATCATAACCACTGCTTACCTTAGCTTATGTTCTTCCAGATCACTAAATTTATAACCGCGTCCCCCATTAGGAATATATACTGTTATTTTGTAAATGTACTTAAAATTAAAAACCTCCAAACTTTTCCTGGTTTTTAACTCGTTAGAAAGCCAATCAAGCAATTTATTGACACATCATCTGGGTGACGCAAACTAAATAAATGCACTTAACAGCATTTCTTACTCTCATTTATCACTCATTTACTCATCATCACTCAAATCACTCAGATTTGCAGATCCTTGACGGGGAGGAACGCTGGTTTGAACGGGGAGTCAAAGAGGCCATCTATGTGAAGAGGGAACGACTATCTCTGAACCAGGGAAGAGGCCTGAGAGTATATCTCTCACCATCTTACGACGCCGTAATAGGAGCTATACCCCAATCATTGTAATTAATGGTCATTGTGATTTGCATATGGACCTGATCACCTGTTTCATTGTTATGCAATGGGCGGTGATCGGTCGGTTATGCAAATCGGCTGCACATAAGGTTGGGGTTATTCACCACTAGCTCACACTGAAGAAGTAATTCGGATTGAGTGACGAAACGTATCTCTACAACAAACTTGTGTCCAGATGAACTGATTCAACTTTGTGGATCTCAGCACTACAGTGACACTGACATGGTGGTGGTGTGTTAGTGTGTGTTGTGCTGGTATGAGTGGATCAGACACAGCAACGCTGATGGAGTTTTTAAACACCTCACTGTCACTGCTGGACTGAGAATAGTCCAACAGCGCTCCATGGGCAGCGTCCTGTGACCAATGATGAAGGTCTAGAAGATGACCAACTCAAACAGCAGCAATAGATGAGCGATCGTCTCTGACTTTACATCTACAAGGTGAACCAACTATGTAGGAGTGTCTGATAGAGTGGACATGGTATTTAAAAACTGCTGTGTCTGATCCACTCATACCAGCACAACACACACTAACACACCACCACTATATCATTGTAACTGCAGGGCTGAGAATGATCCACCACCCAAATAATACCTGCTCTGTGGTGGTCCTGGGAGAGTTCTGACCATTGAAGAACAGCATGAAAGGGGGCTAACAAAGCATGCAGAGAAACAGATGGACTACAGTCAGTAATTGTAGAACTACAAAGTGCTTCTACATGGTAAGTGGAGCTGATAAAATGGACAGTGAGTGTAGAAACAAGGAGGTGATTTTAATGTTATGGCTGATCAGTGTATATGAGAGCTCTCTGAGTGAACGCTTGTTTTAATTTAGTCTTTATCTTTATTTCTGTGCTTTCTAGGCTTTGTTTTCTCCTGGTTTATTACAATCTTATTTTGTGTCTTCTTGCTATACTTCTCTCTTTTTTCTTTCTTTTCCCATACTAAGTATTTCATTTGTTAAGTGTATGCACATGTAACAAGTTCAATAAACATTCTCATTATTATATGAAATGCTAAAGTCGGATAAAGTCTGTATAGTAAACTATTACTTTTAGGTACTGTAATAAACGTTTTGCATTATGTTAGTCTATACAGTGTGTAGTGTAGGCCTGTCTTTGTGGGTATTTGCCTATGTGCATGTGCTATACATGCTATTCACATGTTTAAATGATTAGTCCTTGTTGTTTTCCACATTATCACGTGTCAGACTTCACATGTGTAAACGACACACTTATAATAGCTGATAGATCAAAACTTTCAACTTTAACAGTTTTATTAGCTTGGTTACCAGTAAAATTGCCTTTTTCTTACTTACATTTGCTTGTACTCTTCAAAAATAAATATTAAAAACAGCTATATAAAACAATGAGAGCTCTCTATGAGTGCAGCCGAACACATAAGCTTGTTTTAATGTAGTCTTTATCTTTATTTCTACGGCTTTGTTTTCTCCTGGTTTATTACAATCTTAATGAAAATGTTCTGTCTTCTTGCTATGCTTCTCTCTTTCTTCTTCCATTTCCCATATTAAGTATTTCATTTATTCAGTGTACGCACATGTAACTAGTTCAATAAACATTCTCATTATTATATGAAATGCTAAGTTGAATAAACTTAAGTATTTATAGTAAACTATTACTTTTAGGTATTGTAATAAATGTTTTGTATTACGTAAGTGTGACGGCCTATGTCTTCATGTGTGTGTGTGTGTGTGTGATCATATCGTTTTCTTCAGTGGACATACGGTTTTTACACATTTGTTACCTTCAGGATCACACTGGACCGACACATCCATTGTCTGTTTCCTCTGCTGCTGATCAGCATACCTGCTGTATAAATAATACACTCCCGTAGTGGCAGTGGCAGCCCCGGACACCAACAGCAGGGGGTGCAGGTTGAGCTCTCAGATCGCTGGAAATTAGGACAAAAAAGCCTTCATAATTAAAAAATAATATTAATTAATTATATAAATATATTAATTTGACAGAGTGAAAGAAAACACAGTGAATGCGGCGGGGGTCGCTACACAACTGAGCTCTCAGGAGCTCAGTTCCAGCGTGGAATTCCAGCGTGGTACTGTGATAGAATGCCACCTGTGCAACAAGTCCAGTCATGAAATTTCCTCACTACTAAATATTCCACAGTCAACTGTCAGTGCTATTATAGCAAAGTGGAAGCGATTGGGAACGACAGCAACTTGGCCACGAAATGGTAGGCCAAGTAAAATGACAGAGCGGGGTCAGCGGATGCTGAGGTGCATTGTGCACAGAGTTCGCCAACATCATGTGGCCTTTAGATTAGCTCAAGAACAGTGTGTAGAGAGCTTCATGGAATGGGTTTCCATGGCCGAGCAGCTGCATCCAAGCCTTGCATCACCAAGCGCAATGCAAAGCGTCAGATGCAGTGGTGTGAAGCACGCCACCACTGGACTCTAGAGCAGTGGAGACGTGTTCTCTGGAGTGACGAATAACGCTTCTCCATCTGGCACGAGTCTGGGTTTGGCGGTTGCCAGGAGAACGGTACTTGTCTGACTGCATTGTGCCAAGTGTAAAGTTTGGTGGAGGGGGGATTATGGTGTGAGGTTGGTTTTCAGGAGTTGGGCTCGGCCCCTTAGTTCCAGTGAAAGGAACTCAATGCTTCAGCATACCAAGAGATTTTGGACAATTTCATGCTCCCAACGTTGAGGGAACAGTTTGGGGATGGCCCCTTCCTGTTCCAACATGACTGTGCACCAGTCTTTATGAAGCAAGCTCCATAAAGACATGGCTGAGTGAGTTTGGTGTGGAAGAACTTGACTGGCCTGCACAAAGTTCTGACCTCGCGGAGACTGTGAGCCAGGCCTTCTCGTCCAACATCAGTGTCTGACCTCACAAATGCGCTTCTGGAAGAATTCCCATAAACACACTCCTAAACCTTGTGGAAAGCCTTCCCAGAAGAGTTGAAGCTGTTATAGCTGCAAAGGGTAGGCTGACATATTAAACCCTATGGATTAAGAATGGGACGTCACTCAAGTTCATATGCGTGTGAAGGCAGACGAGCGAATACTTTTGGCAATATAGTGTATGTGTTCAGTTCAAATTTGGTCAAAGATACTTGCTGAAACACAAGCACCAAAGCAAGTTGACTTGGTATTAAGTGAGTGTGATTACTGTGCTTAGGTGGCACAGCGGGATACTACAAAAAACAATAATGATATTAATAATAACACTAAAAACAAACATAATAACACTGATTTGTTATTTCTTATTTAACTGACCAAAGAAGATAAAACAATGATGAAAACACGTTGTGTCTTACACCTTAGTGCCAGACTTCATGACAGAATTGTCAACATGTTTAAAAAGAGCAATTCATATTGTAGGATTGCAAATACTTTTCTGTTGCCATTTACCATGCTTAATACTGTGAAAAGATACAGGGAATCCAGAAAAATATTAGCACCAGGCGAAGCTTGAAACCACCAAACTGTTAAATGTGTGTGTCTTGGGCCGCTCAGGTGGTGCAGCGGTAAAAACACACGCTGGAACCAGAGCTGGGATCTCAAATACATCGTATTGAATGATGCAATCGGGCAATTGGACGCACTAAAAAGGGAGAAAAAGGGGAGAAAGTGCATAAGAAAATATACAAAATAAAAATGTGTGTGTCCTGAGAGCTCTCACATGGCTTTGCATGAATTTCAGCAAGACAATGCCTTTGCAGTAAGAGCTTATTGTAAGCTCACCCTAAATTTGGCGTAATTTCCCACTGGGCTCTAATACTTGCCATTAGAAAATTGTTTTTGTAATCTAGCTCCCATTATGCACCTTAGAACAACCCTTACATTAATCCATACATGTAGGCCTTCAATCAAATCCCTGGTAATGGTTTGTCTCCTTTTAACAGACCCATGTATTTTCAAATCAAGTCAAGTCAAATTTATTTATATAGCACGTTTTACAATAGACATTGTCTTAAAGCAACTTTACAGAATCCAGGACCAACAGACCGAAAACCCCTATTAAGCAAGCCGAGGGCGACAGTGGCAAGGAAAAACTCCCTTAAAATTACAGGAAGAAACCTTGAGAGGAACCAGACTCAGCAGGGACCCCCATCCTTCTTGGGTGGCCTGGAGGATACTTTAAATAAATAGGATTTACACAAATCATACACACAAAATTAAATTGAACTAAAAGTTATAACTAGCAGAAAATAATTGAAGTTATTATTCAGTCCAGTCTGTGATAAAGTCCATTGTAAGTTCTGGACATTTTTGGTACAAACACGCCTATTTTCAGGCTTATTTTTCCTTATTTTTGAGCACTCCGTCAATCCACCACTTATTTTGTACGCGTCTCTTCACCACTACAGCGAATGAAGTTAGCTGTCAACATCTCAGCACAGCTCAAGCAGAATATCCAAGCCGGCCACATAATTACTGGCGTATCTTAGGCTATTCACTGAGCCCTCATTCAATGACAGTGAATAAAAAGGGTCCAATTATGCAATTATCTGTAGACATGCTGCCTAATTCAGTCAATGGAGCTGTTCTAGGGGGCTGAGGAGTATGTCACAGGCAGTACCTGATAACTAAGCTCAAAAGAAAGCACCAAAATGTGACATTTTAAAGCATTAAGTGTGAAGAAGTGTGTGGAAAAAAGATGGGCTTTAAAAACTGATAAATCAGTCAGATGAGATTCATTCAACTGGATGTGCATGATTGATTTATGCACAAATGTAGATGAAAGTACAACCTAATTATGCAATTATCTTCCAGTCTTGTGTTTTATTAAGTTATATCGGAAAAAGGTACCTTAAAAGTCTTACTTTTCCAGAAACCCAGTTTCAAAAATAATGGCCGAGGCATGGACTCCACTAGACCCCTGAAGGTGTGCTGTGGTATCTGGCACCAAGATGTCAGCAGCAGATCCTTTAACTCCTGTAAGTTGTGAGGTGGAGCCTCCATGGATCGGACTTGTTTGTTCAGCACCTCCCACAGATGCTCGATTGGATTGAGATCTGGGGAATTTGGAGGCCAAGTCAACACCTCAAACTTATCGTTGTGCTCCTCAAACCATTCCTGAACCATTGTTGCTTTGTGGCAGGGCGCATTATCCTGCTGAAAGAGGTCACAGCCATCAGGGAATATCGTTTCCATGAAAGGATGTAGTAGGTAGGTGGTACGTGTCAAAGTAACATCCACATGGATGGCAGGACCCAAGGTTTCCCAGTAGAACATTGCCCAAAGCATCACACTGCCTCCTCCGGCTTGCCTTCTTCCCATAGTGCATCCTGGTGCCATGTGTTTCCCAGGAACGCAACGCGCACGCAACTGGCCATCCACGTGATGTAAATAAAACATGATTCATCAGACCAGGCCACCTTCTTCCATTGCTCCGTGGTCCAGTTCCGATGCTCATGTGCCCATTGTTGGCGCTTTTGGTGGTGGACAGGGTTCAGCATGGGCACCCTCACTGATCTGCGGCAATGCAGCCTCATACACAACAAACTGTGATGCACTGTGTATTCTGACACCTTTCTATCAGAACCAGCATTAACTTCTTCGCTCCCCTCATGCATCAATGAGCCTTGGCCGTCCATGACCCTGTCACGGGTTTACCACTGTTCCTTCCTTGGACCACTTTTGATAGATACTGACCACTGCAGACTGGAAACACCCCACAAGAGCTGCAGTTTTGGAGATGCTCTGACCCAGTCGTCTAGCCATCACAATTTGGCCCTTGTCAAACTCGTTCAAATCCTTACGCTTGCCAATTTTTCTTGCTTCTAACACATCAACTTAATATATCCCACCCACTAAAAGGTGCCGTGATGAAGAGATAATCAGTGTTATTCACTTCACCTGTCAGTGGTCATAATTTAAACCTCGTTGGTGTATAGGCTAATTCTCAGTTTAATTTGTTGGATTTTTTTCTGTTTGGTTATATAACAATGAAGACCCCAGACTGTTGAGCAATGCATTATATCAAAAAAGAAATGGAAAGATTTCACTATGACATCTACAAAGGTTGTCTGCCTTTCCCAAATGATTACAGAACATTGTTAAAGGTTAAAGGAAATGTAGTTGTATTAATAATCATAGAAACTTACATTAAATTACAGGGGTATAATATAATAAAACAGACCTTTACAAAGACTGACTAACAGAGCAACCAGGTAAAACAGAGTAACCACCTAACAACCAGTGGTCTGCAAACTAAGGGACTTATATGCACCAGTTACTAAGGAGAACATGAGGAGCAGCTGGGGGTGATTGACACAAGGACGATTCATGTACAAGAGGCGGAGACTCAGCACAAGGCTGTTTACTACCTGGTTAAGCCAACTTTGTCAGCTTATACAGCCATAACATTAAAACCACCTCCTTGTTTCTACACTCGCTGTCCATTTTATCAGCTCCACTTACCATATAGGAGCACTTTGTAGTTCTACAATTACTGACTGTAGTCCATCTGTTTCTCTGCATGCTTTGTTAGCCCCCTTTCATGCTGTTCTTCAATTGTCAGGACCACCACAGAGCAGATATTATTTAGGTGGTGGATCATTCTCAGCACTGCAGTGACACTGACAATGAGTGGATAAGACAAAGCAATGCTGATGGAGTTTTTTACACCTCACTGTCAATGCTGGACCAAGAATAGTCCACCAACCAAAAATATCCAACCAACAGCGCCCTGTAGGCAGCGTCCTGTCACCACTGATGAAGGTCTAGACGACGACCAACTCAAACAGCAGCAATAGATGAGCGATCGTCTCTGACTTTACATCTACAAGGTGAACCAACTAGGTAGGAGTGTCTAACAGAGTGGACAGTGAGTGGACACGATATTTAAAAACTCCAGCAGCGCTGCTGTCTGATCCACTCATACCAGCACAACACACTAACACACCACCACCATGTCAGTGTCACTGCGGTGCTGAGAATGATCCACCACCTACATAATACCTGCTCTGTGGTGGTCCTGTCGGGGTTCTGACCATTGAAGAACAGCATGAAAGGAGGCTAACAAAGCATGCAGAGAAACAGATGGACAACAGTCAGTAATTGTAGAACTACAAAGTGCTTCTATATGGTAAGTGGAGCTGATAAAATGGACAGTGAGTGTAGAAACAAGGAGGTGGTTTTAATGTTATGGCTGATCAGTGTATAGTCAGTAGTCTTTTTGAATAAGTTTTTATATCAAGTCCAAGACAAGGGATGCTTGTTCCACCACTTGGGTGCAAGTACAGAGAAGAGCCTTGATGCTCATGAGGAGAGAAGGACAGCTGGTTATCCAGAACACCACCATGTTTTCGTACATTATCAGATGGTCTGATCTGGGAGTCATCAAGAGAGATGACTAGGTCTTGGGTTGGAGATTGATCTCCAGGAATAAGCAAGAGCTCTGTTTAGAGGAGCAGTCTGAACTATGCTGTTGTTTATATCTTTACATTTGATCCCCAACTTTATTTAGCTATTTTTTCTTATACATGTGTTCATTCTTTTGGTTTTGGTCTACACAGCTTGCTTTATCATATCTACAAGGTGCAATATGGGAAAATAAAACACAGAACATTTTTTTAGGGGGGGCTTCAGACTCAGCAGAAGTACCAACAAAAAGCCTGCTTTGTTAGGAAAAGGCAGAGAATGAGAGCGCCATTAAACACCCACATACATAACGATACTCTTTGCCCCCTGGCTCACTTCCTTTCCTTTCTTTGGCAGGAGCTCACCACATTAAATAGTACTATCATTTTGCCCATTTTTTGTTTCCACCACTTCTTCCCTCTCTCATCTCCCCTGCTGAAAGAAGCCATTATAGCCATTTCTACTTTTTCCCTAATAGATCCACTCTCTGCTTTAGACTACTCCCACCCCCATCATCACCGATGTACTTTTCTCAGCTTGTCTTTTTTTTTCAGAAAGGAAAATGTGTCCACCTTTAACTTCTCTCCCACCTCATCGCTTTGTAGCTTCCAACCACAGTCACCACCCCCACTGTGCTCTTTTCTTAACAGAGCGATGGTTAACCGGATCGGAGACGAAGCTTTGATGCCGGCAGCTTTCAGCTGATTTATGTGGCTCACTCTGGTAAACTGGCTACGGGCTCACAAAAAAGGTCCCTACTTGAATATTAGAGAAGAAAGTATGTGCAGGTATAATAGACCTCCCTGAACAGCAGGAGAAAACAAGAGACAACTTTTAACACAAAACTTCTGGCACAGAATTACACTATATTTCCAAAAGTATTCACTCACCCATCCAAATAATTGAATTCAGGTGTTTCAATCACTTCCATGGTCACAGGTGTATAAAACCAAGCACCTAGGCATGCAGACTGCTTCTACAAACATTAGTGAAAGAATGGGTCGCTCTCAGGAACTCGGTGAATTCCAGCGTGGTACCGTGATAGTATGCCACCTGTGCTATCCAGTCGTGAAATTTCCTCGCTACTAAATATTCCACAGTCAACTGTCAGTGGTATTATAACAACGTGAAAGCGATTGGGAACGACAGCAACTCAGCTACGAAGTGGTAGCCACGTAAAATGACAGAGCGGGGTCAGCGGATGCTGAGGCGCATAGTGCGCAGAGGTCGCCAACTTTCTGCAAAATCAATCGCTACAGACCTCCAAACTTCATGTGGCCTTCAGATTAGCTCAAGAACAGTGTGTAGAGAGCTTCATGAAATGGGTTTCCATGGCCGAGCAGCTGCATCCAAGCCTTACATCACCAAGTGCAATGCAAAGCGTCGGATGCAGCGGTGTAAAGCACGCCGCCACTGGAATCTGTTGTTGCAGAGAATGTACACCCTTTCATGGAGACGGTATTCCCTGATGGCTGTGGCCTCTTTCAGCAGGATAATTCACCCTGCCACAAAGCAAAAATGCTTCAGGAATGGTTTGAGGAGCACAACAACCAGTTTGAGGTGTTGACTTGGCCTCCAAATTCCCCAGATCTCAATCTAAGCGAGCTTCTGTGGGATGTGCTGGACAAACAAGTTCAATCTATGGAGGCCCCACCTCGCAACTTACAGGAGTTAAAGGACCTGCTGCTAACATCTTGGTGCCAGATACCACAGCACACCTTCAGGGGTCTAGTGGAGTTCATGCTTCGATGGGTCAGGGCTGTTTTGGCAGCAATCTGTGTATATTATAGATATAACATGGATTAATATATAGATTTATATGTATCTTTGGAAAAAGGGTTAACCCAGGATTCCGTACACTGGATAAAAATATTTAAATAAATGTACATGTAATAAATAAAATAAAATAAAGATCTGACCTTTAGCAGTTAGCACTTGAAATTCCCTTGATACACTCCTCATGAACATTTCTCTTTCCACTTCAGACGCTTCAGTTTTAACATGTACAGGAAGCTGCTACTGGATTCAAACAAAAACACTAAAGCTCAAACATGTTCAACAACCTCTCTGCATCTGGTTAGTGTTCCAGAACATTTTTGACTCATTATTAAAACATCAAAACCTCGTCCATCATTGATTTTTGCTCTTTACTTTACAATGCTTGTCTACCTCAAATGCACCCTAACAGGCTAAGTGTATTTGTTGAAAGATTACTTGATCCTGATTACTTGCAAATATTTACATTTTTGGCATTTAGCAGACGCTTTTATCCGACTTACATTACCATGACAGTATATTATCCAAGCAACTGAGGGTTGAGGGCCTTGCTCAAGGGCCCAATAGTGGCAATCTGGCTGTGGTGGGGCTTGAACCAGCGACCTTTCGATTACTACTCCAGCACCTTAGGCTACAACTGCCCAATATTAGACAAAGATCACCCACATAAAAGGACAACTGTTGTTTACCACTACCTGGACCTAACTGATACAGTGATTGCCCCCCCTGACTACACCAACCCTAAATCAGAAAAATTTGAGACAGCATGAATCCAAAATATTTCATGTTTTCTCTGGTCAACTTCATTTCATTTATTAATAAACATCCATTACTGCAAAACATTCCAAAAAAGTTGGGACGGTAAAGCATTTACCACTTTGTAATGTTGCCATTCCTTTTCACCACACTTAAAAGACATTATGGCACCGAGGAGACCAAGTGATTTAGTGTTCCAGGTTTTATTTTGTCCCATTCTTCCTGCAAACACGCCTTAAGATGTGCAACAGGTTGTCATTGTTGTATTTTCTGTTTCAAAATTGTTCACATATTCTCTATTGGGGACAGGTCAGGACTGCAGGCAGGCCAGGCCAGTACCTGTACCCTGTGTATAGCATGTGGTTTTGCATTGTCTTGTTGAAAAATGCATGGACGTCCCTGGAAAAGATGTCGACTTTAAGGCAGCATATGTTGCTGTTTTATCTCAATGTACTTTTCTGCATTAATGCTGCCATCACAGAAGTGTAAATGACCTTTGCCAAGGGCACTGACACACTCCATACCATGACAGACCCTGGCTTTTGCTGATTAATACTATTCGTCTGGTCCATCACAGATGCCTCCGAGCCCAGAGAACTTGACGGCGCTTTTGGACATGATTAATACAGTATAAAGCTTCTAAATTGCCTCCATTCTAACTTTTTTTAATGCTTGCAGACCTGAAATACAGGAATGGATGTTCATTATCAAATGAAATGAAGTCAATTGACAACCTGGTTTAATTTCACTAGTCACACTCATGCATGATTACAAATGCAAAACAAAGTCATTAAAATCTACCAGTCTGGAAAGGGTTACAAAGCAATTGCTAAGGCCCTAAAGCTCCAGCTAAATACAGTGTGAGCCATTATCCACAAATGAACAAAACCTAAAACAGTTGTGAACCTTCCCAGGAGTGGTTGACCTTTCACAATTTCACCAAGAACACATCAACATCTTATAAAGGAGGTCAATATTACTTATATAGAGCCCACGGGCAGAGTGCTCTTGGCGGGCCAAATCTAGCCATGGCCCATGTACCTCAACACCTTATTCCATTTCACCTCCCCCCTGCTCTAGTACCATGGAGAAGGTGCTCATGCAGCCTGGAAACACTAGTATTGTCTACCGTCCAGGTTGCCAGTCTGTAAAGTCAGACTGGCAGACCCAGTTGGGGGTCTGTTTTTTTTAGTAGTTATAACTTGTATGTGTGGTTTGTTTAAATCCAATTCATTCAAATTATCCATCAAGCTACTTAAAAAGAATGGGGGTACCTGATGAGTCTGGTTTTTCTCAAGGTTTCTTCTTGTAATTTTAAAGGAGTTTTTCCTTGCCACTATCACCCTATCGCTCAACAGGGGTTTTGAGACTGGATTGCTTTGAGACAATCTGTACTGTAAAAGGTGCTAGGTTTTATTTTGTCCCATTCTTCCTGCAAACACGTCTTAAGATGTGCAGCAGTACAGTGTCGTCGTTGTTGCATTTTTCGTTTCAAAATTCTCCACACATTCTCTCAGGCAGGCTAGTACCAGTACCCGTACCCTCTTCTTCAGCAGCCATGCCTTTGTAATGTGTGCAGCATGTGGTTTTGCATCGTCTTGTTGAAAAATGCATGGACGTTCCTGGAAAAGATGACGTCTTGAAGGCAGACATGTTGCTCTGAGATCTTAATGTTCTTTTCTGAATTAATGCTGCCATCACAGAAGTGTAAGTGACCTTTGTCAAGGGCACTGACACAGCCCCATACCATGACAGACCCTGGCTTTTGGACTTGTTGCTGAAAACAGTCTGGATGGTCCTTTTTGTCTTTGGTCTGGAGCACACAGCATCCATTTTTTCCAAAAAAGACCTGGAATGCTGATTCATCTGACCACAATACACGTTTCCACTGTGTGATGGTCCATCCTAGATGCCTCAGAGCCCAGAGAAGTCGACGCCGCTTCTGGGCATGGTTAACATAAGGCTTCTTTTTTACACAGTACAGTTTTAAGTGGCATTTGTGCATGTAACTCTGTATTGTAGTGCTTGATAAAGGTTTGGCAAAGTAATCCCTCACCCATGTGGTTAGATCAGCTATTGTTGAGTGGCGGTTCTTGATGCAGTGCCGTCTGAGGGATCAAAGATCACAGTCGTTCAGCTTAAGCTTGCACCCTTGGCCTTTACGCACTGAAATTCCTCCTGATTCCTTGAATTGTTTAATGATATTATGCACTGTAGAGGGAGAAATATGCAAATCCCTTCCAATCTTTCTTTGAGGTACATTGTTTTTAAAAATTTCAATAATTTTCTCATGCATTTGTTGACAAACTGGAGATCCTCTGATCATCTTTGCTCATCAAAGACTCTCCTGGATGCTGCTTTTGTACCAAACCATGATTACAATCACCTGTTTGGAATCACATCATTATTTACTTTTTTCACCTCATTACTAGCCCTAAATCACCCCCGTCCCAATTTTTGAAATGTGTTGTAGGCCTGAAATGCAGAAATGGAGGTATATTAATAAATGAAATGAAGTTGAGCAGACAAAAGATGAAATATCTCGGGTTCAAACTGTCTGCAATCAAATAAAGTCAAAGTAAATGTAAGGAACACTGCATTTTTATTTTATTTGCATTTTCCATACTGTCCCAACTTGTTTAAAAATAAGGTATCTAAATGTTATCCATAACTAAGCATAAATCAATCAAATCGCAGAGTCTGTCATAAGGCTGCTGCAATGCACAATTGTTATATTGACTCAGCAAATCAATACACCCTACTGTCACTAACATTTAAATGTTGGTTTTGCTTTCATAAAAAGAGATGAGTAAGAGTCTGTCAGTCAAGGGACAAAATAAATCAATCAGAATCATGTTAACCATCTTCTGTTCTTGACCTATTTATATAAAAAAAAAAAAAAAAAAAAAAAAAAAAAAAAAAAATATATATATATATATATATATATATATATATATATATATATATATATATATATATATTTCTTTTTGGCTTTCCATTTTTCCCATCACTCTACACTTCCCTCTGTCACACTTAAACTATGTCTCACCAAGAGACATAATAATATTTTTTAGTTTGATAATAATATGTTTCATTATGTCATTATCAAACTACTGTATCACTGAATTTACAAAAGTATTTAGACCCTTTATATAATGCTTTGTATAAAAGCCTCTTAAGTCTTCTTGGATATGTCTGTAAGCTTTGCACACATGGATTCGGGCAGTTTATCTTATTCTTTATGTCAGATCCTTTCAAGCACCATAAGATTGGATGGTGATCTGTGAAGTACCATCTTCAGGTCTTTACACAGATGTTCAATAGATTTTAAGTCAAAGCTTTGGCTTGACCACTCAGGGACTTTCAGAGACTTGCCTCAAAGCCATCCCAGTGTTGTTTTAGAGGCTAAACGTCAAACAGTCAACCAAGTATATATGTGGATGCATTCTGTGGGTGTATTTAAGGAAGTTCCAGTATTTGACTGTAATTATCTGTCCCTCAACTTCTTACCTTCACTCTTCCCTACTACTGAGAAACATGTGCCAAGCATGATGCTGTCACCACCATGTTTTTTTTAAATGCATTTTCTCCCTTTTCTCCCGATTTTTAGTGCATCCAATTTTTACCCAATTGCATTATGCTTCCTCTCTACTGGTGCTGACCCCCCACCCCTGATTGAGGAGAGTGAACTGACACACGTCCCCTCCGATACGTGAGCAGTAGCCGGTGTGCACGGTGGCCTCACAGCCGGGAGCTCCGGTTTCCTGCCACAGCCCAAAAAACATGCAGTCAGGTTAATTGGAGACACTGAATTGCCCTATAGGTGAATGTGTGTGTGTGCGCATGCGTGTATTGTGTGTATCTCATAACTGAATTGCCCTATAGGTAGGTAGGTGGGTGGGTGAGTGAGTGAGTGAGTGAGTGAGTGAGTGAGTGAGTGAGTGAGTGAGTGAGTGAGTGAGTGAGTGAGTGAGTGAGTGAGTGAGTGAGTGAGTGAGTGAGTGAGTGAGTGAGTGAGTGAGTGAGTGAGTGAGTGAGTGAGTGAGTGAGTGAGTGAGTGAGTGAGTGAGTGTGTGTGTGTGTGTGTGTGTGTGTGTGTGTGTGTGTGTGTGTGTGTGTGTGTGTGTGTGTGTGTGTGTAGGCCCTGCGATGGACTGGCGCCCCATCCAGTGTGTTACTGAGTGCCTTGTGCCCATTGAAAAGCTGGAATAGGCTCCAGCACCAATCTCCCCCCACGGGACCCACAACACACACACACACTGAATTGCCCTATAGGTGAATATGTGTGTGTGTGTGTGTGTGTGTGTGTGTGTGTGTGTGTGTGTGTGTGTGTGTGTGTGTGTGTGTATGTGTGTGTATGTGTGTGTATGTGTGTATGTGTGTGTATGTGTGTATGTGTATGTGTCTGCCCTGCGATGGACTGGCGCCCCATCCAGAGTGTTACTGAGTGCCTTGTGCCCATTGAAAAGCTGGGATAGGCTCCAGCTCCAGCTCCAGCACCAGCACCAGCACCAGCACCACCACCACCACCACCCCTCCCCCACGGAACCCGCGACACTGATTGGATAAGTGGTTAAGAAAGTGAGTGAGTGTTTGTCTTGTCAATGCAGTGTAACCTGTGGGCTCTTAGTGTGCAGTGTGTGGGTATACAATTACTAAATGTAGTCCATCTATTAATCTGTACAGTTTCTTTACACAATACAGTCTTGTAATCAAAAAGTGTCCATTGGGAGAAAATTAGAGCTTCCAGAGGAAACCCACACAGACACGGGAAGAACATGCAAACTCCACACAGAAAGGACTCAAACCACTTCATGTAGATATGAAAATAGCAGCCCGTGGAACTCTGAAACCCCAACAGAGTCTTTAGGAAACGTTGCAGTGCGGCACTCGGTCTACCAGCTGGACCACTGCGCCTCCTGAAAAAGACAGTAAAACTAAGCAAAAATAAATTATTGCAGTTCTACTATTTTACGATTAATTATTTATCCCCTAAAAAATTCATGTGACCGTTTATTAAGGTCCGTTCTTCGTTAACATTAATATTCATTCGAAAAGATTTTTCTGTTTGTTCATTTAGATTAATTCATTAATCTTTGAGTAGGATAATACAATGACTTTGCTTGATGGAGAAATCAGTGTACATAAAGTAGACTGTTTGCATTATAGCAGATTATCCCAAACAACTAATTCACCGCCTTCCTCTTTTTTCTTCATCATCTCCTTCATACAACCTTTGAGCTGACCTCCCACTGTAGCAGTGAAACACATACAAAACTACATCCTCTTCAGTGTATACCTCTGTCTAAAGCAGTCCAAAGTTCCCTCTGTTTAGTATATGCTATAACAATTTCGGTAAGGATAAGCACACTATGAGGGGTAGACACCCGTTCGTGTGTAGGTCACATCCATTCTAAACAGATCAAATCTCACTCACTCACTCACTCTCAGTCCAAACACATGCAGTAATGATTATTCGGAGGTACTAAAATTGCCATATGTGTAAATGTGTGTGTGTGTGTTTGCCCTGTGATGGACTGCTGAACTGTCCAGGCTGTTTCCTACATTTTACCTGGTGAATTGTACCACTGCGATCCTGAATAGGAAAAAACGGTGGAAGAAACGGACAATGGGGAGTGCTCAGGTGGCGCAGTGGGAAAATCCACTAGCACACCAGCGCTGAGATTCTGAGCTCCCCGGGTTCGAATTTCGGCTCTGCTACCAGTCAGCTGGGCGCCCTCTAACAGGCGCAGATGGCTAATGCCTGCAGCAGACAAAATTGGCTTCCAGTCTGCAAGGTGGAAAAAAGACCAACCAGTTGGTTTAACAACTATAGAAAGTGAATGAACACAGAGATTGGGGCGTGGCTCTTCGAACATTAAGCTGACCTCACGCCCAAATCCACCAAAGTATGGGTGAAAAACAAGGGACAGGCAGACAGACAGATACTTCATAAATAGATAGACAGATAGATAGTTAAATAGACAGACAGACAGACAGACAGACAGACACTTTATAAATAGATAGACATAGATAGATACTTTTTAAATAGATAGACAGATAGATAGATAGATAGATAGATAGATAGATAGATAGATAGATAGATAGATAGATAGATAGATACTTTTTAAATAGATAGACAGACAGATAGACAGATAGATAGACAGACAGACAGACACTTTATAAATAGATAGACAGATACATAGATAGATACTTTTTAGATAGATAGATAATAGATAGATAGATAGATAGATAGATAATAGATAGATAGATAGATAGATAGATAGATAGATAGATAGATAGATAGATAGATAGATAGATAGATAGATAGATACTTTTTAAATAGATAGACAGATAGATAGACAGATAGATAGAGACAGACAGACAGACACTTTATAAATAGATGGACAGACAGAGTTGAACAGACAGAGGGACAGATAGATAGATACTTTATAAATAGATAGACAGACAGACAGTTGGACAGACAGACGGACAGACAGACACTTTATAAATAGATAGACATAGATAGATACTTTTTAAATAGATAGATAGATAGATAGATAGATAGATAGATAGATAGATAGATAGATAGATAGATAGATAGATAGATAGATAGATACTTTTTAAATAGATAGACAGACAGATAGACAGATAGATAGACAGACAGACAGACACTTTATAAATAGATAGACAGATAGACATAGATAGATACTTTTTAGATAGATAGATAATAGATAGATAGATAGATAGATAATAGATAGATAGATAGATAGATAGATAGATAGATAGATAGATAGATAGATAGATAGATAGATAGATAGATAGATAGATAGATAGATAGATACTTTTTAAATAGATAGACAGATAGATAGACAGATAGATAGACAGATAGATAGAGACAGACAGACAGACACTTTATAAATAGATGGACAGACAGAGTTGAACAGACAGAGGGACAGATAGATAGATACTTTATAAATAGATAGACAGACAGTTGGACAGACAGACGGACAGATAGATACTTTATAAATAGATAGACAGACAGAGATAGATAGACAGACAGACGACAGATGGAAAGACAGACAGATAGATAGGACGGAAAGACAGACAGAAAGACAAATGGATGGAAAGACAGACGAACAGACAGATAGATAAATAGATAGACAAACAGATGGAAAGACAGACGGACAGACAGACGATCAGACAGCCAAACGGGCGGAAAGACAGACGGACAGACAGATTCTTTATAAACAGACAGACAGATAGACACTTTATAAATAGACAGACGGACAGATAGACAGATACTTTATAAATAGACAGACAGACAGATAGAAAGACAGACATATGGACAGATAGATACTTTATAAATAGATTGACAGACAGATAGAAAGACAGACAGATGGACAGATAGATACTTTATAAATAGACAGACAGACAGATAGAAAGACAGACAGATGGACAGATAGATACTTTATAAATAGATTGACAGACAGATAGACAGACGAACGGACGGAAAGCCAGGCGGACAGACAAAGGAGTGTGTCCACATATTTTTCCAATAACCTCTCCAAACTGTCAGTGTGCTCTACACATCGGATTTAAAGTACGTTTCAGTTGACAAGAACACAATAGCCAAAAAGCTACTATTGTGTGTAATTGAATTATTGCTTTGCAGAATGGGTGCCTCTATAATTAAAAGTGATTTTTACAAAGCAGGTATCTTGTGATATATTGAAACCAGTAGCAGTCTAATGGAATTCAGTTCCTCAGAGAATTTCATTTTTGTTCCTTATATTCTGAATATGTAATCGTATTCTACTTTTCACAATGCTCCAAAGACCTCAGATCTGGGTCAGATCTGGGTCAGCTCTGTATTTGAAGCTTTTCAGGTATTCAGATAAAAGTGTGTCTTATACTGTATGTACCTGATAAAACCTTTGCTAAGAAAGTTACATTTCTTTGTCAAATTATCAAAAAGCGTAGAATTAATCTATCGTACGGTAGGTGTAGCATTCGGGGTCAAGGTTCTACATATTTCTGTAAGACATTGCTTCATTTTTAAAAATGTCTGCAAGCTGTGACTTGAATGACAATGAATAAAGGATCAAATTCATTCAGTCATTGTCTGTTTTACCACTGCTCCATTCTATTCAGAGGAACAAAACACTACGGACAGGTCGCCAGTTCATCACAGGGCAAAAACACTCAAATATACACACACAGGGCAGTTTTAGTAGCTCCAGTTAACCTAACTACATGTCTTTGGACTGTGGGAGATAACTAGAGCTCCCTGAGGAAATCCACGCAGACACGGGGAGAACATGCAAACTCCACACAGAAGGGACCCAGCCAGCTTCACCTGGGAATCAAACCCATAACCTTCTTGCTGTGAGGCGGCAGTGCTACCCACTGAGCCACCGTGCCGCCCTCTGCAAGCTTTGACTTGAATGACAATGAATAAAGGATCAAGTTCACCAGGTCAGGACAGGTCACCTCTGAATCACAGGGCAAAAACTCTCTCACTCTCTCACTCTCTCACTCTCTCACTCTCTCACTCTCTCACTCTCTCACTCTCTCACAAACAGGGCAATTTTAGTAGCTCCAATTAACCTGACTGCAAGTCTTTGGACTGTAGGAGCAAACTGGAGCCATGCAAACTCCACACAGAAAGGACCCAGCCAGCTTCACCTGGGAATCAAACCCATAACCTTCTTGATGTGAGGTACTACTCTGCTACCCAACAAGCCACCATGCCGTCCAAGACCAAGCCATGTTATATATAATAGTAAAGGTTAGAGTTCCCTATATGACGTGTCAAATTTATTCGAAGTGCTATTGTAGTGTATTTAGTACAGTAGTTCTTTGTATTGCAACTTGGCGTTCACTCGCTGATTGAAACGCGGCTCTCAATCGCTATGTGTGAACTACTCAACAACTCGATCTGAGCGGCTCGCCGAGTGCTCGGCGACCGAAGATAATCATCTAGCATGCTAGATATCTGGATATGAGTCGGCCGACTGGCAATGAGTGCGGTGTCGAACAGCCAATGAGAACGCAAGACACGGGGTGAGGGGAAACGCAGGGGAGGAGTTGTAAAAAGGTGGGACAGGGGCACACACTCAAGTTTGGCAGTATTTCTGACCTTAACGTTCTCTACAAAAGATAACACCAACATTGCATTGCAAAAAATATAATATATTAACCTCCAACTCACTATAGAACAGACGATCCCTGCTGGCCACGTAGCCCAATCCACTCAGATTCATTTATTTTTCCTACTTGCTTTTACGCTACACATCAGCGCACAAACTTTGATCGCTTGCTACTTGTCGACGTGCATTTTTGGATGTGGTATCATTAAATCCCTCGTCACTTCTCGCGTTTGTTTTCGTGACAGAACGTAGTTTGGGAGTCCAGAGAAGCTCGCCTGAGATTCCGGTTGGTGGTAGATCGTGTAGTGTGAAACCTATCGCTGATCAGTCGTGTAGTGTGAAAGCCACACTGACTTGAAAGACTCCCGATTACAAGAGATCCAGTCATGTAGTGTGAACTTGGCATAAGGCTGTGTGGGGTCAGGGCTCTGTGCTTGCCACTAGTAATCAGAAGGTTGCTGTTGTTTGGCCGCAGGGCAAGGCTGGCAACCCTCAAATTGTTATCAATGATAATTGTAAGTCGCTTTAAATACAAGCGTCTGCTAAATGCAGAAAATGTAAATGTTCTATTTAAGTGATGCTTAGATCAGGCAGTAATCAAATCTGGTGGTGTTTAGTGAAACCACAGCATAGTTTGGATGTTGGAGGGTCTGTGACGGTGGGTCAGGATGCATCAGCCAATAAACTAAAACTGAACTGAGGTTCAATGCTCATGCAGATTTAGACAAAAATGGTTATATGATTATCACATCATCCCAGTCATCTGACCTAAACCTTGCAAGATTCCACAAGAGAGGATCCTTGGTGTATGGAGGAGTCTTGTCAAGCATGACAAGAAAGGACTGGTCTGTCAAAAGTATTCACTCACCCATCCAAATAATTGAATTCAGGTGTTCCAATCACTTCCATGGCCACAGGTGTATAAAACCAAGCACCTAGGCATGCAGACTGCTTCTACAAACATTAGTGAAAGAATGGGTCGCTCTCAGGAGCTCAGTGAATTCCAGCGTGGTACTGAGCGGATGCTGAGGTGCATAGTGCGCAGAGGTCACCAACTTTCTGCAGAGTGAATCACTACAGACCTCCAAACTTCATGTGGCCTTCAGATCAGCTCAAGAACAGTGTGTAGAGAGCTTCATGGAATGGCCAAGCGCAATGCAAAGCGTCGGATGCAGTGGTGTAAAGCACGCCGCCACTGGACTCTAGAGCAGTGGAGAAATGTTCTCTGGAGTGACGACTCACGCTTCTCCGTCTGGCAATCCGATGAACGAGTCTGGGTTTGGCGGTTGCCAGAAGAACGGTACTTGTCTGACTGCATTGTGCCAAGTGTAAAATTTGGTGAAGGGGGGGATTATGGTGTGGGGTTGTTTTTCAGGTTGTTATAGCTGCAAAGGGTGTGCCGACATCATATTAAACCCTATGGATTAAGAATAGGACGTCACTCAAGTTCATATTTGTGTGAAGGCAGACGAGCGAATACTTTTGGCAATATAGGGTATGATGGTAATGTGCTGTTTGTGTACAACTAAGTAGAAGCTGGTACAAAAAAAATTCCACATCACAGCATTTAACACACGTTTTCACTTACTCCCACCTAGATGGAAATTTAAAGCAATCAATCAACCTTCTGCATGTTTTTGAAAGGTGCATCATCTGAAGTATAGTAACTAAAATTTAAAGGCATAAAAGTTTGTCTGGAAGAAACATGCTTACTTGCAAATATATGGACTGTTGAGTAGGTTTTAAATCTTGGTGCAACTTTAGATATGTTTAATGATTAAAAACTTGATTTGGAATAATCAGCCCAGGTACAGCTCAGGATTTTTAATTGTTATTTTCTTTACTGTATATAACTGTATTAGAAGTACTAGAAGTGGTAGAGGAAGTATATTTCAATTTCTGTCATGATGATAATATTTCATCACGTTTTGAGCAGTCACCACACTTACAAGAATGGTAGGTCTGCAGTTCCAGTAGTTGAAACAATTTTAAGCCTTTAGTGCCCTCTTTTGAACACGTATTATATTACAACCACAAATCAGACAAGGTTGGGACAGTATGAGAAATGCAAATAAAATAAAAATGCAGTGTTCTTACATTTACTTTGACTTTTATTTGATTGCAGACAGTTTGTTTTGTCTGGTAAAACTCATTTGATTTGTTAATATTCCTCCATTCCTGCATTTCAGGTCTGCAACACATTCCAAAAAAAGTAAAAACAGGGGGAATTTACAGCTAGTAATGAGTAATGAAAAAAACTAAATAATGATGTGATTCCAAACAGGTGATTGTAATCATGGTTTGGTACAAACTCTGATGAGCAAAGATGATCAGAGGATCTCCAGTTTATCAAGAAATGTGTGAGAAAATTATTTAAATGTTTCAAAACAATGAACCTCAAAGAAAGATTGAAAGGGATTTGCATAACCCCCCCCCCCCCCCCCCCCCCCGACCTGTCCCCAATAGAAAATGTGTGGAGAATTATTAAACGAAAAATGCAACAACAACGACCCCGTGCTGTTACACATAAAATAGAAGCTGAAACACTAAATCACTTGGTATCCTCAGTGCCAAAACGTCTTTTAAGTGTGGTGAAAAGGAATGACAACATTACAAAGTGGTAAATGCTTTACTGTCCCAACTTTTTTGGAATGTGTTGCAGGCCTGAAATGCAAGAATAAATGTTTATTAATAAATTAAATTAAGTAGATAAAACATGAAATATCTCAGGTTCACCCTGTCTGCAATCAAATAAAAGTCAAGGTAAATGTAAGAAACTCTGTGCTTGCCCATCTTTTTCTGATTTGGGGTTGTATTTGTTTAACAGAATTTGGATCCGATTTCCTAGCATATGTTATCATTACCCGTGTTGAGTAAATGTGGCTACAATTGACATTCCTGCCATCGAGTATGTTGCTGTTTTTATGTTTGTTCTCACACTCTCACGCACACACGCACACACACAAAAATATATATAATAATATAATATCAGATATAGGTATGAATGAGTCTGAGTGGTAATATCCTAATAAAAATAATAATATATTTAGATAATATATATATATATTTTTTTTTTAAATGTATTTCATCCTCAACCAGAACCATTAAGCTTGAGGATCTGGTGGTGATGAGCATACTCTAGTGGTGATAAACGGTATTACAGTCATGTAAAGAGAGATTTTGACACTGTCGGTCTGTCTGATTCTGACAGATAACTGACACGTTTGTTTTGATTGGGATTGTTAACCCCAGTCTTCGATTAAGCCTTTACACATTAGTCTGACCCTAATAAGCATAACAGATGTCAAATCTAGCTGAAATCTATTCACTCACCACACAACATTCAACAGTTCACAAGATTATATCGAACAGTCATGGACAATTTAGTGTCTCCAATTCACCTCACTTGCATGTCTTTGGACTGTTGGAGGAAACCGGAGCATCCGGAGGAAACCCACGTGGACACGGAGAGAACATGCAAACTCCACACAGAAAGGACCCGGACCGCACCACCTGGGGATGGAACCCAGGACCTTCTTGCTGTGAGGCAACAGTGCTACCCACTTAGCCACCGTGCCGCCCTTTAGGTACTAGACAAAAGTAATCCTATAGCAAAACAGTACATTCACACTTACATACACAATCTGTAAGCACTTACCATTTTAGTGAAAAAGGTGGATCATGAGCTTCATTCTTTCTTCGTCCCGGTACAAGTTAACAGTGGTGGATAAGGTACCTGAAAGCCATACTCTTATGAGAAATTTACTTTCAAAGAAATTAGTCACCTCTTAGAATATAACTTCAGTAAAAATCTTAAAGTATCTGGTATATTGTTCTTAAGTATCAACAGTAATTTTCTGATAATTAAATGTACTTAAGTATTAAAAGTAGAAGTGCAAGAAAATGCTGTTAATAAAAACACACGTGGTCAGAATTTAACAATATTAAGCTTGTTCTTTTAACAATGGAGCCTACATTACACGTACAGAAAAACAAGTTCACATCATAACAATTTGTAGAACAAAATACTTTTTTTCCCCTCCGATTTGTGCCAAATCATGATTATAATCAGCTGAATACCAGGTTGACATCAACTGTTCATTAGTTCATTAATTCTTTTTACCTCATTACTAGCACTAAATTGACTCGTCCAAACTTTTTTTGGGATGTGTTGTAGGACTAAAATGCATGTATATTTACACCAATCAGGCATGACCACCTTCCTAATATTATTTTGGTCCCCCTTTTGCTGCAAGAACAGCCCTGACCCATCGAGGCATGGACTCCACTAGACCCCTGAAGGTGTGCTGTGGTATCTGGCACCAAGATGTCAGCAGCAGATCCTTTAACTCCTGTAAGTTGTGAGGTGGGGCCTCCATGGATCAGACTTGTTTGTCCAGCACAGATCTGGGGAATTTGGAGAACAAGTCAACACCTCAGACTCACTGTTGTGCTCCTCAAACCATTCCTGAAGCATTGTTGCTTTGTGGCAGGGAGCATTATCCTGCTGAAAGAGGCCACAGCCATCAGGGAATATCGTTTCCATGAAAGCGTGTACATGGTCTGCTACAATGCTTAGGTAGGTGGTACGTGTCAAAGTAACATCCACATGGATGGCAGGACCCAAGGTTTCCCAGCAGAACATTGCCCAAAGCATCACACTGCCTTCACCAGCTTGCCTTCTTCCCATAGTGCATCCTGGTGCCATGTGTTCCCCAGGTAAGTGACGCACACGCACCCGGCCATCCATGTAATGTAAAAGAAAACGTGATTCATCAGACCAGGCCACCTTCTTCCATTGCTCCGTGGTCCAGTTGCAATGCTCATGTGCCCATTGTTGGAGCTTTCGGCAGTGGACAGAGGTCAGCATGGGCATCCTGACTGGTCTGTGGCTATGCAGCCCCATACGCAACAAACTGTGATGCACTGTGTATTCTGACACCTTTCTATCAGAACCAGCATTAACTTCTTCAGTAATTTGAGATTCAGTAGCTCATCTGAGGGATCGGACCACACGGGCCAGCCTTCACTCCCCAAGTGGATTTTAATAATAATATCTACACCACTACTACTGATAATAATAATAATAACAATAATAATAGCATGTGCATAAAATCAGCCACATAATGAACATGTGCATAAAATCAGCCACATAATGAATGAAGTGTGTTTAACCGCTTGTTTATTGAAATATTTAACTTATTACTTAGATTCACGGACTGAAGTGAAGTCAGTTAAGCCAAATCATGTGAGTTCACGGTGTTTCCGGTGAGTCTGCTCCCTCGCCTTGTGTACTTAGCAGCAGCCAGTCGGAGGACTCATAGGATCCGGGTTAATTGAGACCTCGGACTCGTGATTCCTGATTCAGTACGAAGATTCGAATTATTAACCCGGGTGATTCAGGAACCGCCCAGCTCTACCTATGAGTACATCTTCAGAGCTACAAAATGTCAAACTCATATACACGGCAGCCTAATATGTAATAATTCAGAAAGTTTATTTGCAAGTGAAGTCATAAATAATGAGCAGATGAGATCACAGCTGTAAAAACAGTATGTACAGAGTTTGGAAATGTGAAGGGAAAGAGAAAAAAATCAGACATACATAAATTCACAAGATGCTTATAGAAAAAAAAAACAGGAAAAAGGGCATTTTACTGTAGAGCTCATTTCCTGTTGTGCAAAACATCTCTAATAACAATTTCTAATTACCCTTTTAAAACAAATGTACTATGCCATTCTCCTTTTAAAATGAGGCAATATAGCTGAGAAGAGAAATGTTAGAACGGTTGATTAAGAGTGGAAAAGCTTGACAAACAGAACACATCCTGCAACCCTGTTTTAACTTCATTAAGTTAAGGAGTTGAGAAAGAGCTAAAGTCAAATCTTATCTGGTGTCCGTCTACAGTTTTTCATTTGTTATCCTCTGACAGTGTGTATTTTAAGTCCTTCCCCTTCCCTGTTTTCTGTCACTGGGATTTGGCGGTGGGCAGCGGTCGACGAAAGAGCAAGATGTGCGGTTCTGCAGGAAGAAAACGGACAAGAATGAACAGTGGAACAAGGTGGAAACAAGTTTGTTTATTAGGATTTTATCATCATGTTTTACACTTTGGTTACATTCAGGACAGGAATGGTAGGGAAACCCTCAAGGACACGGGGAGAACATGCAAACTCCACACAGAAAGGACCTGGACCGAACCACCTGGGAATAACTTGAGCCTTTTTTTTTTGCTGTGAGGAAACAGTGCTACCCACTTAGCCACCGTGCCGCCCGAGGTGGAAACAAGTAAAAGCCAGAGAGCACTGACAAAGAAGCAAACCAGCCATAACATTAAAACCACCTCCTTGTTTCTACACTCACTGTCCATTTTATCAGCTCCACTTATCTTATAGAAGCACTTTGTAGTTCTACAATTACTGACTGTAGTCTATCTGTTTCTCTGCATGCTTTGTTAGCCCTCTTTCATGCTGTTCTTCAATGGTCTGGACCCCCACAGAGCAGGAATTATTTAGGTGGTGGATCATTCTCAGCACTGCAGTGACACTGACATGGTGGTGGTGTGTTAGTGTGTGTTGTGCTGGTATGAGTGGATCAGACACAGCAGCACTGCTGGAGTTTTTAAACACCTCACCGTCAACTGCTGGACTGAGAATAGTCCACCAGCCAAAAATATCCAGCCAACAGCGCCCCATGGGCAACATCCTGTGACCACTGATGAGGGTCTAGAAGATGACCAACTCAAACAGCAGCAATAGATGAGCGATCGTCTCTGACTTTACATCTACAAGGTGGACCAACTAGGTAGGAGTGTCTAATAGAGTGGACAGTGAGTGGACACGGTATTTAAAAACTCCATCAGCATACCAGCACAACACACACTAACACACCACCACCATGTCATTGTCACTGCAGTGCTGAGAATGATCCACCGCCTAAATAATACCTGCTCTGTGGGGGTCCTGACCGTTGAAGAACTGCATGAAAGGGGGCTAACAAAGCATGCAGAGAAACAGATGGACTACAGTCAGTGATTGTAGAACTAAAGTGCTTCTATATGGTAAGTGGAGCTGATAAAATGGACAGTGAGTGCAACAAGGAGAGGTTTTAATGTTATGGCTGATCTGTGTAGATCGGTTGTATATTCAACGTTTAGGCGTCCCTTTATGCAACTATAACTCATATTTCATATATGTACATTATTCATAGGTATGCTTTTTGAAAAGTAAAAACACATCTTAATAAATATTTTTGTCATCCAGCCATTGTTGTGAAGGTGTTTTCAGTACAAACTGCACAAACAATTGGTCGAAACTAATGCTGCCAGGTACATACAAATTCTTGAGGAAAACAGGCTGCCCTCTGCTAAACAATTGATGCATAACAACCTAAAATAAACCACTAAAGAAAATGCAGTGGCTTAAAATCATATGACTGAGATCTGAACAAAATCTGTGTATGGACCTGAAAAAAGCAGTCCATTGCAACTGCCCATCATTTTATTATAAAATAAAAATTAAACGTAAAATATACCATGATCAGCACTAATGACTAATGCTGAAAACAACGTAATTTCTCAGTTATCAGTGTACAACCCCAAATCAGAAAAAGTTGTGACGGTATGTAAAATACAAATAAAATAAAAATGCCGTGTTCATTAAATTTACTTTGACTTTTATTTGATTGCAGACAGTTTGAACCCAAGACATTTCATGTTTTGTCTTCATTTCAATTGTTAATATACCTCCATTCCTGCATTTAAGGCCTGCACCACATTCTAAAAGAAGTTGGGAAGGAGGCAATTTAGGGCTAGTAATAAAGTGAAAAAACTAAATAATGATGTGATGTCAACAGGTGATTGTAATCATGGTTTCTCTGATGAGCAAAGATGATCAGAGGATCTCCAGTTTGTCAACAAATGTGTGAGAAAATGATTGAAATGTTTAAAAACAATGTACCTCAAAGAAAGATTAGAACGAATGTGCATATTTCTCCCTCTACAGTGCATAATATCATTAAACCATTCAGGGAATCAGGAGGAATTTCAGTGCATGAAGTACAAGGGCACAAGCTTAAGCTGAACACCTGTGATCTTTGATCCCTCAGACGGCACTGCATCAAGAACCGCCACTCAACAATAGCTGATATAACCACATGGGTGAGGGATTACTTAAGAAAACCTTTATCAAGCACTACAATACAGAGTTACATGCACAAATGCCACTTAAAACTTTTCTGTGCAAAAAAGAAGACTTCTCTGGGCTCTGAGGCATCTAGGATGGACCATCAAACAGTGTAAACGTGTATTGTGGTTAGATAATCAGAATTCCAGATGGTGAAAAGGAATGGCAACATTACAAAGTGGTAAATGCTTTACTGTACCAACTTTTTTTGGAATGTGTTGCAGGCCTGAAATGCAGGAATGGATGTTTATTAATAAATGAAATGAAGTTGAGCAGATAAAACATGAAATATCTCAGGTTCATCCTGTCTGCAATTAGGGTTGGGCAGTATGACGGTATACCGCGGTATTCAAAAATGGTGACGGTATTTTTTTAAATGTGAAGCGCCAAATTTCTGCTTCAGGTTTGTTTACCTTGAAAACTGAGACTTTAGGACATGCGCGCATCCACAGTAAGGGAGGGGTGGGAGTGGTAGGCGGTTGGAGCTCGCTGATTGGCTGCGGGGTGCTCACTGGTGTAAGGTGATAACACAGAGAGACGAGTGAAAAGCCACACTGGCTAGCGTTAGATGTACGCTAACAAGCAGAAACTGAAAAACGGCTCGTCTTTTAATTTTTCAAAATCAACAGTTTATCAGTTCAACCGGAAATTAACACAAGCGCGTGCATGCGCGGACATGTACTTATTTACTAAATATATCTTCAGTGTAAATTGAGTACAAGTGTTGAGAAAAAGGAGCAAACATTAATAATAACGTTACGCCCAATCCGCTGTTCTGACTCTTGTCTGCCATAGATTTTCCTGCCTATGTAAGAACTATTTTTTCCTAAATAAAAGCGCTATATTAAGAAAAAAGTATGTCTCACCTGTCGTGTAATGTGAATTATAAAATATATTGTCTGGTGTGTAGGGAAGAGAGCAGATTTGTACCGTTTCCGTGCTCGTGTTTTGCACGGGGCGCTTGTGTGACATTTAAAGTAGCGTTCTCGTTAACCACTCAAATGTTTGAACTTTGAATTATTTTAACATTACTTTACACACCGTCATCGCATCGCATGAACATTTACATTCATATTTTTTGTTACGGTATAGAACTTAATTCTGGATTACAGGCATAGCTAATCGTACTAGGGCCAGTGATAGCTCAGTGGTTAAGGTACTGGACTAGTAAACAGAAGGTTGCCGGTTCAAGCCTCGCCACCACCAAGTTGCCACTGTTGGGTCCCTGAGCAAGGCCCTTAACCCTCAATTGCTCATCGTGTTCCGCTCACTGTGTAAGTCGCTTTGGATAAAAGCGTCTGCTAAATGCTGAAAATGTAAATGTAAAATGTACTCGTTCATACACTGTTAAGAAATATCTGTAACTATAAACTAAGCAGTTAACTTTTGAAATATATTGAAGTGTGTTGCCTGCTATTATTCTGTTTTGTGTGGGCAGAGAGAGATTACAATGCCAAAATGTTGTGTTAATGTTTGTGTTAAAGTGTAATTGATACACATGCATTTATACTTATGCGTATTTATTATAGATCAGATAAGATAAGCAATGTTTGACGTTCAGATTGTTAAATGTTTTTATAATAAAACATTGAAATATTGTAATTACACTCAAGTGTGTACACTTGAGTGTAAACCCCCACCCCTCCACGGTAATACCGTATACCGTGGTATTTCCTGAAGACGGTATGAAAATCGGCAATATCGCCCAACCCTATCTGCAATCAAATAAAAGACAAAGTAAATGTAAAAAAAAAAATGTGCTTTTTTTGTTATTATTATTTGCATTTTCCATGCTGTCCCAGCTTTTTCTGATTTGGGGTTGTAGCAAAATCAGTATTTCTTTTAACAGGCAAATCGAGGATTCAATGTATAAAACTGCGCACATGCGAAATCAGATGCGGTTCCCCAATTTACCTTTGAGATGTTCAAAAGCATGAATTTCCAGATAACTAGCTAAATGTCAAGTCACCGCTTAATAGCTAATTAAATCACAGCTGCAATTTCTAGCTAAAATCTATCTACCGCTTGGCCACTTCCACTTTCAGATTTTAAGTTTCACACACATCTGTGTCATTTATGGCAGGACAGGTGTTATAGGTCAGTATGTGGGGGATTTTGGTGGATTATTCTGGTGTGAATTTTGCATCATTAATGTATTAACTGGTCTGTGCGTCTTCCTTGGCTTACTGTTGGCCACCTCCACTTTCTGTTGTTACCACTTTTACACATCTGTTTAAACACTGCCTTGAATTGTCAATCTTTAATACCTTACTCCTTTATTCTAACCAGACAACTGCAAAAAAGTGCATAAGGGCAGTGGTAGCTCACTGGTTAAGGTACTGGACTATTGAACAGAAAGTTGCCCATTCAAGACCCACCAAAATCAAGTTGTTACTGCTAAGCTCCTGTGCAAAGCCGCTAACTCTCGATTGCTTGTATGGTATACAGTCACAATTGTAAGCCTACCGGCTAAGATACTGAACTTTTAATCAAAAGGTTGTCTGGTCAATCCTCACAATTGCCTGGTTGCCACTCTTGGACCCTTAAGCAATGTTCTTAACCCCCAATTGCTTAGATTGTATACTGTCACAGTACTGTAAGTTGCTTTGGAAAAAAGTGTATGCTAAATGCCAAAAATATAAATGTTAATGCATAACAATCTGATGTATCTGGGGCATCTGTTTGCAATTTGAATCTATTATTATTATTTTGATGTCATGTTTTACACATTTTGGTTACATTTATGACAGGACAGGTAGTTACTGGTTACACAAGATTTATCAGTTTAAGTTTTTAATATCAAACACAGTCATGGATAATTTTGAATCTCCACTTCACCTCACCAGCATGTCTTTGGACTGTGGGAGGAAACCGGAGCACCCGAAGTAAAACCATGCAGACACTGGGAGAACATGCAAACTTCAAGTACCTGGACCGCTTGACCTGGGAATCAAACCCAGGACCTCTTTGCTGTGAGGCCACAATGCTAACACGCAGTAATATACAGTATACTGGTGCAACAAGTACAAATTAGGAAGGAATGTAATTGGCTTAGTTGGGAGAATAAGAGTGAAGTCTTACTGGAGTGAGCTCCAATAATAATAACCTGACAATAAAGGTTCTTCTTCTTCTCAGATGTTTTATAATCCAACCTATGCCTCCTGTGTCAGAGCATAAAGTAACAACAGCATGTAGCTATAGTACGTAGTATCTAGGATCACTTGTACTTTATAAACAATGGCATAACCACAGATGAGAGCTTGCATGGTTAAGTCACCAAATATCAAGCCAGTTAAGTGGACAGTAGTGTCTCAAATAACAAAAAGTTTGTTTTGTTGCATGACAGACACCTGGTTCCTTAAAAAGTCTACTTTCTTTTATAGTCATGTGCATGAGTATCTTAGTACATATGCAGTTTTGTATTAGTTCTGTTTTGGGAAGTGCCAGTCCCATCTCCAAGTTCACAAAACACAGTATATTCTAAAAACTGTAAGGTATAAACTGTTCAGTTAAAGCCGACTGTGCTGTAGCATTAGAAGAAATCTTTGTACATGAGATGTAAGTGTGAACAGAGTTGGACCAATGAAATACATTTGAAACATTGCTGGTTTCAAAACCAACTTTTGCCTTGTCGAATCTTATTAGAAATCACAGCTGGATTCAAAACTTCAAAATATTTTATATAAATACAAGTCTTTAGTTTTTAACTAGTATTAATAATTTAAAAACTTTACTGACATTTAATTATCTCAATTTTCCCACGGATTACAAATAGATCCACACAAACATGTTTGGCATTTCCTCTTTCCTGACACACTTACTCAATCATTTCCTTTAAAACAATAGTGTTTAAAGATGCTAAGCTTCAAGCAGAGAAGTCTGCCATGTTTGTATTTGTAAGCTTTAAATATAAAGGGTGAATTGTAACATTTAGGGGTTGTGTCTGTAAGGTGAATACCAATAGGGATGTAAACAAGACAGTAAGACATGTGTTTGCTCGAGCTTTTTTCCAGACCTGTGATTAAATTGTTAAAATTCATTTCATAAGGTGTGTATATACACCAATCAGCCATAACATTAAAACCACCTCCTTGTTTCTACACACATTGGCCGGTTTATCGACTTCACTTACTATATAGGAGCACTTTGTAGTGCTACAATTACTGACTGTAGTCCATCTGTTTCTCTGCATGCTTCGTTAGCCCCATTTCATGCCGTTTTTTAATGGTCAGGACCCCCACAGGATCACCACAGAGTAGGTATTATTTAGGTGGTGGATCATTCTCAGCACTGCAGTAACAATGACATGGTGGTGGTGTGTTAGTGTGTGTTGTGCTGGTATGAGTGGATCAGACACAGCAGCGCTGATGGAGCTTTTAAATACCTCACCGTCACTGCTGGACTGAGAATAGTCCACCAGCCAAAAATATCCAGCCAACAGCACCCCATGGGCAGCATCCTGTGACCACCGATAAAGGTCTCGAAGATGACCAACTCAAACAGCAGCAATAGATGAGCGATCGTTTCAGACTTTACATCTACAAGGTGGACCAACTAGGTAGGAGTGTCTAACAGAGTGGACACGGTATTTAAAAACTCCAGCAGTGCTGCTGTGTCTTATCCACTCATACCAGCACAACACACATTAACACACCACCACCATGTCAGTGTCACTGCAGTGCTGAGAATGATCCACCACCTAAATAATACCTGCTCTGTGGTGGTCCTGACCATTGAAGAACAGAGTAAAAGGAGGTTAAAAAAGTATATAGAGAAACAGTCAGTAATTGTAGAACTATAAAGTGCTTCTATATGGTGAGTGAAGCTGATAAAATGGACAGTGAGTGTCGGAACAAGAAGGTGGTTTTAAGGTTATGGCTGATCGGTATATATACCATTAAAACTATCGCACCTCGAGCTAAGAAAGTAGCATTTTAACATTGTGCCCATCACCTTGATGGTGGACATGGTTGGAAGAAGTGCACAATTTGAATGTAAAGATTATTTACACTAATAAATAAGTACATTATGTAAAGCTGCATGTTTAAACCTAAAGTACATTTAATATTTTAATAAAAATGTTTAATAGAAAATATGCAAGAATGGGGGTAAACTTCAACTGGAAGAAAAATCATTGGATTGAATTCATATTTTTGGCATTTTTTTAGCTGTTTTAACCCAAATTAACTTGTAACTTGTAATTGTAGCCCAGTGATTAAGGAGTGGACAGTATACTGTCACAGTACTGTACATTGCTTTGGATAAAAGCTGCTAAAGTCTGCTAAATGCCGAAAATGTAAATGTGAATAAACGTTTGGTCAGTGGTAGCTTAGCAGTAAAAGTACAGTAGTAGTAAATGGAAGGTCAGTAGTTCAAGCCCCAGATCTGCCAGGTTGCCACTGTTGGGCCCTTGAGCAAGGTCCTTAAACCTCAATTGCTTGCAATGTATACAGTCTCAATTGGAAGTCACTTTGGATAAAGACACCTGCTAAATGCTGAAAATGTAAATGATGACTGAATACAGTCCAAGCAAATGACAGTAACACCCTTGCTCAGGAGCCCACGGTGTCAACTCAAGTAGTGTAGTATGGACCAGTGACCTGCTTATTTATTTGCATGACACATCTAGTGATGCACATGGACACATCATCAGTGATAGTACCCAGGGTCATAGGGTCTTTTCGGGTCTTTCAACAACAGACACCCTCACCCAGACGACCCGACCGGGAGTGATCAGTTCCCAGCAGTTTTCTGTGCTCCAGTGCTGCCCAGGATGCTATAAGCTGTGCAAAGTGACCCTCCTGTTTGTTTATTAGGATTTTAACGTCATGTTTTACACTTCGGTTACATTCATGACAGGAACGGTAGTTACTTACCACACAAGGCTTATCACTTCTCAAGGTTATATCAAACACAGTCCTGGACAATTTAGCGTCTCCAATTCACCTCACTTGCATGTCTTTGGACTGTGGGGGTAAACCGGAGTGCCCGGACGAAACCCACACAGACACGGGGAAAACATGCTAACTCCACACGGGTCCGAAAGGACCCGGACCGCCCCACCTGGGGATCGAACCCAAGGCCTTCTTGCTGTGAGGCGACAGTGCTACCCAGTTAGCCACCATGCCGCCCGACCTTCCTGTAAAGCCCAGTCCAGTAATTTAACCACTGAGCTACCCCTGCCATCACAAGTGTCCAGATCTTCACATAAAACTGTATATATTCTGGCAAATTTAAACCCATTTTCAGTCTTCTTAACCTCATGGGATGTATAATGAGTGGAACATACCTGGCTGATGGATCATGTAATGCACCCATCCCTGACTCTGCTGCACACCCAAATTCCGCCATTCTGTTTCCGACATGAGGTGGGTTTTAGGCACCCGTTTTGCGATGTCCTTGGGCAGCATGACGTGTCTAAAATTAAAACCATGTTAAAAAGTACAAACAATAAAAGACATTCGCTTTATAACATACAAAGATATATAACCCACCTGTATTCGAACAGTTCGTCGTCGTATTTGTCCGAGTAGTAGATTTGTTTGTGTGACATGTCGAAGCGGGAGATTGTTTATCTACACAAAATGAAATTAAACTTAAATTTAAAAATTAAATATTTTAATATTGTATTTGTTTCGTATTATAGTTAACGAATAACCAACATATTTACTAATACGTTGTTAAGTATGCTACTAATAATTAGCATCAAGACCACCTGTAAAAAAAATACCAATATATTATGGGATTTACTATTTAATTTGTACAAGCTACAATAAAATAGTAAAAATAGGTAAAAAAATAAAAATAAAAATAGGTAAATAAATAAATAAATAAGCCAGAACCGGAGTATAATATTCGGCGTTTGTTTGCATTCTAGCGTCAGTAGCTAAATACACCCTGTCATTTCTGTCTAGAACTCGTTAGCATCATTAGCACATGACAAACGACCGATACAGCCTACCAACAGATGAAAATCACATTTATATAAATTAAATAAAGTTATGAAAACATACCAATATAATCAGCAGCCAATATTAATGGTTAATGTTGTTAATGTGCCTGGCGGGACTGAACTGCTCTCTCTACCTCAGCACACTACAGCCAAATTTCCCTCTCACAGCTCACACCCCGCCCCCCCAAGCATTCAAATCATTATTACCCATCCTTATTGGACAGAGAGAGAGAATTACGTAAAGTCGTTTCCAAAGTCGCTATGTATTGGTTACTGTGCTTTGTTGATTTTTCCCGTAGCCCAATCAGAACATGTAAGATGAGGATCCTATGAGGGGGATTTCAAAAGTGGGACCGCCCACAGCAGCCATTTGTACTATTAGTGGTGGTAAATTCGGTTCATTTTATGGACTCGGGTTCATTTGAGTCACTCAGTAATGTGATCCGGTTCACTTGAGTCACTTGAGACCAATCCCCCCCCCCACCCGTCCAATAAATAAAATAAATTCCAACTGTCCACGGACATACATTATCAGGTTACAGATATTAATTTTAAATTTTAACTTAAATTTTAATTTAAATTCCACTCACCAAAAAGAAAAACACAACTTAAACACAACTTAAACACAAATAAAAACAAATGGAACAAAATTGAAAAATGTGCAATTCAATTATAAGTTAACCAAAATTAAAATATGTTAAATGTAATCAGAGGACTCATAGGATCCGGGTTCTCATAGGACCTCGGACTCGACGAAGATTCGAGTCATTAACCCGGTTGATTCAGGAACCGCCCAGCTCTGATCTGTAGTGCATTTCTAAACCGAAGTGAGAAGTGGGAGAGTCTAAAACTAGTGGTGTGCGATACAGCAAGAATTAGACATCCCAAGTTGCAAAAACTCATTTCAGGGAGGTACCCCCGGACCTCGACCCCGACCCCGACCCCCAAGCCCCCCCCAAAAAAAAAAAAGCTAAAAAACCTTGCACACACCAAAGGATATGGGTGATAACAGAACTTTTAGGAGCTGCCAACTGAGCTACTAAGCTAATTGTTCATGTCACAAACACATTAATGTGTATTACATAGTGCACTAGATAGTGTAAAAGATAATAGATTTATGTTCCCTACATAATGCTTTAGGTAGCGTATTAGTTAACGGATTTTGGTTCCCTACATAGTGCACTAAATTGTATATCAGATAACGGATTTACGTTCCCTACATAGCGCACTAGATAGTGAATTAGACAATTGGTTTATGTTCCCTACATAGTGCGCTAGATTGTATATTAGAAAAGAATTTATGTTCTTTACTTAGTGCACTAGATAGTGTACTAGACAATAGACTTATGTTTCTTACATAATGCTTTAGGTAGCGTATTAGTTAACGGATTTAGGTTCCCTACATAGTGCACTAAATTGTATCTCAGATAACGGATTTATGTTCCCTACGTAGTAGACTAGATAGTATTTTAGATATGAATTTATGTTCCCTACGTAGTGCACTAGATAGTGAATTAGATAACGCATTCATGTTCACTACATAGTGCACTAGAAAGTATAACTAGATGATGATTTGTGTTCCTTACATAGTGCACTAGATAGTGTATTACATAATTAATTATGTTCCATACATAGTGCACTAAATTGTACATCAGATAACAGATTTATGTTCCCTACATAGTGCACTAGACGGTATATTAGACAATTGATTTATGTTCCCTACATAGTGCACTAGATAGTGTATTAGATAACGCATTCATGTTCACTACATAGTGCACTAGACAGTATATTAGACAATTGATTTATGTTCCCTACACAGTGCGCTAAATTGTATATCAGATAACGGATTTAATATGCGATGGGGGAAAAAGTCTGTGTCGCCTGCGTGCTCGCGCGCGCTCTTGGCCGCTCGTTCTAGATTCCGGGAGACTTGATCTGACTTGAGGGCATCAGGGAGCCGTGCGGGAGACTCCTGGAACTTCCGGGAGACTTGGGATATCTGAAAATTTGATATCAATCCGATACCAAGTTTGTTTGTTTGTTTTATTAGGATTTTAACGTCATGTTTTGCACTTTTGGTTACATTCAGGACAGGAAACGGTAGTTCATCAGTTCACAAGGTTATATAAAACACAGCCATTTAGTATCTCCAGTTCACCTCACTTGCATGTCTTTGGACTGTGGGAGGAAACCGGAGCACGCGAAGTAAACCCACGCAGGCACGGGGAGAACATGCAAACTCCACACAGAAAAGACCCAGACCGCCCCACCTGGAGATCGAACCCAGGACCTTCTTGCTGTGAGGCGACAGTGCTACCCACTTAGCCACCGTGCCGCCCCCGATACCAAGTAAATGCAGGGCCAGTATCGCCGATACCAATACCGATACTTTTTACTTTTAAAAGCAGTTTGTTTACTTTCATGTAGGGGAGAGCAGTGTGTCATGATTTATGAGTAAATGCAGTAATTTTTGTTTCTATAAGCACTATAACTATGATATTATTATTGTAATACATACATTTTTGTAAGTAGCTGTTATCAGTAGGGTTGTTGATAAATTCAGTTGTTTAAAGCGGTCCGATTTCTTGTTTCTGGTGCTTTACTTTCTCACAACGTTACCATCATGGCATATCACCACCAAGCGACTTACTCATACCATGTACGTAGTTGTGTTTGCTGGGTGAATACATTTGTAAATTTTGAATAGTGACCAAAAACACGTGTCCTTGTTAATTAAAAATAAATAAATGCTATTCTGTTTAAATTTATGAGCACAAAGTCAAAAGAAAAGAGCACTTATTCACCAAAACACGGAATAAGAGCCTCACTACGCATGTTTCGATTCATTTGCGTAGGGTGCGCAAAGTGCCTAAGGTGCGTCCGTACTTATACGTACAAATAGTTTACTCTATTATTATTACTCTATTATTTCCATAAAACTGCCCCTATTTCTGTATGTGCAAAGCAAAGTATTCAAAAGCTTACATAAAACTTACAATCTTCCAATGCCTACCAATGTACTGATGTCTGTTAGGATTTTAACAACATAACAACGTGACCATATCACAACAACACACATGTAAGATGTGAGAGGAGCGGCGTCTGTACAAACATGGTCTTTACTTTCTGATGAAACGGGAGAAACGCGCTGAATGTTGCGGAGAGAAAGTAAAACTAAAGTATCGATCCCATCACACTAGTATCGATCCGATTTCAATACCAACGTAGGTATCGATAACATCGATATTTGGATCAATCCGCCCACCACTATCTAAAACGCTTAATGTGAAAAAAGCTTAACGTGGTTTAATGTAGTAAAACAATGGCCCAGGAACAGCAAATTTGTATTACTTATTACTGGTCATAACAACTTTTCGGTCATTAATACTCTCTACTGCTCAGTATAGGGTGCCACTTACATGACCCCTAAAAAAGGGCATGACAGTGGGTAGTCAGGATAGTGTCTACAGCACACAAAATAGAAACCTTGATTGATATCTTATCATTATAAAGCCATGAAACACCAAGAGCTAAGCAAAGATACCAGTCCCCTCATCCAACTGGTCCTGAGTCACCGCACCGATACATTACTAACACACACCGACACACCACTAACACACACCAACCGGGCGGCACAGTGGCTAAGTGGGTAGCACTGTCGCCTCACAGCAAGAAGGTCCTGGGTTCGATCCCCAGGTGGGGCGGTCTGGGTCCTTTCTGTGTGGAGTTTGTTCTCCCCATGTCCGCGTGGGTTTCCTCCGGGTGCTCCGGTTTCCTCCCAAGACTGTGTTCGATATAACTTTGCGAACTGATGAATCTTGTGTAATGAGTAACTACCGTTCCTGTCATGAATGTAACCAAAAACATGACGTTAAAATTCTAATAAATAAATGTGGGATAACGATTTTAAATCGTACCATGTGATATTCTACTATGCAGCAGAAAGGGGGCGTAAGTACTCACTCACTCACTGTCTGTGTGGGCACAAGGCACACAGTAACACCCTGGACGGGGTGCCAGTCCATCGCAGGGCAGACACAAACACACAAACACACAAACACAGCAATTCAGTGTCTCCAATTAACCTGACTGCATGTTTTTGGACTGCGGGAGGAAACGGGAGCTCCCAGAGGAAACCCAAAAGGACCAGGACCACCCCGTCTGGGGATCAAACCCAGGACCTTCTTGCTGTTAGACAACAGTCCCACTTAGCCACCGTACCACCGAGGGCATAAGTACCCATGCTAAAATTGGTTTCCCTTCAAGGTCAGAGACCAAGCATCCTAAAGTGGACCATATGGGTGGAGCAAGAAACGTGCAGACGGTTGATTGGTCAAATGCAGTCAGCACAAAATCATCTATGGAATGAGACAATACAAGTATCATATTTAAAACCCAACTGCAAGAGATTGTATGTACTTGTTAGTATTAGATAACTTTTAAAGGTTTAGTATTTCACACAAATTCTGGTCAGCTGATAAGGTGCAAGCTTTTATTAGTGTGATTAAAAATGATAGTGAAACAAAACCTCTAGCATTTTTTTAAAACTATGTCACAAAGAAGGCAAGAAATTATGTCTAAGAGGTCAGCAATGCAGTGCCGTAAGATAAATACAAAATTTAAAAAGGGTTACAGAAAAATTTAAGACCACACCACCTTTTTTCTACACTCACTGTCCATTTTATTAGCTCCACTTACCATATAGAAGAACTTTGTAGTTCTACAATTACTGACTGTAGTCCATCTGTTTCTCTGCATGCTTTTTTTAGCCTGCCTTCACTCTGTTCTTCAATGGTCAGGACCCCCACAGAGTAGGTATTATTTAGGTGGTGGATGATTCTCAGCACTGCAGTGACACTGACATGGTGGTGGTGTGTTAGTGTGTGTTGTGCTGGTATTAGTGGATCAGACACAGCAGCGCTGTTGGAGTTTTTAAATACCGTGTCCACTCACTGTCCACTCTATTAGACACTTCTACCTAGTTGGTCCACTTTGTAGATGTAAAGTCAGAGACGATCGCTCATCTATTGCTGCTGCTTGAGTTGGCCATATTCTAGACCAGTGGTCACGGGAACGCTGCCAACAGGGAGCTGTTGGCTGGGTATTTTTGGTTGGTGGACTATTCTCAGTCCAGCAGTGACAGTGAGGTGTTTAAAAACTTCAGCAGCACTGCTGGGTCTGATCCACTCATACCAGCACAACACACACTAACACACCACCACCATGTCAGTGTCACTGCAGTGCTGAGAATGATCCAGCACCTAAATAATACCTGCTCTGTGGCTAACAAAGCATGCAGAGAAACAGATGGACTAGTCAGTAATTGTACTACAAAGTGCTTCTATATGGTAAGTGAAGCTGTAAAATGGACAATGTGTGTAGAAACAGAGGTGGTTTTAATATTACGGCTGATCGGTGTAAATAGATACTTTATTAATCCTGAAAGAAATTATCGGCTAAAGGCATGTCAGAAGTGGGATTCAAACCCACGCCTCCAGGGGAGACTGCGACCTGAACGCAGCGCCTTAGACCACTCGGCCATCCTGACTGACTATCAGAGCGTATCCCAGCTTTTCAATGGGCGCAAGGCACACAGTTACACCGGGGTGCCGGTCCATCGCAGGGCAGACACACATATACACACACACACACATTCACCTATAGGGCAATTCAGTGTCTCCAATTAACCTGACTAAATGTTTTTGGACTGTTGGAGGAAACCGGAGATCCCGGGAAAAAAAAAACCCACACAGACCCGGGAAGAACATGCAAACTCCGCACAGAAAGGACCCGAAGAGCCCCACCTGAGGATCGAACCCAGGACCTTCTTGCTGTGGGGCGACAGTGCTAGCCACCATGCCGCCCTCATTATACAGTATTAGAGTAATGGAAAACAAAACGTCGATTCCCAATGTCGGCTGAAAATTGGTTTGTTTATTAAGATTTTAACGTCATGTTTTACACTTTGGTTACATTCATGACAGGAACGGTAGTTACTCATTACACAAGATTCATCAGTTCACAAGGTTATATCAAACACAGTCATGGACAATTTAGTATATCCAATTCACCACCCTTGCATGTCTTTGGACTGTGGGAGGAAACCGGAGCTCCCAAAAAAAACAAAAACGCACGCAGACATGGAAGGAACATGCAAACTCCACACAGAAAGGACCCAGATACTGGAGCGTATCTCAGCTTTTCAATGGGCGCAAGGCACCCAGTAACACCCTGGACGGCACCATTCACCTACAGGGCAATTTAGTGTCTCTAATTAACCTGACTGCATGTTTTTGGACTGTGGGAGGAAACCGGAGCTCCCGGAAAAAAAAACCCACGCAGACACAGGGAGAACATGCAAACTGCACAGAAAGGACCCGGACCGCCTCGCCTGGGGATCGAACACTGGACTTTCTTGCTGTAAGGCGACAGTGCTACCCGCCGTGCCGCCCTGATTATATTAGAGTAATGGAAAACAAAACGTCAATTCCCAATGTCGGCTGAAAATTGGTTTATGTTTGTTTATTAGGATTTTAACGTCATGTTTTACACTTTGGTTACATTCATGTCAGGAACAGTAGTTACTCATTACACAAGACTCATCAGTTCACAAGTTTAACATCGAACACAGTCATGGACAATTTAGTGTCTCCAATTCACCTCACTAGCATGTCTTTGGACCGTGGGAGGAAATCGAAGCACCCGGAGGAAACCCACACGGACAACATGCAAACTCCACACAGAAAGGACCCGGACTGCCCTACCTGGGGATCGAACCCATTATATTACTTACTCACTCACTCAATTAGGGGGGGTGGGGGTGTGGTTATCGGAGCGTATCCCAGCTTTTCAATGGGCACAAGGCACACAGTAACACCCTGGACGGGGCACCAGTCCATCGCAGTGCAGGTCTTTGGACCGTGGGAGGAAACCGAAGCTCCCAGAAAAAAAACCCACGCGGACACGGGAAGAACATGCAAACTCCACACAGAAAGGATCCGGATACCGGAGCGTATCCCAGCTTTTCAATGGGCGCAAGGCACACAGTAACACCCTGGACGGGGCACCAGTCCATCGCAGGGCAGACACACACACCCATTCACCTATAGGGCAATTCAGTGTCTCCAATTAACCCGGACCGCCCTGCCTGGGGATCGAACCCAGGACCTTCTTGCTGTGAGGCGACAGTGCAGTATTAGAGTAATGGAAAACAAAACGTCGATTCCCAATGTTGGCTGAAAATGGGTTCAAAGAGCGGACTAATTTGCAAACGACACATTAATAATATAATTTTAATCGTATGATAGCGTTGGTATTAATCGGTATCTGATCGATGAGGTAGGAATGAGTGGTATCGCCCATCCATAGCAGCGGCACTAGGGAACGCCGAATGGGAGATCCTGGAAGGGGACAAAAATAATTCCACGCTTTAAAAAAAAGGTGATGCACAATATCGAAGTATTTCGTTAAATCGAATTTCTGAACGAAATTTTAAAAGCATGCGAAATGCATTTTGTTTGAAATGTGGTGCCACTTTGTCTGTAGTGGTTTACAGCGCAGTATTGTTATCTGTCTGGACCTGGCCGTAGCCGACTGATGACGGGGAAGTAAAGGCGCTTGAACTGGAGCGAGAAGAGTCGGGAATCTCACAAATCAGGTAAACAAATAACTGGTTGCTAGCGAAGGCCCGCACAATTTGCGCTTTCTGATCCATCACTTCACTAATATATCTCACACTGCATGTTTTCAAATGCAAAAAACTGCATTTCCAGCAAAGCAGATGTTGCATTAGCGTGCACTGGCCTTCGTTTAAATGACCCCTCTCGGCGCGCGGTGCCCAGCGAGCTGAGCCTAGTCGTCATGGAGGAACATAGCCTGAGATAAACTTTAGCCTGCTAATGCTAACCAGCGACGCACCGATGCATTATACTGTACTAGCACACACGGCTAATTAGCTAGCCGCTTAGCAGAATTAGGAACTGATAAAAAGAGGTGGATTTGAATACATATTTAATGATAATTTATATCTTTGTTCGGTATTGAAGCTTTAACACATAGTGGTCATGTTCGCAGTTAGCCAGCAGTGCGCTGCACAAGCTAACTGCAGAGCTAGCAACTGGTCGTGTACAGATGCTTACGCTACTAATACATATTCACAATAAAGTGCACGTCTAATACAGTACGACTTAAATTCATTTACATTTCTTTATAAGCCAGCTAGATTGCAATGCATGTTCCAAATATATGTTGACAGGCGTCTTGCTGTGCTTTGGCCGGCTGCTTTGTGTTTTACCACACCATTGCCAGTCACGGTATTCCGTACAGTATTTTTTACACATTGGTATAAATCCACAGCAGCTGGACTGGTGAGCTCAATCCTCGGTGCAACTGTGCAATGTCTTGCACGGATTACGAGTATTTGTTCAGTATCATTGAGTCAAATGAAAGGCTAGTGTTTTTCAGCTGTATGGTAGGCAGGAATCCTCACAGAGTCAGTATTTTGTATATTAAAAATGACTAGCCCTTATCATTTTTGGCACTATTAACACTATTATTAGTAACAAGACAACTAGCGCACCAGAGTTGGGGTCTCGAATACATCGTATCGAATCTCAGCTCTGCCTTCCAACTGGGTTGGGCGGCTGCATGAACAACGATTGGCTGTTGGTTAGAGGGTAAAAAGTCGGATCATAGGTCCTCATAACTGGTGCAACTTCGGCCCCTGCTGGCTGACTGATGGCGCCTGCACAGAGCTGAGGAATAACGCTGATGGGGGTGTGGCCCTCCGTACACAGTGCCCGTCGTGTGTATGAACTCGACTCGAGCGGGTGAAAAATGCAGTCTGTACTGACTGTACGTGCCGGAGGGGGCGTATGTCAGTTGAGAGGCGTCCTCAGTCAGCGGTGAAGGGTCGAATCAGTATAGAGGACGCAATCGGGGTAATTGGACACGACTAGATTAGGGGAGAAAATTAGGGGAAAAAAGTGGGAAAAATTATATAAAAAAATAATAATAATCCACGATTCAAATCGATTTGACATGTAAAATGAATCGATATTCACTTTAAACAGCAGAGGGCACTGGCGCTATACACCTCGCCTGGTTGACATCACTGACGATATACGCCTGGTTGCCAAATTCGGGGTTTTTTCTGCGAAAGTGGGCTTAATTCAAAATTGTTTTGCATAGTTTGTACCTACCTCAGAAATAAAGACATTTAAAGAAATCGGGAAAAAATCATATTGTGAACCCTGTATCGTAAATCACATCGCATTGTGGGTAGAGTGTATCGTTACATCCCTACTGTTTAAACAGGGGTTTTTATTGTCCTGAATATAATGAATACAAAATTTAATAATGTAGCTCATCTGTGAGTTTACGTTCGATTTATAATAGTATGTTTGCATTGAATTGCATTTGGGTCACACAATGTGTTACAGTCATTAATTACAATTGCAAAATTATAACCAGCTAACATAATTGTTTTGTGGTGTGCTGGTGGCACAGCAGTAAATTACGGTAGCCCACTACCGCTGGGATCCGGGGTTCAAATCCCCAGTGGTGCAAGCGGCCGTTTGGGCGTCTACTTAGACATGAACCGCCACAACCCTGACCAGGATATGAAATACGTTCTGTACATATAAAAGTGAATTATCATATTTTGTTTATTGTAGCTACAAAATACATAAAACGTAATAAATCCCATCTGTAATACTTTTGTCTTGATGCTCTGCAGGGCCGAGTCCATTGTCCCGGCATGGGGGACATGAAGACCCCCGATTTTGATGACTTGTTGGCAGCATTTGATATTCCTGATATTGACGCAAAGGAGGCCATTCAGTCAGCACCCGAAGAGGTCGAGGGGCACCAGGGATCGAGCAGCGGGTCTCTCACAAAGCCGAGCGAGGGCTCGGTTGGAGGAGGTTCAACCCTTAGAGCCTCCAGTCCAGCAGCGGATCCACAAACTGACCCCTCTATCGTTAGTGTAATCGTGAAGAACCGGGTTCGTACCGAAACGTTCGAGACAGGTGACGTACCAGGGTCAGAACCACTCAACCATAATGGATTTGTATCCTCAAGTGGTTCCGCTCATTTATCACAGTCTCGAAGTCAGCCAAATGGGGAGCAGTGGCCTTTGTGTGGATCCAAAGTGACTCCTGAGCCCACAGGGTCTGTGCTTGGACCTGCTAACACGTCAAAACAAAGTGGCAACATTTTTAATAAGCTGAAGCCTCTGATGGCACAGGGTTCTGGAGATCCTATTGGCAGGGCAAGAAAAATGCAGCTCCTGCAGCAACAGCAGCATACCCAACAAGAAGCAGGTTTAGATACATCTGACAAGGCAAAGGTTGCTGCTGTTCCTGGAGGCACAAGTGGAGTGGCATCTACTTTTTTCCCCTCTCCCAAACCTTACCTCTCAAATCCGTCCACAGCTCCTTCATCATCAACCTCTCCTTCCGTCGGTTCCCGTGTTTCAGGGACTGTCGCCTCATCACCACTGGCAACAAGCCTGACAGAGCCATTCAATGGAACTCCACACCACAGTACATCTGAATTCAGGCACATGGAGTCAGATGAGGAGGATTCAGATCCAGATTCTGGAGGTTCACTGATTATTCAAGAGAGTCCTGGCTCTCCCACCTCTCCAAAACGTTCACGCAGGCTCAAGTCTGCCGAGAGTTCAGAATCCCCGTCGCTCCCCCACTCTGCACCTTTGTCCTCGGCTCCCGCGTCTTCAGTCGCTTATCCCAAACCAGGGGACATCCCATCGGCCTCTCCGGCATCTCCACAATCACAGAACTGGCTTTCATCACCGGTTCAGGCGAGAGCTGGTAAAAGCCCACATCAGGAAGACCAGAACTCGGAGCATGTCATCGATGAACGTGACTCACCAGAGAGTCCAGAGCCGGACACCACCAAGACTTCAGGAACGATGCCTGCAGCTTCGAAAAAGTCGTCCAGCCCGGCTGTGACTGCTCCTTTACCCTCGACGAGCCTCCGAGAACCTAAGGAGGAGGAAGAGGAGATGGAGGTGGCCAAAGGGATTAATGATGGGAATGGGGATGCAGCAGACGTAGGTCAGGACAACAGACAAAAAAAGGAAGAAAATATGGAAGTGGATGATGAAAGTGAATCTACCCAGTCCCCTAAAATTCCTAACAGTGCACCTAACAGTAGTGGACCTGATGCACCTGATGGTAGTGCACCCTCCAGGCCTCTTAAAGTCCGAATAAAGACCATTAAAACCCCAACAGGAAGCATCACCCGAACAGTTACCCGTGTGGCAGGCAAAGGACCAGATGGTGCAAGATTGCAAACAGTCACAGCTAACAAATCCCAGAAAGCAGCAGAACCCACAGCTGGTCGATTGGTAAAAGGTTCTACGCTGCCGGTAGCCACCTTAGAAGCAAGCAGCGCCATGCTAGCCGCAGCAAGCAAAGCTCAGAACAAAACGTCTGCTTCATTGGATAAGACCAAGGTCTCCGCCACAGCCGTGAACATCACGAAAGCTGCCAACCTTCCAGCCACTCCAACGGTCAGCGGCATCAGTGTGCGTACCACGGCCGGCAGGGCGACTAACGGAGGCACACCTAATGTACAAGTACCATCCAAGCCAGCCTCTATCGTTAACAGTACAGGAGCTGTCATTTCCCGGAGCCAGTCAAGCCTAGTGGAAGCCTTCAACAAGATCCTAAACAGCAAGAACTTGCTGCCTAGCTACCGCCCGGACCTCTCCATTCCACCTCCGCCGGAGTGGGGTCTCCCTATCCCGGCGACAGGTTATCGCTGCCTAGAGTGCGGCGACTCCTTTGCTCTGGAGCGCAGCCTGGCTCGTCATTACGATAGAAGATCCTTAAGGATCGAGGTGACTTGCAACCACTGTGCAAAGCGTCTGGCCTTCTTCAACAAGTGCAGTCTGCTGCTGCATGCTAGAGAGCATAAGGAGAGAGGGCTCGTTATGCAGTGTTCACATCTGGTTATGAGACCAGTTACTGTCGAGCAGATGATTGGCCAACAGGACACAACTCCGATCGGTGTGTAGCTACTGCTTGCTTTATTTATTTAGTATTTTATTTAAAACTTTTTTTCTTATCTTAGTACAGACCAACAAATAATTGTATTTATTTAATAAGTAAAAATCCAAAAACGTTTTGTTACATATTTATTCATACTTAGTTCCTTTTACAGCCACTGGTCTTTTTAGATAATTGTCAGTTTTGCACTACTGTATATATATATATATATATATATATATATATATATATATATATATATATATATATATATATACACAGTATATATACAGTGTATCACAAAAGTGAGTACACCCCTCACATTTCTGCAGATATTTAAGTATATCTTTTCATGGGACAACACTGACAAAATGACACTTTGACACAATGAAAAGTAGTCTGTGTGCAGCTTATATAACAGTGTAAATTTATTCTTCCCTCAAAATAACTCAATATACAGCCATTAATGTCTAAACCACCGGCAACAAAAGTGAGTACACCCCTTAGTGAAAGTTCCTGAAATGTCAATATTTTGTGTGGCCACCATTATTTCCCAGAACTGCCTTAACTCTCCTGGGCATGGAGTTTACCAGAGCTTCACAGGTTGCCACTGGAATGCTTTTCCACTCCTCCATGACGACATCACAGAGCTGGCGGATATTCGAGACTTTGCGCTCCTCCACCTTCCGCTTGAGGATGCCCCAAAGATGTTCTATTGGGTTTAGGTCTGGAGACATGCTTGGCCAGTCCATCACCTTTACCCTCAGCCTCTTCAATAAAGCAGTGGTCGTCTTAGAGGTGTGTTTGGGGTCATTATCATGCTGGAACACTGCCCTGCGACCCAGTTTCCGGAGGGAGGGGATCATGCTCTGCTCAGTATTTCACAGTACATATTGGAGTTCATGTGTCCCTCAATGAAATGTAACTCCCCAACACCTGCTGCACTCATGCAGCCCCAGACCATGGCATTCCCACCACCATGCTTGACTGTAGGCATGACACACTTATCTTTGTACTCCTCACCTGATTGCCGCCACACATGCTTGAGACCATCTGAACCAAACAAATTAATCTTGGTCTCATCAGACCATAGGACATGGTTCCAGTAATCCATGTCCTTTGTTGACATGTCTTCAGCAAACTGTTTGCGGGCTTTCTTGTGTAGAGACTTCAGAAGAGGCTTCCTTCTGGGGTGACGGCCATGCAGACCAATTTGATGTAGTGTGCGGCGTATGGTCTGAGCACTGACAGGCTGACCCCCCACCTTTTCAATCTCTGCAGCAATGCTGACAGCACTCCTGCGCCTATCTTTCAAAGACAGCAGTTGGATGTGACGCTGAGCACGTGCACTCAGCTTCTTTGGACGACCAACGCGAGGTCTGTTCTGAGTGGACCCTGCTCTTTTAAAACGCTGGATGATCTTGGCCACTGTGCTGCAGCTCAGTTTCAGGGTGTTGGCAATCTTCTTGTAGCCTTGGCCATCTTCATGTAGCGCAACAATTCGTCTTTTAAGATCCTCAGAGAGTTCTTTGCCATGAGGTGCCATGTTGGAACTTTCAGTGACCAGTATGAGAGAGTGTGAGAGCTGTACTACTAAATTGAACACACCTGCTCCCTATGCACACCTGAGACCTAGTAACACTAACAAATCACATGACATTTTGGAGGGAAAATGACAAGCAGTGCTCAATTTGGACATTTAGGGGTGTAGTCTCTTAGGGGTGTACTCACTTTTGTTGCCGGTGGTTTAGACATTAATGGCTGTATATTGAGTTATTTTGAGGGAAGAATAAATTTACACTGTTATATAAGCTGCACACAGACTACTTTTCATTGTGTCAAAGTGTCATTTTGTCAGTGTTGTCCCATGAAAAGATATACTTAAATATCTGCAGAAATGTGAGGGGTGTACTCACTTTTGTGATACACTGTATATATATATAGTCCTTGTTTCTACAGTACACTCACTGTCCATTTTATCAGCTCCACTTACCATATAGAAGCACTTTGTAGTTCTACAATTACTGACTGTAGTCCATCTGTTTCTCTGCATGCTTTGTTAGCCCCCTATCATGCTGTTCTTCAATGGTCAGGACTCTACCAGGACCACTACAGAGCAGGTGTTATTTGGGTGGTGGATCATTCTCAGAACTGCAGTGACACTGACGTGGTGGTGGTGTGTTAGTGTGTGTACTGATATGAGTGGATCAGACACAGCAATGCTGCTGCAGTTTTTAAACACTCACTGTCACTGCTGGATTGAGAATAGTCCACCAACCAAAAATATCCCACCAACAGCACCCTGTGACCACTGATGAAGGTCTAGAAGATGACCAACTCAAACAGCAGCAATAGATGAGCGATCGTCTCTGACTTTACATCTACAAGGTGACCCAACTAGGTAGGAGTGTCTAATATAGTGGACAGTGAGTGGACATGGTATTAAAAAGTCCAGCAGCGCTGCTGTGTCTGATCCACTTATACCAGCACAACACACACTAACACACCACCACCATGTCAGTGTCACTGAAGATGAGAATGATCCACCACCTAAATAATACCCTGGGGGAGTCCTGACCATTGAAGAACAGCATGATAGGGGGCTAACAAAGCATGTAGAGAAACAGATGGACTACAGTCAGTAATTGTAGAACTACAAAGTGCTTCTATATGGTAAGTGGAGCTGATAAAATGGACAGTGAGTAGAAACAAGAATGTGGTTTTAATGTTATGGCTGATCAGTGTATATCGCTACTTTGCCAGGTTAGTTTGGGGGCAGTGCTGTAAAGCAGTGTTATAATCTCGCCACAAATGTTCAGTTGGGTTAAAATCTGCTTTGGATCAGTATTTTTCTCAAAAGAAACATCCTACCTGTTTTAGGCTTAGTGGCATGGGGGGGGGGGGGGGGGGGTATTAAAACATAATTCACATAAATCTTCCTGCAGTTGGTTGTTTAAATCAACCCCATTGACAAATTCTAAACATTTGTCCTTTTGATACTTATAGGTATGCTCTCCCCTCCAGTCGCTTCATCATCTGTATCGACCCCCTCTACCCAATCAGGAACCCCCACTGTCCCCTCCACCTCCAGCCCTGTGAAAGACTCCCCCTCACAAGCGTCAGTTGCTTCCCAACCTAGCCCAGCTCGTCGTGGGCCTCACAGTCCTCATGTCCTAATGCCACTTCCCTGCAAGAAGGGTGAGGTTCTTCAGTACAACAACTTTAAATGCCCTGAATGCCAGGTACAGTTTGCTAACAAGGCAGAGCTGGTGGCGCATTTCCAGCAAATCAGAGCTACGCCCAATTCTGTAAGTAGCATATTTCACTGTAAATTATCTTTGGTTTTAATGTATTTAAACACACATTTATTATGTTAGAGCTGAAAGTCAGCCTTTTAATGTATACTTTCTGTTTTTCAGACTTGTACGATTTGCTCTCCACCAATGATGTTGCCTAATGGGTGCAGTGTATCAGCTCACCAGCGAATCCATAAGCACCGGGCCCCCCATGTGTGTCCAGAGTGTGGTGGCATTGCCCGTCAGGCCAGTTTTCAGACTCATCTAGAGGAGGCCTGTCTACACTTTGCCAGGCGTATCGGCTACAGGTCTGACCACTGTTAAAAGTCTTAACAAATAAAATCTTAAAAACAAATAAAATTTTTATAAACATATGGGTATGGACAGGGTTGTTACAGGATACAGTATACAGCGATCAGCCATAACATTAAAACCACCTCCTTGTTTCTACACTCACTGTCCATTTTATCAGCTCCACTTACCATATAGAAGCACTTTGTAGTTCTACAATTACTGACTGTAGTCCATCGGTTTCTCTACATACTTTGTTAGCCCCTTTTCATGCTGTTCTTCAATGGTCAGGGCCACCACAGAGCAGGTATTATGTAGGTGGTGGATCATTCTCAGCACTGCAGTGACACTGACATGGTGGTGGTGTGTTAATGTGTGTTGTGCTGGTATGAGTGGATCAGACTCAACAATGCTGATGGAGTTTTTAAACACCTCACTGTCCCTGCTGGACTAGAATAGTCCACCAACCAAAAATATCCAGCCAACAGCGCTCCATGGGCAGCGTCCTGTGACAACTGATGAAGGTCTAGAAGATGACCAACTCAAACAGCAGCAATAGATGAGTGATCGTCTCTGACTTTACATCTACAAGGTGGACCAACTAGCTAGGAGTGTCTAATAGAGTGGACAGTGAGTGGACACAGTATTTAAAAACTCCAGCAGCGCTGCTGTGTCTGATCCACTCATATCAGCACAACACACACTAACACACCACCACCATGTCAGTATCACTGCAGTGCTGAGCATGATCCACCACCTAAATAATACCTGCTCTGTGGTGCTCCTGACCATTGAAGAACAGGGTGAAAGCAGGCTAAAAAAAGTATGTAGAGAAACAGATGGACTACAGTCAGTAATTGTAGAACTTCAAAGTGCTTCTATATGGTAAGTGGAGCTGATTAAATGGACACCGAGTGTAGAAACAAGGAAGTGGTTTTAATGTTATATATTTTCAGTGCTCTGCAATGGATTGGCAACATGTCCAAGCCCACCTAGTGTTTCTCAATGAGTATTATAAACACATTCTGTTACAGTCTCAAATGTCTCTATGTTTAATCTGTGTGAGTTGCCTGCAGGGCCTGCACTGACTGACGTTTGGAAAATCTTGCCCATGCACTGACTTAAATTCTTTCTCTTACAGATGTTCCAGCTGTCAGGTAGTGTTTGGTGGCCTGAACTCCATCAAGTCTCACATTCAGACTGCTCACTGCGAGGTGTTCCACAAGTGCCCACATTGTCCAATGGCCTTCAAATCGGCTCCCAGTGCCCAGGCTCACATCAGCACCCAGCACCCCACCCTTACTGCTGCTCAGGCCAAGTATGTACTAGTAGATTTGCAGACATGTATGTGAAACTCTGGCAGTTTTGGATTCGACTAGGCTACCAGTATGCATATAATAAAAGCTATTGATATTAATATTCAGGGCCAATTCTCACTACATTTAGAAATGACAGGTATTTAATTTTAATAGGTAGGTATATGAATGGCACAGCGGTAAATCACACTAACCCACTACCATCCTGTTATTATCCGGTTAGACATCTATGCAGACATGATTGGCTATGTCTAACGGGGTGGTCGAACAGACTAGCCATTGAGAGGTGCACTTATCAGTGTACTCTCAGTGCCAGATCCAAGCCTGGATAAAATAAGGCGGTTTGCATAATGAAGGGCATCTGCTGTACAGCTGTGCCTAGTTAGGTTTACAGACCAGAATAATCTTTAGTATCAACAAATCTTTATGCCTTTTTCCTGAAAAACAGTGTCATGTAGTGAATGTAGCAGTGCTGTAGAGCAGTAAGAGGAACATGAACACATTACAACTGCTACCTAAATATACTAATAATAACTAGGGATGTAATGATACACTCTACATGCAATGAGATTCACAATACGATTTTTCCCCCCGATTTTTTTACCCCCTTTGCACTTGACGAGTGCAGTGCAGTACAGCGCTGTGTACGGAGAGCCACACCCTCTACCGCACTCCTTTCCCATCTCTGTGCCAGCAGAGGTTGTAATCGCACTAGTCTGTGAGAGAGTCCCCATCCAGCTTAATTCCGCCCCTATCTGAACAACAGGCCAATCGTTGTTCATGTGGCCGCTCATCCTCAGCCGGCAGGCAGAGCCGAGATTCGATACGATGTATTCGAGGTCTCAGCTCTGGTGAACAGCGTGTGTTTTTACCGCTGCGCCACCTGAGCGGCCCCGATTTTTTAAACAAAATGAAATTGAAGACAAATGATGACAGTTTCCTTTTATTATTTGTCTTTAAAAAAATAAAATACTGTATTTGTGATTATCTTTTATTTATCTAAATAATGAATGTCCTTTTATTTCTGAGATAGGTATAAACTATGTAAAACAATGCTGCACCTTTCCCTTTTTGTGTAAAAAAAAAAAAACTGAAATAAAATTTTACATCAAATCCCAAATTAAATAAATAAATGAATAATACAAATAGAGAAAGTATCCTCACATAAATAAATTTGGCTGGACCTGGCAACCCTTTAGTGACAGCAACCAGGCAAGGTGAATAGCGCCAGTGCCCTCTGCTGTTTAAAGTGAATATCGATTCATTATACATGTAAACCGATTTGAATCGTTACACATGTAAATCGCTTTTTAACTGTCTTGTGGTGCATCATTCCATCCCTAATAATAACAAATAGGGACATAGTATATTAAAGCACCTACGGACATTATTAGTGTAGTTGTTATAATGTTACACAGTTCCACATGCGCACAGATTAACAAAAATGCTCCATACTGACACTAAACAGCATTGGTTTGTGATTTTATTGCATAAAATATTGCATAAATATTATGAATGCAATATTATGAGTTCACTAAGGGTGGGTAAGGGCGTGTCTCAAATCAACAGGCAGCTGGTAGAATCAGCCGACAGCATTAATCTTTATAAGTTGTCGGTTATTATATAAACACATGGCTTGGCTCAAACTTTTGTAGTGTCAGGATGGGTTTTAGAAAAACTGTGGGTGGCTTTTATGTTTTTGATTTGACATGTGTCAAACCAAATCGATATTTCAGTAATAGATTAAAAAGGCAATTAAATCTGAAGGGATTTTAATTGATATGGCATGCTGGGTTTAACCAAGATAAGGACGCTAGACTAGGGCACACACAGCGACTCCAGACTTGACTCGGACTCGTTTCAAATGACTCGGACTCGACTCGTGACTCGCAAAAAATGACTTGTGGACAACAAAAGTCAGAAACATTAGTTACGTGTGACAATTATATATATATATATATATATATATATATATATATACATATATATTGTATATATAGTGATACACAGTATATATATATATATATATATATATATATATATATATATATATATATATATATATATATATATATATATATATATATACAGTGTATCACAAAAGTGAGTACACCCCTCACATTTCTGCAGATATTTAAGTATATCTTTTCATGGGACAACACTGACAAAATGACACTTTGACACAATGAAAAGTAGTCTGTGTGCAGCTTATATAACAGTGTAAATTTATTCTTCCCTCAAAATAACTCAATATACAGCCATTAATGTCTAAACCACTGGCAACAAAAGTGAGTACACCCCTAAGAGACTACACCCCTAAATGTCCAAATTGAGCACTGCTTGTCATTTTCCCTCCAAAATGTCATGTGATTTGTTAGTGTTACTAGGTCTCAGGTGTGCATAGGGAGCAGGTGTGTTCAATTTAGTAGTACAGCTCTCACACTCTCTCATACTGGTCACTGAAAGTTCCAACATGGCACCTCATGGCAAAGAACTCTCTGAGGATCTTAAAAGACGAATTGTTGCGCTACATGAAGATGGCCAAGGCTACAAGAAGATTGCCAACACCCTGAAAGTGAGCTGCAGCACAGTGGCCAAGATCATCCAGCGTTTTAAAAGAGCAGGGTCCACTCAGAAAAGACCTCGCGTTGGTCGTCCAAAGAAGCTGAGTGCACGTGCTCAGCGTCACATCCAACTGCTGTCTTTGAAAGATAGGCGCAGGAGTGCTGTCAGCATTGCTGCAGAGATTGAAAAGGTGGGGGGTCAGCCTGTCAGTGCTCAGACCATACGCCGCACACTACATCAAATTGGTCTGCATGGCTGTCACCCCAGAAGGAAGCCTCTTCTGAAGTCTCTACACAAGAAAGCCCACAAACAGTTTGCTGAAGACATGTCAACAAAGGACATGGATTACTGGAACCATGTCCTATGGTCTGATGAGACCAAGATTAATTTGTTTGGTTCAGATGGTCTCAAGCATGTGTGGCGGCAATCAGGTGAGGAGTACAAAGATAAGTGTGTCATGCCTACAGTCAAGCATGGTGGTGGGAATGCCATGGTCTGGGGCTGCATGAGTGCAGCAGGTGTTGGGGAGTTACATTTCATTGAGGGACACATGAACTCCAATATGTACTGTGAAATACTGAAGCAGAGCATGATCCCCTCCCTCCGGAAACTGGGTCGCAGGGCAGTGTTCCAGCATGATAATGACCCCAAACACACCTCTAAGACGACCACTGCTTTATTGAAGAGGCTGAGGGTAAAGGTGATGGACTGGCCAAGCATGTCTCCAGACCTAAACCCAATAGAACATCTTTGGGGCATCCTCAAGCGGAAGGTGGAGGAGCGCAAAGTCTCGAATATCCGCCAGCTCCGTGATGTCGTCATGGAGGAGTGGAAAAGCATTCCAGTGGCAACCTGTGAAGCTCTGGTAAACTCCATGCCCAGGAGAGTTAAGGCAGTTCTGGGAAATAATGGTGGCCACACAAAATATTGACACTTCAGGAACTTTCACTAAGGGGTGTACTCACTTTTGTTGCCGGTGGTTTAGACATTAATGGCTGTATATTGAGTTATTTTGAGGGAAGAATAAATTTACACTGTTATATAAGCTGCACACAGACTACTTTTCATTGTGTCAAAGTGTCATTTTGTCAGTGTTGTCCCATGAAAAGATATACTTAAATATCTGCAGAAATGTGAGGGGTGTACTCACTTTTGTGATACACTGTATATATATATATATATATATATATATATACAGGGGTTGGACAAAATAACTGAAACACCTGTCATTTTAGTGTGGGAGGTTTCATGGCTAAATTGGACCAGTCTGGTGGCCAATCTTCATTAATTGCACATTGCACCAGTAAGAGCAGAGTGTGAAGGTTCAATTAGCAGGGTAAGAGCACAGTTTTGCTCAAAATATTGCAATGCACACAACATTATGGGTGACATACCAGAGTTCAAAAGAGGACAAATTGTTGGTGCACGTCTTGCTGGCGCATCTGTGACCAAGACAGCAAGTCTTTGTGATGTATCAAGAGCCACGGTATCCAGGGTAATGTCAGCATACCACCAAGAAGGACAAACCACATCCAACAGGATTAACTGTGGACGCAAGAGGAAGCTGTCTGAAAGGGATGTTCGGGTGCTAACCCGGATTGTATCCAAAAAACATAAAACCACGGCTGCCCAAATCACGGCAGAATTAAATGTGCACCTCGACTCTCCTGTTTCCACCAGAACTGTCCGTCGGGAGCTCCACAGGGTCGATATACACGGCCGGGCTGCTATAGCCAAACCTTTGGTCACTCGTGCCAATGCCAAACGTCGGTTTCAATGGTGCAAGGAGCGCAAATCTTGGGCTGTGGACAATGTGAAACATGTATTGTTCTCTGATGAGTCCACCTTTACTGTTTTCCCCACATCCGGGAGAGTTACGGTGTGGAGAAGCCCCAAAGAAGCGTACCACCCAGACTGTTGCATGCCCAGAGTGAAGCATGGGGGTGGATCAGTGATGGTTTGGGCTGCCATATCATGGCATTCCCTTGGCCCAATACTTGTGCTAGATGGGCGCGTCACTGCCAAGGACTACCGAACCATTCTGGAGGACCATGTGCATCCAATGGCGGTGCCGTGTATCAGGATGACAATGCACCAATACACACAGCAAGACTGGTGAAAGATTGGTTTGATGAACATGAAAGTGAAGTTGAACATCTCCCATGGCCTGCACAGTCACCAGATCTAAATATTATTGAGCCACTTTGGGGTGTTTTGGAGAAGCGAGTCAGGAAACGTTTTCCTCCACCAGCATCACGTAGTGACCTGGCCACTATCCTGCAAGAAGAATGGCTTAAAATCCCTCTGACCACTGTGCAGGACTTGTATATGTCATTTCCAAGACGAATTGACGCTGTATTGGCCGCAAAAGGAGGCCCTACACCATACTAATAAATTATTGTGGTCTAAAACAAGGTGTTTCAGTTATTTTGTCCAACCCCTGTATATACACTGTATATATATATGATCCGACATCATTCTGATCGTGTCATGTTCTGCTCTCTAATAACGCTCCGGCTGTCTTAACCCGCAACGCACACAATGGCAAAATGTTCCAGCCAGCTTCCGGCATAGTGATGAAGCGTCGCTCCCTACTCCCTCCTTTGAATATGAATACGTAGTGCACTTCACAGTAACAGATAACGTGAATTGAACGCTCCTACAGACTTGGCGCTAATGGTTGGAAGAACCGCTTTCTGAACCAATCAGACCTTCTGATTTAAATTTTTAGTAAGAAATGCTGTTATTTGCATGTATTTAGTTTGCAGCATCACACAGATGATGTGTGAATGAAACGCTTGATTGGTTTTCTAACGAGTTCGTGTTTTACTTCATAACCGGGAAAAGTTTGGAGGTTTTTAATTATAAGCACATTTACAAAATAACGGATTATATTCCTAATGGGACACACGCTTATAAATTTAATAGCATCTGGAAGAACATAAGCTAAGGTAAGCAGTGGTTATGGATATTTTGCTGTGTTTTGGATTTTGGCCGCTGTGCCGTAATTTGCAATGAAAACAAAACGTCAGTTTAAGCTTTTAACTGGTACCTAGGAAAGTAAAGGCACGAAGTAAAACGGCAAAATACAGTCGCTAATCTGTTGGGGTTTTTTTTATCTGAACTTACATTAAATTAAATTATTATTTATTTCTACGCTACATTTCCAATATATGTTTTGTGTATATTATATTGACTCGTGACTTGACTCGGACTCTAGCCTAAAGACTCGTGACTCGACTCCGACTCTAGCCTAAAGACTCGTGACTCGACTCGGACTCTAGCCTAATGACTCGTGACTCGACTCGGACTCTAGCCTAATGACTCGTGACTCGACTCGGACTCATATTTTGTGACTTGTGAACATCTCTGCATCAAGCTAGATTAAAAAAATGTCTGCACACTAATTGTGTGTGCAGAAGTGATTTATATTAGCCTCCAAATCTGGAGGAAATACGGATACGGGTTCTTAACGTTGTTTGGACCAATAATTGCTTGCTCCTTAGCCCATACCAACCAGTTTATATGAAGGGAAATGGCAAGTTAAAGTAAAATGTTTAATGTGTCATTTACCTGTCATTTTTCTGTATCTTTAGGATGATTTACAAGTGTGTGATGTGCGACACAGTCTTCACCCAGAAACCTTTGCTCTATGTGCATTTTGACACCCACCTGGCCAAGCAGAAAGTGCACGTGTTCAAATGTCCCGACTGCACCAAATTATATGCTCAAAAGGGGTCCATGATGGAGCACATCAAGGTACGTTCCTGCAATATAAACCAGATGACATTTAAATGACCGTTTACACTAAATTAATACTTAAACAATTTAAATAATTACTTCAGTTACATACAGCATGTTGCCTTTTTGTGTTGCCCATTCTTTGCTTCCTTTAGAAGAATGTGGTGTCAATAAAGGCATACAGTAAAGCCTTGGTTTGGCCTTTACCTGGTAATACCAGTGTTACTCAGTGCAAAGCTCTGAACCAAGCACACAGATCAGTCCAGATTCAATTCGACAACTAATGTGAGAGTCCAGTGTTATTCATACCTCTGATTGGTTACTTTCTACTCCCATTCAGACCGCCCACAGAGGTCTTCCGGGCAAAACGGAGACCCCGGCGACTGCCTCCTCTCCAGTCTCATCCTCAAGTGCAAGTGCAAACTCCACCTTAAGAAAGGAAGGGGAGGGGGAGGAAGAGGAGAAAGAAGAGGCAGGGGAGGACAAAGAGTATGAGGAGGAGGAGGACGATAACGAGGAGGAGGAGCAGCCCAGTTCCCCGGAGAGTGGGAGCAGCGTAGAGTGGCGATGCAAGGAGTGCAAGACACGTTATTCTGACAGAGAGGATTACATCAACCACATGAAGAGTGAACACGGCATGGTAAATACACAGCATCTATCAAAACAATGAACTGGACGCTTCATTCCTGTTTAATGATGGGCGCGATGAAACAAACACAATGGTTGTGTTTAAGGGAGGGAAGGTCGGACAGGGTCTCTTTCTGCAGCGGCATTATGTGGTCTCTGGTATTGGTCAGTTGGAGCCTAGTATGGCTGTCCATACTCAGTGAGGCTCTATATCAGGCATAACGTTATGACTACCTCCTTGTTTCTACACTCACTGTCCATTTTATCAGCTCCACTTACTATATAGGAGCACTTTGTAGTTCTACAATTACTGACTGTAGTCCATCTGTTTCTCTACATACTTTTTAGCCTGCTTTCACCCTGTTCTTCAATGGTCAGGACCCCCACAGAGCAGGTATTGTTTAAGTGGTGGATCATTCTCAGCACTGCAGTGACACTGACATGGTGGTGGTGTGTTAGTGTGTGTTGTGCTGGTATGAGTGGATCAGACACAGCAGTGCTGCTGGAGTTTTTAAACACCTCACTGTCACTGCTGGACTGAGAATAGTCCACCAACTAAAAATATATTCAGCCAACAGCGCCCCGTGGGTCTAGAAGATGACCAACTCAAACAGCAGCAATAGATGAGCGATCATCTCTGACTTTACATCTACAAGGTGACCCAACTAGGTAGGAGTGTCTAATATAGTGGACAGTGAGTGGACACGGTATTTAAAAACTCCAGCAGCGCTGCTGTGTCTGATCCACTAATACCAGCACAACACACAATAACACACCACCACCATGTCAGTGTCACTGCAGTTCTGAGAATGATCCACCACCTATATAATACCTGCTCTGTGGTGGTTCTGTGGGGGTCCTGACCATTGAAGAACAGGGTGAAGGCAGGCTAAAAAAGTATGTAGAGAAATACATGGACTACAGTCAGTGCTTCTATATGGTAAGTGGAGCTGATAACATGGACAGTGTGTGTAGAAACAAGGAGGTGGTTTTAATGTTATGGCTGATCGGTGTATACTAACATACTGTTCTCTGGTGCCTGCAGTCCATGAAGAAGTTTCCCTGTCGAATGTGTGAGCGTTCCTTCAGTTCGGCCAACAGCCTGCGTCGCCATGTCCGTGTCATTCACGAGGGTGTCAAAAGAGTCTTCCACTGCCAGTGAGTCAACATGTACTATGGGTCACATTACACCTTGTTTTAGTTCTTATTTAGACTGCACTCTAGTTTTCACCTACTATAGGCAAATCTAATGTAGACCATATGATCAAAGATATGTGGACACCTTTCCTAATTAAGTTCAGGTCTTTCAGCCGTATAACTTTTAAGCTTTTAAATATGCTATAAAATACCTGGTCAAGCATGACTTTGATGCTGTGCACAGAGCAAGGTCTGTAAAGACATTGATTTACTCTAGTGGCCTGCACACATTACCGACTTCAACCCCATTAACACCTTTTTATGTATTTCCCCCCCTTTTTCTTTCAATTTAGTGTAGCCAATCAGCTGCTGGGGGCCAATGGCATCTATGGAGGGTGTATATTTGCCTGACACTGATGTGGATTTGTGCATGAGTTTGGTTTTGTGCATGGAGAGCCACACCCTGTTCTCTGCACTCCTCCATTCTCTGTACAGATGCCCTGGGCAACTTAGGTACTTACACAGTGTTGATAATTCCACCCCTTATAAGTCAGGTCTATTCCCACCCAGCAGAATAGAGGCCAATTTGTCTTCTACAGGCACTTGCCAATTGTGCCTGCTAGTGGGCGCCCAGCCAACTGGTAGCAGAGCAGAGATTCGAACTCGGGGAGATCAGAATCCCAGCGCTGGTGTGCTAGCGGATTATCCTGAAAACATCAATTGTAAGCTGCACTTAAAAATGCTTTTATGCCTATTACGAGCACAAAGAGGGAAGAGGTGTCCACATACTTTTGGCTACATACTTAAAATACACAACCAAACAACCAAAATAAACATTGTAGCAGGTGTTACATTAAGCTGACATCATTCAACTTGATACATCGCATTATGTAGAAACCCTTAATGGTTCAAAGCTTGACCATGTAATATTGTTCCATGCCAGGTACTGTCTGGAGGGCAAACGAACATTCAGCAGTCGTCTGATACTAGAGAAGCACATCCGAGTCAGACATGGCATCCGAACTAAACAGCCTACAGAAAAACAGGTAAAAGGAGCTGTTCTGATTATTCTATAACAGACCCACTTCTATTGTAGCATCGGCTCATAGATTGGTGCACACAAGACCACAAAAACGCTTGTCTTGTATGTGCTGGCTAAGGCTTTTGAGAGTACCTTGGGCAGCAAAGGGACAATCAAATAGATCCAGGATTAAATCAAACCAAACTTCTCATTCGAAGCCCAGATAACCAAACTGAAGCTCCCTTATTCGGACACATAAAAAGAACCTATACACCTAAAACATTTATGCTTGGAAGTGTTAAAGGAAAAAGAGGAAAAGCACAGCCAGTAACAAAATTAGAGGAATCAATCATTCATTCATTCATTCAATTGTCTGTTTTACCGGTGATTCACTGGTGAAAAGTAGGAAACACCTCCAACTGCTTGCCAGTCCATCACAGGGCAATTAGACGAATAATAAATGATCCATTACAGTGGCGTAACTAGAAGCTCATGGGCCCCAGTGCAAAAAAGAATCTTGGGCCCCCTCATATATATATTTATAGCACCCGAACTTCAATGCTGGGGCCATACAGCGAGTCTCATATAAAAAACTATATAATGTTACATGTACAGTGTATCACAAAAGTGAGTACACCCCTCACATTTCTGCAAATATTTTTTTATATCTTTTCATGGGACAACACTATAGAAATAAAACTTGGATATAACTTAGAGTAGTCAGTGTACAACTTGTATAGCAGTGTAGATTTACTGTCTTCTGAAAATAACTCAACACACTAATTAATGTCTAAATGGCTGGCAACATAAGTGAGTACACCCCACAGTGAACATGTCCAAATTGTGCCCAAAGTGTCAATATTTTGTGTGACCACCATTATTATCCAGCACTGCCTTAACCCTCCTGGTCATGGAATTCACCAGAGCTGCACAGGTTGCTACTGGAATCCTCTTCCACTCCTCCATGATGACATCACGGAGCTGGTGGATGTTAGACACCTTGAACTCCTCCACCTTCCACTTGAGGATGCGCCACAGGTGCTCAATTGGGTTTAGTCCATCACCTTTACCTTCAGCTTCCTCAGCAAGGCAGTTGTCATCTTGGAGGTTGTGTTTGGGGTCGTTATCCTGTTGGAAAACTGCCATGAGGCCCAGTTTTCGAAGGGAGGGGATCATGCTCTGTTTCAGAATGTCACAGTACATGTTGGAATTCATGTTTCCCTCAATGAACTGCAGCTCCCCAGTGCCAGCAACACTCATGCAGCCCAAGACCATGATGCTACCACCACCATGCTTGACTGTAGGCAAGATACAGTTGTCTTGGTACTTCTCACCAGGGCGCCGCCACACATGCTGGACACCAAACAAGTTTATCTTGGTCTCGTCAGACCACAGGGCATTCCAGTAATCCATGTTCTTGGACTGCTTGTCTTCAGCAAACTGTTTGCTGGCTTTCTTGTGCGTCAGCTTCCTTCTGGGATGACGACCATGCAGACCGAGTTGATGCAGTGTGCGGCGTATGGCGTGAGCACTGACAGGCTGACCTCCCACGTCTTCAACCTCTGCAGCAATGCTGGCAGCACTCATGTGTCTATTTTTTAAAGCCAACCTCTGGATATGACGCCGAACACGTGGACTCAACTTCTTTGGTCGACCCTGGCGAAGCCTGTTCCGAGTGGAACCTGTCCTGGAAAACCGCTGTATGACCGTGGCCACCATGCTGTAGCTCAATTTCAGGGTGTTAGCAATCTTCTTATAGCCCAGGCCATCTTTGTGGAGAGCAACAATTCTATTTCTCACATCCTCAGAGAGTTCTTTGCCATGAGGTGCCATGTCGAATATCCAGTGGCCAGTATGAGAGAATTGTACCCAAAACACCAAATTTAACAGCCCTGCTCCCCATTTACACCTGGGACCTTGACACATGACACCAGGGAGGGACAACGACACATTTGGGCACAATTTGGACATGTTCACTGTGGGGTGTACTCACTTATGTTGCCAGCTATTTAGACATTAATGGCTGTGTGTTGAGTTATTTTCAGAAGACAGTAAATCTACACTGCTATACAAGCTGTACACTGACTACTCTAAGTTATATCCAAGTTTCATGTCTATAGTGTTGTCTCATGAAAAGATATAATGAAATATTTGCAGAAATGTGAGGGGTGTACTCACTTTTGTGATACACTGTTGTGGTGGAAAAGAACCCTTTTAATAAATACCTGGAAGACTGGATTATAAGTAGAAAAAGAGTTTTAATCTTATCTGCAGGCAAGGATCACACTGACAAGCCTTCATGTAGAAACCTCAGCAGTGCGATCCTGAGAAAGGGAATGATCCCCTTATATACATAGAGACAATTGTCCTTGTGTGACAGTGGGAAAGTTTACACATTGGCAGATGGTAACAGATGTTATTAAGGTAATAAACAGGAACTGTAATAAACAGGAACTACTACGGGATCTGTAAGTCGTAAAACCGTGAGCAACAGGATCTGTAGGTCACTTAATTGCAAGCAATGCGTTCTTTGTTATGCATTAAATAACATTTTCATTTACATTCCCTCCTGTTTGTCATATTATGACAATCAAATCAAATTAATAAAGTTGGTAAAGTTGGCAAAATCAGATAAAAACATATAAACAAAGTATTAACATAACAAGTAAAATAAAAATTACGAATTACATTGAATACATCTGTAATAGCATTTCTTTTAGGTTTAAGTTACTGCTTAATTAATATGCCATGTAAAATCACAAACAATCCACGTCCATATAAAACATGTCATCATGTGTTTTGTAGTCCTGATTTCTTGTCCATATGTTGTTGATGCAGTCTTGCCTATGCTGGAGCAGCAAGATTTTGCATGGGTCTTTAAATTAAGGACTGTACACAGTGTATCAGACAAGGTCCAAAAAAAATGATGATGATCACAACTAAAATTGGAATTTGATAGATGTGGAGCCAGCCATCCAAACCTGCCCCAAGTGTCCTTCAGTGTTTCTTCCTTGGTAAAACTATTGGTTAGCTGCTTAATGTTATTCAAGGCTTTAATATGACGGTGGCATCATTTGGGGGAACATAAGTACAACATTTATCTCCCACAACATGACATACCCCCCTTCCTTAGTCAAAAGCATGTCTAAAGCCATACTACTTTGTATAGCCGTCATCCTCAAAGCTGTAAGCTCTACCTTTCTACCTTCTTACACTCCATCTAAGGCCTGCATGGTGAAATTAGTAAATTACAACGATGTAATGCAGTCGTTTTGTTTCTGGAGTCTACTGGCTGAAACTGTTGTTTTTCTGCCTCCGGAATTCTTCTACAGTGGCTCGCGTGTAGCCAGGTGGCTCTGCCTGTCACTTTCACAGCCGTGTAGGTCGTCAGTTGGTTTTGCAATGGTCCAGTCCGCCTCTGTTTATTCCATTTCATCCTTCTGAAGTCTTTGATCATCACCCAATTTCATGGTTTCAAGTCATGCAGTGGCTTTGTTGCTGGTGTTGGAAAGGCTTCCTTACTTGCCTATGGATCATATTTAGAGCAGAAGACAGATTTGCACAATAATCGAGCATTTTGACATTACATTGGGATGTGTCTAATGGTGTGGGTTTATTTGACTCTATTCCTAGATTTGAAGGTCTCCCAAACAATTTAATATGGGCTTGATCTATGTTTTGATCCTCCCCCATTCCCAATTGCATGAGCATCAGGGGCAATACCTTACAGGTTTGTTCCAGCATAGCACTTAGTGAGCTTGTTTATTTGGGTCCCATTTTGTCTTTTCACAGCTCCACTGCTGGCTAGAATCCCCTGTCGATAGATGATTTCCTTCACCAGTGTTTTGCTTAAGTTTCTGAATTTTTGCTGTTGATAATGGTTTAATCCATTTGGAGAACATGTCTAAATTCACCAAGCAGTATTTTGTCTTCACTGAGTGATAATTAAATGAAATTCATCTACAGGTGATTGAAACATTTATTTGAAGCAGGGTATGCAGCCTGTTCCATCACTTGGCCTTTGACAGTGTTGTTACAAAACTGTAGACAAAATATTTGTGCAAAAAAAAGTAGAGGCTCTAGTGAACCCATGTTTTCTAAGAAATGCACTAATCCCCCCTTTTTTACACATGGTGCTTTCCATGGGTAAATTTTGAACAAATACTTAGGTATTTGGGAGATACTGTTTACCATCAGCGCTAGACCACACACCACCAGAGACAACACCACCTGCTTTTCACCTCTCTGCCTTTTCATTGGAAGTAGCTCGTTATTGGATTTTAGGAACCTGAAAAATAGTTTGGTGTTAGAATCATGTACAACAGACAAAACATTCGTATATGGTATTTTAGCAGCAGCTTCCACTTTGCCTCTACCCTGTGAAACAAAATCAAACATGTTAGTATAAACTCCACACTTATGAACAGCACCCTGTTTTGGAGGTAGATAGCATCAAGCAACTGTGAAGCCAAAGAGTTGTGAGCACTGTGGTTATCAGAGCTAAAAAACAAAAAAAACATTTGTCTCCAACTTTCCTACTGTCTATGTAATTGATAAGGTTTTGCCTTCCACAAAATTTACAAACTTCAATTAAGAATAATATAATATTAAGTAACCACATCATGAATGTAACAACATCATGAACAATGACCAATATAATGCTCGCTTGTCTCTTGCCAGTTTCAGGGTTGCGAGAAGCTGATACAGCAACAATCAATTCCAGTTTAGGATTAATGTGAGGTTTCCAGCAGATCTGGCCTGGGGGAGGAAAGCTTATTAGTTATTAAGTTCATCATCCTCTTCTGCGTACAACCTAGTAGCTAGATTCAAGACAGTGTACCATTTATGGTAATGTTAATCATTCCAAAAAAAACCCATTAATTGTAACAATTAAAAAAAATAAAAAATAAAAAAAGTCCAGGGGTCTTCGTCTGTCACCGTACTTCTGGAGCAAAACTACCATCCACAGTCTGGGTGAAGGTCTAGATGGGTCAGACAGTCAAAGTGTAGGTGTAGTGTGCAAGCATAATTTTAAGTCAACAAAAGCCTGCACAGTCCATCTTCTGTCCACTTGACTTACTGTGTGCAGTGAGGCCTTGTCCATGAGCAATTTCTCTCAGTGGTGCCTCCAACATCTAATAATTAGGGGATAAAGGTTCTACGCTATGACATGCCCAAAAAGATAGCGCTTGCTTGTTAGTAACATGTTTAGGCATATGCATGTTTAGGAATCTTCTTAATGGCAGCAATGTGATCAGGTAAAATAGTCTGATGCTGAAATATCATGCCAATACCCCATGACAATTACCTGTTTTTTGACTAATTCTAATTTAGACAAACTAGCTTTGTGGCCCTCTTTAACGAGGTGCTGCAGCTGTACCACTGTGTCATCCTAGCACTGTTATTTATTCATTTATTTATTATGACTTTCTCGAATCATGAGATTATCAGCATACTGCAGTAAGGCTTACCCTGGTGTAAAATTTAATGAGCTCAAAGTATTCTTCAACACTTGATTGTAGATGGTTGGAGATTCACCAAAAACCCTGGCCTAGTCTGGAGGATACTTACTATCCTGTGGTACTTGACTCAAAATTGTGTATAGCTCTAGGTATTACTGCTATATTAACTGCCTAAAGGTTTTTGACAAATCTCCAGTCATCTGGTTGTGGCGGACGTCTCGCCTTTTCCACCAAAAAAAAAAAATAAATAAAAACAAAAAAAAATAGGGGTCCGGACCGATGAATTGAGACAAGGCACAATGACACTTGTCTATAAAAGAAACTTAAACCTTGGTGTTATCCCTTTGAATGCTTTAGTCTTTAATAAGTACTGCATTTGAAAAGAACAATAATCAGGCTAATTCAGAGGTTTAATTCTCACAGCCTCTGCCCCCTATATCAATTCAACAACATTTTTCCCTTAGCCCACAAATGGCTTGGCACCTCTGCCAACCTTGGTTGTAGGTGTGTATACAACAGACCTAGCGAGGGGGTGCAAGTGAGAATCCCCACAGTTCTTAACTTAAATTGTTCTAATCGCATGCACAGTAATTAAAAGCCTTTTTCCCAACTCTTGTTGGATTTTTACCCGCTCTGATTAATAAATTAAACAAGTGTAGGATCAGTGGTTAATTCCCACTTGTTTGACTTGTTGGCCCTACAAAACTCAGGGCCCAATTCTTGCCATTTGCCATGCTTAGGTTTTGCTAGTGGAACATGCGGCACGGAACCTAATACATTAAACAAATTTTGTTGACAACAATTTCCAGAACAGAGCAAAGAACATTCGGAGAGTTTGACAGAGCAAGCTACATTAGTTTCAGACCAATAGATGTTTTCCAGAAACAATGTTTCCTCAGGGCATCTTCTGTACCACCTTGTCTCAAAATCTACATCTGGTCCTTCACTAATATGTGCTGTGCAGTGCAACTCATTCAAAGACATAAAAACAACTTCCTTGCTGCTAACAAACTCCTTAGCCAGAGTTACAAGATAGTCAGTGACTTTAGTTACTTCATCAGGGATCTGCCATTCATAACAGTGAAATGGAATATTTTGATCATACTTGACACATGTCAATTCATGATCAACATATGACTTATCAGATATAGTAATTCCCTTCGGGGTAGAGACAAGAGTGACCCCTAGGGTACACATCAAGTCTCTTCCCATTAAATTTATTGGGCTATACTAAGGAGATGAGAAACTGATGTAAAAATTTCTGTCCTGCATTCCCTACGCACTCAAGTGGCTTAGAAAAATGTTCTGTGATTGAATGACCCGTGGAACTTATCGTGTGAACTGATCTGGAACTAAGTGTAGGTTTAGGACATAATGCATTCTGTCTAATTACTGAATGTGTAGCTCCGGAATCTACTAGAAAGGTTAAGTTGGTATCTTGAACTATTAAATCAATACATGGTAGCTCAGTGAAGGGGTAGGTTGAGTATTTCACATACAGGGTACAACTTTTGTGCGTGTTTAGGGTGTGTTGTTTTGTACTTATCTGTTCCCTGTGCTGGTCCCCTTCACTGGTCTCCGCCCCTCAGTCTGCTTCAGGATACGTGATCTGGTCAGCTTCTATGTCCTGGTTTAAGCAGTCTCTAGCAAAATGTCCTTTCTTGCCACAGTTATAACATACTGTGTCTGGGTTGGCCTTGAAAACTCGACCAGGCCGTCCTCCACGTCTTGTTCCTCGCCCTTGACCACGTCCTCGTCCTCTGTTTACTCCTTGGAACATGGTGAGACTAGCTGCATGCAGGTCTTTGCTTCTTTTCTCTGTTTTTCTTTTTTCCCTTTCACGAACGATTTTCTCAGCATGGGTAGCATGTGCTTCAATAAGACTCAGTTTGCCTGAATCCCAAGTGATACAAATGTTCTTGACCATAGTTTGAATGTCCGGTTTTAGTCCATTTAGGAAGCTGTTTCTTAAGTGTGCTTCCCATGCAGTGATTTCAGCATCATTGATGTTGTTAGGTGGTTGAAGTCCACTGTTAGTATTGTGAACATTTGTGAGTCTTGTAAGATAGTTGTGTACAGACTCATCTTCATTTTGTTTGCAAGCAGCAATTTTGGTCATGTCCATTCTTAATGGAAAACTCTCCTTTAGTCTAGTCAACAGCTGGATAATGTATCCACGATATGTATTATTCACGTCTCTGTCCCATTCTGAGTGCTCCATTCTAACATCCGTTTCTGGAAATCCTGCTGCTGCACGTGACCAATCATTGCCCATTTTGGCCATTAGGAGGCGTCTGAGCTCAGTAGTAGTTGGTCTGAATTCTTTGCAGAAGATCAACAGTTCATCAGCAAACTTGTTACCTCCCACCTCTCTGACGTTTGGTAGGTGTGTCATGGCCTCTTTGATGTCAGCTATGGTCCATGGGCGGTGTACCAGCAATATGCCTTCGGCTCCGGCGACTTCCACCATTGGCATTTGTGTCACAGCATGTGCTTGCCTTTCTTTGTCTGGTCGAACTGGTGACGATTGTTCTTGATTTGCATCATGTCTGTAGAGTCTGCCTGTTCTGGTGTGATGTGGAGACACCTCGTCCACATGGGCAAGGGTTGTTGGTTCGTGGTATGGGGGAGGAGCTGTTGGTTGAGGAGTCAAGTTTGGATAGAGATGTGATGTACTGGAGGTGATTGCTCTTCTTCCTCCTTCTGATCCTCCTCTCTCTGTCTGGCTGTCTTGCACGTCCTGTTGCTGCTGAAGCTGTTCAGAAGGGTTCCTTTGCTGGGGGCGGAGTCCAGGTCAGGGGTAGCCTGCATTTTAACACACAGAGACAGATGAATTTTTTCCTGCCTGCTCTACATTTTTTCTTGCCCTTATGTAGGCTTCTCTTTCCCACTCTGCAAATGCTTTCCAATTTACTACAAGTTTTTTCTTTCCCTTCTTGCTACTCTTGTATTCTCTTTCTTTTTGTTCAAGCTTTTCTTTCAATATTTCTAATTGTCTTTCACTAAAACTTCCCTTCTCTGGAAATCCACATTCTGTTATCCAATAACTTATTTGACTTACACTATCTAGTCCATAATTGACACGCATAAATTGTATATTAGGACTATCATAAGTGTTATCACATGCAGAATGTTTTTTGCTCTTGGTCTGGCCCATTTTTATTTATTTATTTATTATTTATTTTTTATTTTTTTATTTATTTTATTTTTTATTTTATGTAAAGAGTTAAAATTTTGAATTACTCAGTTATTACGTTACACGATATATGACCATTTAACAGGTTTTAGTGGTCTCCAACCAAAAGATAATATTTTCCAAAAATAATATACCTTAGAATGGCAAATGGCAAGTCACCAAAAGTTACAAAAACACACACGGCAATTGCTACATACACACAACACACACATACAACGATTAATACGAACATATAACACACATTCTCAAATCTACTAAGAATCCAGTCTTTTAGTTTGTGCAAGTGCTGTCTATACGCCCCGAGCTAAAGCGCGCGCCTCACAGCCACAACACGTCACGAATACTACTTGCCAACCCGTTCACAAGTTGCAGGTCCCAGACCATGCATTCAATTAAACACCCAGTGTTTAACTTATTCGCCGTTGCCCTGCTAAGTTACATTCGTCAACGTAAATCCAAGTTTTATCGAGAAACTTTGGTCAAAAATCCCATTTAGTCGAGAGACGGGAAGTCTCGACCCCGAAAACCCAGTTTTCGGTAAGCTTCTAGGGGACAACGTATACACACAGTTCCACAAAACTACTTAAATCACTATTCCATTACAGAATTACTACTAAAACAAAGAAGGGTTCTCTCTCACCTGTATGAGTATGGACAGTAGCGCAGGGCAGACCATTGACGATCAGAAAATACTTCCTTTTGTCTCTAAAAAACGAGGTAAAAAGGATGAAGTGTAAGGTCTCCACGAGCGTCCTCAAGTATGTCTGTCTGTCAGGTCAAACCCAAACGAACTGGCCATCTGGGGTGCCAAATTGTGGTGGAAAAGAACCCTTTTAATAAATACCTGGAAGACTGGATTATAAGTAGAAAAAGAGTTTTAATCTTATCTGCAGGCAAGGAACACACTGACAAGCCTTCATGTAGAAACCTCAGCAGTGCGATCCTGAGAAAGGGAATGATCCCCTTATATACATAGAGACAATTGTCCTTGTGTGACAGTGGGAAAGTTTACACATTGGCAGATGGTAACAGATGTTATTAAGGTAATAAACAGGAACTGTAATAAACAGGAACTACTACGGGATCTGTAAGTCGTAAAACCGTGAGCAACAGGATCTGTAGGTCACTTAATTGCAAGCAATGCGTTCTTTGTTATGCATTAAATAACATTTTCATTTACACTGTATATACACATGTATAAACCGGGTGCTGCATTCTGATTGGCTGAGCTGAATGTCACCCACATATCGCCACTACAATAGTGTAATTTAATAATATAATATTTGCCGAGTGCAGCCAATGGGGGTTGAGTTCATGTCGTGGAGGGCCCCCCTCCGCCATGGGCCCCAGTGCACCTGCACCCCCCCCCGGTAGTTACGCCCCTGAGCCATTAAAACCCAAACAGACAACATAATATTGTGAATAATAATAATTATTATTTATAGTTATTTATAGGCAAGGTCTAATGTCACATGATCATCGTCATTTAACATATTAGCAGTTTTGTATAACAGAATATCTCAAAATACATTGCAACTATACCAAATATTCACTGGCATAGTCCCTACCCAATTCCTATTCATTACTTCATTATCACTCAAAACCATAATACCATCCTCCCCCTGTGTGATATCATAAACCCCCAAATAATCATGGACCTAGCAAAAAAAAAAAAAGTTAATGACCAGGTAACTGTTCCTAATGTACAGTTGCAGCCTAAAGGATAATATACTGGACTAGTAATCAAAAGGCTGCTGGTTCAAGCACCACCTTTTGGGCCTTTAGGCAAGGCCCTTAACTCAGTACTGTTAGTCGCTTCGAATAAAAGCGCCTGCTAAATGTCAAAACTTATCTGTGAGAATTCCTAAATATAAAAGAAGTCTACCTAACACACACTATCATATACACCGACAAGGCATAACATTATGACCACTGACAGGTATAACACTGATTATCTATTTATCACGGCGCCTGTTAGTGGGTGGGATATATTAGGCAGCAAGTGAACATTTTATCCTCAAAGTTGATGTGTTAGAAGCAGGAAAAATGAACAAGCGTAAGGATTTGAGCGAGTTTTACAAGGGCCAAATTGTGATGGCTAGACGAGTGGTCCGATCTAACAGACGAGCTACTGTAACTCAAAATGCTGAAGAAGTTAATGCTGGTTCTGATAGAAAGATATCAGAATACACAGTGCATCACAGTTGCAGGGCTGTTTTGGTGTGATCAGTGTATACAGATGGATCCAAGACACCAAACCAAGTTGCAGCAGCAACTGTAACTGAACGATTCTCAAGCTCAGTGGTTAAGGCACTGGACTAGTAAACAAACACACGGTTGCAGGTTTAAGCAAGATCCTTAACCCTCTATTGCTTAGATTATGTACAGTCACAATTGTAAGTCACTAAATGCCGTAAATGTAAATACTTATGGCCTGAAAATAATTGAGAAATAATTATTATCTCAATAACATCCAACAATAATTAACATACTGGACACAACTAAAAAACTAACCAGAAAAAAAACATAAAGCTATATCAGATCCTAGGACACAGTGGACTCTCAGTGGAAAATTGGCAAGGCACGCTCCATAGATTCCATACTTTGCAATCTGATGAATTACCTTCCTGCCATGAGCAGTACCGGTGTCTAAACATGAGTTCAATCTCCAAAAAAACTTATAAGCAAGGGTAATGTTACACTTAAAATATGTAACATGTTCAATATTGTTTTTCTCAGACCACTCCCAACACAAGAAAACGTACAGCCCCCAGCGATGGAGCAGGGAGCTCTTCCGAGGTCGACTACGAAGGTGGAGCTCCTTCTGCGTGGGCAGGAGCAGATGCACCCGACACCGGAGGGGAGGACACGGCGAGCCCGGCAAAACGAACACGTTCACGGGAGAAGGAAGATGAAGCGGAAGAGGAGGAGGGCATCTTCCGCTGTGCGCCATGCGGCTACAGCACGACGGACCAGGCCGAGTTCCAGCACCACATTCCCAGGCACCGCGACAGCGAGTCGTCCCTGCAGTGCCTGCAGTGCGGAGCCTGCTTCGCCTCGGCCGGCTCGCTGAGCCGCCACCGCTTCATCACTCACCGCTTACGGCACGAGCAGCAGGACAGCGGCCACACGGCGCACGCGGCCAAGGGCGGAGAGGAGGAGAAGGGGGACGAAGAGGGGGAGGGGAACATGAGCTGCAGAGTGTGCAAACGGCGCTTCGACAAGGCCTCGGACCTCAACACGCACTTCCGCACTCACGGCATGGCCTTCATTAACGCTCACAAAACGGACAAAGTCGTGTGAGTACAGAACGCTACAAATGGAGAGGAAGGTCGCTAAAGGTGAACTGATCTTTTTTTATGGCTCATGTATTGGCAATAAGAAAGTTGATAGGTTACAAACTGATGCCTGAGAATTTATTCATTCTTTATCCGTCTTTATACTTCATTGTATGACTGAATACCAATTCACACACCTGCAAAGCTATATCATACTGCATTATATTAAACACACACGATTTACTTATTAATACACTAAGGCCCTGATTTACTAACCCTGCGTTCCAGGTTGCAGGAACCGTTACTGTTGTTGTAGCTGACAGTGGCCAAAATGTACTCTGTTCTGTACAACTTGTACAAATCCCTGTATCACTACTATGTAAAATACAATATAATGTTAATAAAACCCACAAACTAAGCATTAATAGGCTTTTTTTAATGAATGCCAACACTAAAAAATTAAATTAAGGGCGGAGATTCCAGGAGCATTAAACACTCAGTCATCAAAGGTCTGCTTTGATGTACGTAGATAAAAAAAATCCACTTGTTAAAATTCAGCTTCTTGTGCTGTTTGTCCCTTGCCATAATTGTTGCTTAGCTGCAGTTGTACCCTATTGGATAAGGTACTGGAGTAATCGAAAGGATGCTGGTTCAAAACCAATCACTTCCAGGTTGTCACTGTTGGGCCCTTGAGCAAGGTCCTTAACCTTCAATTGCTTAGACAGTATACTGTCACAGTACACAGATAAAAGTGTCTGCTAAATGCCGTTGCAGTTGTAGCCTAGTAATCGAAAAGTCGCTGGTTCAAGACCCACTACTGCCAGGTTGTCACTGTTGGGCCCTTGAGCAAGGCCCTTAACCTTCAATTGCTTAGACAGTATACTGTCACAGTACACAGATAAAAGTGTCTGCTAAATGCCGTTGTAGTTGTAGCCTAGTGGTTAAGGTACTGGACTAGTAACCGAAAGGACGCTGGTTCAAAACCCATCACTTCCAGGTTGCCACCTTTGGGCCCTTGAGCAAGGCCCTTAATCCTTAATTGATATACAGTGTACTGTCACAGTACACAGATAAAAGTGTCTGCTAAATGCCGTTGCAGTTGTAGCCTAGTGGTTTAAGGTACTGGACTAGTAATCAAAAGGACGCTGGTTCAAGACCCACCACTGCCAGGTTGCCACAGTTGGGCCCTTGAGCAAGGCCCTTAACCCTTAATTGCTTAGACAGTATACTGTCACATTACTGTAAGTCGCTTTGGAGGTACTGGACTAGTAATCGAAAGGACGCTGGTTCAAGACCCACCACTGCCAGGTTGCCACTGTTGGGCCCTTGAGCAAGGCCCTTAAACCTTAATTGCTTAGACAGTATACTGTCACAGTACTGTAAGTCGCTTTGGATAAGAGTGTCTGCTTAAAGCCGAAAATGTAATCTGAATCCGGGTTAATGCTTGCATGCATAAAAAAAGCGCATTCATAATAATACAAGCAATAAATGCTGTTAAGTAGGGACAGAGGTAGCCTAAGTGGGGAGTTTTGGGCTGTCAATCCATAGGTTGAGAGTTTGAATCTCAGCTCTGCCATGCAGCCAGTGTTGGGCCCCTGAGCAAGGCCGCTTAACCCTCTCGGCTCTAGGGGTGCCACACAATGGCTGACCCTGCGCTCTGACCCCAGCTTTCAAACGAGCTATGATACGTGAAAAAAGAATTTCGTTGTACTGTACACCTGTATATGTATAAATGACAAATAAAGGCATTCATTCATTCATTCTGACCTCTGGCAGCCGTATGTATAGGGTCCATCTTGTTGTTGGCTGTCCTCTTCCTCTTTTACCTTCAGCTCTTCCAAGCATTAATGTCCTTTCCAATGGATTGCTCACTCATAGCGTCTAATAAAACAGAGCTTCAGTTTGGTTATTTGGTACTAATCAGATGCGCAGGTTGCACAATGGAGTGCTAGAAAGTAAAAAATGAATTACTTGGCATTCTCAGCTGCTGAGTATTTATCTGGAAAGCAAAACAAGCATCATTTAAAAAACTAGAGGCAGAATTACATAGGTCTGTTTTTCCATTATAAATGTTATCTGATTGCGGTCATGGACACACACATGTATATACACCGATCAGCCATAACATTAAAACCACCTCCTTGTTTCTACACACACTGTCCATTTTATTAGCTCCACTTACCATATAGAAGCACTTTGTAGTTCTACAATTACTGACTGTAGTCCATCAGTTTCTCTACATGCTTTTTTTTAGCCCCCTTTCATGCTGTTCTTCAATGGTCAGGACCCCCCACAGGACCACTACAGAGCAGGTATTATTTAGGTGGTGGATCATTCTCTTCTCAGCACTGCAGTGACAATGACATGGTGGTGGTCTGTTAGTATGAGTGGATAAGACCCAGCAGTGCTGCTGGAGTTTTTAAATAGTGTCCACTCACTGTCCACTCTATTAGACACTCCTACCTAATTGGTCCACCTTGTAAATGTAAAGTCAGAGACGATCGCTCATCTATTGCTGCTGTTTGAGTTGGTCATCTTCTAGACCTTCATCAGTGGTCACAGGACGCTGCTGTTGGCTGGATGTTTGTGCTTGGTGGACTATTCTCAGTCCAGCAGTGACAGCGCTGCTGTGTCTGATCCACTCATACCAGCACAACACACACTAACATACCACCACCATGTCAGTGTCACTGCAGTGCTGAGTATGATCCACCACCCAAATAATGCCTACTCTGTGTTCCTGTGAGAGTCCTGACCATTTTGGAACAGCATGAAAGGGGGCTAACAAAGCATGCAGAGATACAGATGGACTACAGTCAGTAAATGTAGAACTACAAAGTGCTTCTATGTGGTAAGTGGTGCTGATAAAATGGGCAAGGAGGTGGTTTTAATGTTATGGCTGATCAGTGTGTATATATACCAAATTTTATGGCAGGCATGTAGACAATTTGGATGTCTGGCAGCCAATTAACTGTATGCCATAGGTACCTAAATTTCTATTTTTTTTTTTTACCTTTAGAATCCAATTCTGCTCAGATTGTTTCAGTATTTGTTTCACATATATTAATGCGTCACTAACATAAGTATTTTAACATGCACACACACAATCCTGTTCATTTGAACACTTTACACAAGCACGACCAGTCCATGCGCTGTTCGGTCGCAATATTATATGATTTATTAACTGACTGTTAAACGGCAAAACATTGTTATTATTCTTGATTGTTATTTGTGCTTCCTGCTTTGCATTGTAAGATGTGAACATTCTGTGACATGTAAAAATCTTATTTGCTATATTGTAAATGAATCGCCTACAACTCGTATTCCCGCCACCTTTTAATGCTTTTATATGGCTTAAGCAAATTAATACTATTTATCTAATGTCTAATAATAAGTAAATCAGGGCCCAAATACATTAGCAATAATAAAACAGACATTCATTTTGATAAATCTGGACATATGATTGTATTAATTTGGCCAGACTAATAGCTACATATCTAATATTTTTTCGCATTATTAATGGACATCATGACCAAACACTACAGGGCAAAATAAACATCAGGCACAGTTTGATCCGTCTGATCAGTCACGGTCGGACTCAACAGAGCGTTCGGTGCAAAACATGGGTGCTAGTGAAGCGTTTTCCTATTTGTATAAAACACTGAGGTTTAGTAATAATTAATAACAATAACGTATCAGCATTGTATTATTGATATTTATTTATATGAATCGTTCATACTGATTGTGAGTCTGTTAGTCCTTTGATCGTTTTGTGAGACGAAAACCTGAAAAAATACGGACGTCGTTGCTGTGGATCGGTCAAGAACTTTTAAGGTCTGAAAGAGGATTCGTAAACTGTAAAATCATTTTAAGGTCTACAGACGGGATTCCAGCTCGAGGACGTTATGATGTGTATACAGTACATGCAGTGTGGTAAAGGCTTGCTCGGTTTTGTTTAGGAAATGTGAACAAGTTCAGTCTTTTCTATTTGTATTTGTTCTTTTATTCCTCTAGCTGACTTCAGATATCTATCACGTGAACTTTTTCTGACTGAGGAGCTTGGTGTATTTTTTATCAGTTTCTTGTAAAAATAAAACAGCAGACTTTAGGTGTGACTGATTGATGAAGCATTTTTACACACCGATGTGTTGTTTTTTTTTTCTTTACAAGTAGTCTTTTCTATCAACAGTGTATGTGCTTGTTAAACGCCACGTTTAAAAAAAACGGCATCATGGACAGTGTGATTATCCGAGACATCTGTGTGTGTGAATGTGTGTCTGACCGCCGTCATGTTCTTTACGTAAAGTTCAGATTATCTATCATGTGTGGTGAATGTGCATCTGCCTGCTTCACTGCCGAACACTCTGTGGCAATTATATGTTATTGTTTCTGAATAAAGTGGCAAATTGTTACAGTACAGCCGGTGTCCCTGTTTTTATCTGTTATCTGATGAATACATGATTACTGTTACAAACCGGGTTTATACACTGCCTGGCCAAAAAAAAAGGTCTCACACACACTAATATTTGGTTGGACCGCCTTTAGCTTTGATTACGGCATCGTTTCCACAAGCTTCTGCAATGTCACAACATTCATTTCTGTCCAGAGTTGCATTAATTTTTCTCCAAGATCTTGTATTGATGATGGGAGATTTGGACCACTGTGCAAAATCTTCTCAGCACATCGCAAATATTCTCAATGGGGTTCAGGTCTGGACTCTGTGGTGGCCAATCCATGTGTGAAAATGATGTCTCATGCTCCCTGAACCACTCTTTCACAGTTTGAGCCCGATGAATCCTGGCATTGTCATCTTGAGATATGCCCGTGCCATCAGGGAAGAAAAAATCCATTGATGGAATAACCTGGTGGTTCAGTATATTCAGGTAGTCAGCTGACCTCATTCTTTGGGCACATAACGTTGCTGAACCCAAACCTGACCAACTGCAGCAACCCCAGATCATAGCACTGCCCCCACAGGCTTGTACGGTAGGCACTAGGCATGATGGGTGCATCACTTCAGCCTCCTCTCTTCTTACCCTGATGTGCCCATCACTCTGGAACAGGATAAATCTGGACTCATCAGACCACATGACCTTCTTCCATTGCTCCAGATTCCAATCTTTATGCTCCCTAGCAAATTGAAGCCGTTTTTGCCGGTTAGCCTCACTGACAAGTGGTTTTCTTAAGGTTACACAGCTGTTTAGTCCCAATCCCTTGAGTTCCCTTCGCATTGTGTGTGTGGAAATGCTCTTACTTTCACTATTAAACATCTCCCTGAGTTCTACTGGAGTTTTTCTACCATTTGATTTCACCAAACGTTTAAGTGATCGCCGATCACGATCATTCAAGATTTTTTTCCGACCACATTCCTTCCTGGAAGATGATGTTTCCCCCACTGTCCATAAACTTTTTAATAATGCGTTGGATAATTCTTAACCTGATTTTAGTAGTTTCAGCTTCTCCTTAGATGTTTTCTCTGCTTGATGCATGCTAATAATTTGACCCTTCTGAAACAGATTAACATCTTTTCCACGACCACAGGATGAGTCTTTCGACATGGTTGTTTAACAAATGAGAAGCTACACACTGCATCAGTTAGGGTTAAATAACTTGTTGCCAGCTGAAACAATCACCCATGCAGTAATTATCCAATAAGAGGCTCTTACCTATTTGCTTAGTTAAATCCAGGTGGTGACCAGGCAGTGTATAAAGAGATCCAGCATCATTTAAAACTGCATAAAGATCCTAAAATGTCCTTTTGTTTCACGTCCTACTTGCTTTTAATTGCATTGAAATTTTGGAGGATTTTTTTGCAAAGTCAAATGTTTTAGAAGGCTGCTCTCGTATTTAAGGTTGGCTACAGCAGATCTGGTCCTTATACCAGACCTGGCACAGTTTTTATTTTATGCCGGATGCCTTTCCTGATGCCACCCTCATCCGATTTTGGGGCCAGCACCAGGAGCACATTAACAAGTGTACCTCCTAATAACTAGGCTGTTCTGGTTTCCACCCACATACTCAGACATTAGCCAGACATTAGTCGATCATTTCAGTGTAAACATACACTATATCGCCAAAAGTATTCACTCACCCATCCAAATCATTGAATTCAGGTGTTCCAATCACTTCCATGGTCACAGGTGTATAAAACCAAGCACCTAGGCATGCAGACTGCTTCTACAAACATTTGTAAAAGAATGGGTCGCTCTCAGGAGCTCAGTGAATTCGATCATGGTACCGTGATAGGATGCCACCTGTGCAACAAGTCCAGTCGTGAAATTTCCTCACTACTAAATATTCCACAGTGAACTGTAAGTGGTATTATAACAAAGTGGAAGCGAGTGGGAAGGACAGCAACTCAGCCACGTAAAATGACAGAGCGGGGTCAACAGATGTGCGAAGGAAGTAAGGTGGCCCTTCAGATTAGCTCAAGAACAGTGTGTAGAGAGCTTCATGGAATGGGTTTCCATGGCCGAGCAAGCTGCATCCAAGCCTTACATCACCAAGCGCAATGCAAAGCGTCGGATGCAGTGGTGCAAAGCACGCCGCCACTGGACTCTAGAGCAGTGGAGACGTGTTCTCTGAAGTGACGAATCACGCTTCTCTATCTGGCAATCCTATGGACGAGTCTGGGTTTGGCGGTTGCCAGGAGAACGGTATTTGTCTGACTGCATTGTGCCAAGTGTAAAATTTGGTAGAGGGAGGATTATGGTGTGGGGTTGTTTTTTTTTGTTTGTTTTTTTGAGTTGGGCTCGGCCCCTTAGTTCCAGTGAAAGGAACTCTTAATACTTCAGCATACTAAGAGATTTTGGATAATTACAGATAAATGAATTCCTGCCAAATAAAGAAACAATTTTTGTAATGAGTTTGCCAGTTCTTGTTGGAAATCACAGCTTTGAGAAGGTCCAAGTTTCCTCATTTTGTAGCGAAAGCATGCTGTTAATTAACAATTTTGGGAATGGACCACTGGATTTAAGTGCAAACGGTTCTTCATTAACTCATATGCAGCTGTGTTTGGAATTGTGATTTAATGCATTAAGTCAAGCTCTTTTTCATGTGTTCACATAATAATGTCCACCAGCTGGACAGGGTGTGGACATTATAATGTGACTAAATCATAATTACAAACAGCTACACAGCTGAGTTTTACTATGTAGCAAGCATGGATGAATGGTATCAGCAAAGAGGTACACTTTACGGGATAGCAGCTAAAAGCCCCAAAAAGAACTTACCAATCACCCAACCCCACCAAATATTTCATGTTGTGAACAAAGATGCAAATCGTGGTAAGGCAACCATTTATTTATTTATTTATTTATTGGGATTTTAACGTCATGTTGTACACTTTGATTACATTTATGTCAGGACAGGTAGTTTCAGGTTACACATGATTTATTATATCTAGTTCACTTGGACAGTGTTAGCCTAGTGGATAGAGCTTTGGGTTACCAACTAGAAGGTTGTGGGTTTGAATTCCAGCCATTTGTAGGCCAACAGTGGTTTGAATCCCGGCTCTGCTGTGTAGCCACTGTAATACCAGAGTTGCTTTTACTATGTCATATCAAACAGTTCATCTCATTAAAGGAGCCATTAGGGAAGCACAGCGGCCTCACTCCATAGGAAACCGTGCCAGTCCAAGAACACCAGTGATGGAAGAAGATTCTGGACCATGGAATGCATTAACAGGTCTCCTATACCTTGAAACTCAATGTTTTTTTAAACTCAACAACCAAATGAGGTTGAGTTTCAAGGTACCACTGTATCTCTGTGCACAAATTCAAAGGCTTGCAATGAACCCTGACCTCAATGCCAATAAACACCTTTGAAATGAATGGAACGTTGCTCAATATCAATGCCCTTGGTTTTGAAATGGTATGTCCAACAAACAACAAACATGTGTATATGTATATATGACAAATACAACCCCTGGCAAAAATTATGGAATCACCACTCTTGGAAGATGTTCTTTCAATTGTTTAATTTTGTAGAAAAAAAAAGAAATCACAGACATGCCACAAAACTATCATTTCTCAAACTGTCAACCCTCTGGCATTAAGAAACAATAAAAAAAGAAACAAATATAATAGTTGTGGTCAGTCACAATTGCTTTTTTTTTTAGATCAAGTAGAGGAAAAAAATATGGAATCACTCAAATCTGAGGAAAAAATTATGGAATCATTAGAAAACACTGCACCATTATTACTTTGTTGCACCACCTCTGGCTTTTATAATGGTTTAAACTCTCTGAGGCATGGAGTTAACTAATGACAAACAGTATTCTTCATCAATCTGCCTTCAACTGTCTCTTGCTGTTGCCAGATCAGCTTTGCAGGTTGGAACCTTGTCATTGACCATTTTCTTCAATTTCCACCAGAGATTTTCAAATGGATTGAGATCCGGACTATTTGCAGGCCATGCCATTGACATTATATGTTTTCTTGAAGGAAAGTTATCACGTCCTTTGCCCTATGGCAAGATGCATTATCATCTTGAAAAATGAAGTCATCATCACCAAACATCCTTTCAACTGATGGAATAAGAAAAGCGTCCAAAATTTCAATGTGGACTTTGGCATTTATTGAAGACCATCTCCCCTGTGCCTTTACCCGACATGCAGGCCCATATCATCAACAACTGTGGAAATTAACATGTTTTCTTTAGGCAGTTATCTTCATAAATTTCATTGGACAGACACCAAACAAAAGTTCCAGCATCATCACCTTGCCCAATGCAGATTCGCGATTCATCACTGAAGATCACTTTTATCCAGTCACCCACAGTCCACGATTGCTTTTCTTTAGCCTACTTTAACCTTGTTCTTTTCTTTTTAGGTGTTCATGATGGCTTTTGTTTGGCTTTTCTGTATGTAAATCCCATTTCTTTTAGGTGATTTCTTACAGTTCAGTCACAGACATTGACTCCACTTTCCGGCCACTTGTTTCTCATTTGTTTTGTTGTGCATTTTCTGTTTTCAAGACATATTGCTTTAAGTTTTCTATCTTGATGCTTTGATGTCTTACTTGGTCTACCAGTATGCTTCCCTTTTACAACCTTCCCATTTTGTTTGTACTTGGTCCAGATTTTAAACACAGCTTACTGGGAACAACCAACATCTTTTGCGACATTCCACAATGATTTATCTTCTTGAAGGAGTTTTATAATCCTCTCATTTGTTTCAACTGACATATCTTGTGTTGGAACCATGATTCATGACAATCTGCTTTGTGCAACAGCTCTCCGAGGTGTGAGCACTCTTTTTAAACTGAAGAATAATTAGCAAATCTAATCTGCTGCAGATGTTTTGTTTTTAAACTGCAAATTAGAGTGATTCCATAATTTTTTCCTCAGATTTGAGTGATTCCATATTTTTTTCCTCTACTTGATCTAAAAAAAGCAATTGTGACTGACCACAACTATTATATTTGTTTCTTTTTTTTATTGTTTCTTAATGCCAGAAGGTTGACATTTTGAAAAATGATAGTTTTGTGGCATGTCTGTGATTTATTTTTTTTCTACAAAATTAAACAATTGACAGAACATCTTCCAAGAGTGGTGATTCCATAATTTTTGCCAGGGGTTGTAAAGGCATACCAAACACAGTATCACCTAACTACATGTCTTAGAAGGAAACATACACAGACTTGTGGAGACCAAACCCACACAGACACTGGGAGACCATGCAAACTCCACTCCGAAAGGATCCAGACCGCTCCCACCTGGGAATCGAACCCAAATGTAGTGTAACAACGGCACATACAAACTTGCCCAGTGTTGATAGATCATAAATTCTAAATTCTTTGTGTAAAAACCTAAACCTGCTTAGGATTAATAAGTAAGGAAGTGAAAAATGAGTTACAAGTTGGGTCCATGACGTGCTTTACATCTAACTACTGTTAAACTCCAGCGTTATGTACTCAAAGAATTAATAAAAGAATTCAGCCCAAATTTAACACAAAATCTATGCACCGTCTTTGGTTTCACCAAGTCACTAATTTCAGAGGCTTATTATAAAAGGACGCTCACATTGCCTGCTCGTTCATTACTTTGGTAAGCCCATTGGGTCTTTCAGACTCCTGTTGTGCCACATCCAGTTCCAAGTCCTTCAGGTTGTCGATAATCTTGGTCAGTTCTGGTTCAGGGTGGTGGACGCCAATCAGCAGTTCATAAATCAGTGAGCCGACAAGGCCACCAAGAGAGGTAGCCACCAACGGGATCCACCACCATCCACCCCCAGCTCTGCGACAGAGGAAACTCGTCTTTAGACATGATTTATCGATTCGGAGGTGCGCATTCACGCAGCATCAAGTGCTTTGGTTGTAATGGTTCTTCATTCTTAAAGCTAGATAGGGTCAAAGGGTCTTTCTTCCACAACCATTACTAAATGGTTAAAAAAATCAATCATACAACAAACTCATGGCAACAGGCCCTTTCCTGAAATGTACAGCGGTACCTTGTAACTCAATGTCCCCTAAACGAGAAATTTGTACCCTTAAACTTGACATGCGTGCGATGTAAACAAAGGGGTAAGTGCAAGGGTGCATTCACATGAGAAGCGTGCATGAGAAAACTGCCACAGTGGTGCGATAAAACATCAAAGTGCAATATAATTACACTGATCAGCCATAACGTTAAAACCACCTCCTTGTTTCTACACTCACTGTCCATTTTATCAGCTCCACTTGCCATATAGGAGCACTTTGTAGTTCTACAATTACTGACTGTAGTCCATCTGTTTCTCTACATACTTTTTTAGCCTGCCTTCACCCTGTTCTTCAACGGTCAGGACCCCCACAGGACCACTACAGAGCAGGTATTATTTAGGTGATGGATCATTCTCAGCACTGCAGTGACACTGACATGGTGGTGGTGTGTTAGTGTGTGTTGTGCTGGTATGAGTGGATCAGACACAGCAGCGCTGCTGGAGTTTTTAAATAGTGTCCACTCACTGTCCACTCTGTTAGACACTCCTACCTAGTTGGTCCACCTTGTAGATGTAAAGTCAGAGACGATCGCTCATCTATTGCTGCTGTTTGAGTTGCTCATCTTCTAGACCTTCATCAGTGGTCACAGGACGCTGCCCATGGGGCGCTGTTGGCTGGATATTTTTGAGAGAGGTGTTTAAAACCTCCACCAGCATTGCTATGACCAGTGATGAACGTCTAGAAGATGACCAACTCAAACAGCATTTTAAATCGATGCATCATTTTTGAAACTATGTTTATAAAAGATCCCTTTTAATTTCTACGTCTCCAGTCATATAACCGTTCATATGATTTCCCCCAGCACTTCTTGTTGCGTACTACACAGCAGCACTAGCGCAATGTTGCACGTCTATATTGTTTCATTAAGCTTCTTAATCGCGAGATCTTGTATTACTGTATATCCTAGCGAGTTCAGTTTAGGGCGCATTCACTTGAATGCGCTGCGCACTTTTGCTGCATTGGGCTCACGATTTTTGGGGTTGCCGCGGCGCTCAAAGCGCAAAAAGCTTCTCGTGTGAATGCGCCCTAAAGCTTACCACTTTGTTTACATCGCTTAGAATTGTAAGTAAGTTTTGAGTGATAGTGTAGGTTAGAATCTGGGCTCATTCTGTCGTTACTGTACGCTGGACTTAATGAGACGTGCCTACCTCTAACTATTTTATTTCTGCTATAAGTTTAAGCACATTGCTTTGTGTACAGAATGCCATAAACACATGCTGCACTTTGTTTAATATGGAGCACTTGAGAATTTAATAATATGGACATAAACCCTGTTTACATTTAGTTTTGTGCCATATTATTATTATGAATTGACTAATCTGTAAAATAGTCTATAGAATAATCAATAGAAAAATAGTCGTTAGTGGCAGCCCTAATTGTATTCATTCCCAGTTCTAAAAGCTTCTGCTTTGTGTTAATGTGAATTATTGATGATTTTTTAATTATACTGTTTTAACCTGAGCTTTGAGATTAAAAATTGTCCTGTCAAACCCATGAATGTCAAATTTTAACTTTAAAAAAAGATAGAAAGTGCTTTATTGCTGGGGTGCCATTGAAATGCTCCTTTAGCCACAATATTGATTCCTTAGTCTTAAGGTTCTTCGCTAGCCTTAGCAATTAATGAAGTAAAATCCACGGAGGTTCCTAAAAGTCAATTTTCCATAGACCTACAGCTGAAATCAAAGTATCAGTCATGGCAGTCTTGGGATTTTATACTGACCTTAAAGCTGTTGTAAAGTCAATGTCATAAATTAATGATTGTTCTGAAATGAATAGGATTCTACCCAGGATTAATATGATACTCGTAATTAAATGTTCAGTGAGTGTTAAGTGTAGCAGATTTTGACAAGTGTGTGTCTAACAGTCCTACCTGAACACCTCATCTCCCCAGCCGGCCATATAGGTGAAGATTCGCGGGCCGAGGTCCCGCGCTGGGTTTATGGAATAGCCGCTGTTCGATCCCATGGACACACCGATTACCAACACTACAGCTCCTACCAGCACAGGTTCCATCCCAGGAGGGGCGGGGGAGTTACGGCTGTCGCCCAGCGCCAGAACACACACCAGTAGAGCCGCCGTTCCAATCACCTGAGGAGCATGATTAGTGTGAATCATTCCATGTGGTGTAAATAAATCAGTCATTGGACTCTGGTGTAGTTTTAAATACACACCAATAGTTTGTTTGTTTATTAGGATTTTAACATCATGTTTTACACTTTGGTTACATTTAGGAATGGTAGTTACTCATTACACAAGATTCATCACTTCTCAAGGTTATATTGAACCTTTGTGTGAAGTTTGCATGTTCTCCCTGTGTCCACGTGGGTTTCCTCCGGGAGCTCCGGTTTCCTCCCACAGTCCAAAGACAAATTTGGACTGTCTTGGAAAGACAAAGTCTTGGAAAAATTAGTATCTCCAGTTCACCTCACTTGCATGTCTTTGGACTGTGGGAGTCTTGGAAAAATTAGTATCTCCAGTTCACCTCACTTGCATGTCTTTGGACTGTGGGAGTCTTGGAAAAATTAGTATCTCCAGTTCACCTCACTTGCATGTCTTTGGACTGTGGGAGGAAACCGGAGCTCCCGGAGGAAACCCACGTGGACACAGGGAGAACATGCAAACTTCACACAGAAAGGACCCGGACTGCCCCACCTGGGGATCAAACCCAGGACCTTCTTGCTGTGAGGCAACAGTGCTACCCACTTGGCCACCGTGCTGCCCCACACCAATAGTACCAATAGTGAGTGAATTGTATTTGGTCCTGATTTTACAAGCTTCTGCCAAATGCGTTATTGTTAATTACTGACGATCTTTTAATAATAATTCATATATGAGTATAATCTGATAAGATTGATTACAGCCAGATTTAAGACTAATAATTCTTCTGTTTTCCTGCATTATTCTGTTTAATTTTGACTTAAAAAAAAGAAAAAAGTGCTTCATTGCTAGGGTGCACCTTCCATGTGGTGTACACTGATCAACCATAACATTAAAACCACCTCATTGTTTCTACACTCACTGTCCATTTTATCAGCTCCACTTACCATATAGAAGCACTTTGTAGTTCTACAATTACTGACTGTAGTCTCATTTCATGCTGTTCTTCAATGGTCAGGACCCTCACAGGACCACCACAGAGCAGGTATTATTTGGGTGGTGGATCATTCTCAGCACTGCAGTGACACTGACATGGTGGTGGTGTGTTAGTGTGTGTTGTGCTGGTATGAGTGGATAAGACACAGCAGCACTGCTGGAGTTCTTAACACCTCACTGTCACTGCTGGACTGAGAATAGTCCACCAACCAAAAATATCCAGCCAACAGCGCCCCATGGGCAGCGTCCTATGATCACAGATGAAGGTCTAGTACAGGGGTGCACAACTTTTTACCAAGGGCCGATTTCACATAAACACCTAAACCAGAGGGCCACAAATTTCATTTTTACAGACCTGTCTACGTGAATTTGTAATACAGTTCAGGCTGGGTGATATTGAGAAAAAAAAAAAAAATCTCGATTATTTTCAAATGTATTATCGATTCACGATTTGAATTTTTTTTTTTGTATAATGCAATTGAAAAAATTTTATTTAAAAGACTGCAGAAGTGCAAAAATAGTAACAGCACCACCTATAATTATCCTTTCAAGGAACTCAAACTTTATAACAGTAACGATTTAACAATAATTAACAATAATTTAAACAAAATCGAAATCTTAATTAGCTATATCCTTTATATAAAAAACTCACAAACAACTCACTTTAAATAATGTGCAGCAAAACCTCCCTACATTAAGAAAAGTGCAAAACTACAAAGTTCTTTACAGGTTTTTTAAAAGGAACTCGAGCCTGTTTACTGTTTCCACCATATAAATGAGTCTGTATCAGTATCTACACTGGGGGGACATCAAGTAATCACTCAGCTCAGCTTTGATTTTGTCCTCTTGTGACTGGGGGGTGGATGGAGGGGGAACGTTCTGCTTCTAACCGTATGGACAACAATTCCCATGAGCCCCCGGACTGTCACGTGACTATCACATATCCCCGGTCAGCCAATCCTGATCGTGCTCACCGTCTCCGGAGTTTTGATTCAGTTCAGCTGTGTTCAGTTCCATGCGCATCTTAATTAAACTCTTCTGTTTTAGTCTCATTATGAAGTTTTGACGATCGTGTTTGTGTCCTTATTTCTGAATCTAACCATTACCGTGTATGATCCTTGTTGTCTTCCGTTTCCTGCCTGTCTGTTTATCCTCTGGTTTTGGACTCTACCTGGATTTGTACACTGTTTTTGCCCATTTGATATTAAACTTTCCTTGATTTATATTCCGCGAGCGTCTGCTCAGTTTCTGCCTCGTGACATGTTGGTATTTTAATTAAAATATAAAGTATGTAAACAATCGCGATTGTCACATTTCTAACATCATGTGAAAACGTTAATTCTAACTAACAGAATTAATCGTGAAAATCGCACAGCCCTAAATACAGTTACATAAAATCAGGTAGTTAGAAGAAATGTGTTGGTCAGTGGAAGATACTGCAGCGTCTTTCTGACACCAACTGATTAATGTGGCAAGCACAGCAGACATGAGAGAACGCCATGGCCCGTTTAATAAAAAAAAAAATACTTGTATGTCCATTCAGGGTTAAATTTCATATGCTCGAGATCCACTTTTCTTTTTTTACTCGTACTTGGTTTGGACAAACACATGGTACAGCTGAAGTAACTTGTTTTACATAATTTACTTTTCAGTCGCAATTTCACGGAATTACCCGGTGAATTTAAAGTGACAGCATCATTTATTTAAAAATGCATCAGCACTTCATTTGCCGGGCCGGATCTGGCCCGCGGGCCGTATGTTGTGCACCCCTGGTCTAGTGGATGACCAACTCAAACAGCAGCAATAGATGAGCGATCGTCTCTGACTTTACATCTACAAAGTGGACCAACTAGGTAGGAGTGTCTAATAGAGTGGACAGTGAGTGGACACGGTATTTAAAAACTCCAGCAGTGCTGCTGTGTCTGATCCACTCATACCAGCACAACACACACTAACACACCACCACCATGTCACTGTCACTGCAGTGCTGAGAATGATCCACCACCTAAATAATATCTGCTCTGTGATGGTCTTGTGGTGGTCCTGACCATTGAAGAACAGGGAGAAAGCAGGCTAAAAAAGTATGTAGAGAAACAGGTGGACTACAGTCAGTAATTGTAGAACTACAAAGTGCTTCTGTATGGTAAGTGGAGCTGATAAAATGGACAGTGAGTGTAGAAACAAGGAGGTGGTTTCAATGTTGGGGCTGATCAGTTAGTCATTGAACTCTGGTGCAGTAGGAATGTCTTTATTGTAATGATGAAGTATGTTTCACCATCTAATGGGCCATTTTAAGTTCATACATTACTATAGTAGGTTCTGCTGTAGCATGGTAATACCCTGACCTCAACCCCTTCCAACACATTTAAAATGAAAGAAAAGTTAACTGTAAACCAGAGCTACTTTTATTTTCCATAAGACTCACCTGATCTACGATTCCTCCCCATACACTCAGGTATTCTGCAGGGTAAGTTGAGAATATTCCAGCTGTGGCCTTGGCATCATTTACTGTAAGGTAGCCACCACTGTAATGGAATATGGCATCTGTACACAGAAGCAGAGGCGCACACATGCATCATTAGACTTCTACAAGTATACAGTATAAACAAGCATTAGAGCCATATTAATTTCTGTGACCTTGGATAAAGATACAGTTTCAAACATTCCACCTACCGTAATATTGCAGAGCGACAGTGGCTGCTGCCAGGAAGGCACCAAACGTCTGTGAGAAGACGTAAAACGGAAGTCGAGTCCAGGAGAATCTGCCCAGGAAACACAGACTAAGGGAAACGGCCGGGTTCAAGTGAGCTCCTAAGTTAACACAGAACAAAAAACACACAATGTGTTTACTTATCTTTCAAACAATGCAAATTCTTAGTTATAATGATTTTAATGTTGGACAATTGTTTAACAATATTAGATAAATAATATGTGTAAATATAATAAATAATTATTGCTAAAGAGCACAAACTAGGAAACAGGCCAGACTAAAGCAAGGAGCAACTTCTTTACCCAATAATATTGTATAAAATAAACTGCAAATGATGTAAAAGAGTGTGTGGAAGTGGAAAGCCATAGCCATAAACTGAACATTGGAGAAGAGGGGCAAATCTAGCTGGGTGTGGGGGGATGTCAGCCATCAGTATCAGATGGGAAAACTGACAAATCGCAACGTTATACAAAACTAGCAAGCAGAATATAGTTATCGTTTTACATTAGTATATTAAGAGAGACAGAGACTGAGCATATCTACATATTAGAAACCCCCCAGTAAGTAGCCCATATATATTGTGATTATTGGCTTGGTTACAGTAGACCTATATTTACAGCACCTTAGCAGGCAATTTAATCCAAAGCGACTTACACTTGTGAGTGAATACAGAGTAAGCATTTAAAGGTGAAGGGCCTTGCTCAGGGTCCCAACAGTGGAAACTTGGCAGTGGTGGGACTCCAACCAGCAACATTCTGACCCTGCCATGAGCTACCACAGCCCTAGTGCCCTGCTGTAGACATAGACCAAGCTATTTCCTGTTATGGTGGAAAATGTAAAAAACAACAAAATGCATAAAAATGAAATGCTGAAGGTGAATCTAGTGCTTTGAATGCTGAAGTAAAATGCATTTACATTTTCAGCATTTAGCAGACGCTTTCATCCAAAGCGACTTACAGTTGTGACAGTATACAATCTAAGCAATTGAGGGCTAAAGGCCTTGCTCAAGGGCCCAACAGCTGCAACCTGGCAGAGGTGAGGATTGAACCGGCAACCTTCTGATTACTAGTCCAGTACCTTAACCACTAGGCTACAACTGCCTGTTTAATGTAGTATAGTGTGCAATTCTGCATTGTGCAAATCAGACAGTACCATGTGCAATTGTGCATATCAAATAGTAACATTGCAGGACTGATTATCTTAGTTTCTTTAGATTATGTGCGCCCAGCTGAACGCTGGCAACACTGAGTTTCGAACAGAGGAGTTCGGAATCTCGGCGCTGGTGTGCTAGTGAAATATGCTTTAATATATGGGATAAGATAAGATGCACACACATATATATATATATATATATATATATCGTCAAGAGCACCAAATTTCTCGGTGTTCATCTGGAGGAGAATCTCACCTGGACCCTTAACACCAGTTCCATCACCAAGAAAGCCCAGCAGCGTCTCTACTTTTTGAGAAGACTGAGGAAAGCTCATCTGCAACCCCCCATTCTCACCACGTTCTACAGAGGAACAATCGAGAGCATCCTGAGCGGCTGCATCACTGTCTGGTTCGGAAATTGTACTGCGTCGGACTGCAAGACTCTCCAGCGAGTAGTGAGGACAGCTGAAAAGATCATCGGGGTCGCTCTTCCATCTCTCACGGACATTTTTAACACCCGCAGCATCCGCAAAGCTCTCAGCATTGTGGACGATCCAACCCATCCATCACATGGACTTTTTACTGTGCTCCCGTCTGGGAGACGATACCGCAGCATCCGGACTAACACAACCAGACTGTGTAACAGTTTTATCCCACAAGCAATCAGACTCCTAAACTCAGTACTGTAACAATTTCCTCCGGAAATTTTCTGCTGCCACACACTGATCTGTATTGACTATGTTACTTGCATTTTTGACTATGTTACTTGCATTTTTGACTATGTTACTTGCATTTTTGCACACCTCCTGGAAATGCACAATAATTTCTGCACCTTACTTGTATTTTGCACCTTATTTACTTTTTAGGCATCTTATCTGCATTGCCAATTTTACGCTGCTAATGTACAACATGTCACTACCTCATGAACCATTGTACCATCTATTCACCATCATGTACTAACACTTGTCTTTAGTCCTGTCTTCTAATTACTTGTTTATATTAGGGATAATTAGGAATATCTTTTGTAGTTATTTATTATAGGATTTTTTGTATTATTGTTGTATTTGCACTGTTTTGTATTGTCTTGCACTTTTTGTACCGTTACACCGTGATCCTAGAGGAACGCTGTTTCGTTTCAATATGTACTTGTATGTAGCTGAAATGACAATAAAACCTCTCTGACTCTGACTCTGATACTGTATGTATGTATGTATGTATGTATGTATGTATGTATATATAGTATATATATAATATATATATATGTATATGTATATGTATATATATATATATATATATATATATATATATATATATGTATATGTATATGTATATATATATATATATATATATATATATATATATATATATATATATATATATATATATATACACACACACACACACACACACATGTATGTGTGTGTGTGTGTGCGCAAATGCTTCAAGTTATAACTTAAATCAGAAAATATCTTTCTAAGTCATGTCCGCGCATGCGTATCTCGTTTCCACACGTTAATAGTCATGCATTACTTTTAATGATGTGGGATGTCACCCGCAGCTCCAAAGTATTCGCCTGTTAAACCTACAAGAAATTTTTGTGTTTTCATTTCGCATGTTTTACACTAACACACTTAGTAGAAATAATGTGATGTATCTGACTGAAAATATTTATAAATGTTACGCACGTGAACAGAAAAGTGAGACGCTCGCGGATAATGACAAGATGTTTAACAAACCAATACAAGGTACAAACAGTTATTCAAATAGTTGTCTATAACAAACAGAAGTTCACAAGACGTTGTCGAAATAAACGGGCAAATGGTCATACACAAAAACAACTTAAGCAAACGATAACCGCTTAATACAGAATAAAAAACTGACAATACCTCACAAGGTAGCATGGTTAGCATCAGTCTCTGACATATCTCTTAATTAGTTACAGGTGTGATAATTAGTATACTTTTAACGCTGCGCTGCTTGATTGGCTGAATGTGCCACGTGATCACCCGCTGACTTGGGAATTGAAGTCCTCCGCGTTATTGTAGTCAGCGAGCACTAGCGTTAGCGAGTGGCTGCGTCGGGAACAGCAGGCAGTGTGACAGTAAAAATGTATATAAAAGTGTGGAAACATATAGGTATAGGTATACTGGTGCTGGTCATAAAATTAGAATATCATGAAAAAGTTGATTTATTTCAGTAATTCCATTCAAAAAGTGAAACTTGTATATTATATTCATTCATTACAACACAGACTGATATATTTCAAATGTTTATTTCTTTTAATGTTGATGATTATAACTGACAACTAATGAAAACCCCAAATTCACTATCTCAGAAAATTAGAATATTGTGACAAGGTACAATATTGAAGACACCTGGTGCCACACTCTAATCAGCTAATTAACTCAAAACACCTGCAAAGGCCTTTAAATGGTCTCTCAGTCTAGTTCTGTAGGCTACACAATCATGGGGAAGACTGCTGACTTGACAGTTGTCCAAAAGACGACCATTGACACCTTGCACAAGGAGGGCAAGACACAAAAGGTCATTGCTAAAGAGGCTGGCTGTTCACAGAGCTCTGTGTCCGAGCACATTAATAGAGAGGTGAAGGGAAAGAAAAGATGTGGTAGAAAAAAAGTGTACAAGCAATAGGGATAACCGCACCCTGGAGAGGATTGTGAAACAAAACCCATTCAAAAATGTGGGGGAGATTCACAAAGAATGGACTGCAGCTGGAGTCAGTGCTTCAAGAACCACCACGCACAGACGTATGCAAGACATGGGTTTCAGCTGTCGCATTCCTTGTGTCAAGCCACTCTTGAACAAGAGACAGCGTCAGAAGCGTCTCGCCTGGGCTAAAGACAAAAAGGACTGCTGCTGAGTGGTCCAAAGTTATGTTCTCTGATGAAAGTCAATTTTGCATTACCTTTGGAAATCAAGGTCCCAGAGTCTGGAGGAAGAGAGGAGAGGCACAGAATGCACATTGCTTGAGGTCCAGTGTAAAGTTTCCACAGTCAGTGATGGTTTGGAGTGCCATGTCATCTGCTGGTGTTGGTCCACTGTGTTTTCTGAGGTCCAAGGTCAACGCAGCCGTCTACCAGGAAGTTTTAGAGCACTTCATGCTTCTTGCTGCTGACCAACTTTATGGAGATGCATATTTCATTTTCCAACAGGACTTGGCACCTGCACACAGTGCCAAAGCTACCAGCACCTGGTTTAAGGACCATGGTATCCCTGTTCTTAATTGGCCAGCAAACTCGCCTGACCTTAACCCCATAGAAAATCTATGGGGTATTGTGAAGAGGACGATGCGATACGCCAGACCCAACAATTCAGAAGAGCTGAAGGCCACTATCAGAGCAACCTGGGCTCTCATAACACCTGAGCAGTGCCACAGACTGATGGACTCCATGCCACGCCGCATTGCTGCAGTAATCCAGGCAAAAGGAGCCCCAACTAAGTATTGAGTGCTGTACATGCTCATACTTTTCATCTTCATACTTTTCAGTTGGCCAACATTTCTAAAAATCCTTTTTTTGTATTGATCTTAAGTAATATTCTAATTTTCTGAGATACTGAATTTGGGGTTTTCATTAGTTGTCAGTTATAATCATCAACATTAAAAGAAATAAACATTTGAAATATATCAGTCTGTGTGTAATGAATGAATATAATATACAAGTTTCACTTTTTGAATGGAATTACTGAAATAAATCAACTTTTTCATGATATTCTCATTTTATGACCAGCACCAGTATATATAGGTTTTTCTAGACGTTTCCACCCTTTTTTTTAAAACTCTATTTGTTAAGGATTACCTATCTAGTCACCTTCAGATGCATTTTTTCCCAGTATCGTACCGACTTTTTAATGCCGTCAGCAACAATGTTTTCGGTTCAGGGCATAGCCACTGATGCACCTCTGCTTTCACATCATCACATGAAAATCATCTTCCCCTTAAAGCTTCTTTGAGCGGTCCAAAGAGGTGAAAATCAGACGGCACTAAATCCACAATATAAGCTCTCTCTCAGTCTCTCAGCCACGACTAATTACTACTCATCCCTCCCTACCTGTTTACAACAAAAATCTATAAGTGCAGAAACTTTTATGCACTATTTGGACTGAGGTCAGTTCTTTGTGATGGCCTCTTCATTACATTCACTTCATTGTCCTTAAGCCATTTCCCCACAACTTTGGAGATAAGCTTGGGGTCATTGTCCATTTAAAACACCTATTTGTGCCCCAGCTTTAACTTCCTGGCTGATGTCTTAATAAGTTGCTTCAATAACACCATATAATTTTCCGTTCTCATAACATCTATTTTGTGAAGTGCACAAGTCCCTCCTGTAGCAAGGAACCCCACACATTATGATGCCACCTTTGTGCTGTATGGTTGGGATGGTGTTATTTGGCTTGTAAGCCTTCCCATTTTTCCTCTATACATCAGTTCCATATTTGTTTGATTGGACCGAGGACAGAGTAACATCTTTGTCCCCATGTGCAGCTGGTCTTTCTGGTCATGTTGATATAAGACACATTTAACTGTATTACCGGTTTCTTTCAGCATTTTCACAAGGATGTTTGCTGTTGTTCTTGGACTGATTTGTATTTACTTTCATCTCTAGGAGAAAGTATGCATCTTCTTCCATTTGAACAGAAAAATGTAGTACCCTTAGGTATTTCAATTTTCTCTTGATTTTATATTATTGTTTATTTAAACTTGTAGGATCATACATATTGTTTTGACAATTATACCACAAAAATACTGCCTCAACTTGGGACAGTGGTAGCCTAGTGAGTAGAGCTTTGGGCTATCAATTGAAAGGTTGAGAATTCAAATCTCAGCTCTGCCATGCAGCCAGTGTTGGGCCCTTGAGCAAGGCCCTTAACCCTCTCAAGTCCAGGGGTGCCGTACAACGGCTGACCCTGCGCTCTGACCCCAGCCTCCAAACAAGCTGGGATATGTGAAGAAAGAATTTTGTTGTACTGTACATGTGTATATGTATTTATGACAAATAAAGGCATTCTATTTTTCATGGGACTTCACAAGTTGTTAGAAACCATTACAATTACACTAAACCTGTTGTCCCATTCATGGAACCAGTTTAAGATCATTTTTGACATGGTGACATGTATCATGCAAGAAGTGAAACATGCTAGCCCACCACTGATGAGATCCCCAGCTCCAGTTTAAATCTCAGCTCTGCTATCAGCTTGCTCAGTGCCTACACAGACATGATTGGTTATATTTGAAGAAGGGAGGGCCAAAGAGAATCCTTATTGCTGCTGCAATTATGCCCTCTACTGTCCTCTACGGGGATTAATAGAGAGCAGTGTGCATGACTCTCCATACATGATACTGATCCCTGTGTAAACCTGGAAGAGGTTGGCTACTCTACAAGCACTAAAGGGGGTATGTTTTAGTTACTGCCCTCCTCGGTCAGGATAGGGGACTGCAGCAGTAGAGGAAATACAATTGGGTAACTTGATATGACTAGATTGGGATAAAAAGGATAATATGCAAAAAAAAAAAAAAAGAATGCCTATCAAGGCATTTATTGGGTATTAGAGGGCCCAATTTATGCTCCTGGGATGTTATGACACTGGCAATACCTACTGTGCTCTTAATCTGTCCTGGTTTATTAAAACTACTAGTTATCACTAGTTAAGTAATGCATCAAAACGTCTAACAATCAAAACAATTCAGTGTCGTATGAAAAACAGTAGTGTATAAACCCAGTCTTACCTGATACTCCTTTCGACACATAGATTCCAAATGTAGTGCCCAGAGCAAATCCAATATTAATTGACAGATATTCTCCCTTAGTGTTTTCTGAAGTTGTCACCTGAGCAACAGAGCCACAGCCAAACAACTGCAGAGAGAAAAAAAGAAACAGTGATTTCACTTAATATGCACATAATGCTCATATCCTCAATGGTCAGGACTCTCCCAGGACCACTACGGAGTAGGTATTATTTGGGTGGTGGATCATTCTCAGCACCGCAGTGACACTGACATTGTGGTGGTGTGTTAGTGTGTGTTGTGCTGGTATGAGTGGATAAGACACAGAAATGCTGATTGAAGTTTTAAAGACCTCACCTCACATTATCCAGCCAACAGCGCCCTGTGACCACCGATGAAGGTCTAAGATGACCAAAATCAACAACAGCAGTCTCTGACTTTACATCTACAAGGTGGACCGACTAGGTAGGAGTGTCTAATAGAGTGGACGCTGTATTTAAAAACTCCAACAGCGCTGCTGTGTCTGATCCACTCATACCAGCACAACACACACTAACACACCACCACCATGTCAGTGTCACTGCAGGGCTAAATAATAAACCACCTAAATAATATCTGCTCTGTAGTGGTCCTGACCATTGAAGAACAGCATGAAAGGGGGATAACAAAGCATGCAGAGAAACAGATGGACTACAGTCAGTAACTGTAGAGCTACAAAGTGCTTCTATATAGTAAGTGGAGCTGATAAAATGGACAGTGAGTGTAGAAACAAGGAGGTGGTTTTAATGTTATGGCTGATAAGTGTGTATGACCTTACACATTGAAGGTATGACCTCCTTTGTTCATTAAATCCAATATGATTAGTTGTTTTATGTCGTGCTTACATCATGGTTATCGTTTATGGCAGGAAGGGTAGATAATTCTTGTCTATGATCATCATATCAGTCTTTGGTATTGCTAGAGATTGTCATTCCTGAGTCACTGTCAAAACTTATTTCCAAAAATCAATGCAGATGGTACGGTATAATGCTATTTATATTCCACTTTCTTTTCTTTGTGCTGCTTTCAATGTAACAATAATACAAAGATTACAATCACTACAGTATTGTTTGCTCTCGTGTCTGGACCTGCATTTGTACCTTATGCACTTTTTATCTTATGCACAATTCAAGCTGATTAAATTCAAACCTTTCAAAGTCAGGCAGTTGATTTAGGAAGTAATTTGAGCAATAAAAATAAATAATTTGTTGGATTTTATTCTAATAAAACCTTAAACAAAACAACAAAGAAACCTTTTCTTGGATGGATGCTACAGAATTCTTTCTATTCTCTTGATGCATGCTCAATAATCCAGGTACACAAATCCACCAAGTTGAATCAGTTCATCTGGGCACAAAGTTTGTTGTAGAGATATGTTTCGTCACTCATCCAAGTGACTTCTTCAGTCTGAGCTGGTGGTGAATAACCCCAACCTTATATGCAGTTGACGACTGACGTTATGCAGAGAAATACATAACGACTATTAGGTATTATTGTATAACAATGGGACCGGTGATCAAGTCCATATGCAAATCACAATGACCATTAATTACATTGGCCATGTGCACCTTTCACATATGATTGGGGTATAGCTCCATTTTCACAGATGGCCTCTTTGACTACCCATTCAAACCAGCTTTCCTCCTCGTCAAGGATCTACACATCTTTATCATTAAATGAGTGGCCGCTGGCTTGGGGGTGAGAGTTAACTACAGAGTCCTGGCCAGAAAAGGTTAACCTTCTATGTTGGGCGAACTCATTTAATGATGAAGATGTGCAGATCCTTGACAAGGAGGAACGCTGATTTGAACGGGGATTCAAAAAGGCCATCTATGTGATATAAGGTTGGGGTATTCACCACCAGCTCAGACTGAAGAAGTCACTTGGATGAGTGACGAAACGTATCTCTACGTTGTGTCCAGATGAACTGATTCAACTTTGTGAATTCTTTCTATTGTTTTTGAATATAAACTGGAATGTAATAATAAAATATGTACAGTACATTTTGTATAATATTTCCAGATGGTGTACCCATTTGTCTTAATAATAAACATGAATCATTATTTGCTCAGCCGAGACTTTTATTTATTGGCAATATGTTTGTTTTCATGTTGTATTCTTATAGTAGATCATTAATCTAGATGTGACTTGCAGGCCAAAGACCTTTTGAGCTTTCTTTTTGTCATCTGCATGTGTGAAGGTTCAAAGTCTTAAAGCCTGCAGTGTCTGTCGAGTAAGACAGGTCTGTGATAAATAAATCCCAAAGTGTACTTTAGGTAGAACGAGATGAGAAGCAGTTTAGAAGAAAATCTTGTACAAAAAAAAGTCAATAGGTGTGCTTGGATAAGCAAGAAAAATAAATAATTATTTCATGCAGATTTGTGCTAAGAAAGAAGTCAGAGTAAGCAAATAATGCATAAATGAATAAATAATATAGACTTACTATCAAAACGTACACGCCAAGAAATTCAGCGAGGCACTCTCTAACCAGGCGACTGCTGATACGGCATCTCTTCAATACCCGGTCCATCTTTCATTAGTCATTTGTTTTAATAGTTGGCGAGATTTCACTCCTGGTAGTAACACAAACACCGGTGCATTTACAATGCCAAACATTAAACTGCTAAAGTGAAAAAAGCCTAATCAGCATTTATTAACCTACTGCAGAACAAACTGTTTTTCTAATGAATGCTGCAATCCCGGCATAGTAATACGGTATTACAGTGAATGTGTGTGTAATTTTACCCAGCATACCGCATGCAATAACAGTTTGGTGCCATAAAAGGATGAGTTGTGTTTTATATTCTGTGGAAGGAGCAAGACAGATGAACCCCAGATAACAGAATCTATAAAATCATAATCACAAATGAGCCTAAAGAAGACACAAATAATGCACATATGCTCTTAGATTTACACCATGGGGCATATCAGTAAGTGAATCATAATACCAGTAATAAAATATAGCATGTTGATAAGGAATAATATACAGAATTATCTTCATTTAGCTAGTCATGGGTTTAAATTAGTCACTAATTTCTTTCCTCGAGTTCTTTCTTTAAGTCATTCAGAGGTGAACTTAATTTTGTGCTTTGAATTGTTGCAAAATCCAAATACGCTTGATCTTAAGATCACAAACTGATGACCAGACATTTTCCTTTAGGACTTTTAGGAAAGAGCAGGTTTAATGCTTCCGTAAATTTTGACCAGTTGCGCCGCTCAGGTGGTGCAGCGGTAAAGTACGCTAGCTCACCAGAGTTGGGGTTTCGAATACATCGTATCGAATCTCAGCTCTGCCTTTCCGACTAGGCTGGGCGGCTGTATGAACAACGATTGGCTGTTGTTCAGGGATCATAGGTCCTCATAACTGGTGCGACTGCAGCCCCTGCTGGCTGACTGATGGCGCCTGCACAGGGCTGAGGAATAATGCTGATGGGGGTGTGGCCCTCCATACACAGTGCCCATCAAGTGTTTGAACTCGACTCGTGCAGGTGAAAAATGCACTATCTGTACTCACTGTGTGTACCGGAGGGGGCGTAAGTCAGTTGAGAGGCGTCCTCAGTCAGCGGTGAAGGGTCAAATCAGTATAGAGGACACATTCAGGGTAATTGGACACGACTAGACTGGGGGATAAAAGTTGGGGGGAAAAAGAGGGGAAAATTTTGACCAGTTGCATAGGCCCTGAAGCAGCGAAGCATCCCTACACTATCATTTGACCCAGTGTTGCCAACTCCTCAGTAAGGAAAGTAGCTATTGGCTGTCCTAAAAGTCACTAAATGATGTCATCACCTAATTTGCATAAGAAGCACATGTCGATAGGTCTATCTCTTATTATAAATAGTGGTAGCACATCTCAATAGGTCTATATATTATTGATGATGACGATGATGGCTGGTTCCTCACGTGTGAGAATCATGGGAAGAAAGAAGATGATCTCAACTTTTACAATCCCTCTGGTGACTGAAGAGGCCAGTGCGTGAGGTGCACGTTCTGTCACATCTTGGGCAGATGAAGGAAGGAACTGGAGCTGTTATTGGTTGATTCTTTGATCCCTCTTTCCGCCTCCTGCGCTTCTCTTTTGCCGCATCGCTCCTCTCGTGTTCAAACTTTCTGGTGGCTCCTCTGATGGAATAGCGCCACTTATATAGCGTCCCGATCAAGTGCTTCCTGTTGCCATGTCTGGTGCTGGATCCCAGCCAATGACAGCTGCTTCTTTAGTTGGTCTTTGAAGCGTTTTCTGGGAGCGCCGCGGTCACGTTTGCCCCGTTTCAGCTCGCCAAGAAAGATGGCTTTAGGCATTCGTGTGTCCTCCATCCTTGCTACGTGTCCAGCCCAACGAAGTTGCTGCTGTAGCAGTATGGACTCCAGCCTGGGCAGGCTGGCTCGTTGGAGAACCTCTTCGTTGGTGACGTAGTCTTGCCACTTGATACCAAGGATGGAACGGAGGCAGCGTTGATGGAAGCGCTCCAATAGCCTGATCTGCTTGCAGTATGAAAACCAGGTTTCTGAACCGTACAATAGGGTAGGGACCACCACAGCTCTGTATACCTGGATTTTTATTGAGAAGCGGAGGGAATGGCTCAAGCATACTTTCTTGGACAAGCGTCCAAATGCGCTGCTGGCTCGAGATCTTTACTGACAGTTGCATCATTGGAGATCTATATATTATTATAAACTATAATATATATAGTCCCATGGAACTGCATATATTTTAGGCTAATGTAAAGTAATGGGGTTATTTTTGACACTTATACACTGATGGTAACACACACAAAAAATTGAAAAACAGTTAAAAATCAATATAAAATACAATAAAACTTGCACTTTACCTTTACTTCTTTATTGTTTCCTTATGCTGCTTAATTCGTAGAGATGTTTGATCTCGGAATACCGTATTCCATTTAGTAAAGGCGCATTAACATGAGAAGCGGCAAAATAGCTCTTGCGCTGGCTTTGTCTATTTCCTATGGAGTGTGCCTGTACACAAAGCTTAACGTGACTTATTCTACTAAAACAACGAGCAAGGAATTTCGTTAGTAGTGTGAACTTATAATAATTAAGAGTAGGAATAATTAAGAGAAGTTTAGTGTTCCTATGTCGTTCTTTTAATACTTTTTTTTACTATAAGCGTAAAATTCTCACAATTTCTCAGCAACCCGAGCTATAACACAAGTTTAAAAGTGAAACAGTGAGGACAATCCAGCTGAACACAGATACATATGGAGCTTTCAGAGTAAATTTGACTGTTATTCCACACAAATGCAGATTCGTCTCATATGCGCACTTTGATGAGTATTATAGTTGCTAAAGCATTACTTTTTGTGTCATTATTTATTTATTCATTAGGATTTTGTCATGTTTTACACTTTGGTTACATTCATGACAGGAACGGTAGTTACTGGTTACACAAGATTCATCAGTTTAAGTCTTTAACACAGTCATGGCCAATTTTGTATCTCCAATTTACCTCTCTTGCATGTCCTTGGACTGTGGGAGGAAACCGGAGCTCCCGGAGGAAATCCATGCAGACACGGGGAGAACATGCAAACTCCACACAGAAAGGACCCGAACCGCTCCACCTGGGAAACAAATCTAGGACCTTCTTGCTGTGAGGTGACACTCATTTTTAACCAACAATCTTGAGCTTCAGTACATAAAACAGTAATCAACACAAGATCAGAACCTAAATTATTTAATATGGCCTTGTGTTCGTCAATTACAGTTTAAACTTGGATGAGTTGGCCTTTTAGTAAGACAACAACCAGAGCAGAAAATGTTACTTCACAGAGCCAAGTAGAGGCAAAAGTACATCAGTTACTAAGTGCGCTAGTTCAGGATACTCTGCTTTCACTGACAGAAAACTCAGGTGACCTAACTTTAGCTCCACTGGCAGAATGAGTCTGACTCGGCTGTCGCCCTGTGGTAATATCCAGTTTAATTAAGCCTCCCACCTGTAAGAAAAGCGAGTCACACAAAATGTTCCAGTAGCTGGTGTTTATTTGAAACTGCAGCATTCATTAATAACAGTAAAAACGGAGAGACGACTGAGAAGAGAAACTTACGAATCGATGAATCAACTCATGAATCACTTATAGCGATTTGTGAACAGAGCATCTCCCACTATACACCTCTCTTAAAGACACACACAAGTCCTATAACAGCAGTTATTGTTTTTGTCACCAATTTATCTTCACAGTTAGCCCTATTGTTACCTTTTTTTCAGACTGAACTGGATGACATTAAACGTAATTCTATATACATTTAAACTAAAACTTTAAACCAGTTAAAATGAAAGCTTGCCGCTCAGGTGGCGCAGCGGGAAAACACACGCTAGAACACCAGAGCTGGGATCTCAAATACATCGTATCGAGTCTCAGTTCTGCCTGCCGGCTGGGCTGAGCAGTCACATGAACAACGATTGGCCTGTTGTTCAGATAGGGGTGGGATATTAAGCCGGACAGGGACTCTCTCATGACTGATGCGACTACGATCTCTGCTGGCTGATTGATGGCGCCTGCACAGAGACGAGGAAAGAGTGCGCTGATCAGGGTGTGTCTCTCTGTACACAGTGCTGATCCGCATATGCACTTGTCAAGTGTGGGTGACGATGCATACGGCTGCTGCCCACGTGTTGGAGGGGGCGTGGGTTAGCTTAATTCTCCTCAATCAGAGCCAGGGAGGGCACTGGTGACACAATCAGACAATTGGATGCGCTAAAGTTGGAAGAAAATGGGAGAAAATGAATAAACAAAATGAAAGCTTGATCTTGCTGATTAATTTTAATTATGAACACCCTTCATTTCATCGTGTTATCTTCTAAAGCCACCAAAGAACTTGAAGATGGAGAGATCATCTTGCATGTCCGAGTAAGGTCGTTGGAAACCTGTAAAGATAAAGGAAATGCACTGAACACCAAAGGCTTCATCTACATTGGTACTAAAAATGGACTTAAAATGCTACATTTATTAATACCATTGCTTATAAGTAGCTTGTTGGTTTTCTAGCTTACTGAGGTGGAGGTTAATGTGTCTGAAGGGACATTTTTTTTATCCCAATTTAGCCCAATGGCATCCAAGGAGGGAGTATATTCACCAGACACACACACCCTCCGACGTGTGCCGTCCACCAATCAATTCTTACTCACCCATACTTCGGTGGATTTGCACTTGAGGTTGGCTTTGTGTACGGAGAGCCACGCTCCAATCTTTGAGCTCCTCCACTTTGTGTACAGGCACCCTGGGGAACCAAGGTCCTTACACAACGTTACAAACCCCACCCCTTTTTCTGGTCTTTTTCCCACCAAGCAGACTGGAGGCCAATTTTGTCTGCTGCAGGCACTGCCAATTGTGCCTGCTAGAGGGTGCCCAGCCAAACGGTAGCAGAGCTGAGATGCGAACCCGGGAGCTCAGAATCTCAGCCCTGGTGTGCTAGCGGTCCATGACTGCATGATGGAACAACATCACTGCTTGTCTACCACATGAATACAGTGCTCATCTGTTGACAGAAGGGGCCAATAATAAAACCAGTTGGAGATTATTTGTGCATTATAAAGCTGCAATAAGCCATTATAAGATGGTGTATGGTTTTAAAGAGATGCACAAAGTCTGCAGCTTAAGGAAGGTTGGGTTTGTGGACTTACGCTGGTTAATGCCGCTGATACTTGGTCTGTGGTCTGTATGAGTAGATAGTGTAGGTATTTCTTTCTGACCCTTTATTGATGCACATATGGATAGATGGACAAACTAAGAAATGCATGTTTTATAATCAATGTGTCAGCTCAAAGTAAAGAAAGTTAACCTGGTGTGGGAGCTGTAGACTGATCAAGTGGATCTTTTCGGCTTCCAGGACCTGAATGGGTCACTGTAGTTGTTTCATTGCCACGACCATCCCGGACTGTTCGCCTCTCTTCTATAGCCTGTACGCAAGCATGCACACAAATCAATAAATGATACAGTAACATGAATTTATTCTATAACATGTCTAAGACAAGTTTTTAGGAATTCTTGGAATGTTTTACCTAAAGATACATTTAGAATTCTCCCTTAATGACACACACCAATATTTATTGGCCATTTCGCTGAATCGGTGCCATCTCCATCTCCAGGACCATAATATGTATAAATATATATGAAAATTACCTTTCAAATGTGTCCTACACATTGATCTAATTGCAAATTTAGGGTATATAATTATTAACGTTAATAAAAATCCCCTGTAACACTGAAAGAATAGTATTTTTTCATGTCCCCACTCTCTAACACTATACTTTACAATGTAATATAAAGAGTAAAATCTTTCAGAAATCCATTTTCCTTGCATTGTTTGGTGACTCCTCATCCCATCTATGTTTTTAATATTTATTTTCCATCAGAAATTCATAAAAAATGTGGTTAAAGTACATGTTTTAGTCACTACATGCAAATAGCACCCATTCTCTTATAGATGGTGCAGTTTCACAATTACTCACAATACTAATTAATTATACTGATGCTACATTTACACCGATCAGGCATAACATTATGACCACCTTCATTATATTGTGTTGGTCCCCCTTTTGCTGCCACATGTGCAACAAACTGTGATGCACTGTGTATTCTGACACCTTTCTATCAGAACCAGCATTAACTTCTTCAGCAAGTTGAGCTACAGTGGCTCGTCTGTTCGATCAGACCACACGAGCCAGCCTTAGCTCCCCTCGTGCATCAATGAGCCTTGGCCGCCCATGACCCTGTCACCGGTTTACCACTGTTCCTTCCTTGGACCACTTTTGATAGATACTGACCACTGCTTGTCAAACTCGCTCAAATCCTTATGCTTGCCCATTTTTCCCGCTTCTAACACATCAACTTTGAGGACGAAATCTTTACCATATCTTCACAATATATCCCACCCACTAACAGGTGCCGTGATGAAGAGATAATCAGCATTATTCACTTCACCTGTCATAATGTTCACAGTGGTCATAATGTTATGCCTTGTTGGTGTATAACAACAATGTACTTGTGATTTTTTCACTACAAGCACTGAGATTACCGTAATTAAAGGAAGGCAGGAAAGTTACAGAATCACTTACCCCGTCGGGTTTCACCACCTTTGTAACAGTTTCAGAGTGAAAGAAGGATTTTATTTTTGGTTGTGTGGGAGCTGGAGTTAAGATCTGGTCCAGCCCTCCTGACGACACCCGAGAATCCAGATCTGTGGAGGAAGAGTCAGGATTTATAATATAATTTATAAGGACAAATAATGTCAACACTTATGTCATTCACCCTCTCCTTTTAATCCCTAATTGTTTAGAGCAGTGGTTTATAAAGTACCTGAAAGCCATACTTAACTAAAAGTACAAATATCTTACCAGAAATTTACTTTAATAGAAGTTAAATTCACCTCAGCATATTACTTGAGTAAGTCTTAAAGTATCTGATGTTTATGTACTTAAGCAATTGTCTGATAATAAATGTACATAAGTATTGAAAGTATAAGTACAAGTGAACACTGTTAATAAAAACGCAAGAATATAATAAGCTTGTTCTTTTAAGCCAGTAAACCCCATTAACATTGGAGCCTACCATACACCTACAGCTACTCAGCCTAGTTTATTACTTAACATTAATGTATGATTTAATGTGATTATAATGAAAACCTTAACATAATTTGCCGCTGCATCGAGAAATGAAAACGTCAGTTGAGTCCACGTTTCAGTTTGTTTTTGCAAAAAATGGGCCTCAAGTTCGCCGTTCCAAAGGCCAAAGGACCATCCAGACTTATCAGCAAAAGGTGCAACATCTGTCACGGGTATGGGGTGAATAGGTGATAGGTGCATATGTCTTTATATCTTATAAGCAGAGGCATATATTGATATTATAGAGGCAAATCTTTTCCTGGGATGTTAATGGTTATTACAGCAAAACAATGCCAACCGTCATTCTGCACACATTATAACTGTGTTTGTTTGTTTGTTTATTAGGATTTTAACATCATGTTTTACACTTTGGTTACACTCATGACAGGAACGGTAGTTACTCATTACACAAGGTTCATCAGTTCACATGATTATATCAAACACAGTCATGGACAATTTAGTGTCTCCAATTCACCTCACTTGCATGTCTTCAGATTGTGGGAGGAAACCCATGCGGACACAGGGAGAACATGCAACATCTCCACACAGGAAGGACCCGGACCGCCCAACCTGGGGATCGAACCCAGGACCTTCTTGCTGCGAGGCGACAAATGCAATAACAACTGTGTGGCTTCACAAACACGGAGTATGTGTGATTGACTGGCCTGCCTGTTGTCCAGATCTGTCTCCTATTAAAAATATATGGTGAATTATGAAGAGGAGAATCTTACAATGCTGACCACAGACTGCTGACCAGCTCAAGTTTTGTTTTAAGCAAGAATGGACAAAAAATTCACTTGCAAAACTTCCCCCAAACCATTAAAAGTGGAATTAATAGGCAAAGGTGATTCAACACAGTGGTAAACATGCCTCTGTCCCAACATTTTTGAGTGTGCTGCAGGCATAGAATACCAAATTTCTTAATCTGGTTAAGAACATACAATTAAGAAACTACTGTAAGAAAATGAATGATGCAACTGGAATAATGACTCACCTCTATCCTCTTTCTTTTCTTCAATCCTCTGTCTTGGTTCATCACCCCAAAAGTCCCTAAACTGAAATAATAACCAACTCCTATAATTAGGGAAGCTTCCATTTTCACATTTATATAAACAAACATTATACACTATGTGGACACTTCTAATTACACTGATCAACCATAACATTAAAACCACCTCCTTGTTTCTGCTCACACTGTCCATTTTATCAGCTCCACTTAACATATAGGACCATTTTGCAATTCTACAATTACTGACTGTAGTCCATCTGTTTCTCTATATACTTTGTTCTTCAATGGTCAGGACCCCCACCGGAACACCACAGAGCAGGTATTATTTGGGTGGTGGATCATTTTCAGCACTGCAGTGACACTGACATGGTGGTTGTGTGTTAGTGTGTGTTGTGCTGGTATGAGTGGATAAGACAGCAGCACTGCTGGAGTTTTTAAACACATCACTGTCACTGCTGGACTGAAAATAGTCCACCAGCCAGAAACATCCAGCCAACAGTGCTCCATGGGCAGTGTCCTGTGACCACTATTGAAGGTTTAGAAGATGATCAACTCAAACAGCAGCAATAGATGAGCGATCGTCTCTGACTTTACATCTACAAGGTGGACCAACTAGGTAGGAGTGTCTAATAGAGTGGACAGTGAGTGGACACGGTATTTAAAAACTCCAGCAGCGCTGCTGTGTCTGATCCACTCATACCAGCACAACACACACTAACACACCACCACCATATCGGTGTCACTGCCGTGCTGAGAATGATCCACCACCTAAATAATACCTGCTCTGTGGTGTTCCGGTGGGGGGTCCTGACCATTGAAGAACAGAGTAAAAGGAGGTTAAAAAAGTATGTAGAGGAACAGATGGACTACAGTCAGTAATTGTAGAACTATAAAGTGCTTCTATATGGTAAGTGGAGCTGATGAAATGGACAGTTAGTGTAGAAACAAGGAGGTGATTTTAATGTTATGGCTGATATGAGGTTCTGGTGTTTTAGCCACACCTTAAAGAAATATGTAAAATGTTATGCCAGATCGGATTACAGTGGCTGTAGAAAGTCTACACACCTCTGTTAAAAGTTGTGATGTTAAAAATAGACAAACATAAATCATTAAAAAAAATTTCACCTTCAATGTGACCTATAATCTGTGTAATTCAACTGAAAAAAACAAACTGAAATCATTTTGAGGGGAAAATAAAAATATAAAACTACCAATAATTACCAAGAACTGGATGTCTCTCCAAAATTGCTAAATGATGTCATAAAATCAGTTAGTAATTTAATAAAGTATTAGATTTCAACTTGTTTTTCAGTTGGATTGTGGGTCAGATTGAAGGTCAGGTCTGATTATAACAGATTATAGGTCACATTAAAAAGTTCTGAAATAATCTCAACCCCAATAAGCATGTTTGGAAAAGTTTACTAACCAAACCCAGATTTGATGAGTATTTGGAGGGGCTTAGGTTACAGACATTTAATTTAGACAGATTTATTGACTCATTTGTATATCTAGTACCAGACAAGTGTAGATTATAATAGTGTGACTCACCCTGGAAAATGGCGCCCAGTGATCGAAAGGACCTCTTGGTATGCTCGGTGTTGAAGGGCTTTCTTCTCTTGGTACTACAGAGGGAGATTTATGGGCAGGGTCATCTGGGGTCTTTAGCATAAAGTCTCTGAGAGACGTACCACGTCCTCCACCTCTTCTGCCAATTTCCCCTGGTTCCTCCCGAGGTGGAGCCTCAATACTGGGAAAATCTGGAAAACCACAATAATGTCAGTAATCAAATGTGTACAAAAGCTGAAGTTCATATTAACTCAGTTGGAATGGTAATAACCAAATGGATATGGTTCATGATAGTGCGGCTTTTCTCGGTCAGGGTGGCAGTCTGCAGCAGTGGAGAAGCTAACAGTCAGGGAATGTATATGACTAGATAGGGAGGAAAGGAGAAAACACAACAAATGCACTGCACCCACCTTAAACACATTGATGACTACCAAGTCTTGTACAGCAAGGTTTTGTACTACTGAACACCAAATGAAACTTATTGAAAGACATGGGTAATATTACACAATAAGAACCAGGAATCAGGCCAACAATCAAACATGGTGGTGGTAGTATGATGTTGTGGGGATACTTTGCTGTCTAGTTTATTCTCCAAATCTCATTTATTGTGGTGGAATTGAAGCAACTCTGTGGAAAAAAAAAAGGGACCAAAATTCCAGCTCAGCAATATAACAGACTAATGCAGTGGTACCTTGTAACTTGGTATCCCCTAAATTCGAAGCCCTTTGTTGAGAAATTTGTACCATTAAACTTGTTTACTTTAAACTTGACATGTGTGTGACTGCCGTTTTGTTCAGCACTTGGCTTGCACGGTGCAGTAAAACGTCGTCAAAGTGCGAATACGAGACAAATCTGCATTTGTGTGGAATAGCCGTCAAATTCACTCTGAAAGCGTCCACATGTAACCCTCCTGTTTCACTTTTAAACTTGTGTTATAGCTCGGGGTGCTGAGAAATTGTAAAAATCAGCTTTTCCGAGAATCTAAAAATGCTTATCTTTAAAAAAAAAAAAAAAAGTGACAATGCATTAAAAGAACGACATAGAAACACCAAACTTCTCTTAATTATTACTGCTCATAAGTTCTTTCCACTAATGAAATTCCTCGCTTGTTGTCTTAGTACAATAAGTCATGTTAAGCTTTGTGCACCGCCACACTCCATAGGAAATAACAGCACAGCAGAGCAAAAGCTATTTTGCCGCTTCTCATGTGAATGCGCCTTTACTGAACGGAATACGGTATTCCAAGATCGAGCATCTCCACAATTAAGAAGCATAAGGAAACAATACAGTAAAGATAAAGAGCAGGTTTTATGTATTTAACTGTTCTCAATTGTATTTCAGTGTTTTTTATTTTATATTTGTGTTGTTCGCAGTGTATAAGTGTCAAAAACAATCCCATGATTTTTACATTAGCCTAAAATATATGCAGTTCCGGGACCATGGAACGCATTAACAGGTTTCCCGAACATCCTTATGGGGAAAAAATACTTTGAAACTCAACGCCTTTTAAACTTGACACCACTCCCAGAACCAATTGACGTCGAGTTTCAGGGTACCACTGTATCTACTTCTGTAAAAGCATTTGATTGAACCAGTTAACTTTGTCCTATGATATTCAACAAATATGTGAAACAAATACTTCTTATGGTACTGTAAGTAAAACGAAAAGGTTGTCCAATACTTGCTAGTTTACAAAAAAACCTGGATGAAAGAAAGGTCCAACAGTTAAAGAAACGTTCTCAACATTAACTGCAAGAAAATTAAGGTTTTCACTATCTACAGTCCCTAACATTATTGAAAAATCTCTGTGCATAAAAGGTCAAAGGTTCACGAACACTAGTCAGTAAATTAAGTTAATAACTGTGCATCTGCTAATGCAATACTCCACGATGCAAAGATTAAGCCATTCATCAACAACCTCCAGAAAAGCCACCAACTTCTTTGGACTCCAGCTCAACTGGGAACTACTGGTGCAAAATGTAAATGTGTGGTGGGGTCTGATAAGTCGACCTTTTTGAATGGTTGATTGTTATCAATGCAAAGTTCAAAAGCCAGAAATCTGTAATTGTGTGGTGGTGTGTCGTTGTCAAAGGTATGAAACAATGCCAGGCCACATTATGCACGTTACAATGGAATGGCTTTGTAGAACGTGTGCATGTGCTAGACTGGTCTGACTGGTCTGTCTGTGTAGCAGCTTAAATGTTAAATCAACTAAGAATGGAACCAGTTTCACATTCACAAATGCATTAACTGGTGTCCTCAGTTTGCATATTACAGAATGTTGTGAATGGTACACTATATTGCCAAAAATATTCACTCACCCATCCAAATCATTGAATTCAGGTGTTCCAATCACTTCCATGACCACAGGTGTATAAAACCAAGCACCTAGGCATGCAGACTGCTTCTACAAACATTAGCGAAAGAATGGGTCGCTCTCAGGAGCTCAGTAAATTCTAGCATGGTACCGTGATAGGATGCCACCTGTGCAACAAGTCCAGTCGTGAAATTTCCTAACTACTAAATATTCCACAGTCAACTGTCAGTGGTAGTATAACAAAGTGGAAGCGATTGGGAACGACAGCAACTCAGCCACGAAGTGGTAGCCACGTACAATTCCACGTTCAGATTAGCTCAAGAACAGTGTGTAGAGAGCTTCTTCACCAAGCACAATGCAAAGCATTGGATGCAGTGGTGTAAAGCACTCCACCACTGGACTCTAGAGCAGTGGAGACGTGTTCTCTGGAGTGACGAATCACGAGTTCTCCGTCTGGCAATCCGATGGACGAGTCTGGGTTTGGCAGTTGCCAGGAGAACGGTACTTGTCTGACTGCATTGTGCCGAGTGTAAAGTTTGGTGGAGGGGGGATTATGGTGTGGGGTTGTTTATCAGGAGTTGGGCTCGGCCCCTTAGTTCCAGTGAAAGGAACTCTTAATGATTCAGCATTCTTTGTGGGAACAGTTTGGGGATGGCCCCTTCCTGTTCCAACATGACTGTGCACCTGTGCACAAAGCAAGGTCCATAAAGACATGGATGAGCGAGTTTAGCGTGGAAGAACTTGACTGGCCTGACCTCAACCCAATAGAACACCGTTGAGATGAATTAGAGCGGAGACTGTGAGCCAGGCCTTCTCGTCCAACATCAGTGTCTGACCTCACAAATGCAGTAGTATGAAAGTGTATTAAAGGTGCCATAAAACTAATAAAGTTATTAAAATGCCCCTGTGTAATCTTTATTGGAAAGTGTTGCAGCCATCAAATTAATAAATGTATATGTGCAAGAAAAATATTTTTGTTAAAATATTACAATTCCTGTTTTTAACAAAAATAAAATACAGGTCAAAGCTAATGATTTGCTATTTGCTAAACATTGCTGTCTGTTTTTATGTGATTTTTTTCCAACTGCCCTAACTTATTTTGGAACTGGGTTTGTAAATATGCTGACATAATAATAATAATAATAAACATATAGTCACTAAAGCAAATACCACCACAGATATTTATGACGAGCTGTGTTTTATACTGAATAATGCATTTGTGTGATGTGTCTCAGAAACAGTGTCGAATAGTTTTTATTTATATAGTTATTTAAATATATTAGCATGAATAACACATATAACAGTAGTAATTATTTTCTTTTATGTTTGTTTTTAGGGTTCCTTCACACTATCACGTTTTATTCATTCTTTATCAGCTAGCTAACCTGCTAACACATACTCGTCTTCTGTTTAACTTTAAAACAAGACAATAAAACCTGTTGTCGCCCCCCCCCCCCCCAAGGGGCTGAAACATAGCAACAGACAATGACTAAAGCTTGCTCAACAATCATTATTTTTTTTTTAAATAAAGAACATCTGGATTGTTTAGTCTGCAAGTTTCTTATATTAACTTTGCCTTTTATTTGATTGCAGACAGGATGAACCTGAGATATTTCATGTTTAATCTGCTCAACTTCATTTTATTTATGAATAAACATCCATTTCTGCATTTCAAGCCTGCAACATATTCCAAAGAAAGTTGGGACAGTAAAGCATTTACCACTTTGTAATGCTGCCATTCCTTTTCACCACACTTAAAAGACGTTTTGGCACCGAGGATACCAAGCGTCCTGCAAACACATCCTAAGATGTGCAACAGTCGTCGTCAGGGTTGTCGTCGTCGCATTAAAAATTCTCCACACATTCTCTATTGGGGACAGGTCAGAACTGCAGGCAGGCCAGTCCAGTACCCGTACCCTCTTCTTCCGCAGCCATGACTTTGTACCGTGTGCAGCATGTGGTTTTACATTGTCTTGTTGAAAAATGCATGGACGTCCCTGGAAAAGATGACGTCTTGAAGGCAGCATAAGATGTCAATGTACTTTTCTACATTAATGCTGCCATCACAGAAGTGTAAATGACCTTTTCCAAGAGCACTGACACAGCCCCATACCATGACAGACCCTGGCTGATAACAGTCTGGATGGTCCTTTTTGTCTTTGGTCCGGAGCACATGGTGTCTATTTTTTCCAAAAAACACCTGGATTGCTGATTCATCTGAACACAATACACGTTTCCACTGTGTGATGGTCCATCCTAGATGCCTCCGAGCCCAGAGAAGTCGACGCCGCTACTGGACATGGTTAACATAAGGCTTCTTTTTTGCACAGTAAAGTTTTAAGTGGCATTTGTGCATGTAACTCTGTATTGTAGTGCTTTAAAAAGGTTTGCCAAAGTAATCCCTCACCCATGTGATTATATCAGCTATTGTTGAGTGGCGGTTCTTGATGCAGTGCCGTCTGAGGGATTGAAGATCACAGGCGTTCAGCTTACCTTTAAGCACTGAAATTCCTCCGTATTCCTTGTATCGTTTAATGATATTATGCACTGTAGAGGGAGAAATATGCAAATCCCTTCCAATCTTTCTTTGAGGTACATTGTTTTTAAACCTTTCAATAATTCTCTCAAGCATTAGTTGACGAACTGGAGATCCTCTGATCATCTTTGCTCATCAAAGACTTTCCTGAATGCTACTTTTGTACCAAACCATGATTACAATCACCTGTTGACATCACATAATTTATTTAGTTTTTTCACCTCATTACTAGCCCTAAATTGCCCCCGTCCCAACTTTTTTTGGAAAGTGTTGCAGGCCTGAAATGCAGGAACGGAGATATATTAACAAATGAAATGAAGTTGAGCAGACAAAACATGAAATATCATGGGTTCAAACTGTCTGCAATCAAATAAAAGTAAATGTAAGGAACACTGCATTTCTATTTTATTTGTGTTTTCCCTACTGTCCCCACTTTTTCTGATTTGGGGTTGTATAATATAGGGTTCATTAATTTTAAGCTGCATACAGACAAAAACTGGCCTGTACAAACAGTTAAAAAAAGCGCACCTTGACTGAAGTGGCCTAACCCGGAGAAAATCTCTTCCATTTCGCGGAATATTTGGCCAAACAGCGGCGGTTCATGGATGTGCATTCCATTTGGTCCAAGACTGAAACCAAACCTGAGGACATCGTCAAACTTGTCCAGGTCATTTAGATAAAATGTATCCCCTGAGTCATCCTCATCATCATCTTCATGGGTCAGCCCATCAAAGAAGGGTTCCCTGTAAAAACACACATAAAATATCAAGTAAGGGTATATTCATATGCAATAAGAAATCTTTTAACTTGCTGATCACTGTTTTTACATACACTATATGTTGTATGTGTAAACCTTTGGTATTTATAAATTCGTATTATAGAACTATTCAGCCTACACAGAGCCCTGACCTCAACCAAACACCAGTGCTGGACAACTGACTACAAAATGGACCACAGAAAGCACTCCCAGCACTCTATCATATATATACACTGATCAGCCATAACATTAAAACCATCTCCTTGTTTCTACACTCACTGTCCATTTTATCAGCTCCACTTACCATATAGAAGCACTTTGTAGTTCTACAATCACTGACTGTAGTCCATCTGTTTCTCTGCATGCTTCGTTAGCCCCCTTTCATGCTGTTCTTCAATGGTCAGGACTCTCCCAGGACCACTACAGAGCAGGTATTATTTAGGTGGTGGATCATTCTCAGCACTGCAGTGACACTGACATGGTGGTGGTGTGTTAGTGTGTGTTGTGCTGGTATGAGTGGATCAGAAACAGCAGCACTGCTGGAGTTTTTAAAACACCTCACTGTCACTGCTGGATTGAGAATAGTCCACCAACCAAAATTATATCCTGCTAACAGTGCCATGTGACCACTGCTGAAGGTCTAGAAGATGACCAACTCAAACAGCAGCAATAGATGAGCGATCGTCTCTGACTTTACAGCTACAAGGTGGACCAACTAGGTAGGAGTGTCTAATAGAGTGGACAGTGAGTGGACATGGTGTTTAATAACTCCAGCAGTGCTGCTGTGTCTTATTCACTCGTACCAGCACAACACACACTAACACACCACCACCATGTCAGTGTCAAAGCAGTGCTGAGAATGATCCACCACCTAAATAATACCTGCTCTGTGGTGGTCCTGACAATCGAAGGCTAAAAAAGTACGTAGAGAAATAGATGGACTACAGTCAGTAATTGTAAACTACAAAGTGCTTCTATATGGTAAGTGGAGCTGATAAAATGAACAGTGAGTGTAGAAACGGTGTAAGAATGAGTAAAATGAGTAGGTAGTAGTGTTATTTCTAACACTAATTTAACCTGGAATGCTAAATGTTAAACTTTAACGCAGTAACAGGCTGAACGTGCTGTCATGTCGATTTGGACTCTTGGCGAGAATGTGGATAGTTTATCTCCAGAACATAGCAGAGAAATACATTTAATTACAACTTTCAATCAGTTTAAAGTAGCTGTTCTAACAGGAGCCAACACGCAGTTAATTAACTCACAGGTCAACAGCTGGTCATGTTGACGGAAGCAGCTTTACTGTGTTGCCTTTAAAATCCCCCTGGTTACATGATCAACACCGACATGTCCAAACACAGACTCACCTCCTGTCATCACCGCGATAATGACCTCTGGGCTGGCCGAAAAATCCCCGAAACAAATCAAACACGCTCATTTACAGTTCCAGTAATGTAAACAAATCAACCTAACGCAGCCATAAGGTACAAACTACAGCAGCTGGTCACGTGATTCCATGGGAGACGGAAGTGACGATTCAGAGCCAGAGACCGTTCTAGAAGAAGATATTTCAAGCCCGCTCGACAAAATTTCAGTGTAATTATAAAAATGTGTATTTTTCAATATATTTTACACTATAGTACTACTACGGCGTATTAGTGCCACTTTAAAGAAAACTATTTTTTTAAGTTTTGATTTTGAGAATGAAGTATAAATTTCGATTTCGAGATTAAAGTAAAAATATTACAAAATTAAAGTCGAAATAATTACGAGATTAAAGTCGAAATAATTAGGAGATTAAAGTCGAAATAATTACGAGATTAAAGTCGAAATAATTAGGAGATTAAAGTCGAAATAATTACGAGAATAAAGTCGAAATATTACGAGATTAAAGTCAAAATAATTACGAGATTAGTCAAAATATTGCGAGAACTGTCGAAATAATTACGAGATTAAAGTAGAAATATTACGAGAAAAGTCAAAATAATTACGAGAATAAAGTCGAAATATTATGAGATTAAAGTTGAAATAATACGAGATTAAAGTTGAAATAATTACGAGAATAAAGTTGAAATAATTTCGAGATTAAAGTCAAAATAATTACCAGAATAAAGTCTAAGTATTATGAGATTAAAGTCGAAATATTACGAGTTTAAAGTCAAAGTAATTACGAGAATAAAGTCAAAATAATTACGAGAATGAAGTCGAAATAATTACGAGAATGAAGTCGAAATAATTACGAGATTAAAGTTGAAATAATTACGAGAATGAAGTTGAAATAATTACGAGAATGAAGTCGAAATATTACGAGATTAAAGCCGAAATATTACGAGATTAAAGCTGAAATAATTACGAGAAAAGTCAAAATAATTACGAGATTAAAGTCGAAATAATTACGAGATAAATCGAAATAATTACCAGAATAAAGTCGAAATATTACGAGATTAAAGTCGAAATAATTACGAGATTAAAGTCGAAATAATTACGAGATAAATCGAAATAATTACCAGAATAAAGTCGAAATATTACGAGATTAAAGTCGAAATAATTACGAGATAAATCGAAATAATTACCAGAATAAAGTCGAAATATTACGAGATTAAAGTCAAAACAATTACGAGATTAAAGTCGAAATATTATGGCCATAGCAACCTCCTTGTGTTAAATGAGGGATGTTCATGATTTGTTATACTTTCGTAACGTTTTCACAAATAAAGAAATCCCCAATCTCCTGCACATCAGCACCAGTTTGTTATTAGTATAAGGACGCTGAAACGGCTTTGGAATAAACTGTGTTTATGTAGAAAAATGTGCGTCACCGGTGCGCTCGGCGTCTGCGTTGTCGGCAGTACTTCAACCGAGCCTTATGGACTCGTACGATAAACTAAAGCCGTATGGCATTGCTATAAATGGTTGCATTGAAGGGTTTAGTCATGTCATGTGGATGGAAGTGTACAATACAAACAACCACCCCAAAATAATTGCGGCTTATTTGGATAACCACAATAACGCTCATTATAACCCTCGGTGGTTGCGTGCCGATCCAGGTACTGAGACCCATGCTTCTCTGAACTGACAAGCCTTCGACGGCTGCATACCGTTTGGCCATAATATCTCGACTTAATTCTCATAATCATTTCGACTTTATTCTTGAAATCAAAACTTGCAAATATTTTTTACAGTGGCCCTAATACGCCGTCGTACTATAGGTTATACAGTTTGAATAAAAAATAAAATTTGTCACTAAAAACGAAATGAACTTAAATTTACTGAAATTGTCTTACACCAGAGGTGCCCAATACTGTACATTGATGGCCATCTACCAGTCAATCGCACAGTGAATGCTGGTAGATTGCACCTCATTCAAACAGGGCACCATGATTGACATGAAATATGGCCATTGTTTCTTTAATTCGCGGTTTGCCACCATAGCTATGCCTCAGCCTGCCTAAAGCACTGCTAATCTAGAAAGTTTGTACACAGTGTAGAAACTACAAAGTGCTTCTATATGGTAAGTGGAGCTGATAAAATGGACAGTGAGTGTAGAAACAAGGAGGTGGTTTTAATGTTATGGCTGATCAGTGTATGACAAGCATAATATAAAAAAAAGTGCATACTACTCGATGGAAAATCAGGAATTTTAGCTTAGTTTTTGGTATCACGACTGAAATAGGTAGATGTCAAAGGCGTCTAGACTCGAGGAACAGACTGATATTTAAAAAAAAAATCTGTTTTTTTCCAAAATTATACATCTTTGAGTGCGATTGTCAATAAACAGAAATTTTTTTCTTTTTTATGTATCAAATTTCTTGACATTATAATTCAACCAGCTCTTAACCTGCTCTATAACCTAGAGGAAGAGCAGATTATTTATTTCAGCACAATTTAAATGACATTTTAATCAAAGTAATGAATAAATGAAAGATAAGACATTTGTCTATATAGCAAAACAAGCAATTGTGGAAGAAAATATGTTAATTCATACATAAGAAAAGGTGCGCTGCTTACGATTATCCAGATCCTTTCAGGTCCTGTTCTTGCCGTCTTCAAACAGTTCCTGTTTCCTACCTAAGAAACATGTGTTACCTGTGAAATTTCTCAGTGTGATCCTCTTTTCTACTTACAATTACATGCACAAATTGCACTTAAAACCTTACTGTGCAAAAAAAGAAGCCTTATGTTAACCATGTCCAGAGGCGGTGTCGACTTCTCTTGGCTCGGAGGCATCTAGGATGGACCATCACACTGTGGAAACGTGTATTGTGGTCAGATGAACCAGCATTACAGGTCTTTTGTGGAAAAAAAGAGATGCCATGTGCTCCAGGCCAAAGATGAAAAGAACCATCCAGACTGTTATCAGCAACAAGTCCAAAAGCCAGGGTCTGTCATGATATGAGGCTGTGTCAGTGCCCTTAGCAAAGGTCATTTACACTTCTGTGATGGCAGCATTAATGCAGAAAAGTAAATTGACATCTTAGAGCAACATATGCTGCCTTCAAGACGTCATCTTTTCCAGGGACGTCCATGCATTTTTCAACAAGACAATGCAAAACCACATGCTGCACACATTACAAAGGCATGGCTGTGGAAAAAGAGGGTACGGGTACTAAACTGGCCTGTCTGCAGTCCTGACCTGTCCCCAATAGAGAATGTGTGGAGAATTTTGAAAAGAAAAATGCAACAATGACGACCCCATACTGTTGTACATCTTAAGACGTGTTTGCAGGAAGAATGAGACAAAATAAAAGCTGAAACACTAAATCACTTGGTCTCCTCGGTGCCAAAACGTCTTTTAAGTGTGGTGAAAATGAATGGCAACATTATAAAGTGGTAAATGTTTTACTGTGCTAACTTTTGGAATGTGTTGCAGACCTGAAATGCAGGAATGGATGTTTATTCATAAATGAAATAAAGTTGAGCAGATAAAACATGAAATATCTCAGGTTCATCCTGTCTGCAATCAAATGCTGAAGTAAATGTAAGAAACTGCTACTGTTGTAAATTCTTACTATTAAAAAACCTATGAAAAAAACAGCACTCAAAATGCATTATACTGTACCTGAAACAGGCATCATACTTTCCAAGATGCTGGATACATTTTTGCATCTTCTAAACAGCACTCATTATTTTACATTCCTATGAGCACGGTTACAGAATATATACAAAAGGCACGAGACATCAAAAAATAGTTTTCTTAAAAAAGACATTCACATCCAAAATGATGAAAATGTCTTTTTCCTGTTTATTTACTTAATATTTATATATATATATTTTACAAAATAAAAAACAAATATGAAACATACGTTAAGTCTATGCGTAAGGACTTGAAAGGAGGGTGGGAGCCATCGAACAAACATGGACTACAGTACTTGTGTTTTTTTTTATATATATGTATATATGTACAAGACAAGTTTATCCATTTATTATTTTTAAAACGCACAGTACAAAAAGAAGAGCCACGGACAAAGAAAAAAAAAAAAGAAGAAACCCAATAGTACAAGTCTGTTTATCAGTACTTTCCTAGCGATCGGGAACGTGATAAAATTTGGGGCAAGGGGATGAAGTTTAAGGGAAAGGAGCTGAACATTGTGATGGTAACATATCAGAAAAGGAAACTGCATGGAAATATACACTGATCAGCCATAACATTAAAACCACCTCCTTGTTTCTACACTCACTGTCCATTTTATCAGCTCCACTTACCATATAGAAGCACTTTGTAGTTCTACAATTATTGACTGTAGTCCATCTGTTTCTCTGCATGCTTTGTTACCCCCCTTTTATGCTGTTTTTCAATGGTCAGAACCTCCACAGAGGTGGTGGATCATTCTCAGCACTGCAGTGACACTGACATGGTGGTGGTGTGTTAGTGTGTGTTGTGCTGGTATGAGTGGATCAGACACAACAGCGCTGCTGGAGTTTTTAAACACCTCACTGTCCCTGCTGGACTGAGAATAGTCCACCAACCAAAAAAAAAAATCCAGAAAACAGCACCCCGTGGGCAGCGTCCCGTGACCGCTGATGAAGGTCTAGAAGATGACCAACTCAAACAGCAATAGATGAGCGATCGTCTCTGACTTTACATCTACAAGGTGGACCAACTAGGTAGGAGTGGACAGTGAGTGAACACGGTGGACAGTGTCTGATCCACATATACCAGCACAACACACACTAACACACCACCACCATGTCATTAACACTGCAGTGCTGAGAATGATCCACCACCTAAATAATACCTGCTCTGTGGTGGTCCGGTGGGGGTCCTGACCACTGACGAACAGCATGAAAGGGGGCTAAAAAGATATGTAGAGAAACAGATGGACTAGTCAGTAATTGTAGAACTACAAAGTGCTTCTATATGGTAAGTGTAGAAACAAGGAGTTGGTTTTAATGTTATGGCTGATCAGGTCTTCTCCAGTACAAGAGATAGCGGCAACTCGAAGGTCACAGTAAATGCCCCCTACCAAATAAATGCTTCTAGAAAATAAAGAATTACTGGTATGGAAATACTTTTCATAGATCAAGCATGTACAACAATTAAGGGCTGAAAAAAAAGTCCATTCACACCAGTGGCCACCATTATTACAGACTTGCATATAAGCGCAAAAAAATAAAACAGGAGGGGAACCACTCACATTCTGATATGAATGGATCGCCTCGCTTCTTTGTGCCCTCATACAACCATAACTTTTTATATATCTATATATTTCGATTTTGTACAAAATTAACTCAACTGCTTCAAACGACCTACGACGTGTATTTTTGTCCTCCTCAAACTAAAATGGGTAAAAAAAATTAACAGGAGGGGAAAAAGAACAGGGGAAGGGGGGAGGTCTGGGGTTGAAAAACCTATCCAACCAAGCAACCAAGAAGGAGACAGCTACAGGGGAAGGCTACTCCCCAGACCCTAATTCCCCCCCTGACTTTGCTTCCACCAGTTAAAAAAAGGGGATGGGTGTGTTCTATTTCTTACTTTTAAACAAAATCCAAACTGCAAACAAGCAACACTTGGCTGGAAAAGAAAAAGTGTCCCTGTACACTTCTTGTCCAGTCAAACTCCCTGGAACGTTGCTACCTCTTTAGTAGAGCACCACCACGATATGGGGGAGCACTACAAAGAAACTGACAGAGAGAAGAAAAAGAAGAAGAAGGGCACAAAGGAAATTCTTTAAAGGTGGAAGAGAAGGGTCCCCTAATTTCAGCCTTTTCGGACACTAAGCTGGTCGTGTCAATTGCCTCCCCAGTTGTAGCTGTTGTAAACAGATTTGTTGATCTGGGACTTCTGTTGAATGGAAGCATTCTGACTTCGTTGTCCAGAGCCACTCTGAAAAAGAGAGAGAGAGAGAAAAACAAAATGTCACAACAAAGGGGAAACGGCAACATCTCAGAGAAAAGCTCTGGTTTCGTAGTCCTGCTAGGACTTCATTTCATCACTCATTCCTCACTGGTTGAGAATGAAATACAATGCTCATTTGAAGCAGCACACAGTCCAATTCAATACAGCTGCATGTTGAGTGGATTTCAAGCCGATTTGTATTTCCCCCATTTCCTTCCAATCTAGTCGTTTACAATTACCCGATTGCATTACGCTTCCCCTCCACTCCTGACTGAGGAGAGCCGTGGCTAACACACACCCCTCCGACAGGTGTGCAGTAGCCGGCTGCATCTTTTTTCCTGCACTAGTCGAGTTCATACACTATATTGCCAAAAATATTCACTCACCCATCCAAATCATTGAATTCAGGTGTTCCAATCACTTCCATGGCCACAGGTGTATAAAACCAAGCACCTAGGCATGCAGACTGCTTCTACAAACATTAGTGAAAGAATGGGTCGCTCTCAGGAGCTCAGTAAATTCCAGCGTGGTACCGTGATAGGATGCCACCTGTGCAACAAGTCCAGTCGTGAAATTTCCTCACTACTAAATCTTCCATAGTCAACTGTCAGTGGTATTATAACGAAGTGGAAGCGATTGGGAACGACAGCAACTCAGTCAACTTTCTGCAGAGTCAATCGTTAAGACCTCCAAACTTCATGTGGCCTTCAGATTAGCTTAAGAACAGTGTGTAGAGAGCTTCATGGAATGGGTTTTCATGGCCGAGCAGCTGCATACAAGCCTTACATCACCGAACGCAATACAAAACGTCGGATGCAGTGGTGTAAAGCACGCCGCCACTGGACTCTAGAGCAGTGGAGACGTGTCCTCTGGAGTGACGAATCACGCTTCTCCGTCTGGCAATCCTATGGACGAGTCTGGGTTTGGCGGTTGCCAGGAGAACGGTACTTGTCTGACTGCATTGTGCCGAGTGTAAAGTTTGGTGGGGGGGGGGGGGGGGGATTATGGTGTGGGGTTGTTTTTCAGGAGTTGGACTCGGCCCCTTAGTTCCAGTGAAAGGAACTCAATGCTTCAGCATACCAAGAGATTTTGGACACATTCATGCTCCCAACTTTGTGGGAACAGTTTGGGGATGGCCCCTTCCTGTTCCAACATGACTGCGCACCAGTGCACAAAGCAAGCTCCATAAAGACATGGATGAGCGAGTTTGGTGTGGAAGAACTTGACTGTCCTGACCTCAACCCGATAGAACACCTTTGGGATGAATTAGAGCGGACACTGTGAGCCAGGCCTTCTCGTCCAACATCAGTGTCTGACCTCACAAATGCACTTCTGGAAGAATGGTCAAAAATTCCCATAAACACACTCCTAAGCCTTGTGGAAAGCCTTTCCAGAAGAGTTGAAGCTGTAACAGCTGCAAAGGCAGACGAGCAAATACTTTTGGCAATATAGTGTATGTGGTGCCACCAATCAGCCAGCAGAGGTTTACCGCTGTGCCACCTGAGTGCCCCATGAATTCAGCATTTTGCTTTTTAGATGCAATTCCTCATGTACACCACCCGTGGACATCTGTGGAGAGACCTGAAGATGGCAGGTCATAGATGCTCACTATTAAACTGGACAGAGCTTGAGAGGATTAAATAATTAGTATTTTTGTTCATCAATCGACTAACAAGCTGTGCAAAAACCTCAAAGGCTCTGAATACTTGCTGAATCCACTGCATTTGAACTGCAAGCCCCAACCTAATCAACAATACACTGCATATTTTGGCCGAACAGCAGCTGGTCTCAATTCAATCTAGTGTTCGCTATTTACTTCAACAGCTTACCTGTGACTGAGCTTTTTTAATCATGGTTCGTAATGCGGAGGTTACATTGGTTAATACTGACGGCACAGTCAGAGTGTATGGATCAAACAGCAGGGGGAATAAAGGAGGATTAATCACTAAGCAACACACATTAAATGGGTCAAAATGATTTAGTACAGAACAAACAATCAAATTCAGGCCTTACTGGCACATTTGACATGCTTTTTTACTAGTGCACATATACTGATCAGCCATAACATTAAAACCACCTCCTTGTTTCTACACTCACTGTCCATATTAAGCACTTTGTAGTTCTACAATTACTGAGTGTAGTCCATCTGTTTCTCTGCATGCTTTGTTAGCCCCCTTTCATGCTGTTCGTCAATGGTCAGGACCCCCACAGGACAACTACAGAGCAGGTATTATTTGGATGGTGGATCATTCTCAGCACTGCAGTGACACTGACATTGTGGTGGTGTGTTAGTGTGTGTTATGCTGGTATGAGTGGATAAGACACAATGCTGATAGAGTTTTTAAACACCTCACTGTCCCTGCTGGACTGAGTACAGTCCACCAACCAAAAATATGCAGCCAACAGCGCCCTGTGACCACTGATGAAGGTCTAGAAGATGACCAACTCAAACAGCAGCAATAGATGAGCGATCATCTCTGACTTTACATCTACAAGGTGGACCAACTAGGTAGGAGTGTCTAATAGAGTGGACAGTGAGTGGACACGGTATTTAAAAACTCCAGTAGCGCTGCTGTGTCTGATCCACTCATACCAGCACAACACACACTAACACACCACCACCATGTCAGTGTCACTGCAGTGCTGAGAATGATCCACCACCTAAATAATACCTGCTCTGTGGTGGTCCTGACCATTGAAGAACAGCATGAAAGAGGGCTAACAAAGCATGCAGAGAAACAGAAGGACTACAGTCAGTAATTGTAGAACTACAACATTCTTTTATATGGTAAGTGGTTTGTTTATTATTTGTTTATTAGGATTTTAACGTCATGCTTAACACTTTGGTTACATTCATGACAGGAACGGTAGTTACTCATTACACAAGATTCATCAGTTCACAAGGTTATATTGAACAGTCTTGGTGTGGTAAGTGGAGCTGATAAAATGGACACAGTGTAGAAACAAGTAGGTGGTTTTCATGTTATGGCTGATCAGTGTATGTGTAACGGCAAGACCCGTATTATGTTTCTGTCTGCTTATTTTATTTTAATGGATGTGAGGTAGGTTAATACTGCAATTTCAGCAATTTCTTTAAAGCCTTTTAGCTAACATCACTCTCCACTAAATAAAGAAGTCAAATGCTGGTGTTTATTGGATGTGTGGTTGGTACAGACCTGAGCATCCTGCTGTAAGTGGTGGTGCAGCATCTGTGAGTGGGGCTGCTGATGAGCAAGTATGTGCATAAAGGGCGCTGGGGCATAGGGCGCGGCAGCCGGAGGGTTGATGGGTCCGCCGCTGCCAAGTGCAGAAGGAACGCTGAATGAGGCGCCTGGTGCAGCCGCTGCATGGAAACCCTGCTTTTCAAAAGACTTAAAAAAAATAAAAAAGAAAAAAGAAAAGAAAAAGAAAAAGAGGAAGAAGAAGGTGGATTAGTGCATTACTTCTGAGAATTTTGGTTACAAACACTACCAAATTAGGTTGTGGGAACAATTTATGATGTACATGCGACACATGACTTTTAGACTGCCTCACTTTAAATAGGTTGCTAGCAAGCTGGGCTAAACCTAGTACTGATAAGTAGTAAAAATACAAATCTAAAAATATTTACACCATCAAAATGTAAACTACCACATGTACACACCCTTTGATATGACACCCAAGTGTGAGCTGAGGTGCATTTTGTTTTCACTGATACTGCTTGAGATGTTTCAACAATTTAACAATTTAAAAAGCCCACCTGTGGTAAATTCAATTGATTGGACATGATTGCGGATTGCCAACACCTGCCTATATAAGGTCCCACAGTTGACGGTGCATATCAGAGCAAACTCCAAGCCATGGGGTCAAAGGAATTATCTGCAGACCTCAGAAACAGGATTGTATCAAGGCATAGATCTGGAGAAGGGTACAGAAAAATTGCTGCAGCTTTGCAGGTCCCAAAGAGTACAGTGGCCACCATTATTCATAAATGGAAGCAGTTTGGAACAACCAGAAATCTTCCTAGACCTGGCCGCACGGCCAAACTGAGCGATCGGGGAAGACAGGCCTTAGCTAGGTAGGTGAGCAGGAACCCGAGGGTCACTCTGACAGAGCTCCAGCGTATCCTTGTGGAGATGGGAGAACCTATGAGAAGATCAACCATCCAGGCAGCACGCCACAAATCACGCCGTTATGGTAGAGGCCAGACAGAGGCCACAGCCCGCTTGGAGTTTGCCAAAAGGCACATCGAGGACTCTCAAACCATGAGAAACAAAATTCTCTGGTCTGATGAAACCAAAATTGAACTTTTTGGCCTAAATACCAAGTGTCACATCTGGAGGAAACCAGGCAACGCTGATCACCTGGCTAATGCCATCTCTACAGTAAAAAGACGCTTCCAATTCAACCTGACGGAGATGGCAAGGATATGCCAAGAGAAATTGCGCAATAAATGTCCAGAAACGAGTGTGCCAGGCTCGTAGCTTCTTTGCCAAGATGCCTTGAAGCTGTAATTGCTGCAAAAGGTGCATCAACCAAGTATTAGGCTAAGGGTGTGTACAGATATGTAACCCCTTTGTAATTATTAGAGATTGTGTGTTGATGTTTGAGGCAAAAGAGGAACTCAATCTATTATAGAATGAGTCTGTAACGTAATAACACATGGAGAAGGTGAAAGGGGTGTGCAGACTTTCCGACTTGACTATTTTTTTATTTATGCATTTGCCCCCTTTTCCAATAACCCAGTTCTATCTCCTCAACTGCTACAGACCTTTACCTTCACCAAGGAGGGCCATACATAACACACCAGTGGTAAAAGTGACCCGGACAGTACAAAAAACGCTTAACGTAAAAACTAAAGCATAACGTGGCTTGTACTAAAACAATGACCGATGAATTTGGGCAGTACAGAGCACTTATAACCAGTAATAATGGAGAGAAATTGAGTGTGTCGTACTTTTAGTACATTAAGCCACGTTACGCTTTTTTTTATGTAAAGCTCTTTCGACTCTCCCGAGAAGCGCATTCAGAATCCTAAGGTATATAAACACCACACGTGAAGTAAATACAGCTAAACACAGATATATGTGGGGCTTTTAGAGTGGATTTGTTGGTTATTTCACACAAATGGATGTTCGTCTTGTGGAAATTTAGTGATGTTTAATCACTCAAGCCGAGCGCTAAGCAAAGCGGCTATTTGCGCAGAGGGTCGTGGTGAGAGCCAAGCCCAAAACGCTTCTCACGTCAATGAACTAAAGAAAACAACAACTGTGGTCATAAGATGATGTAGACATGTTTTACCACTGAGTTACCCGAGCACCCTGTCTACATTTTTATAAAATAATCTATAGGTTGAATAATACTGGATGAAATCAGTCAGTACACTGATAACGTTGGCTTTTCATCCATCCATGGAGCTACTGTGTTACCATGTAGGGTACCACCCATTTAGACGTCACCAATATCACCAATAGTAATAAGCGATGCAGTTGCAGCGATGCTTTTTGCATAAAAACGAACATCTGTAACAACAGCACAAATGCTCGCACATAATCTACACGCTCCGCCATCACGTCACTCTTTACTTTCATTGCGCAACGCCCACCGTTGATGACGCATGCTTGGTTCCCAAAAACTGGTGGAAACGCAGATCGGTTCTCTACAAAACACCAAGGTTCGAAGAAACCTGAACAGAACCGGTTCAAGAACCAGAGTTCTTTCGGTGGAAAAGTGCTATGATTAAACAGGGAAAATGCAAAAAGCACTTACCTGTGTCTTTGTGTAAACAGATCCTGAAATATCAGGAACACCAGTGTTGCTGGACGTCACAGAGACTCCTGATAGAAAAGAAACATGAACACAAACGTGTTATTCCTTATATGTGAACATACCCAACAATCTCGGACACTAAATTATAAACATTTAACACATAAAACTCCAGGTCTGTGGTTTGGAAAATGAAGAACTGCATGTTTCTGCACACTTTGTGACTGACGGTCTTTAAGATTTGAGCAGTTTACCCCACTCTTTATGGCAGATCCTTTCAAGCACTGTTAGATCAGAAGGCGTGTCTCAGGTCTCTTTGCAGATGTTCCACATGGTTTAATTCTTGGCCTTGGTTAGGCCACTAAAAAACATTCAGAGACTTGCTCCAAATCCACTCCAGTGTTGTTTTTGCTGTATGCTTTAGGATATTGAGTTTGTGATTCCTGTATTTGGCTGCATTCAACTGACTCATTATCTCTTAATTCTTACCAGTCCCCTGTCCCTATCGCTAACCACCCATATGTCATGATGTACCCATATATCTCAATGTTTCATCACAGGGATGAAATCCGGCAGCTGGTTGTTCACCGCTGTGTTTTGCCCTTTTCACAAGATGAAGTGCATGCTGTTCTGCACAAACACACCAGACCAGAGACCAGAGAATCGTTTCTAGATAATGCCCTTCTTGACCAGATGCCAATTCTGACCAGACGTTTTAAACTTAGATGCCTTAGTTGTCCTGGAAACACTAAAAGCCTGTTTTATATTCTTGACCTGATGTATGCATTGCCAGAACTGGTTCACATAGATATACAGACGGTACAGAATATGTATTACTATGTTCAATCAATTTGAGTTGTAAAGACATTTACACCAATCATCCATAACATTAAAACCACCTCCTTGTTTCTACACACTGTCCGTTTTATCAGCTCCACTTACCATATAGAAGCACTTTGTAGTTCTACAATTACTGACTGTAGTCCATCTGTTTCTCTGCATGCTTTGTTAGCCCCCTTTCATGCTGTTCTTTAATGGTCAGGACCCCCACAGGACCACCACAGAGCAGGTATTATTTCGGTGGTGGATCATTCTCAGCACTGCAGTGTGTTGTTCTGGTATGAGTGGATCAGACACAGCAGCGCTGCTGGAGTTGTTAAATACCGTGTCCACTCACTGTCCACGTAATAGACGCTCCAACCTAGTTGGTCCACCTTGTAGATGTAAAGTCAGAGACGATCGCTCATCTAGTATGTCTGCTCTTCGAGTTGGTCAATTGAGATCTTCATCAGTGGTCACAGGACGCTGCTCATGGGGTGCTGTTGGCTGGATATTTTTGGCTGGTCCAGCAGTGACAGAGAGGTGTTTAAACACTCCTTCACCATTGCTGTGTCTGAGCCACTCATACCAGCACAACACACACTAACACACCACCACCATGTCAGTGTCACTGCAGTGCTGAGAATGATCCACCACCTAAATAATACCTGCTCTGTGGTGGTGGGAGAGTCCTGACTATTGTAGAACAGCATGAAAGGGGCTAACAAAGCATGCAGAGAAACAGATGGACTACTGTCAGTAATTGTAGAACTACAAAGTGCTTCTATATAGTAAGTGGAGCTGATAAAATGGATAGTGAGTGTAGAAACAAGGAGGTGGTTTTAATGTAATGGCTGAATTAGTCACACAGACAAAGAGGTGTTCAGAAAAAGAAAAGTGATGCAACAAGCTCCTGTCCCATTATTTCTGGAGGTGAGGTTTGTATATGCCCATTCAGTCCCCACACCTACCAAAATGTACAGTTCGGCAGTGGTGTAACACCCAGATTATTTAATTTGGTAAGCATTAGTACATTAGGTTAGGTTAGAATTGCAAACAGACAAGTATGAGTCTTAACCAAGCAAGATTATGAACCAATGCAACCAGTAACATCTGGACACTAGTTTTGATTGGCAGACAACAGAAAGTCATTCCTTACGGCATGGTAGCTAGAACTCAAATCTGTATAGCTCAGGTCTATAGATCAGGTTTATGTTCAATCTTAATTGCCAGGCAAATTTCATTTTAATGAAATGGTACCCAAGATTAGATAATACACCTAATTCCAAGTTCCAGAGTCTAAAAGATGGTTTAATTCAGACCCACCTCAACAATCAAGTTAGCAAGAGCAGCACGGTTTAGTGGCAAATTACAGCAGTGAGTACTGAGCAAGATTAAGCTCCTGTTGCTGTACCATGACTTGGTATCTTTACCATGAAAATAGCCAACAGGGAGCCATGAGCCAGGTGCAGCCTAGGTTCTGTAGACTCCATTGTTATCAGGCCACCCTGGAGAGGCCTGCCATTAGCTTTCCCATTAAGAAAGACTAGTACTTGTTAAAAGAAAACTAGTATGTAAATCACAGAGGGACGGCGTTTGGCGTGCGGGTGCACTCACCAACTCCGGGCGCGGACACCGAGCTGGCTGGTTTGTTTTGTGCAGAAGCAGCAGCGACGGCGGCGGCAGCAGCCACAGCAGTGCCATAGCCGCCCTTACAGAAATCCCCGCTCCCTGCTGAAGCCTGGCCCAAATCCTCATAGCCTGCACACACACAGCCACGGCCCCACAGCGTTAGAAACACACACCAGGCAGGGCAGGAAGAAGAGGGGTGAAGGTAAGAGGACAGACAGTGAAAGCTGCAAGCAGAATCGGCGCGTGTCAGGAATTTGAAAATAAAAAAAAACACATAGGTGAAAGAAGGAGACAAAGAGGACGGAAGAATGATCAGAGAGGGGGAAGAAAAGTTGCTAGAAATGAGGATAAAAAGGCGACGAACAACTCGTGGTGAAGTGGCAAAAAGCAGGCAGCGTGTGGATGTGTTTGTAATCCCATCACCTAAAAGCAAGACCTCCCCTGACCTCACCACCCCCAGCATCCCAGCTCACAAGGACTCGATCAATACCACAGACGAGGCGTTTACCGCTAAGGAACAAGTACTGTCATACAGCTGTCCTAGGTGAGTCTCAGTTTGTACAGAGCTTTCAGAGTACTGGTTCTGCTTGTTGCACAAAGAACTCAAGACACAGTTCACGGGCACCACACACAAAATTCAATCTAAATTGAAGATGTTACATAGCGCCACCAAGCTGGTTTGAGCATTAAGGGATGAGGGTTGAAAAGCTGATGATTTTTTTTTTTTGCATTTATTCCTGCCAGTGTCACAACCATACACCAATCAGACACACACCAATCTACACTCACTGTCCATGTTATCAGCTCCACTTACCATATAGAAGCACTTTGTAGTCTGTTTCTCTACATACCTTTTTAGCCTGCTTTCACCCTGTTCTTCAATGGTCAGGACCCCCACAGGACCGCCACAGAGCAGGTATTATTTAAGTGCCCATTCTCAGCACTGCAGTGACACTGACATGGTGGTGGTGTGTTAGTGTGTGTTGTGCTGGTATGAGTGGATCAGACACAGCAGCGCTGCTGGAGTTTTTATTTACCGTGTCCACTCACTGTCCACTCTATTAGACACTCCTACCTAGTTGGTCCACCTTGTAGATGTAAAGTCAGAGACGATCACTCATCTATTGCTGCTGTTTGAGTTGGCCATCTTCTAGACCTTCATCAGTGGTCACAGGACGCTGCCCACTGTGTGCTGGATATTTTTTGGTTGGTGGACTATTCTCAGTCCAGCAGTGACGGTGAGGTGTTTAAAAACTCCATCAGAATTGCTGTGTCTTATCCACTCATACCAGCACAACACACACTAACACACCACCACCATGTCAGTGTCACTGCAGTGCTGAGAATGATCCACCACCTAAATAATACCTGCTCTGTGGTGGTCCTGACAGTAATTGTAGAACTACAAAGTGCTCCTATATGGTAAGTGGAGCTGATAAAATGGACAGTGAGTGTAGAAACAGAGAGGTGGTTTTAATGTAATGGCTGATCGGTGTATATACAAACCATTGAACAATGCTGAATTAAATATGTGCCACAGGACTTAACGACTAGCTGTCAAGGTTGCATGTGGATGTAAAATGAAGCAAATAAATAGTGATAACTCTTACCAGTAGTGTATCCATGGGATCCATATCCACTAGCCTGTTGGAAAGGTGTGGCTGAAGCATTGACCCCAACATTTACACCATGCTGTTTGGAGGATGCAGGTGCGACCTAAGAGCACGACAGTCAGCATCAGAAATAGACTCCAAACTTTGTGTAAAACATGATGCTAAAATCTTAATAAAAAAAATGTCCTATCTCCAATTCACCTCTCTTGCATGTCTTTGGACTTTGCGAGGAAACCGAGCTACCGGAGGAAACCCACGCAGACACAGGGAGAACATGCAAACTCTGGGAATTAAAACCCAGGACCTTCTTGCTGTGAGGCGGCAGTGCTACCCACCGAGACACTGTGCCGCCCCCCCAAACGAGTTCATTACAACACCAACTTGCTACAATGGTATGGCCACTGGAACCAGTCTGGCACAGGCCCTAAGACTTTCTGAACCCAACATCCTTTGTAGTACACACACTGTGACACAAACATGGACAATTTTGTATCCCCAATTCACCTCACTTGTATGTGTTTGGACTGTGGGAGGAAACCCGGACCTCCCAGAGGAAACCCACACAGACACAGGAAGAACATTTAAACTCCACAGAGAAAGAACCCAATCTGCTCCACCTGGGAATCGAACCCAGGACCTTCTTGCTGCATGAACCAGTCACTGAAGAAGTCTCATAAAGTGGGTGAGAGGTATTCTCCATTAAGAATGATAGCTTGGTCATCATCCTTCTTTCCCCTACTGCCTCCACTGAGTCCAGGGTGCTACTATACCCGTAGCCCTTTAAGTGCAATGAAATGATTACCTATCTTAGTTCCATTATTTGCACCATGGTTGCAATACACCTTGAACACTTGAATTTCTAGCAACTCGGTAACAACCCTTCATTTGCTTTAGCTATGATCTGTTATATAAACATCAGCCAGTGGTTTAATCATGTTGTAACCCCACATGATTAAACAAACAAACTAGCAGTAGGTTATAAGATCAACTATATTGTGTAAAGCTCTTACCGGAAACATCGCTGGACCATACTGAAACGTGTTGGGCAGACCTGGCATTCCTGGATAGTATGGCAGACTTGTGTAGCTATAACCAGGGGGTAATGCAGGGTTTAGGAAGGGTTGCTGTGTGGTGTGGTGAGTTTGGGTTTGACTCTGCTGGGCCTGAGCAAGCGTGGTGGCTGGAGCTGGAGATGATGTGTCACCACGACCAAACTTTGTCAGGTCACCCGCTACGGAAGACAAAAGAGAAATGTATCAACAAGACTGCGTGATAAGAATTTGAATTACATTCACAGCAGGAAAGGTTTATGTGGGTGTTTTGTATCTGTTATGTTGTCTCTGATATTATATGTATATTCCTAATTTAGTAATTGTAATGAATTTTAAAAGTTTTTCTGTTTTTCCAAGGTTAAAAATGTCTTTCATTGTTCCGGTTATGGATCATTTTTGTCTTTCCCTTTGATATTTAGGGCACTCAGTCAATATGTGTTTAATTGTGTTTACCGGAATATGGGTTGCTGGTCAAACTGCCTTCCCTGCCAGTCAGTGCTGTGGTTGCAGTAGCAAATGGAATGCTGTAGTAATCCTAGTAATGGACAGTAAGAAAAGACATTAAAAAGAAGATTCACTTCAGCACTGGTCTTAAAGCAAAAGCAAAAACGGCTTAGGAACTCTTTTTCTATTACATCAATCGGGCATAACATGATGACTACCTTCCTAATATTGTGTTGATCCTCATTTTGCTGCAAGAACAGCCCTGACCCGTCGAGGCATGGACTCCACTAGACCCCTGAAGGTGTGCTGTGGTATCTGGCACCAAGATGTCAGCAGCAGATCCTTTAACTCCTGTAGGTTGCGAGGTGGGGCCTCCATGGATCGGACTTGTTTGTCCAGCACATCCCACAGATGCTCGATTGGATTGAGATCTGGAGAATTCGGAGGCCAAGTCAACACCTCAAACTCGTTGTTGTGCTCCTCAAACCATTCCTGAACCATTTTTGCTTTGTGGCAGGGCGCATTATCATGCTGATAGAGGCCACAGCCATCAGGGAATACCGTCTCCATGAAAGTGTACATGGTCTGCAACAATGCTTAGGTTGGTGGTACGTGTCAAAGTCACATCCACATGGATGGCAGAACCAAAGGTTTCCCAACAGAACATTGCCCAAAGCATCACACTGCCTCCGCCGGCTTGCCTTCTTCCCATAGTGCATCCTGGTGCTATGTGTTCCCCAGGTAAGCAACGCACACGCACCCGGCCATCCACGTGATGTAAAAGAAAACGCGATTCATCAGACCAGGCCACCTTCTTCCATTGCTCCGTGGTCCAGTTCCTATGCTCACGTGCCCATTTTTGGCGCTTTCGGTGGTAGACAGAGGTCAGCATGGGCACCCTGACTGGTCTGCAGCTATGCAGCCCCATACACAACAAACTGTAATGCACTATGTATTCTGACACCTTTCTATCAGAACATAGCATTACCTTCTTTAGCAATTTGAGCTACAGTAGCTCGTCTGTTGGAACGGACCACACGGGCCAGCCTTCGCTCATCACGTGCATCAGTAAGCCTTGGCCGTCCATGACCCTGTCGTTGGTTTACCACTGTTCCGTCCTCGGACCACTTTTGATAGATACTGACCACTGCAAACCGGGAACACCCCACAAGAGCTGCAGTTTTGGAGATGCTCTGACCCAGTCGTCTAGCCATCACAATTTGGTCCTTGTTAAACTCGCTCAAATCCTTACGCTTGCCCAGTTTCCCTGCTTTTAACACATCAACTTTGAGGATAAAATGTTCACTTGCTGCCTAATATATCCCACCCACTAACATGTGCCTTGATGAGATAATCAGTGTTATTCACTTCACCTGTCAGTGGTCACAATGTTATGCCTGGTCTGTGTATATAAACACGACAGTTGTTTCACTTACCAGAGGTATTCTGGTCTGGAGCATCTGCAGATCATCATAGCCGTACACTTGAGGCTAGAACACAAAGCAAACAAAACATTTACAAATACGAATTTAAAGCAGAATATTGTACCCTACCATACATTTCTCATCCAAATATCCATTGTACAGATTGATTAAACAGCTGGCATCTAATCAGAGATGCATTTCAAAAAAAGAAATACCGTGATATACAGTGTTAAACCAAGATAAACCAAGGGTTTAGCATGTTACCGGGTATGCATGAAGTAAGCCAGGAGCCATGATGTAAGGATTGGGCAGCAGAGGAGGGACTCCGGGAGGCAGATTTGGAGGTGCTTTCCCTGCAGGCAAAAGAAAATAGAAATGTACTATTGTTATATACAATTCTGGCAACACACCAACTTTTGGTACAGTTATATGCAGCTTATGCTACTACGAGTTGTGTTGCTATAGGAATATGTAAAAAGGGTCCCAAACCCTGTCCTAACTTGGAACTTGTACCATCCTTATTTTAATGGTTATCACGTCGCATTCAAGTGCCTCACATTTACTGGGTAATTTGCACTATGAGGGGTCCTAGCGATCCTACAGCAATTCATTTAGTCTAATGCCACTAAAAATGAGGTTAGGGGACAGTTGAAGCCTAGCGGTTAAGGTACTGGACTAGTAAGTAGAAGGTTGCTGGTTCAAACCCCACCGCTGCCAGGTTGCCAGTGTTGGGTCATTAAGCAAGGCTTAAGCCTTAATTGCCTAGACTGTGTCACTTTGAATAAAAGCGTCTGCTAAATATAAAATGTAACAACACTACTCGGGCAACTAAGTTTGGAAAATTCCCAACCAATTCTGTGGACACAGAGGGGCGCGTGTCAAAACACGGACGTGTATTTTCGTACGAGTCTCGCACTGTTGCTGGATTTTCTAGGTTTACATTCAACTATTAAGGTAGGCTGTGATATCTATTGTAGCTTCCATTTTTTCTATCATTCTAGGCACATGTTCCATGAATTTAGTAGAGCCCTAAATATAATCATAACAGTGATTAATTTATTTTTTTTAAATGTAGGCTACAAAAGTTTTTATTATTTTTTTTTTATTATTCATGCATTTTTCCCTTTTTTCTCCCAATCTAGTAATAATAATTTCAGTTTATATAGCACCTACCCTAACTGAGGGGCATACCCAACACACCCCAACCAACAATAGTAACCAATAACAAACTGCTTCTATTTACATGAACAAGGAGACGAATATTTTCCAAACACCGCGTCTCAGCTGCTTTCAAACCCCAAAACACGCTACGCCAGAAATTAGTTCACCCTAAGGACCGGGTCCCTCTAGACAAAGAGTAACGTAGTGTATGCTGTTATGTGCCGGGAGGATTGCCGGGAACTGTACATCGGGGAAACTAAACAGCCACTGGCGAAACGGATGGCCCAACATAGAAGCTCGACCACTTCTGGCCAGGACTTTGGGTTTACATTCAACTGCAAGCCAGCAGCCACTCATTTAATGATGAAGGTTTGAAGATCCCTGACCAGGAGGAACGCTGGTTTGAACGAGGAGTCAAAGAGGCCGTCTATGTGTAGAGGGAGCGACCATCTCTGAACCAAGGGGCGGGGGCTGAGAGTATATCTCTCTCCCAATACCCCCCAATCATATGTGAAAGGCACACATGACCATTGTAATTAGTGGTCATTGTGATCTGCATATAGACCTGATCACCGGTTCCATTGTTATGCAATAGGCGGTGATCAGTTGTTATGCAAATCAACTGCATATAAGGTCAGACTGAAGAAGTCACTTGGATGAGACGTGTCCAGATGAACTGATTCAAGAAGAGTTAACAGAGGGATCTCCATCATTTCTTCATCTCTGCTGTACATGTGCCATTGATCAGCCAGCAGTTGCTGTAATGAGCAGCAACAAAGAGGAATCCCTTTAGCCTACCCTCCCTCAGACATGGCCAATCACGTCTGTGTTTTCACCCAGCCAGCCAATCTTGAAATCTCAGCAGTGATGGGCTAGTGTGTTCTACTGTAGCACCACCCAAGCGCCCAGTATACATTTGAACTGATTCAAGCAGCCTCTCCATGTACCTTCCCTTGTATCATACATAGTGTCCTTATTCAAAGCTCTGTTTTTACCTGAGGCAGCAGCACTGCGGGATGAAGCCAATGAAGGTGCAGCAGCGGCTAATGCAACCGAGGATGAAGCTGCAGTCGGTGGGACTATTGAAGCAACTCCAGTGACACTGTTCAAACCCATAGCCAGACTGCTGACCTGCCCCAGACTGGACTGAGCGGAGGCGGCACTGACCGAGGAAGGAGGAGGAACAGGGGCGCTGTAGGAGATGGGGGCTGCTGATGATGATGAGACTGAAGAGGATGGAGGGACCAATGAGGGAGCCACAGCTGACACTGAGGAGAATGAGTGCAGGCTGGAGTCTCCATCAATATTTGAATGCTAAAGGAAAGGGAAAAAAAAAAAAAAAAAAAAAAAATCAACCAACAACTCTAAACTGAAAAGCACTCACTGCTTAATCAGTTCTACTTCCAGCCTAAATATTCCAGCAGACAACTCACCAGTAAACTTGTGTTGGCTGTACGGACTGAAGAAGCCAAACTGTTCTGTTGTGTGGAAAGGGAACTAAAATGATAGCAGACAGAATGTGATTAGCTTTTATGACTCGTGTGAGCATTTCCATTCCTTGAGGTTACTTCAGAAACCCTTACTTGTGCTGTGAGGGGGCAATAGAATTAGATGAGGGGTCATCATGTCCGAGACCAGAAAGAGCTGTCTGACTGGATGTTGTCAGCAGAGAGGCTGGACCTGAGATTGGGTCTGCCAAGGAAGCCATGTTTGACAAAGTGGAGGGTGCAGAGTCAGACGATGGCTTCGCGGAGACTGCAGCAGCTGCACAGGAAAAAGACGAGAGCTAAGTATTAACTTTAGAATAACTGGCACCCAGTGAACATGGGTTAAAAAATAAAAACAAAACCAGCAGTTAAATCTCAAAGTGAAACCATTTTCTGCATTAAATGTACTTATATTGATAATGCTGACACTGATCAGCCATAGCATTAAAACCACCTCCTTGTTTCTACACTACTATTACTGACTGTAGTCCATCTGTTTCTCTGCATGCTTTGTTAGCCCCCTTTAATGCTGTTCTTCAATGGTCAGGACTCTCCCAGGACCACTACAGAGCAGGTATTATTTGGGTGGTGGATCATTCTCAGCACTGCAGTGACACTGACATGGTGGTGGTGTGTTTGTGTGTGTTGTGCTGGTATGAGTGGACACAGCAATGCTGCTGGACTGAGAATAGTCCACCAATCAAATCATCCAGCCCTGTGGGCAGCGTCCTGTGACCACTGATGAAGGTCTAGAAGATGACCAACTCAAACAGCAGCAATAGATTAGTGATCGTCTCTGACTTTACATCTACAAGGTGAACCAACTAGGTAGGTGTCTAATAAGAGTGGACAGTGAGTGGACACGGTATGTAAAAACTCCAGCAGCCACGCTGTGTCTGATTCACTTATTCCAGCACAACACACACTAACACACCACCACCATGTCAGTGTCACTGCAGTGCTGAGCATGATCCACCACCTATATAATACCTGCTCTGTGGTGGTCCTGACCATTGAAGAACAGCATGAAAGGGAAACAGATGGACTACACTCAGTAATTGTAGAACTACAAAGTGCTTCTATATGGTAAGTGGAGCTGATAAAATGGACAGTGAGTGTAGAAACAAGGAGGTGGTTTTAATGTTATGGCTGTTCAGTGTAAGCTCTGAGCTAAGTGTAGGTTCAAAATAACACCAAAATTCAGCTCTGTATTTGACTTATTCATCACTGATATAGCATTATGCTCCAGTTACCTTGTTTATAGATTCCTCCTCCCCCCCTAAAATGTAATCCAGCATGGGCTTTAACAAAGGGTTTATTACCAATGACGCCTATAATTTTGGAGCTTACTGTAGACGTGCATTAAGGATCACGATCACAAGCATTATGTAAAGAAATCACAAAGTTACACAAAATGAATTCCTCAAAGCAACATACCTTCCAAAGACTGCGTTGTCTGTATTGAGCTGAACCCATTCTGTACATAAAAACACAAAGAAATAAAGTAAATACAAGGTGAACAGTCTAGTTATTGTGCAGCTCTATTAGAGCACAGTTGTCAGTAAGGTTAAAGCCTTTCCATCTGCTTTTAAAACCCTTAAAATTACTTCTAAGCAATAAGTGCTTGGGTGGTACAACAGTCTAAATTGCTAGCCCAACCACTGCTGGGGATCTCCAGCTTAATCGAATTAGAAAAGATAGGACTGCACAAAACACGACCATATTGACCATGTGATCACTCACCTTGGGCTTCATGTCTTTCTGTGGCGACGAAGAGACCGATGGAGGGTAGCGTCTCGTCTGGGGCGCTCTCTGCTCGTAGATTTCCATCTGAGGTGCACTGGGCAGAGTTGGAGCCTGCTCACTATCACACAGCAATACATAAATGATACATTAACAAGTCCTATTAACACCCAGACTTTAGCACCTAAAAATCTCTGCTAGTGCAACAATGTCACATGGTATTGTGCTGAATATCACTTTAGTAGTAAACATTAGTTATAAATATTATAAAGGTGTTTAATAAAGTCTTAAGCAATTTAACCAGAAGGATTTTGAGGACCAGAAGGCACTCGAGTGGCATCTCGGTGTAATGCATTAACCCACTGCTGTGGGTCTGTCAGAAGGAGGGACAATGGTCGAGCAGGGATTCCTCATCACTGTTGCAATTACAAGGGGTGATAATGATTGTTGGCAGTGTGTGGCTCACCATATGCTATTCTGTGATACCCGCATCTAGCATGTAAAAAGAAGCGGCCAGTGGCGGTGAGACAATCTAAGGGTCTCCTCAGTTATTTACATCAGCGTTTCCCAACCTTTGTTGCACCACGGACCGGTTTCATATAAGATATAATTTCACAGACACACAAACGGTGTAAAATGAGCTTTTTTCACTGCAATGTTGCTTCCAACTAGGGGTGACAATAAGACAATAACACCCAAAAAGAAGCAGTAAAAACTGCTTAATATTTCTGTGCGGCCCGGTAATAAATGACCAATGGACCGGTACCGGTCTGCAGCCCAATGGTTGGGGACCACTTATTTACATCACCATATAGTGACCACAAGAAAATCTAAACAACAGGAATCTATGATTTATTTTAATCCCACATCCTGCAGTGTAAGTAGAATTGGTCAACTAACTATCCAACAGGAGGCTTGGTTATGGGTGTTTTGCCCTGCCATGACCTGTTTCTGTTTAAGACCAGTATTAACAGATTGCTAAAGGGTTCAAAGATCACTACCAATCCTCCACTAAATCTTACAGTGGGATTGAGACACTGTGGCTGTCCCTCCAGGTCTCTGTTTAACCAACAGATCCCTGTTTAACGTCGGTGTTGAGCCAAGCTGAAAAGTGGACCTAGAAAAGATGATCTTACTGCAGTCCTCTACAGTCCAATCTATATAGTCTTTTGCAAGCCTCAGTCTGGCTCTTCTTCGCTTCTCATTGAGAGTTTTTTCTAGCTTGCAAGACTACAGCCCTGCCTCTAGGAGCCTGTTTCAAATCGTCCTCGTCCAAGCTCCCGTCTGCTATTTTTGTAGGTCCTATGGTGTCACCCTATGGTTTGCAATGTTGTACAGTGGGGCCAAAAAGTATTTAGTCAGCCACTGATTGTGAAGGTTCTCCTACTTAGAAAGATGAGAGAGGTCTGTAATTTTCATCATAGGTACACTTCAACTATGAGAGACAAAATGAGAAAAAAAAATCCAGGAAATCACATTGTAGGATTTTTAAAGAATTTATTTGTAAATTATGGTGGAAAATAAGTAATTTGGTCAATAACAAAAGTTCAACTCAATACTTTGTAACATAACCTTTGTTGGCAATGACAGAGGTCAAACGTTTCCTGTAAAGTCTTCACCAGGTTTGCACACACTGTAGCTGGTATTTTGGCCCATTCCTCCATGCAGATCTCCTCTAGAGCAGTGATGTTTTGGGGCTGTCGCTGGGCAACACGGACTCCACAAATTTTCAATGGGGTTTTCTACAGTCTGGAGACTGGCTAGGCCACTCCAGGACCTTGAAATGCTTTTTACGGAGCCACTACTTCATTGCCCGAGTGGTGTGTTGGGGATCATTGTCATGCTGGAAGACCCAGCCAGGTTCCATCTTCGATGCTCTCACTGATGGAAGGAGGTTTTGGCTTAAAATCTCACGATACATGGCCCCGTTCATTCTTCCCTTAACATGGATCAGTCGTCCTGTCCCCTTTGCAGAAAAACAGCCCCAAAGCATGATGTTTCCACCCCCATGCTTCACAGTAGGTATGGTGTTCTTGGGTTCTTCTTCTTCCTCCAAACACGATGAGTTGAGTTTTTACCAAAAAGTTCCATTTTGGTTTCATCTGACCACATGATATTCTCCCAATCCTCTTCTGGATCATCCATATGCTCTCTGGCAAACTTCAGACGGGCCTGGACATGTACTGGCTTAAGCAGGGGGACACGCCTGGCACTGCAGGATTTGAGTCCCTCTCGGCGTAGTGTGTTACTGATGGTAGCCGTTGTTAATTTGGTCCCAGCTCTCTGCAGGTCATTCATCAGGTCCCTCCGTGTAGTTCTGGGATATTTTGCTCACCGTTCTCATGATCATTTTGACCCCACGGGATGAGATCTTGACCCCAAGGGAGATTATCAATGGTCTTGTATGTCTTCCATTTTCTTACAATTGCTCCCACAGTTGATTTATTCACACCAACCTGCTTGCCTATTGTAGATTCACTCTTCCCAGCCTGATGCAGGTCTACAATTTTCTTCCTGGTGTCCTTCGACAGCTCTTTGGTCTTGGCCATGGTTGAGTTTGGAGTCTGACTGTTTGAGGCTGTGGACAGGTGTCTTTTATACAGATAACGAGGTCAAACAGGTGCCATTAATACAGGTAACGAGTGGAGGACAGAAGAGCTTCTTAAAGAAGAAGTTACAGGTCTGTGAGAGCCAGAAATCTTGCTTGTTTGTGGGTGACCAAATACTTATTTTCCACCATAATTTACAAATAAATTCTTTAAAAATCCTAGAGTGTGATGTCCTGGATTTTTTTCTCTCATTTTGTCTCTCATAGTTGAAGTGTACCTATGATGAAAATTACAGACCTCTCTCATCTTTCTAAGTAGGAGAACCTGCACAATCAGTGGCTGACTAAATACTTTTTGACCCCACTGTATGATCTTGTTCCTATGATCTGCTATTTTCAATACTGAACAGTACGCGAGAGCGGGTAGTGTGTCAGAATATGTAGTATTTACTAAACAGTATGCGAAAAGTACCCGGATGACCTACTAAATAAGCAAACATTTTTGAGTATGCAAACATAGCACACTATGGGACCGATAATCTATCCCATAATTCAACTGGAGCTGATAGATGGCGAAAAGTTTGTTTGTTTATTAGGACATTATTTTAACTTTATGTTTTACACTTTGGTTACATTCATGACAGGACAAGTAGTTACTGGTTACACAAGGTTTTAGGTTCACAAGTTTTAACATGAAACACAGTCATGGACAATTTAGTGTCTCCAATTCACCTCACTTGGATATGTCTTTGGACTGTGCCCCACGCACAGGGTGGTGCACTGAGGCACTTTCCTCAGGGTGCTCTGGTTTCCTCCCACAGTCCAAAGACATATCCAAGTGAGGCGAATTATGGACACTAAATTGTCCATGACTGTGTTCGATATAACCATGAACTGATGAACCTTGTGTAATGAGTAACTACCGTTCCTGTCATGAATGTAACCAAAGTGTAAAACATGATGTTAAAATCCTAATAAACAAACAAACAAGCAAACAATGCACGCAATATCAGATGTACTACGTCCGCCATCTTACCAACGTCACGTGATGCATGACGCCACAGTTTTAAAAGCAGACAAGATCGGGCGGCACGGTGGCTCAGTGGGTTGCACTGTCGCCTCACAGCAAGGTGGTCCTGGGTTCCATCCCCAGGTGGGGCGGTCCGGGTCCTTTCTGTATGGAGTTTGTATGTTCTCCCCATGTCTGCGTGGGTTTCCTCAGGGTGCTCTGGTTTCCTCCCAGACACGAGGAGAACATGTAAACTCCACCCAGAAAGGACTAGGACCGCCCCAATTGGGTTTTAAACCCAGGACCCTCTTGCTGTAAGGCGACAGAGCTCTGAAGAGCTGAAAGAGCTTACTGATTTACCGACCGAGCAGGACGCACTGCCTCGAATCTAGTACACACTGTTTAAGTATGCGATTTCAGATGCAGCCTTAGTGTATCCCTCTCCCAGTAAAACCAGAATCAAATCCTTCTGTTCCTCTCTTAAATCTTTGTGTATGATCAAGAGTTATCCTCTGATTGCAGTTACCTTTGAGGTACTACTAGCAGTGTTAATGCAAAAGGACAGTGATGAACACAGCAGTGGTTTTTATACTTTTCCTCATTAAATAAGACCTCATTGAGTGCAATGATGTGTGCCTGTGTTGGAATTTAACATACACTGGAATAAAAAAAAAAAGTGTGCATGCATTATTAAAAAAAAAAGTCCCACCTGTTGGTGCTTGTATAGAGGCTATTCTGAGTCACATTGCCGGGTGTGGTAGTGGCTGCTGCTGAGGTGTCATAATCGGGCAGGACAGGCTCAGATCCAAACTGTAATGCTCCAAATTGTAGGTTAAGACCAGAGATGTCTGCTGAACCTGGCATCTCTACAGCCAAAGAAGGGATCTGTTGACATGCAAAAAAACATATCGATTACATTGTACTGATTGTGTGAAAACTTCTTCTATTTCTGTACTATTGCTGCACTAGCCTTGGTGGTGATGGAAGTCCTCTTCTTCTGTTGTTTGAGCTTATGCTGCTGAAGAGGAAGGGGACTGGAAGCCTGAGGCTCGGCGGGACCCGAAGACATCTGCTGGCTCGTCATGGTGCCCGGCGGCTTTGAAGCGGAGACGGCATGGGCCAGAGAGGCCGAGGAGCTGGGCCGAGAGGGCAGGGAGGTGACGGTAGGAGGTTTGTCCTGCAGGAAGGTGTCCATCATGGAGGATGGCGTGGAAGAGGAGGTTGGTTGGTAAGGCTGACGTTTGGTGAAAGGACTGTGCACGGACGCTTCTGTCTGAGATTTTAGATCTGCACAGAGATGGGGAGAAGCATTAAATGCATTACAAAGTGACCAATTACAAATAGTGATATTATGAAGTAAACAGAAGACAATCTAAACAGCCAGGGGCCATGTGTCGAATGCAAACAGTTGACAAGATACCAATTAATCAGATCTTCCAAATAATTTTATTATAAGATAAACAAAGTAAACACAAAATGCAGCCTTTACATATTCATTTCACTTAATAAAAATAAAGATTTATTCAAAACCTACGTCACCCATGTAAAAACATAATTGCCCAACGTCTTTCTTATTATGGATTTGTGTACACTGACCCTAACGCCAAGTTCACACTACACGACTTTCCAAGTCACCAGATCACTGTACAGTTTACACTACACAACTAGATCTCCTGCAATCGGGAGTCTTTTAAGTCATTGTGGATTTCACACTACACGACTGATCGGCGATAGGGGGTTACACACTACACGATCCATCAGCGGGAGGAATCGCAGGCGAGTCTATCAGGTCTCCCAAACTACGCTTTGTCACGAAAACACATGTGATCAGTGACGAGGTGTTTAATGATACCATGTCCGAAAATGCACGTCGGCAATAAGCAAGCAATCGAAGCTGTTTGTGTGCTGATGTGATGTGAGTTGGATGTAAATAACAATTTTTTGCAATGCAGTGCGAGTATTATGGTTTGGTGTGGACAATTAAATCACAAAATACTGTAAAACGAGTGTGTCCAAAGGTGTGTCCCAAGGTAAGAAGCCTTGGTGTTGTCCTGGATAACCAGCTGACCTTCTCTCCTTATATAGCCAACATGACATCATCAGGAAGATTCGACCATTTCTCTCCAGGAAAGCTACCCAGATTCTGGTCCAATCACTTGTAATCTCAGGGTTGGACTACTGCAACTCTCTTCTGGCAGAAGCTCCCATGTCCAATATTAAACCCTTGCAGCTCATTCAAAATGCAGCTGCCCGTCTGGTTTTTAACCAGCCCAATCACTGCCATATCACCCCACTGCTGCGTCCTCTTCACTGGCTTCCTGTAGCTGCACGCATTCAGTTTAAAACACTGATGCTCGCCTACAAAGCCAAAAATGGACCAGCCCCAAGCTACCTTCGTGGCCTAATCAAACCCCGCTCTGTACCACGCAGCCTCCGAGCCTCTAGTCTCACTCGACTTGATCCTCCACCCAGGACTAAAGGAAGACAAGCATCAAGGCTTCTTCCCAAGTGGTGGAATGAACTTCCTCTGTCTGTCCGAACATCTGAGTCTCTTGCTGTCTTTAAAAAACAATTAAAAACCCACCTTTTTACTAAGCACTTAAGCTGACTTGTACTTATTTACTAACATTTTTTTCCATTTAAAAAAAAAAAAAAAAAAAAAAAAAAAAAAAAAAAAAAAAAAAAAACTTTGGTTCTAACAGGTTTCAACGGATTTGTGTTCTTTGACTGTTTACTAAAACTTGAGGAATTAAATGTTTACTATGGAAGCACTTCTGTAAGTCGCTCTGGATAAGAGCGTCGGCTAAATGCAGAAATGTAAATGAAAATGTCCCCCCCGACATATTCTGATAGAAATCATATTATGCCCCTGTCCCATGTTTTTACACTCCTACCCCAGGATTTCCCTCCCCATATCTTGCGTTCTCATTGGCTGTAGTTCGACATATCACCCACTCGTAAACTGCTCGCAACGCCTTTCACACTACACGATTCTGAGTCGACGACATTCCAGTTATTTAACATGCTAGATATTTTTCTTGCGTCCACGAACGCTCGGATCGAGCTGTTGAACAGTTCACACATAGCAATCGAGTTTCAAACCAGCCAACAGCGGCCCGTAGGCAGCGTCCTGTGACCACTGATGAAGGTCTAGAAGATGACCAACTCAAACAGCAGCAATAGATGAGCGATCGTCTCTGACTTTACATCTACAAAGTGGACCAACTAGGTAGGAGTGTCTAATAGAGTGGACAGTGAGTGGACACAGTAGTTAAAAACTCCAGCAGCGCTGTTGTGTCTAATCCACTCATACCAGCACAACACACACTAACACACCACCACCATGTCAGTCACTGCAGTGCTGAGAATGATCCACCACCTAAATAATACCTGCTCTGTGGGGGTCCTGACCATTGAAGAACAGGGTGAAAGCAGGCCAATAAAGGTACGTAGAGAAACAGTTGGACTACAGTCAGTCAGTTAGTGCTTCTATATGGTAAGTGGAGCTGATAAAATGGACAATGAGTGTAAAAACAAGGAGGTGGTTTTAATGTTATGGCTGATCAGTGTAAGTGTCAATTGAATTTGGTTAACTGGTCGATTTAGTAGCTATGGGTGCAATTTCTCATATTAAATGCAGATTGATGATTTGAAACATAAGTGTGACAAATATTGCCTCATGCCCACCACCTTAAAAAAAAAATACACTTTCTTCAGCACTGTAAGTTAACACTACCTCAAATGAATAACCACCAGTCGAGTTTAGTAGTATGAATAGGTATGGAGACACTCTAAACAACACAAGGTTGAAGCAAAATCGAGCAAGACAATTCTTATTTAACAGCATGTGTACAGCAGTAGGCTCTCCTACCATACTGTGCCAGTGAAGCAGGACTGGACTCCCAGCTGGAAGGGCCCGTGTTGGGCGGGCCACTCTGAGAATGTTGCGCAGCTAGCTGAGCCAGAGCCTGTGCTGTCTTGTACTGCTCCAGGAACTGAGAGCCACTGGTGGAGCCTCCAGTGCTGCCTTTGGAGTCTCCCACTTCACCATAACCCTTACTAAGCATGCTCACCTGAAAAGGGGAACAAGAGTACACATTAAAGTGTGATTACAATGTGATCATTTTTTATGGAAGATGCACTTGGGGTCCAGACGCTATCTAATGTCTTTATTTTAGCAGAGAAGATTTACGTGGCACAGTGGAACAGAGATGATGCTTCACTGGCAGGCTGGCTTGATGTTTATTGAGCGGCTTCTCTCTTACCGTCATCAGTCTAGGAGTAATTTGTGAGTAATTTAAGAGTTCGGGGGGTGCTCAAGAACGACTCTTGGTTCCATTGTCTGTCTACTTGCAGAGTATTAAACTAACTGTACTAACATGGATGTCTGAGGTGTTTTCATTCAAGTGCTACTTGACCTGTTGTATTTCATGTTCACCTTGGGTGGCACAGCAGAAAAGTATACTAACCCACTACCAACGAGATCTGGGGTTTTAAATGTCAGCTGTGCTATTGCCTGGAATAGCCGAGCATTTGGGAGGCACTCTCAATACAGGTCTCCAGCGCAGATAAAAAAATTAGAGGGTTGCGTCAGGAAGAGAATCCAGGGTAAAAACCGTGCCAGGTCTGGTATGTGGACCTGATCTACACCGATCAGGCATAACATTATAACATACAGTGTATCACAAAAGTGAGTACACCCCTCACATTTCTGCAGATATTTAAGTATATCTTTTCATGGGACAACACTGACAAAATGACACTTTGACACAATGAAAAGTAGTCTGTGTGCAGCTTATATAACAGTGTAAATTTATTCTTCCCTCAAAATAACTCAATATACAGCCATTAATGTCTAAACCACCGGCAACAAAAGTGAGTACACCCCTAAGAGACTACACCCCTAAATGTCCAAATTGAGCACTGCTTGTCATTTTCCCTCCAAAATGTCATGTGATTTGTTAGTGTTACTAGGTCTCAGGTGTGCATAGGGAGCAGGTGTGTTCAATTTAGTAGTACAGCTCTCACACTCTCTCATACTGGTCACTGAAAGTTCCAACATGGCACCTCATGGCAAAGAACTCTCTGAGGATCTTAAAAGACGAATTGTTGCGCTACATGAAGATGGCCAAGGCTACAAGAAGATTGCCAACACCCTGAAACTGAGCTGCAGCACAGTGGCCAAGATCATCCAGTGTTTTAAAAGAGCAGGGTCCACTCAGAACAGACCTTGCGTTGGTCGTCCAAAGAAGCTGAGTGCACGTGCTCAGCGTCACATCCAACTGCTGTCTTTGAAAGATAGGTGCAGGAGTGCTGTCAGCATTGCTGCAGAGATTGAAAAGGTGGGGGGTCAGCCTGTCAGTGCTCAGACCATACGCCGCACACTACATCAAATTGGTCTGCATGGCTGTCACCCCAGAAGGAAGCCTCTTCTGAAGTCTCTACACAAGAAAGCCCGCAAACAGTTTGCTGAAGACATGTCAACAAAGGACATGGATTACTGGAACCATGTCCTATGGTCTGATGAGACCAAGATTAATTTGTTTGGTTCAGATGGTCTCAAGCATGTGTGGCGGCAATCAGGTGAGGAGTACAAAGATAAGTGTGTCATGCCTACAGTCAAGCATGGTGGTGGGAATGCCATGGTCTGGGGCTGCATGGGTGCAGCAGGTGTTGGGGAGTTACATTTCATTGAGGGACACATGAACTCCAATATGTACTGTGAAATACTGAAGCAGAGCATGATCCCCTCCCTCCGGAAACTGGGTCGCAGGGCAGTGTTCCAGCATGATAATGACCCCAAACACACCTCTAAGACGACCACTGCTTTATTGAAGAGGCTGAGGGTAAAGGTGATGGACTGGCCAAGCATGTCTCCAGACCTAAACCCAATAGAACATCTTTGGGGCATCCTCAAGCGGAAGGTGGAGGAGCGCAAAGTCTTGAATATCCGCCAGCTCCGTGATGTCGTCATGGAGGAGTGGAAAAGCATTCCAGTGGCAACCTGTGAAGCTCTGGTAAACTCCATGCCCAGGAGAGTTAAGGCAGTTTTGGGAAATAATGGTGGCCACACAAAATATTGACACTTCAGGAACTTTCACTAAGGGGTGTACTCACTTTTGTTGCCGGTGGTTTAGACATTAATGGCTGTATATTGAGTTATTTTGAGGGAAGAATAAATTTACACTGTTATATAAGCTGCACACAGACTACTTTTCATTGTGTCAAAGTATCATTTTGTCAGTGTTGTCCCATGAAAAGATATACTTAAATATCTGCAGAAATGTGAGGGGTGTACTCACTTTTGTGATACACTGTATATACAGGGGTTGGACAAAATAACTGAAACACCTGTCATTTTAGTGTGGGAGGTTTCATGGCTAAATTGGACCAGTCTGGTGGCCAATCTTCATTAATTGCACATTGCACCAGTAAGAGCAGAGTGTGAAGGTTCAATTAGCAGGGTGAGAGCACAGTTTTGCTCAAAATATTGCAATGCACACAACATTATGGGTGACATACCAGAGTTCAAAAGAGGATAAATTGTTGGTGCACGTCTTGCTGGCGCATCTGTGACCAAGACAGCAAGTCTTTGTGATGTATCAAGAGCCACGGTATCCAGGGTAATGTCAGCATACCACCAAGAAGGACAAACCACATCCAACAGGATTAACTGTGGACGCAAGAGGAAGCTGTCTGAAAGGGATGTTCGGGTGCTAACCCGGATTGTATCCAAAAAACATAAAACCACGGCTGCCCAAATCACGGCAGAATTAAATGTGCACCTCGACTCTCCCGTTTCCACCAGAACTGTCCGTCGGGAGCTCCTCAGGGTCGATATACACGGCCGGGCTGCTATAGCCAAACCTTTGGTCACTCGTGCCAATGCCAAACGTCGGTTTCAATGGTGCAAGGAGCGCAAATCTTGGGCTGTGGACAATGTGAAACATGTATTGTTCTCTGATGAGTCCACCTTTACTGTTTTCCCCACATCCGGGAGAGTTACGGTGTGGAGAAGCCCCAAAGAAGCGTACCACCCAGACTGTTGCATGCCCAGAGTGAAGCATGGGGGTGGATCAGTGATGGTTTGGGCTGCCATATCATGGCATTCCCTTGGCCCAATACTTGTGCTAGATGGGCGCGTCACTGCCAAGGACTACCGAACCATTCTGGAGGACCATGTGCATCCAATGGCGGTGCCGTGTATCAGGATGACAATGCACCAATACACACAGCAAGACTGGTGAAAGATTGGTTTGATGAACATGAAAGTGAAGTTGAACATCTCCCATGGCCTGCACAGTCACCAGATCTAAATATTATTGAGGCACTTTGGGGTGTTTTGGAGAAGCGAGTCAGGAAACGTTTTCCTCCACCAGCATCACGTAGTGACCTGGCCACTATCCTGCAAGAAGAATGGCTTAAAATCCCTCTGACCACTGTGCAGGACTTGTATATGTCATTTCCAAGACGAATTGACGCTGTATTGGCCGCAAAAGGAGGCCCTACACCATACTAATAAATTATTGTGGTCTAAAACCAGGTGTTTCAGTTATTTTGTCCAACCCCTGTATATAGCAAAGCACTGTTTGTAGTATTCTGACACCTTTCTATCAGAACCAGCATTAACTTCTTTAGCAATTTGAGCTAAAGTAGCTTGTCTGTTGGATCGCCTTCGCTCCCCACGTGCATCAATGAGCCTTGACCGCGCATGACCCTGTTGCCGGTTTACCACTGTTCCTTCTTTGGACCACTTTTGATAGATAGTGACCACTGCAGACCGGGAACACCCCACAAGAGCTGCAGTTTTGGAGATGCTCTGACCCAGTCGTCTAGCCATCACAATTTGGCCCTTGTCAAACTCACTCAAATCCTTACGCTTGTTCATTTTTCCTGCTTCTAACACACCAACTTGGAGGTTGTTCACTTACTGCCTTAAATATTTCACCCACCACCAGGTATTGTGATGAAGAGATAATCAGTGTCATTCACTTCACCTGTCAGTGCTCATAATGTTATGCCTGGTCAGTGTATACTTAAGAGACAATCCCTTTTCCATAACATTAAATGTTGGGCTGATTGCTGTCTCTTGTAACATGTTGCATGCAGCAGATTAGATCAGACAAAGACCTAGTGACTCTGATCAAGGCTGGATAGTTCAATTGAAGTCAAAAAGTTTAAAACATACAATAACAATTCTCTTACCACGCTGTGCTGATTATATGAGGTGCTGGAGGAAGGCTGGGGAAGCGGGACAGACTGTTTGGAGTTGTTGAAAACCAGTCCCTGGGATAGAGATGGAGGCTGTGAGACCGCCAGTGGAGCAGACTCCGTCTCAGATGAGGACGAGGGAGGCGTTTTTCCCAGTAGCACCGCTAAATCAATCCTGTGGTAAAATGGAGAAAACAGTGAGGTGTCGATGTGCATGCACACGCTTGTCTAAAGATTTGGACACAACGAAGAGCATGTCCGTCTGTGTGGGGCAATGTTGCTTATTGCCCGATTGCATTATGCTTCCTCTCCACTGATGCCGATCCCCACTTCGATTGAGGAGAACAAAACTAACACACTCCCCCTCAAACACGTGTGCAGTATCCGACTGCATCTTTTTACCCCCACTAAGCGAGTTCATATGCGGATCAGCTTTGTGTACGGAGAGCCACACCCTGATCGACGCATTATCCCTTGACTCTGTGCAGGCACCATCAATCAGCCAGCAGAGGTTGTAACAGCATCAGCCATGAGAGAGTCCCTTTCTGGCTTCCTACCCTGCATGAACAACAAGCCAATCATCGTTCATGTAGGCGCCCAGCCCAGCCGGAACCACTCCCAGAACCAACTGATGTCAAGTTTCGAAGTACCACTGTATTTGTATTACTGCTATCAGAAACGCACATTAGCAAATCATGTCTCATCCAATGGCAATGAACACTCAAACCATGTGTCTGTATGTAATACCTTTGTCCAGCTGTTATGGTCACATTTTCCTGTGGCATGGGCATAGTTGCCACACTGGAGGCAGTAAATATCTTGGTCTCTGATAACTGATCACATGAGAAAGAAGCAGAAGAAGGAAAACTGTTAATGCTCCCCAATATAAACCGATTTATGAATGAACCCCTTACAAAAAAAAAAGATTTTACTTACATCCTCATTCCAGTCCTCAGTGCCCCACTCCTCCGTAGCAGTTCGCCAAGCACCTGAGGGGGAGGAAAGGAAAACGGGCTGATTAATACTGTAGAAAATACTATCATTACACAGTGAAAATGTAAATGTAAATGTAAATCAGAACCTAGAAAGAGGACTGACATACATACCAGGAGCAGACTCGAACTTGCGAGGATTATTTGTTCCTTCTTTAGGAAATTCAAGTCCTGTACACAAACACACAAATTAAATGTTGTGATTGAGTGGATGGTAAGGAAGGAAAGGTGGGGTGGTGTTGACCGACACTGCATTTAAATGTCGTAGTCTTATGGAGACGGGAGAAGATAAAAATCCAGAATAAATAAAGTGTCTACATGAAACTATCATTCAATTTCAAGGGCGATTAAATCTTATTAATAGCTATGAAGCCAAAACAGGCAATTCCAGGATTGTCGACCGGTATCAGAGCTGAGATCCGAACTCGATGGTGTGCTGTTAAAAAATCCCGCTGCATCACCTGGGCGTCTTTCAGGGTTAGTTTTATTTAAATTAAAATCCTCATAAACTGAGGATATGACGGTGCTCTCCACGCAGGATGATTGTGTTCTTGTGGTTTAATTTTCTGTAGCCAATTTGCTTAGCTAGCTGGCTGGCTAATGTTGCTAACTGCATAAAAAAAGTGAACAACCAAAACACTATACACCGACCAGGCATAACATTATGACCACTGACCGGTGAAGTGAATAACACTGATTATCTCATCATCACGGCACCTGTTAGTGGGTGGGATATATTAGACAGCAAGTGAACATTTTATCCTCAGAGTTGATGTGTTAGAAGCAGGAAAAATGGGTAAGCGTAAGGATTTGAGCGAGTTTGACAAGGGCCAAATTGTGATGGTTAGACGACTGTGTCAGAGCATCTCCAAAACTGCAGCTCTTGTGGGGTGTTCCCGGTCTGCAGGGCCATGGGTGGCCAAGGCTCATTGATGCATGTGGGGAGCGAAGGCTGGCCCGTGTGTTTCGATCCAACAGACGAGCTACTGTAGCTCAAATTGCTGAATAAGTTAATGCTGGTTCTGATAGAAAGGTATCAGAATACACAATGTATCACAGTTGCAGGGCTGTTTTGGCAGCAAAAGAAAAACCAACACAATATTAGGAAAGTGGTCATAATGTTATGCCTGATCGTGTATACAACAAAAATATAAACGACACTAAAATAAAATGAGTAGAAACATGTGAGGAGATCAGATATCTAGATGTGTAGCAGGTGCTTGCCAAAAGTAAACAGACGTGTCGTTGGAAAGTGGACTTCCGTCACGTTACACTGTGCATGAGGTCCACTGGCCAAACAGCATCATATTCAATCCCACCCGTACTTGATTTTATTACAGTGTCAGGATTTTTTTACTGGGCAAACTGAGAATCGTCCTGCTGCTGTTAGTACAGCTGTTTAAATTTAGAGAAGTATATTTGTACACAGCATCCAATAAAGAGTGCAGTCACAGCCTCACCTCCAGTGAACTACAGGCTCCCTAATGCAATTTAAATAGACAATAGCACATATGGATCGTTCTGGATTTGAAAGCGTACCGTATTGTCCTAAAGAGTACAGCACAATGAAAAGGGCGCTAATGGAGAGGAAGAAAGTAAACAATGGTTTAGAACACAGAGCGAAACAAGAGAAGATACACACTTGCACTGTCCTCTGGTTCCAGGTCGCCCGTGTTGCTCCAATTGCTTTCTCCAGCATAGCTCTCTTCTGTCTGTGCTGGCTCAGCATAGTCTGCTGGGTTAAATGTACTGAAAGATGAAAAACACATATTTACTAGAAAACATAAGTAGCATGATGTACCAGGCATAACAACACAAAAATAGCCAAGAACATAGTCAAGAAGTAATTTTTAAAGAAAATTATTGTTTCTCTGCTACGGAGACCCAAAAAATTGTACTAGGGATCTCGATTTTCAAAAGGTTTCCACACTTATATTGATGTTGGAAACGGTGAGGGCGGGAGGAGTAGTAATTGGTCGTGTCTGAGATAGTTTGTTTGTTTATTGGGATTTTAACGTCATGTTTTTACACTTTTGCTTACATTCATGACAGAAACGGTAGTTATTTGTTAAACAAGTTTGATCAGTTCACAAGTTTAATGTCAAACACAGTCACAGACAATTTTGTATCTCCAATTTACCTCACTTGCATGTTTTTGGACTGTGGGAGGAAACCAGAGCTCCCGGAGGAAACCCACACAGACATGGGTAGAACATGCAAACTCCACAAGGAAAGGACCCAGACCGCCCCACCTGGGGATCGAACCCAGGACCTTCTTGCTGTGAGGCGACAGTGCTGAGCCCTCCCACTGAGCCTCTGTGCTAAGAGAGCTTATAGTCTGGATTTAGCACCATCTGATTTTCGCATTTTTGAATGCTTAAAGAAGCCTTAAGAGGAAGAACATTTTCATGTGTTGATGTGACAGTAGCGGTGCATCAGTCACTACACATGTAACCAAAAACATCTTTGCTGATGGCAATAAGTAAAAGTGGTACGGCCGCTCAGGTGGCGCAGCGGTAAAGTACGCTAGCGCACCAGAGTTGGGGTTTCAAATACATCGTATTGAATCTCAGCTCTGCCTTCTGACTGGGTTGGGCGGCTGCATGAACAACGATTGGCTGTTGTTCAGGGTTAGGGGTAAAAAGTCAGATCATAGGTCCTCATAACTGTTGCAACTGCGGCCCCTGCTGGCTGACTGATGGCGCCTGCACAGGGCTGAGGAATAATGCTGATGGGAGTGTGGCCCTTCATACACAGTGCCCGTCGGTGTATAAACTCAACTCGTGCAGGTGAAAAATGCAGTCTGTACTGACTGTACGTGCCGGAGGGGGCGTATGTCAGTTGAGAGGCGTCCTCAGCGGTGAAGGGTCGAATCAGTATAGAGGACACAATCAGGGTAATTGGACACGACTAGATTAGGGGAGAAAAATTGGGGGGGGGAATTATTAATAAAACTGGTACGACGTTGGGAAAAATGTATCGCAAAGGAAAGTGACTGTAGAAAAGTGATGTAATTTGTTTTTGAAATTCTTAGTAGAGTTTAAAAAGTGTGGAAACTTTTTGAAGAACCCTGCAAAAAGACCAACAGTAAGCATACTAGGTACCAAAGGTGCCTAAAACATTGTTCACGTTAGAGCTGTGCACTGAAAGCTGTTTGAAAGCTTTTCTAAGCTGAGTTTATTCAGCAAATGTTGGAATTGAGGATTGTTAGAGGACGCTGGGCACAGATTGGCAGAGCGATAACATGGTGTTACATGGCCTTTTACATAATACATGCCAAAACCACTTTCTGCTGGCCATGCCACTGCGTGGCAAGCTTGAAAACACAAAATACTGACTGATACTGAGGTTTTTTTTTTACACACAGTTTTATATGTAATGTATTTTAGCTTATGACAATGTGGGTAATGGGGGTGTTGCTGTATTGCACCTAGTGATAAGGAGGGAAGGATAACAAATAAGGAAGCTCCTCCAATGCTCATCATCTGGGCATGTAAGAAAACAAAAATCCAGCAAAAGAACAAAGTGGCTTCATGAAACTAAGAGCCACAAAGCCACATGTGCTCAGGATTATCAAACGTTGGATTGCTGTCTAAAATGCAAACAATGCCATGCTAGATTTAAGATTGAATGAAACAGTTCAGGGTTTTGTAAAAGGGTGAGAATCAATTTCTCTCTGCCTCGACTGTGCTTTGCTTTACACTATGTCAGAAAATCGATTTGTGTTCACTGGCGGCGCTTCGTAAAGCTCAGGAACAAACTGGGTCAAAGCCTAATCAAACTGCAGCAGCAAGTGGTACAGTGTATCACAAAAGTGAGTACACCCCTCACATTTCTGCAGATATTTAAGTATATATTTTCATGGGACAACACTGACAAAATGACACTTTGACACAATGAAAAGTAGTCTGTGTGCAGCTTATATAACAGTGTAAATTTATTCTTCCCTCAAAATAACTCAATATACAGCCATTAATGTCTAAACCACCGGCAACAAAAGTGAGTACACCCCTAAGAGACTACACCCCTAAATGTCCAAATTGAGCACTGCTTGTCATTTTCCCTCCAAAATGTCATGTGATTTGTTAGTGTTACTAGGTCTCAGGTGTGCATAGGGAGCAGGTGTGTTCAATTTAGTAGTACAGCTCTCACACTCTCTCATACTGGTCACTGAAAGTTCCAATATGGCACCTCATGGCAAAGAACTCTCTGAGGATCTTAAAAGACGAATTGTTGCGCTACATGAAGATGGCCAAGGCTACAAGAAGATTGCCAACACCCTGAAACTGAGCTGCAGCACAGTGGCCAAGATCATCCAGCGTTTTAAAAGAGCAGGGTCCACTCAGAACAGACCTCGCGTTGGTCGTCCAAAGAAGCTGAGTGCACGTGCTCAGCGTCACATCCAACTGCTGTCTTTGAAAGATAGGCGCAGGAGTGCTGTCAGCATTGCTGCAGAGATTGAAAAGGTGGGGGGTCAGCCTGTCAGTGCTCAGACCATACGCCGCACACTACATCAAATTGGTCTGCATGGCTGTCACCCCAGAAGGAAGCCTCTTCTGAAGTCTCTACACAAGAAAGCCCGCAAACAGTTTGCTGAAGACATGTCAACAAAGGACATGGATTACTGGAACCATGTCCTATGGTCTGATGAGACCAAGATTAATTTGTTTGGTTCAGATGGTCTCAAGCATGTGTGGCGGCAATCAGGTGAGGAGTACAAAGATAAGTGTGTCATGCCTACAGTCAAGCATGGTGGTGGGAATGCCATGGTCTGGGGCTGCATGAGTGCAGCAGGTGTTGGGGAGTTACATTTCATTGAGGGACACATGAACTCCAATATGTACTGTGAAATACTGAGCAGAGCATGATCCCCTCCCTCCGGAAACTGGGTCGCAGGGCAGTGTTCCAGCATGATAATGACCCCAAACACACCTCTAAGACGACCACTGCTTTATTGAAGAGGCTGAGGGTAAAGGTGATGGACTGGCCAAGCATGTCTCCAGACCTAAACCCAATAGAACATCTTTGGGGCATCCTCAAGCGGAAGGTGGAGGAGCGCAAAGTCTCGAATATCCGCCAGCTCCGTGATGTCGTCATGGAGGAGTGGAAAAGCATTCCAGTGGCAACCTGTGAAGCTCTGGTAAACTCCATGCCCAGGAGAGTTAAGGCAGTTCTGGGAAATAATGGTGGCCACACAAAATATTGATACTTCAGGAACTTTCACTAAGGGGTGTACTCACTTTTGTTGCCGGTGGTTTAGACATTAATGGCTGTATATTGAGTTATTTTGAGGGAAAAATAAATTTACACTGTTATATAAGCTGCACACAGACTACTTTTCATTGTGTCAAAGTGTCATTTTGTCAGTGTTGTCCCATGAAAAGATATACTTAAATATCTGCAGAAATGTGAGGGGTGTACTCACTTTTGTGATACACTGTAAAAGCTTGATCAAAGCAGTGTATGGCAGGTAAAGGTATCAAGGCAGCGTGAAGGCAAAGTAAGCGGCACCACCAATAGTAATCTATTTACTGATTAGGATTTATTTATTAGGAACGACATGTTTTAAACATTTTGGTTACACAAGATTTATCAGTTCAAGTCTTTGCATGTTCTCTCCATGTCTGTGTGGGTCTCCTCCGGGCGCTCCGGTTTACTCCCACAGTACACACAGAAAGGACCTGGACCGCTTCTTCTGGGAATGGAACCCAGGACCTTCTTGCTGTGAGGTGACGGTGCTACCCACTAAGCCACCTCGCCGCTTCACAATAGTACTAAGCAGTGAACGATGACAAAGCAGCACAAGTGTAATCCTGCTGCAAGTCACGCAAACCTTTTCCTATCTTACGCCCAGCAATGCCGACCCGGACCAAAGTGTCATGGCACGCGGGGGGATTATCCACAGGCCATTGCCGCTAGCCCATACCAATCAATAACGTAACATACAGTGCCTTGCAAAAGTATTCACCCCCCTGGGCATTTTTCATATTTTGTTGGCTCACAACGTGAAATTAAAATGGATTGTTTGGGGGTTTGCATCATTTCATTTACAGAACAGGCCTACACCTTTGAAGATGTGAATTTTTTTTTATTGTGAAGCAAACAACAAATAAGACAAAATAACAGAAAACTTCAATGTGCATAACTATTCACCCCCCTAATGTCAGTACTTTGTAGAGCCACCTTTTGCAGCAATTATAGCTGCAAGTCGCTTTGGATAAGTCTGTATGAGTTTGCCACATCTAGCCACTGGGATTTTTGCCCATTCCTCAAGGCAAAACTGCTCCAGCTCTTTCAAGCTGGATGGTTTCCGCTGGTGAACAGCAATCTTCAAGTCTGACCACAGATTCTCAATTGGATTAAGGTCTGGGCTTTGACTAGGCCATTCCAACACATTTAAATGTTTCGCCTTAAACCACTCGAGTGTTGCTTTTGCAGTATGCTTAGGGTCATTGTCCTGCTGAAAGGTAAACCTCCGTCCCAGTCTCAAATCACTGGCAGACAAACAGGTTTTGCTCAAGAATATCCCTGTATTTAGCACCATCCATCCTTCCCTTAATCCTGACCAGTTTCCCAGTCCCTGCTGCTGAGAAACATCCCCACAGCATGATGCTGCCACCACCATGTTTCACTGTGGGAATGGTGTTCTTGGGGTGATGAGATGTGTTGGGTTTGCACCAGACATAGCGTTTTCCTTGGTGGCTAAAAAGTTCAATTTTAGTCTCATCTGACCAGGGCACCTTTCTCCATACATTTGGGGAGTCTTACACATGCTTTTTGGCACTCCAAATTTTCTTTCCTATTTTTATCTTTAAGTAATGGCTTTTTTCTGGCCACCCTTCCATAAAGCCCAGCTCTGTGGAGTGTATGGCTTATTGTGGTCCTATGGACAGATACTCCAGTCTCTGCTGTGGAACTCTGCAGCTCCTTCTGGGTTACCTGTGGTCTCTGTATTGCCTCTCTGATTATTGCCCTCCTTGCCTGGTCTGTGAGTTGTGGTGGACGGCCCCCTCTTGGCAGATTTGTTGTGGTACCATGTTCTTTCCATTTGATGATGATGGATTTGATTGTGCTTCGGGGGATCATCAAAGATTTGGAATTTTTTTTATAACCCAACCCTGACTTGTACTTCTCAACAACTTTATCCCTGACTTGTTTGGAGAGCTCCTTGGTCTTCATGGTTTTGTTTGGTTAGTGGTGCCTCTCGCTTAGTGGTATTGCAGCCTCTGGGTCCTTTTAGAAAAGGTGTATAGATACTGACAGATCATGTGACACTTAGATTGCACACAGGTGAACTTTATTTCACTAATTATGTGACTTCTGAAGGTAATTGGTTGCACCAGAACTTTTCAGGGGCTTCATAGCAAAGGGGGTGAATACATACGCACACGCCATTATCCAGTTTATTATTTAAAATTTTTTTATATACATATATATTTTTTTCTCATTTCACCTCACCAACTTAAATTACTTTGTGCAGATCTATTACATAAAATTCAGATTAAATAAACATTTAAATTACAGGCTGTAATTTAACAAAAGAGGTAAAAAGTCAAGGGGGGGATGAATACTTTTGCAAGGCACTGTATATGAAAATGTGTCCTCTCTGTAGCTATTTATAGACTGCCCTTCAGTAATTTATTGTGATTTCTGTGGGTGGGTGGGAAAATTATTGGATGTATAAATATATGTATATATACGATATACACAAAGCAAAACGCCATATAAATACACAGAACTTAATTCTAATCTCCAGCTGTAGAACCCCTTAATGAACCATGTGCACAACAAGTTGCTGTACTGCCAGAATTAGTGATGCAGGTTAAAATCATAAAATAGAAATGGTCTTGAGCCATTTCACTGGAAAATCACTGACACCATAGACACTAAACACGTAAGTCACTTACATTAATAAGGAGAGTACATTGAGCATTGGATCCAAACTTACCCCATGCCCTGAGCTGAAAACCTTCCTCCTCTTCTAGTAGCCGCACCTGCAGGAATTAAAGAAACACCCGTCAGATCACTTGTGCAACCCATTTCATTAGAAGCCTGCTAAAATGATGGCTTGTACTTAGGGCTGGGCGATATGGATCAAAAGTAACATCTCGATATTTTTTCATCCCATAAGGTAATAACAAAAAGACACTTCTGAGACAAAGCTACATGTTCCAAATTTTTTACAGGCACTTTTATTAACATTCATGCTGGGAAAGCGTCACACAAGAACTATTTTTCCTTAATAACAGCCATTATTATTCTTTTTACTAACCAGCTCCTCAACCGTCTTCATGCTATCATGGGAGATTTACTTACAGAAATGTGTTGTGAGGGCAGAAAGAATTGGCGGTGGGGAGGGCCGAGTTGTGTTCAGTGAGAGAGGCGGGGCAGGTGAACATGTGCAGAGACTAACTGGGAGAAGAGAAAGACGAACTGTCAGATCTAATTGGAACGCAACATCTTTGTCTTATCTTATATCGCGTATGAAAATATATCGATATTTTATAAAATCTCGATATATCGCCCAGCCCTACTTGTACTATCCCAAAGACAAATATATTGTATAATATGATAATACGACCTTTATAAAACTTGAGTTTTTCCTAGAATTAAAAAAAATAATAATCCTGCCATTTAAGCCAAGATGACAAACGCCTGAAATTATTTACAATCCTTCTTATACCAATTTCGAAAAACCGATTAACACTAACCTCTCCCCCTGCCTCTTCCTCTCCGGCCACGCTCAGTGCCCCTGCCTGCTACTCCACCTGCCTTAACTCCGTCCAGACCATTCTCCTGACCACGGACTGCAAAGAGGAAATTCAAAAACAGAGTTATAAACAGCTATAACAATGTTCATCAAACATTTTTTAATGAAAAAGCTGTTTTCACTTTGTCATTATGAATTATTAAGTGTAAATGTGTGGGTGTAAAAGTGTAAATAAACACAACACAAAGAATCAAGGGCTTGGAATCAGCGACTTCAGACTTTAAATGACTCGGACTCGACTCACAAAAAATGAGTCCAACAAGAGTCCCTTTTATTAAAGATGAATGAAACGTCAATCCGACATCATTCTAATCGTGTCATTTTCTGCTCTCTAATAACGCTCCGGCCGCCTTAACCCGTAGTGACACAGCATCGCTCCCTACTCCCTACACAGTTTGAAGCTCACTTAATTTGAACATTTTTGTTATCTTTGGATTGAAATCTCACTTAAAATGGTGGAGTACCCTACGTAGTGCACTTCACAGGAACAACTAGGGTGAATGAAACGCGCCTACAGAATTGGCGCTAATGGTTGAAAGACCGCTTTCTGAACCAATCAGACCTTCTGTTTTTAATTTGTAGTGAGAAATGCTGTTATTTGTATTATTCAGTTTGCGTCACACAGACGTTGTGTCAATGAAACGCTTGATTGGCTTTCTAACGAGTTCGTGTTTTACTTCACAACCGGGAAAAGTTTGGAGGTTTTTAATTATAAGCACATTTACAAAATAACGGATTATATTTCCAATGGGACACGCGCTTATAAATTTAATAGCATCTAGAAGAACATAAGCTAAGGTAAGCAGTGGTTATGATTTTTTTTTGCTGTGTTTTGGATTTTGGCCGCTGTGCCTTATCGTGCGCTTTTGTTTTGCAATGAAAACAAAATGTATCGGTTTAAGCTTTTAACTGGTACCTTCTTGTAACGGAAATTATATTCATTTGCACAATGACTAGGAAAGTTAAGGCACTAAGTAAAACAGCTAAATACAGTTGCTAATCTGTTGTTGTTTTTAATCTGAACTTACATTCTATTTGTTTATTTCTACACTACATTTCCAATATATGTTGTGTATATTATATTGACTCGTGACTTGACTCAGACTCTAGCCTAAAGACTCGAGACTTAACTCGGACTCTAGCCTAAAGACTTGTGACTTGACTCGGACTCTAGCCTAAAGACTTGTGACTTGCCTAAAGACTCGAGACTTGACTCGGACTCTAGCCTAAAGACTCGAGACTTGACTCAGACTCTAGCCTAAAGACTCGAGACTTGACTCAGACATTAGCCTAAAGACTCGTGACTTGACTCGGACTCTAGCCTAAAGACTCGTGACTTGACTCGGACTCTAGCCTAAAGACTCGTGACTTGACTCGGACTCGTATTTTGTGACTTGTGAACATCTCTGCTTGGAATACTTGAATCCACTGTACACACACAATAACCTAGGGCTGGGCGATTTTCACGATTAATTCGGTTAATTCGAGTGACCTTTTCACCCGATGTTAAAAATGTGACAATCGCGATTGTTTACATACTTTATATTTTTATTAAAATACCAACATGTCACGAGGCAGAAACTGACCAGACGCTCACGGAATATATATCAAGGAAAGTTTAATATCAAAAAGGCAAAAAGTGTACAAAATCAGCGAAAACTAAAACAGTAAACGACAAAAAGACAACAAGTGTCATACACGATAACGGTTAGATTCAGTAATAAGAACCGCAAACACGATCGGCAAAACAAGACACACGAACAGAAGAGTTTAATTAAGATTCACTGAATCAAACACAGTTGAAATGAATCAAAACTCCGGAGCCGATGAGCGCGATCAGGATTGGCTGACCGGGGACATGTGATAATCACGTGAGAGTCCGTGGGAGCATGGGAATTGTAGTCTATATTGTTAGAAGCAGATCTTAAGGCCTCCATCCACCCCCCAGTCACAAGAGGACAAAAATCAAAGCTGAGCTGAGTGATTACTTGATGTCCCCCCCAGTGTAGATACTGATACAGACTCACTTCAGTGGTGGAAACAGTAAACAGGCTCGTGTTCCTTTTAAGAAACCTGTAAAGACCTTTTTGTAGTTTTGCACTTTTCTTAATGTAAGGAGGTTTTGCTGCACAATATTTAAAGTGAGTTGTTTGTGAGTTATTCTTATAAAGGACATAGCTAATTAAGATTTCTATTTTGTTTTAATTATTGTTCATTATTGTTATATCGTTACTGTTATGAAGTTTGAGTTCCTTGAAAGGATAATTATAGATGGTGCTGTTACTATTTTTGCACTTCTGCAGTCTTTTAAATTAAAATGTAAAAAAAAAAGAAATTTGAGTCTTTTTCCATTGAATTATACAACAAAAAAATCGAAATCGTAATCGAGAATCGGTAATAATTTTAAAATAAGAGATTTTTTTTTTTTTGGCAAAATCGTCCAGCCCTACAATAACCAGCACCAAAGAGATTCAAAATTGGATCACAGTGGTGGTGGGCTAGCGCAATAGATCCCTGCACAACCAGAGTGCCTCTCTCTGTTATTCCTGATTAAAATGTTTCTATAGCCAAGAGGACTGCAGGATGTGGATTGATACATGGTTCAGTAAAGTAATTACGCTGTTAACAGTGAAAACAGCATTAGCTAGTGCATCACGGTCTATAAGCTATTGTTCCTTTACTTACACTCTCGACCACGGCTGGCCCCGCGACCCCTCCTCGGAGCTCCACCTCTGCGACGTGCTACATCCCTCTCTCCTCCTCCACCTCCTCTCTCTCGATTCTCCTTCCCTTCTTCACATCCATCTGTCTGTGCAGTTTCCTTCTGGCCTGACACTCCCTTCTTCTTTCCAACCATCTCCCATGAGTCCTGAGAAGAGCAGACAAACCTCAATGTTTCCGAAACAGACATAAAACTCCCATTAGGGGACAACACAGAAGACCATTTGACCGGATATTTGATTTGGCATCATTTTTAAACTGGGTATCTAATGCAACCATTTGATGTATCCAGGCTTGGCAAAAGTATGCAGTGATGTGTGTCCCAATGGCTAGGTTCACATACCGCCACTATGCACCTTCTATTTTTGTGTGCCCAGCCTGGGATTATAAACCCCAAAACTCAGGCTCTGCTGTTACCATTATGCCACAAAAGCTCACAATTAGGGTCTTTATATATTAATAGATAAATGAGTAAAGCAGTGTATACCATCGCACATCAAACTGACTTAGAGACTATGGGTCAGTCCGAAAACCTAGTGAGATCTTTTATTAACTAAATCCAAAGCAGCAGTGCAGGATATCCAAGAACTACCTTAAAAAATAAAAGCAGTTTAAAACTCACCGTGTCAGGGCTGCCCTCCAGCAACACATTGATGGCTCTGTTGACATCTCCATTGCAGTCGTGCAGCGCTATCATAGACTCGTCTTGGTCCTTGCCAGTAATGTCAACCAGCTAGGAAGAACAAGAGAGGAAACGACAACAAACTTACACTCAGTGATAAAAAGCAAACAAGACTGGTGGCATACACTTGCAATTAAATACATGGGTAACCGAAAGGGATTTGGGGGGGTTCCCCGTCCTCGTCACACCTTTGACACGGATTCTCACTTTTTCACAAAACCCTGAAGTGTTTCATTCAACCTTAAATCTAGAATGATACTGTGAGAAAAAATACAGCATGGCTTCCAGCTACCATAATACAGTATAGGTAGACTGGGTTTGCATTGTAGATGGCTATCAAACATTTCCTATCCTATCCCATCATGGTATTCTGGAATTGCTTCTTGTGGATTTGTAGCTCTTTAATAAAAAATTTAAAGATTCAACTTTAAAAAGCCACCTTTGCTGGGTCTTTACCTTCTCACATCTTCAAATGAGTGTTCACAAAGCTTGACTGTTTCTATCAATTTTAAGGGATTTTTATCAACTTGGCACCCAGTGGCCAGCAGAAAGTTGGGCAGGTTTTGCAGCATGTCATGTGAAGCCGCAGCATGCGCCCAGCCTATGTGCACCATGCATCATGGTTGTTCCTTGTTGCATGTGGCTTGTGTGCAGGCTCAAAAAATGAACACAACACATACAGTTCCAGTATTGAGATCAGTGGCACCACAATAAAATATGGGGATATTAGGAGCGGTTTGACTTAAACCACATAATTAAGGGGTGTCTGGGTGAGACAGCGGTCTATTACACTATTAGAACCTGGGTCTCAGAGGTTCTATCCGCTGAAGGGGTGTCTACACAATTGACTGGATTTGTTTGAAAAGGGGATGGCTAAAGCCATGCGATGGAATGGCACCCTGCCTGGGATGGTATGTCTGCCTTTTGCACCTAGTGTGTCCTGGGGAAAGCTGGATGCTGCAAACCCGACCAGGATAAAGCAATTAATGGAAGAATATTAATAACCACAATTAAACAATATTACAAACTTACATATAAATGAATTATCCATTACATATTTTCTTATAAAACTATATTACTGATTTCCCTACAAGACTGTAGGTTCTCCGATTGACCATCTAATAAATTTTCTATATTCTAGCTAGGGATGTCCCGATCCGATCTCAAACATCGGAATCGGCTCCGATCAAGGCATTTTTTGACTGATCGGTATCGGCTTTACTAAGGCCGATCCTAAGCCCGATCCTTTGTTTTACGTCAAAAGCATGTCCTAGGAGCAGAGCTGCGTTCATTACTGTAGAATCAAGGATCACTGCGGTTTACAAAACAATGTAGTGATGCACTTGCTTAACAAAGAAATAAATACACGGTATATTCACAAATTGTCGGGAGCAAAACACTTTATTAACTTCTTCTGTTACGGTACCGAATAGCGGACAGCTAGAGTCATCGCGTTAGCCAAGCACGCTATTCCATGCACTATGGAAGCCCCAAAGGGTGAAAACACACTCACTTCGCGTAGAAACGTCCATCAAACACGGCAGAGATGCTAATTTTCCTCAAAAAGAACCTTCACTTCATTTTGAGTGTTCTAGTTTGACTACCACAATGTTGCACTAAGTTTGTTTACTTTTATTTTGTAAAAAAAAAAAGAACATTAAGCAATAGCTTGGATGCAGGCATTTTTTTTCCTACAGCACTGCAGAGCTATTCAGTTGTTAAACATATACATTGGATTAATTTAAATATCTGTAATGTACTTGAAGTGTGCACTGTGTGAACAGTATTATCCCGTTCTTATCTAGACAATATCTACAAAATACAAGTAGCGGTTTGAGACTCGGATCGGATCAGGATCAAAATTAAAGATCGGAATTGGGAACAAAAAAACGTGATCGGGACATCCCTAATTCTTGCACATACATTTTGCACCATGCCAATGTACTTCAATAATCGTAATACTTAATAGGTTCAGTCCAAATGCCAGTATTATTATAGGTAGTGCTTGATCACATACTTTACTTTTAATAATGCTGGAAGGGAAAAGCATATTTCTGCTGATCTGTCTCCTATACTTCTTTTCCACCAACAAAGTGCTGGTGCCGTAACTGGTGCCGGTTATGCCAAGTTCACACTACATGACTTTCGGAGCTGTCAGATCGCTGTACAGTTCACACTACACAAGTCGATGTGTGTTTCACACTACACGACTGATCGGCGATAGGGGATTACACACTACACCATCAATCACCAGGAGGAATTGCAGGCGAGTCTATCTGGTCTCCCAAACTACGTCACAAAAACACGTGATCAGTGACGAGGGGTTTAATGACTCCATGTCCAAAAATGCACGTCAACAATAAGCGAGTGATCAAAGTTGTTTGTGTGCTGATGTGCAGTGTAAAAGCAAGTAGGAAAAATAAATGAATCAGAGTGGATTGGGCTACGCGACCAGCAGGGATCATCTGTTCTGTAGTGAGTTGGAGGTTAATAAATATTTTTGCAATGCAGTGTTTAGGGATGCATCAATACCATTTTTTCCCAACCGAGTACAAGTACAAGTACAAGTATTTTTATACTTGCCGATACCGATACCAATACCTATTTAGAATGATGGAGTTAATGGAGTTAATGAGTTGGAGGTTAATAAATATTTTTGCAATGTTGGTGTTTTGTTGTTATGTTTTGTAGAGAATGATCAGGTCAGAAATACTGTAAAACGTGTGTGTGCCGGTGTATTCTGATATAAACTATATTATCCCCCTGTCCCACCTGTTTACTGTTTTCCAGCATGTGTGCAGCACACAAACATTACATGCAAGATGAAAAGCTCATGCTTAGTTAGCCTTATGTTACGATTGAGTACAGTTATTACAGTGTGTTGCACCAACATCTGTAACCTCAGTGGACACTTTCTGTGATTTCCATTCCTGTGCACAAAGCATTTTCTGCATATTGTCTGGTGACACATATTATGATTTGTGGCTGCACCGTTTTAGTTTATCTTGCATTTTTCACGAGGACCATATTGCAAGTAGTGTGTTTTTCTGTGAACCATTGATGATTCATTTTTGCAGCAGTTGTTGTAAATGGTGGAAATGCAGGTGAATGTTACTATGATGACGCAAGGCTCTCCCCACCCATCGATCGCTTACGTTACAGATTCCCTGGTTCCAGACCAGCAAGGTTATTTTGGTATTTTCTGGCCAAGAACCTGTGCCTGCATTTGGCAGTGTTTGTTTGTTTATATAAGCCTATGTAATCACATTTGGGATATTCACAGCAGGAATCTGTGTTATATATATTTAAACACTGATCAGCCATAACATTAAAACCACCTCCTTGTTTCTACACTCACTGTCCATTTTATCAGCTCAACTTTGTAGTTCTACAATTACTGACTGTAGTCCATCTGTTTCTCTGCATGCTTAGTTAGCCCCCTTTCAGACTGTTCTTCAATGGTCAGGACTCTCCCAGGACCACTACAGAGCAGGTATTATTTGGGTGGTGGATCATTCTCAGCACTGCAGTGACACTGACATGGTGGTGGTGTGTTAGTGTGTGTTGTGCTGGTATGAGTGGATCAGACACAGCAATGCTGATGGAGTTTTTAAACACCTCACTGTCACTGCTGGACTGAGAATAGTCCATCAATCAAATGTATCCAGCCAACAGCGCCCTGTGGGCAGCGTCCTGTGACCATTGCTGAAGGTCTAGAAGATGACCAACTCAAACAGCAGCAATAGATGAGCGATCGTCTCTGACTTTACGTCTACAAGGTGGACCAACTAGGTAGGAGTGTCTAAGAGTGGACAGTGAGTGGACATGTTATTTAAAAACTCCAGCAGCGCTGCTGTGTCTGATCCACTCATACCAGCACAACACACACTAACACACCACCACCATGTCATCGTCACTGCAGTGCTGAGAATGATCCACCACCTAAAAAAATACCTGCTCTGTGGTGTTCCGGTGGGTATCCTGACCATTAAAGACCAAAGTAAAAGCAGGTTAAAAAAGTATGTAGAGAAACAGATGGACTACAGTCAGTAATTGTTAAACTACAAAGTGCTTCTATATGGTAAGTGGAGCTGATAAAATGGACAATGAGTGTAGAAACAAGGAGGTGGTTTTAATGTTATGGCTGATCAGTGTTTAGTCATATTATTGAAGAATTTGAGGATTCAAATTTAAGGTGCCTTAGTAGGGAGCATTTTAAGGCATCTAAGAATTTGAACAGCCTCCTTCTCAGGGGCGCATAGGATGACGTAAAATGCTATCTATGTAGAGAGCGCACTACGTTTTCGAACACACCCTCTATCATTACCCGCTGTACTTTGAGGATTTTGTGGTGTAAAATTGCCAAACCGTTTGGGATCTTGGCACCAGCACAGTACCATGCCAGTGGAAAAGTGGCTTTAGAAGATCTCCCTTTTAAACCTACCAGGTACACAAAAGTAAAACGTGCAACGTCTGCCCTTGGCTAACCTGCATGTGCACATCTACAAGTTGATCGCAAACATACTCCCATCACCCTACATTCACAAGATAACGCTAGTAAGAAGTGCCCATCAGGATGTGGGTGAAGAAATCAGTTATCAAATAATAACTCAGCATTTTACACGTTCACTATACATTATTTTCTCTATAGCTTTGCTGTTGGAGCTTTATGTTGCTCTCTGACTCAAACAGAAACTGAGCGAGAGCATCCGGTAGTAGATCTGACATTGCTCTGGCACACGATGTACCTCCAGCACTACAGAGTTAGCTGTGGATGAGATTTTCATTTGCCCTGAATCTGTAAACATGGAAGTCTTTGGCTTGATAATTCCAGAGCTGGTATTCAACACAGACCAGATTAAACCTTGCATGTACTGCTTTTACTCTGGAACTTGTTGTCTTTGGAATTTACCTGACTGCCAATGTACCGGTTATAAGCAACTGCTCACAAGGTCTCACCAGCATAAGGGCAAGGCACACAAAAAGCCGGCAATGCAAAAACACTGACTGCAGCAAGTATGCTAGAAACTGAAAGCACAATGGTGGTCTATTACACTAGCCCACCACTAACAGCTGAGCGGAAGGCGTGGCCGAAGCCCTGCAATGGTCTGGTGCCCTGTCCAGGGTATTATTCATTGCACCAAGTGTTTCCAGGTGGAACCAGAAGTCGAAACATAGGTCAAATGAATCCAATTCCACAATTTAAAAGGTGGACTCCTGGAAAATCCAGTTCCATAACATGGTTCAAGAACCTGCCATCTTACCTGCTTGACCTTCTCTTCAAAGTCAGCGTCGTTGTGGTCCGAGATCATCTGCGCGAGTCGGATCTGCTCGGCAGTGGCCTGCAGAAAGAACGACCAAGTCGACGTTAACAACATCAACTGATTAAATCCGAGTGTGCTAATCAATTCATGCTCAGTTCTCAGAAATGATATTTATTTATTTATTGGCATTTTAATGTCGTTTTACACTCTTTGGTTACATTCATGACAGGACAGGTAATTACTCGTTACGCAAGATTAATCAGTTCAAGTCTTTAATGTCAAACACAGTCATGGACAATTTAGTATCTCCAATTCACCTCACTTGGATGTCACTGGACTGTGGGAGGAAACTGGAGGTCCCGGGAAAACCCATGCAGACATGGGAGAACATGCAAACTCCACACAGAAAGAACCCGGACCGCTCCATCTGGGGATCGAACCCAGGACCTTCTTGCTGTGAGGAGACAGTGCAACCCACCGTGTCGCCCTCAGCAACGGTAAAGATTATTGGAAAACAAGGGCAGACCCACTACTGCTGAGACCTGGGGGTTTGAATTTTAGTGGTACTACAGGCCATTGGAAGGTGCAATTCTTAGGGCACGCTCAGTGCCAGTCCCAAGCCCAAATAAATTAAGAAGGGTTGCCCCAGGACGGGCATCCGGTTTAAAACTGTGGCAAATCAGGTATGTGGAACAGAAAAATCCAATGCAGCTACCCCTAACAATAAAGCAGCCACCAAAAGAAAGAGATCACAAAGATCAATAGGAAAAATAAAATAAGACTTGTGATGCTGGCTAACTTTTTTTGTAGATCCTTTGCTCTGGTCTGATCAATTGATGAGTTTGGAATGAATTTTTTCCTTAGAACAATGAGTTTTTCAAACACGTACAAAATCTAAGCGCAAAATGCCTCACAAAATAACCACATGTGACCGTTCACGCTGATTACTGGGTTAGATGTGTCTGAGGCAGGAGCAAAAAAGTAAATACTGGACAAAAGGTCCTTAAACATAGAGTAGGTACTCAGGTGGTGCAGCGGTCTAATGCTCTAGCACAACACTGCATAGTGTTTAAGATTGAGAGTTTAAATCTCAGAGCTACTGACCTGGCTGAGCGTCCCAATTGGCCATGTTTGAGAGAGGAACGTTTGAACGGGGTCTTTTCTCACTGCCGTTGTGGTATGGGGGGAGTTACAAGGAGCTTAGCGTGGCTCTTTCTATGCGATATGACTGTGTGGGAACCCAAAACTGGCAGGTGATGAGACGCGGAAACAGATTGGACACTTGTCGGAAGGGCACGTGGTGAATCAACTCTCCTGGATCAGTTAGAGGGTTGAAGATTCAGCCAGGAATTGGAAATGACCAAATTGGGAGAACACAAGGAGCAATGGCAGAAATGACATTTGTTTATAGCTGAGGTAATTACATGGATAGCATACTAGGCTTAACTACATCAGCAGAATGCCCAATTCACCTTAAGGGCACGTCTTAAATGCTGTACTGATTTAGACTTGGACGACTTTAGTGGAGTATACTCGGTAGTTGGATTGGACTGAAACCATGTCCTTAAGTAACAAAAAACACAAATTACTGTGCGACTCGCAGCAAGGGGGAAAACAAACCCCGAGTCTGATTTAACTCTGCCAAAAAAGGTGCAGTTGTGAAAACACCCTAGCACTCTTAGAATTCTCCACCCTGACTATGAAACAAACAGGGTGGATTATTCACTTCTTTATCTGTGCACTTGTTAAACAGCATTTTATTGTTGGTAAGACTGGGTGCAGCATGATCACATGGCCAAACACTACCAAGACGGAACCAGCACTACTAATAACATGCTGTTTAATCAGTGTGCAATATGCACATTTCACGTACTCTTCCGTTCAACCTATATTACATTTACAACAGCGTAAAATGTGATCTAATTTGTATTTATTTAGGCTTGGTACTGATACAGACATTCCTGTAAGCATTTAGTATATTCAGTCAGTATGTGTTTAATAGAAATAGGTATTCTGCAGGTATCACAGAGTGGGGGATATTCAAGTGATTTATTTTTCTCTTCTAAACTAAATTAAAATCAAACCAAGTAAAATTTATTGGTATTGCACTTTTTACAATGGACATTGTCTCAAAGCAACTTCACAGAATCCAGGACCGACAGACTAAAAATTGCAGGGTTTTTGTGTTTAAATGTAAAATCTGATGGTGACTAAGTTAAACCAGGAGCTAAATAACTACATAACCTTGCACTCACACCTGCACCCTTAAACACACCTAAATCCATTTGTTTCATATAAAAACCAGAAAGAGCAACTGTTGGCGATGCAAAACAGGTGGAGTCAGTGATGCAACAACATGGACGATAGCCTAACTTTATGCAAAGGAGACAACAACCAGTGTGACTCAAACCTAATGGAGACCTGCTTTCTGGAAGTATGAGGCATAACCCACATTTGGAAAAAAACACACAAACCACCTTGTTTTACTACTGTAAATATGTCAGGGTGTTAAGAACACTTGAGCATATTCAATCCTACAGAAAAAAAATCCTTTTTATCTTTAAGCCATTAAATTAAATTGTGTTGGCTTTTGTCTGCGCTCCTAAATCGTAAACTAGTTTCATTTTCAGTTTCATTTTGAAAGTTCTTCAAATTGGGCACTTTTAATGTCACTTCAGTCTCAAGACAGAGCTAACAGTCTGGATTTAGTGCAATTTAATTTCCATCTTTTTGGACAAAGAAGCTTTAAGGGGAGGAAGATTTTCATGTGATGATGTGAAAGCAGCAGTGCATCAGTGGCTACGCACTTTTTTTTGTTGAAAATTTTTTGTTGATGGCATTACAATCGTACGATGCTGGGAAAAATGCTTTGCAAAGGAAGGTGACTGTAGAAAAATGATGTCATTTGTTTTTTAATTCTTAACACAGTTAAAAAAGTGCAGAAACTTTTTGAAGAACCCTCGTATATTTCTGTGCCCGTAGGTTTTTTTTTATAGTAGCAAATGTTTCTATGAATAAACATTACAATGTCTTGCATGTATTTTAAAATATTACTGAATATAATATAAAATCATAAGTCATATCAAATATTTATACTAACAGGTCTGGATTTGGAATTGGTGCCAATTTAGTCATTTCCAGTTCCCGCTGTTACATCCACTGCCGCTTGCAGCCGCTTCATATCATCTGCCAGTGTTGGATTCACGTCACAGAGCTGCATGGCAGACAGGGAGCCATGCTATGCTTTATGTCATTCCCCCATCCCTTGAACCCCGTCTGCTCCCTTGAACTTTCCGAATCCATCTGACCTTTCCTTGTTCAAACAGGGTCAGTTGTGTTTGGGTGGATGCCCAGCCAGGTCGGTGGCTCTGCCGAGATTCAAATTTGCACATTCAAACTCGCCGCAGTGGTGTGCTAGCGAGTAAGAGCACTGAGCCACTTGAGCGCCCAGAACTATTTTTATTGGACAGATTAAAGTGTTGTGTGTGCAAGCTCATACTGACCTGAGGCCTCTGCTTGTGCTGTGACTGGCTCTGTGTCTGTGTCTGCTCCCAGTTGGCCCGGTTCCGGCTGCCGCCCACCGATGTCATCATTTACAGTATATACAAATAAGAGTATTTACAAAAGAATAACACCTGCAAACAAACAAGCACAAAAAAAAGTCTTTTATGAACAACATAATTTCCAAAAACGGGTTATTTTGTGGGATATACACTGACACCATAACATTAAAACCACCTCCTTGTTTCTACACTCACGGTCCATTTTATCAGCCCCACTTACCATATAAAAGCACTTTTGTAGTTCTACAATTACTGACTGTAGTCCATCAGTTTCTCTGCATGCTTTGTTAGCCCCCTTTCATGCTGTTCTTTAATGGTCAGGACCCCCACAGGACCACCACAGAGTAGGTATTATTGGGGTGGTGGGCCATTCTCAGCACTGCGGTGGTGTGTTAGTGTGTGTTGTGCTGGTATGAGTGGATAAGACACAGCAGCACTGCTGGGGTTTTTAAACACCTCACTGTCACTGCTGGACTGAGATTAGTCCATCAACCAAAAATATCCAGCCAACAGCGCCCCGTGGGCAGCGTCCTGTGACCACTGCTGAAGGTCTAGAAGATGACCAACTCAAACAGCAGCAATAGATCAGCGATCGTCTCTGACTTTACATCCACAAGGTGAACCAACTAGGTAGGAGAGTCTAATAGAGTGGACAGTGAGTGGACACGGTATTTAAAAACTCCAGCAGCGCTGCTGTGTCTGATCCACTCATACCAGCACAACACACACTAACACACCACCACCTTGTCAGTGTCACTGCAGTGCTGAGAATGATTCACTACCTAAATAATACCTGCTCTGTAGTGTTCCTGTGGGGGTCCCGAGTCCTGACCATCGAAGAACAGGGTGAAAGGGGGCTAACAAAGCATGCAGAGAAACAGATGGACTACAGTCAGTAATTGTAGAACTACAAAGTGCTTCTATATGGTAAGTGGAGCTGATAAAATGGACAGTGTAGAAACAAGGAGGTGGTTTAATGTTATGGCTGATCAGTGTACCGTACACATTGCCAGCTGTAAATAAAAGTTGGTGCACTTCACCAAGTTAAAACGTGCCAACTGCAAAGTAAATAATGTGGTTTTTAAAAAAGAAAAAAAAACACAAACCATGTTCCATATTATTTAAGAGTTACCAGAGTTTTTAGAGGAAGTGGTTAACTCAAACCAAAACACTTCCGGTTACACAAATGTAGCTATTTAAATAATGCTTTATAGTTTACCAGAATAACACTGACTCAGTAGGGGTTACACTGCACACTTTGGCTACATGAACCAAAAAAAAAAAAAACACTAAATCCCACAGTTGCTACTCCATTAAAAAGGCTTCAATCTTCAATCTGTGTACTACATTACCAATGAGATTTGCCTTGATAGACCTAAACAGAAAGATGCATTCTTGGTGGACTCGCCATCATGCAGGGAAGTCATACTGCTTGTATTCAAGCAGCACAGTGCAAGAACGTTTGAGCCAAGTGTGTGTAAGAACTGTGCTACAAGTTTAGTGCTAAATACTAAGTGAGAATAACCAAGATAATATGCAACACGCATGCCAGTTTGTCATTTCTTCCCCAAAAGTAAAAAGTAGAGATGGGACGATCGATCGGCTATGAATCGGTATCGGCCGATTTTTTATCAAAATATGCTATCGGCGATATTTCCTAAAAGTAGCCGATCCGATCGTGTGATATATAAAGATCACGTTAAGTTAACAGCTCAGTGGATTGATCCAGACTTTGAGCTACGACGCGCCAACCATCACATCACCATTCATCAACAATCGTACAGAAACCATCGTGAAAGCTCTTCATGACCTAAAATAACATCATTAACGTTGTGCATCATACATACGATGTAATTTTGCTGATTGTAATATTTACTTTAAAAAGATAATTCAACCCGGTCACATCTGAGTCGATTCTATCAGCACGTTATATAAACTCCTGGTTCACTTTAATAAATCGTAAGCGGTTCTTACTTGTGATGTAGATGAGAACAGAAAACGTTACAGAGCCAATCAGAGGCAAAAGTTTATTCATTACCAAATTCGTTAGTTCAGGATCATCTGCTGAACTTTTAGCTCCTTAGACGGAACGAGTCTGACGGTCGGTTACAGATCTGTGGTAATAGCAGTTTAATTAAGCTTTTTAATGAAGCTTTTTAATGTAAGAGAGTCACACAAAATGTTCTGTAGTAGCTGGTGTTTATTTAAAACCACGACATTTAATTAATAACAGTAAACACGGAGAGATAACTGAGAAGAGAAACTTACGCTTCGCGAAAAATGACTCGTGAATCAATGAATCACTTATAGCGATACAGTGAACAAAGCGTCTCTTCTAAAGGCGCACACACACACGCGCGCGCTGCTCCGGTTTATCTTCACTGTGAGGCTCTTTTTAAGTTTATTTATTTTATTTACTGCTAACCCCCCCCCCGGTCGCAATCGGCTATCGGCCGATGTCCCTGAAAGGAGATCGGAGATCGGAATCGGTGCCAAAAACCCCGATCGTCCCATCTCTAGTAAAAAGTGTCAACACTCAACGCTGAGGTTGTCTACAGCACATTTACCATAAATGATACACTCACTTTCTTAACCGCTTATCCAATTAAAGTCAGGGGGGGCATGGGTTGGGGCTGGAGCCTATCCCAGCTTTTCAATGGGCACACAGTAACACCCTGGATGGGGCACCAGTCCATCACAGGACACACACCCATTCACCTATAGGGCAATTCAGTGTCTCCAATTAACCTGACTGCATGTCTTTGGACTGTGAAAGGAAACCGGAGCTCCCGGAGGAAACCCACACAGACACGGGGAGAACATGCAAACTCTGCACAGAAAGGACCCAGACCGCCCCGCCTGGGGATCCAACCCAGGACCTTCTTGCTGTGAGGCGACAGTGCTACTCATTGAGCCACCGTGCCATCCTTAAATGATACACGAAAAGCAATTGAATGTAAAGCACAACCTGGAAAAACATTCACAACATTTAGCAGACACTTTTATCCAAAGCGACTAACGGTTGTAGCCAATTACAGTTAAGCAATAGAGGATTAAGGTTTATTTATTTATTATTATTATTTTAATGTCATGTTTTACACCTTGGTTACAATCATGAGCGAAACAGTAGTTAATCATTACAAGTTTAATGTGGGCGGCAAGGTGGTTAAGTGGGTAGCACTGTCGCCTCACAGCAAGAAGGTCTTGGGTTCAATTCACAGGTGGGGCGGTCCAGGTCCTTTCTGTGTGGAGTTTGCATGTTCTCCCCGTGTCTGCGTGGGTTTACTCCGGGTGCTCCGGTTTCCTCCCCCAGTCCAAAGACATGCAAGTGAGGTGAATTGAAGATACTTAATTGTCCATGACTGTGTTCAATATAACCTTGTGAACTGATCAGTCTCGTGTAATGAGTACCGTTTCTGTCATGAATGTAACCAAAGTGTTAAACATGACTTTAAAATCCTAATAAACAAACAAACAAGTTTAATGTCAAACGCAATCATGGAGCAAACCGGAGCACCCGGAGTAAACCCACGCAGACACGGGGAGAACACGCAAACTCCACACAGAAAGGACCCGGACCGCACCACCTGAGGATCGAACCCAGGACCTTCTTGCTGTGAGGAGACAGTGCTACACACTGAGCCACAATGCTGACCTGAGAATTAAGAACCTTGCTCAGAAGCCCAACAGTCACAATTGGTGGTGGTAAGGCTTGAACCAGCAAACTTATGAATAATATAACCAGTGTAGCTCAGCAGTTAAGGTACTGGACTAGTAATGATTTGGAGCTAAGGAAAATAAAAGCTGATCAATAGTTCTCCTTTTAACAGCCTGCCATTATAAAAGTTTATATTGTGCTCTGCATGAAACCTAACACATTAAGAGCAAAGTCGTTATTTTAATAACTTAGAAGTGAATGTGTAAACAGTAATACAAGAAGATTAGTTTTTTATTCATTGCGTAAACGTGGTGCTGTTGTCAATTTATATTGTAATTACATTCACATAAATAGATGTTCAACCTAACTGAACGTTTGTGTAAGAGTATTTAAAGTCAATCTGTAACAATAAACTAGGAGTCAGTGCAGAAATACCCCCGTTTTCCTCCCAATCTAGTCGTATCCAATTACCCGATTGCAATACGCTTCCTCCCTCCCGATGCTGATCCCTACTGCTGACTAAGGTGAGCAAGACTGACACACATGACCGACACACATGACCGACACACATGCCCTCCGACACGTGTGCAGTAGCCGACTGCATCTTTTTACCTGCAAGAGGCGAGGTCATATGCAGATCAGCTTTGTGCGTGGAGAGCCACACCCTGTCCACATTATTCCTCGACTCTGTGCAGGCACCATCAATCAGCCAGCAGAGGTCGTAATTGCATCAGTTATGAGGTCCCTCTCCAGCTTCCTATCCTTGTATGAACAACAAGCCAATAGTTGTTCATATAGCCGCCCAGCCCAGCCAGATGGCAGAGCTGAGTTTTGAAGTGACAAGTTTGAAATGTCAGCTCTGGTGTGCTAGCGTGTTTTCCCGCTGTGCCACCCGAGTGGCCAGAAATACTGCATTTATATCATTTACTTTATGAAAAATGGAACTGTTAGGCATTAAAATCACAAACTGATGCTATTTTGGGCCAGTATGGTGTATGACTGCATTTTAAACACTAATGTTTTATTTTTACACAGATGATTAAGCTTTTGCATAATCTGGAATGATTTTGATAAGTTTTAATATACAGACCATCTTTAATAATTATGTTCAGCATATTTAGTTAAAGCTTAATATTAAATGTTCTGTGCCTAATACCATAAATGTTTGTTTGTTTGTTTATTTATTAGGATTTTAACATCATGTTTTACACTTTTGGTTACATTCATGACAGGAACAGTAGTTAACTTATTACACAAGATTCATCAGTTCACAAGTCAACTCAAACAGTCATGGACAATTTTGTATGTCCAATTCACCTCACTTGCATGTCTTTGGACTGTGGGAGGAAACCGGAGCATCCGGAGGAAACCCACGCAGACACGGGGAGAACATGCAAACTCCACACAGAAAGGACCCGGACCGCCCCACCTGGGGATCAAACCCAGGACCTTCTTGCTGTGAGGTGACAGTGCTACCCACTGAGCCACCGTGCCATCCAAAATACCATATTAAATGTTTACTTTGAAAGATGAACGTGTTTATGTTCATCTTACGGTTTTACATTCAAGTCAAGTCAATTCTCTCTGTATAGCGCTATTACAGTGGACATTGTCTCAAAGCAACTTTACAGGAGCAAGCCTAGGGCGACAGTGGCAAGGAAAAACTCCCTTAAAATTACAGGAAGAAACCTTGAGAAGAACCAGACTCAGCAGGGACACTAATCCTCCTTGGGTGGCCTGGAGAATAATTTGAATATTCTCCAGGCCACGTTCACTATGTTACATTGTTTATAATTAAATAAAATACCATAATGACCTGCTGATATAAAACTCTGATGTGATTCTATGGTATTAGAAGTTAACCGCTATACAGTTAACCATTGACTAATGACGATTAGTTATCGGTTAAAAGAAATTGCAGCACTAAGTAATCTGTGTAATCGACCATCATGAAGCTGTCATAGTGACATGCATGACACAAAGTAATAATCATCAGCTGAACTATTTTCTGTCTGTGTATGTATGTACACAACTGTGAAATCTGAGCAAACCACAACTGAAAGCTTTTAGCCCTTTCAAATGCTGGTTGGTAACCATTGGAGACTGATAGTGGACACATGGTGACCATTTACATTCCCAAGCTCTATAAACAGTCAACTTTCTCCAGTTTCGAGTCACCACGTGGTATAAAACCTGCCATGGAGATAAACACTAAACAAGCTTATAGTTAGAGCAACAGCATGCACATAGAAATCACTTTATATGCAGTTGTAGCCTAGTGGTTAAGGTACTAGACTAATAATCAAAAGGTTGCTGGTTCAAGCCCCACAACTGCCAGGTTGCCACTGTTGGGCCCTTGAGCAAGGCCTTTAACCCTCAATTGCTTAAACAGTATACTGTCACAGTACTGTAAGTCGCTTTGGATAAAAGCGTCTGCTAAATGCTGAAAATGTAAAATGTAAATATGCATACATAGACAAGTAAGATATTAATACCAGTTAAATATAAATTAAACAGTTGATATCTCATCATATACAAATCTCATAAACATTCTAATCTACAGCAAGTCTGCTGGACTATCTGTGCTGGGGCAACAGGTAAATAAACATGGATGTGTTCCAAAACACATGGTTGTACTAAATAGTGTCCCTAATTAGTTTACCAACAGCACCAGTACTGTTCTATCATACAAGAGCTAAACCAAGCAACCCAGCGAGTTAACTGTTAATATTAAAATACAGCTCTCAAAATACATAATCAAGAAATGTCAGGCTATTCATTAATTAAGTAAGTATTAATGATAATCTAAAGCAGATGGAATCCCTATATACATCTGGTAGGAGCGGGTTAAGGACCCGGGATTCGAACCCACATCCTTCTAGCTGGTAACTTACAGCTCTAATCACTAGACTACTACCGTTACACAACATATATTCTCAATTCTATAGGGCATTGAAGGCAACTAGCTGCCCTCCAGCCTAAACAATTTGGCTGCCAAATTGATGTCTCACAAACAGGAAAAGTAAACCGCCTCGTGTTAGCCATGTCGCAGTGTTCTGGCTGCGTCCTAAACAGTCATGCTGTACTAAGTAGTACGTCTAAAGAGTTCAACTACTAGTCGCGTTAATGCTTTTACATAGTACGCAGTTTGCGGTTTGGGACGAGCCTCAGTCAGTTAGCCTGAAAAGCTAACGGGACCTAAGTAGCAAGAGTTTTCCTAGTTAATCCATTAAGAACAACGTCTGAGACAAAATTGTGACTAAAAGACGCTGTTATTGATTGTTAAGGTTAGCCAAAGCTCACCCGGCGCCACTAATGCAGGGTTTTGGCCGTGTAATATCACACGTCAAAATAGCAACAACCGTATTAGTGGGCTAATTTAGCATACTATTTAACGCGTCGATGGACGCTACCCCTCAGTTGGCCTATTAATGTTACCTATATGCCTGTTCAACTACAAAGTTGGTTTATTAGAACATAATTGGGGCACAAAATTGTGTTTTTTCTTTCAATTTCAGTCCTAAATAAGTTAATTCCCTAAAAGCTCTAAGACTATTATATAACCAAGACCTTCCTGTGTAAAACAGTTCGGCTAACACCAGCTAACTTAAGTTACTGGGGTTCAACCTCATGGCCGACCGGCATAGCTATCCACCGCAACTACCTAAGCACTTCCTTAATGATTTAAGAATGCACACATTTCAATTTATAGAAATATTAAATAAAGTGTTCATTATAACGTGTATCAGTTACACTAAATGTACTGAAGCGATCTGCTTGCGCCGGACACGAACTGTACGTTTAGCGTAACTGAAGCGCCTTTTCAGCTTAGCGCACAAACTCAACCCCGAGGCTTCACCAAGGCCCGCAGGCCGCAACTCGCGAAAATAAACAACAGGCGATGTACTGACCAGAATCCCGACTCGATGTGCCGAAATAATTAGCAAGAACGCCAACTAAGCGGCCACTGTTAAGTCGAACTCTTAATCAGCCCAAAAAGCGAACTGCCAAATTTTCTTAAATCCGACACCGATTCGCCTTAGCAGACTTAAAGGCTGAACCGACTCGCGCAGACAATGAAGCGGAATTATACCTGTGTCTCACTCGACCCAGAGCGCGCCGTGTCACGTGATCCCGTCCTGCTTCAACACAAGAGACCCACCACCATGTGATCCGTATATAGATATTATACTGTAAATAAATTACCATAAACACTTAAAATAACATAATATACTTACAATTATCTGGAAATTTGGATAAAAAATCCTTAATTTTCTTATAAATTGTTCAACAGGTACTCAAGCCGTTCATTATGTGGTCAGATCTAACATGATATAGATAGATAGATAGATAGATAGATAGATAGATAGATAGATAGATAGATAGATAGATAGATAGATAGATAGACTCGTCAGACCACATGACCTTCTTCCATTGCTCCAGAGTCCAATCTTTATGCTCCCTAGCAAATTGAAGCCGTTTTTGCCGGTTAGCCTCACTGACTCATTGGTTTTCCTAAGGCTACACAGCTGTTTTGTCCCAATCCCTTGAGTTCCCTTCGCATTGTGCGTGTGGAAATGTTCTTACTTTCACTATTAAACATTTCCCTGAGTTCTACTGGAGTTTTTCTACGATTTGATTTCACCAAACGTTTAAGTGATCGCCGATCACGATCATTCAAGATTTTTTTTCGACCACATTCCTTCCTGGAAGATGATGTTTCCCCCACTGTCCTTCCACTTTTTAATAATGCGTTGGACAGTTCTTAACCCGATTTTAGTAGTTTCAGCAATCTCTTCTCTGCTTGATGCATGCCAATAATTTTACCCTTCTGAAACAGATTAACATCTTTTCCACGACCACAGGATGTGTCTTTCGACATGGTTGTTTAACAAATGAGAAGCTACTCACTGCATCAGTTAGGGTAAATAAGGTAAATAACTTGTTGCCAGCCGAAACATAATCACCCATGCAGTAATTATCCAATGGGAGGCTTTTACCTACAGTATTTGCTTAGTTAAATCCAGGTGGTGACCTTTTTTTTTGGCCAGGCAGTGTATATATATATGTTTTTTATATGTATGTTTTTTTTGCACAGGGGCCCATGAGCTCCTAGTTACGCCACTGATGCTCCATGAGTCTGTCCTGATAGTAGTTTAGTGTTCGATGGTGTCCCGAGCTAGTGAAGCATTATACAGTGTGATCGCTGTACCGTTCCTTGTTACAGCAAAAAACAAAATTCTATACACTTTTAAGTAACATGTACAGTCCAGGCCCAAAATACTGGCAACCCTACATTTATTTATTCATTAATTGTCTGGTTTTTTCTCCCATAATCTAGTCGTGTCCAATTACCCTGATTGCATCCACTATACTGATTCGACCCTTCACCGCTGACTAAGGACGCCTCTCAACTGACATATGCCCCCTCCGGCACATACAGTCAGTACAGACTGCATTTTTCACTTGCACGAGTCGAGTTCATACACCGACGGGCACTGTGTACGGAGGGCCACACCCACATCAGCATTATTCCTCAGCCCTGTGCAGGCGCCATCAGTCAGCCAGCAGGGGTCACAGTTGCACCAGTTATAAGGACCTATGATCCGACCTTTTTACCCTCTAACCCTGAACAACAGCCAATCGTTGTTCATGCTGCCGCCCAGCCCAGTCGGAAAGGCAGAGCTGAGATTCGATACGATGTATTCGAAACCCCAACTCTGAGCGGCACCTATTAATTGTCTGTTTTACCACCGCTTTATCCTATTTACTGGGTAAAAGGTAGGAAACACCCCAGACAGGTCATCATTCCACCACAGGACAAACACACTAATACCTAGGGGGATTTTTGTATCCTCAGTTAACCTGACTGCATGCTTTAGACTGTGGAAGGAAACAACTCAACTAGGAATCAAACCCAGGAAGCAACAATGCTACCCACTGAGTCACCACATCAATCCTACACTCAAACTGATATCAATCCACACAGTACTTCAGAAATGAATTGAATAAAATTACCCTCAACTCAATATTTGGTACTGCACCCTTTGAAAACAATAACTAAAACTAGTCTCTTCCTGTAACCATGAATCAGAATCAGCTTTATTCGCCAAGTATGTTTACACACACTAGGAATTTGTTTCCAGCTGTTGTTAGCTCTCTACAATATACAAACAATACTATACACAGACAAAAATACATGTAGACAATGTACAAATTTAACACGCTAGGCAGAATTTTGCATATATACAGAAAATAGGAAAATAGCATAAACAGTAGATAAACAGTAAAAATTAAAATGAAGTTATAGTATTATACAGTATGTATAAAGTGCAGCGTGGTATGTAAATAACAGTTCAGTTTTAGTTATTAATAAGTTTAATGGCATTTGGAAAAAAAACTGTTACTGTGTCTGTATGATTTTGTGTGTAGGGCTTTGTAGCGCCTGCCAGAGGGTAGGAGGTTAAAAAGTTCGTATTCAAGCCGCTCAGGTGGCAGAGCGGTAAAAACACACGCTGCAACCAGAGCTGGGATCTTGAATACATCGTATCGAATCTCTGCTCTGCCTTACCGGCTGAGGATGAGTGGCCACATGAACAACGATTGGCCTGTTGTTCAGATGGGCGGGACTAAGCCGGATATGGGTCTCTCTCTGTCAGACTGGTGCAACAGCGCCCACACAGAGATGAGGAAAGAGTGCTCTTAGGGTGTGTCTCTCCGTACACAACGCTAGGTGGCACAACACTCGTCAATGTGTGGGTGATAAGATGCATATGGCTTGCTGCCGGCGTGGGTTAGCTTCGATCTCCTTGGTCAGAGCAGGGATTGGCATAGGCGGAGAGGAAGCGTGATGCAATTGGGCAATTGGACGTGCTAAAGGGGGAGAAAAAGTGGAGAAAATGCAAACCCATAAGTTTGTATCCAGGGTGTGAGGAGTCCGTGATTATTTTTTCTGCCCGGTTCCTGATTCTTGTTTTGTATAAGTCCTGGAAGGTGGGCAGGGGAGCACCGATGACTTTGATTGCTGGGTATGTAGAGGTGCAGTCATTAGAGTAGAAAGAGAATAGCAGTGGGGAGAGGACACAACCCTTTGGTGCACCAGTGCTGATTGTTCTTATGGCAGAGGTGACATCCCCCCAGCCTCAACTTTTGTGTCAGGTCTGTAAGAAAGCTGGTGATTGATTGATTGATTGATTGATTACTATATTGATCCCTGAAGGGAAATTGCGGTGTCACAGCAGCAATTACAATTATTACAAACATCACACAACGACATTACAATGAGGTACAGGAAAGAATAAAAATTAGACAGTAATGTAATTCAAGTAAGATATAAAATCTAAAAATATACTGGTGCTGGTCATAAAATTAGAATATCATGAAAAAGTTGATTTATTTCAGTAATTCTATTAAAAAAGTGAAACTTGTATATTATATTCATTCATTACACACAGACTGATATATTTCAAATGTTTATTTCTTTTAATGTTGATGATTATAACTGACAACTAATGAAAACCCCAAATTCAGTATCTCAGAAAATTAGAATATTACTTAAGACCAATACAAAAAAAGGATTTTTAGAAATGTTGGCCAACTGAAAAGTATGAAGATGAAAAGTATGAGCATGTACAGCACTCAATACTTAGTTGGGGCTCCTTTTGCCTGGATTACTGCAGCAATGCGGTGTGGCATGGAGTCCATCAGTCTGTGGCACTGCTCAGGTGTTATGAGAGCCCAGATTGCTCTGATAGTGGCCTTCAGCTCTTCTGAATTGTTGGGTCTGGCGTATCGCATCTTCCTCTTCACAATACCCCATAGATTTTCTATGGGGTTAAGGTCAGGCGAGTTTGCTGGCCAATTAAAAACAGGGATACCATGGTCCTTAAACCAGGTACTGGTAGCTTTGGCACTGTGTGCAGGTGCCAAGTCCTGTTGGAAAATGAAATCTGCATCTCCATAAAGTTGGTCAGCCGCAGGAAGCATGAAGTGCTCTAAAACTTCCTGGTAGACGGCTGCGTCGACCTTGGACCTCAGAAAACACAGTGGACCGACACCAGCAGATGACATGGCACTCCAAACCATCACTGACTGTGGAAACTTTACACTGGATCTCAAGCAACGTGGATTCTGTGCCTCTCCTCTCTTCCTCCAGACTCTGGGACCTTGATTTCCAAAGGTAATGCAAAATTGACTTTCATCAGAGAACATAACTTTGGACCACTCAGCAGTCCTTTTTGTCTTTAGCCCAGGCGAGACGCTTCTGACGCTGTCTCTTGTTCAAGAGTGGCTTGACACAAGGAATGCGACAGCTGAAACCCATGTCTTGCATACGTCTGTGCGTGGTGGTTCTTGAAGCACTGACTCCAGCTGCAGTCCACTCTTTGTGAATCTCCCCCACATTTTTGAATGGGTTTTGTTTCACAATCTTCTCCAGGGTGCGGTTATCCCTATTGCTTGTACACTTTTTTCTACCACATCTTTTCCTTCCCTTCGCCTCTCTATTAATGTGCTCGGACACAGAGCTCTGTGACCAGCCAGCCTCTTTAGCAATGACCTTTTGTGTCTTGCCCTCCTTGTGCAAGGTGTCAGTGGTCGTCTTTTGGACAACTGTCAAGTCAGCAGTCATCCCCATGATTGTGTAGCCTACAGAACTAGACTGAGAGACCATATAAAAGCCTTTGCAGGTGTTTTGAGTTAATTAGCTGATTAGAGTGTGGCACCAGGTGTCTTCAATATTGTACCTTGTCACAATATTCTAATTTTTTGAGATACTGAATTTGGGGTTTTCATTAGTTGTCAATTATAATCATCAACATTAAAAGAAATAAACATTTGAAATATATCAGTCTGTGTGTAATGAATGAATATAATATACAAGTTTCACTTTTTGAATGGAATTACTGAAATAAATCAACTTTTTCATGATATTCAAATTTTATGATCAGCACCAGTATATAAAAATAAAATAAAATATAATAATATCAAAAAATAAAGATATAAAACATTTAACAGAACAAAAACAAAAACTAAAAAGGAGAGCCTAAATGTGAGGTTACAGACATTGTGCAATCTAAAGCCGTGCTAATAAAAACAGTACCATGTGCAAATTGTGAATCAGGTAGTACCAAGTAATCAAGTAGTAGGTTTAGTGTCTTTCGTGGATATTATAGATTCTGCGTCCTTCTCTTGCACCCGTAAGAGTCATTGTAGGTTGCCACAGCTGTGGGCAGAAATGACTTCCTATAGCGCTCTTTGTTGCAGCAGAGTTGGCGGAACCTTCCACTGAAAACACTTTGCTGTTTAATCAGCAGGTCGTGTAATGACATGATCTGTAATAATAATAATAATAATAATAATAATAATGTAATGTAATGGTCATGTAATGATCCACTGACAGATGGTGGGGGACACAGTAAGTTGAGAAAGTTTGAAGTAGAGGAGTTCTGGTATGATGGTGTTAAACACCGAGGTAAAATCTACAAACAATGAGTTTCTTATACCTCTCCACTGGAATTTTAGACCACTCTAGTTTTACCAGCAATTCCAGATCTCTTAGTTTTAATGGGTGCCGTCTACCAACTGCTGTTTTGAGATTTCCTCACGGGTGTTTGATGGAATTTATAATTTTGTGTCTATGAAGCCATGCTGCAGTAGCACATACAGAATGAAGCCTAATACTATCTCGCTGAAATAACCCCAGACTTCTCAGGAAAAGACATTGCCTTGATGGCAGCATAATATATGTCTCTCTAAAATGATGATTTCCCCCAAAAAAAACAAGCCAAAACGTGGAATTATCTGTCCACCATCAAGTTTACACTCTCTTTTGGTCTGAGATGGTTATCTGAAATGAGCTCAAGCCCAGATAACTTGCTAGTTTCCTCTTTGCATAATGGAGTTTCAGGGTGCATTTCTGTTTCAACTGAAAACTGTTTTCCAAAGAACTCCTGAGCTCATGTGGCTATATTTATCACAGTTGCTTTGTTTTCTCATGCACTGCTGTCTAAGGGCGTGAAGTTAATGAGCATTCAGCAATGGTTACTGGCCTTGTTTTACACTGACTGAGATTTCTCCAGATTTCCTAAATCGTTTCACAATTATTATGTAAAGTTCCCATACATTTATGTGAATAGAATAGAACTTAGAACAATATATCATGGTTTTAGAAGCTTCTGATATGTTAATTGACATAATTTGAGTTAAATAAAGCTCTACCTGTGGCAGTATTGTAAAGTCTACCTTTAAGGCCTAGTTGTCACTGTAAAAAAAATAAGAAGGCATCAGCCAGGACTTTAAGTAAAAGCATTGTGGACATCCAAAAGTCTGATACGTCATTGCGAGCAATTTCCAAAGCCTGAAGGTACCACATTTATTTGTTTAAACAATAACATGCAGGTTTAAACACCATGGGACCTCGCGGCCATCATACTATACAGGATGGAGACGCGTTCTAAAAGTACAAAAGCATCTATATTGACTAACACCCACCCAGGCGCCGTGCTGAGTGGCAGCCGATTGCAGCAGCTCCGTCTTCAGAGACGTTACACTTTTAACCTATATTAGGTTGATACTCTACCCTATTTCTATCTAATCTAATCTATCCATCCATCCATTCATCTATCCATCTATCTATCTATCCATCCATCCATCTATCTATCCATGTATCCATCCATCCAAATCTAATTTATCTTTCTATCTATTTACTCTATCTAATCTAGAAACCCACACAGACTCGGGGAGAACATGCAAACTCCATACAGAAAGGACCCAGACCGCTCACCTAGGGATCAAACACAGAATTTTCTTGCTGTGAGGTGACAGTGCTACCCACTGATCCACTGATGCCACCCCCTTAATGTCTTGAGTTAAAATAAAACATAGCTGTTCGTGTAAGCTTATGACTTTAACGGTATGTAGATACTGAACAACCTAAATTATTTGCAATCTTGCATTAAGAAATGTTCTTTTGAACAGATAATACTTTCACAAAGTTTAATACTTTCACAGTCATTGGTAAATCTGCCTTTCGTACCCAATTATGATACCATCGCCTGTTACCAATTCACCTGTTTATTGATGAATATTCATATTTATAATGGTGTAACATGAATTATAGAAAGTTTTCACATTTAGGTTGCCTAGTCCCAACTGTTTTTGAAACATCAAAGACTGTATATTTACAAAATACTCAGCCAAAATATTAAACATTATAATATTATTATTATTATTATACATTATAAGATTCAGTAGAATTAACAAAGTCCAGCATTCTTCATTCATTGTTTTACTGCTGCTTTATCCTATTCAGTGTCAGAGGTTTTTAGGAACCCTAAGCAAACACCACACCACAGACAGAGGCAAGTTTGACAGGTTTATTACAAACAACAAAACAGAAGGCCTGAGGACAGGTAAAATAGGAAAGCAGTGAGGGAACCTGGAGACTGGAACAGGGGCCAGCTGACCCAACAGGAACAGTGGAGACTGGAGAGGACGCAGGGAAGCAGGTAGCAGGGGATCCAAGAGGTGACGACAACACTGGAGACTGAAGGTCAGGTGAGTGGCATGGAACAAGGGAATCCAGAAAACAACAAGAAAACAAACATTCAATGCAGGAATCCTTGGAGGGGTAAACGAGGGAACCAGGAGGCTGGGATCAAGGCAGGTGGGACTGCCAGGGACACAGGAAGGTGCGACAAGGGAACCAGGAGGCTGGGATCAAGGCAGGTGGGGTTGCCAGGGACACAGAAAGGTGCGACAAGGAAACCAGGAGGCTGGGATCAAGGCAGGTGGGACTGCTGAGGACGCAGGAAGGTGCGACGAGGGAACCAGGAGGCTGGGATCAAGGCAGGTGGGACTGCCTGCCGGCAATACAAGAAGGGTGCGAAAAGTGAACCAGGAAGCTGGGAGCAAGGCAGGTGGGACCACCGGGAACACAGGAGACAGGAAGGTGTGATGAGGGAACCAGGAGGCTAAGATCAAGGAAGGCTGGACTGCTGAGGACGCAGGAAGGTGCAACGAGGGAGCCAGGAGGCTGGGATCAAGGCAGGTGGGACGGCCAGGGACACAGTAAGGTGCGACGAGGGAACCAGGAGGCTGGGATCCAGGCAGGCGAGACCGCCGGGAGCACAGGAGACAGGAAGGTGCGACAAGGTAACCAGGAGGCTGGGATTGAGGCATGGGATTGCCAGCCGAGGACACAGGAAGGTGCAACGAGGGAACCAGGAGGCTGGGATCAAGGCAGGTGGGACGGCCAGGGACACAGTAAGGTGCGACGAGGGAACCAGGAGGCTGGGATCGAGGCATGGGACTGCCTGCCGAGGACACAGGAAGGTGCAACGAGGGAACCAAGAGGCTGGGATCAAGGCAGGCAAGACCGCCAGGAGCACAGGAGACAGGAAGGTGTGACAAGGTAACCAGGAGGATGGGATCAAGGCAGGTGGGACTGCTGAGGACACAGGAAGGTGCAACGAGGGAGCCAGGAGGCTGGGAATGAGGCAGGCGAGACTGCCGGGAACACAGAAGACAGGAAGGTTAGACGAGTAAACCAGGAGACTGGGATCAAGGCAGGTGGGACGGCCAGGGACACAGTAAGGTGCGACGAGGAAACCAGGAGGCTGGGATCAAGGCAGGCGAGACCGCCGGGAGCACAGGAGACAGGAAGGTGCGACAAGGTAACCAGGAGGCTGGGATCGAGGCATGGGACTGCCTGCCGGGGACACAGGAAGGTGCAACGAGGGAACCAGGAGGCTGGGATCGAGGCATGGGATTGCTGAGGACACAGGAAGGTGCGACAAGGAAACCAGGAGACTGCAAAAAAGGCTGGTCCGTCCGACAGGAACACTGGAAACTCGAGACGAGGAAGCTTGGCGTGTGCAGGAAAAAAACAGAAGAGCTGCTCTCTGCTGTAGCAGGGTCAGCAGGAAACCAGGGAGATGAAACCATGGAGGGACAAAAGCTAACAACAACCAGGTAACAAAAAAGGAGACACCAAGGAAATTCGACAGGTGACAAAACCCAGACGCTGACCAGAGCGTGTAACAGGTAACAAAACAGATTATCTGGCAAGGAGCGGAGCAAAACTAGCAGTCTTTAAAGGCAGATTAACGAGGAGCTAATTGGAAGCAGGTGTGCAGGCTAATTAATGGGGGAAATCTATTGGCTGATCAGTGGAGAAAAAAAGCTGGTGCAGTTCCCTTCAGCTCCACCAGGAGTCGCCAAAACTTCCCTGGGACTCCTGACAGCAAAAGGTAGGAAACCCAGACAGGTTGCCAGTCCATCACAGGGCAAACACACATACACACATTCATACACACACTTATTTCTAGGAGGATTTTTTAGTATCTCCAATGAACGTAACTGCATGTCTTTGGACTGTGGGAGGAAATCATATCAGTGCACATTGTTTGCAGAGCACCCACACAGACACTGAGAGAACATGCAAACTTCACACAGAAAGGACCTGGACCGCTCCACTTGAAAACTGAACCCAGGACCTTCTTGCTGTGAGACGACAGTGCTACCCACTGAGCCACCACACCATCCTCATTCAGCATATTGTATTGTTTTAGTAAAAAAAAGTACTTTACTTTTACTCTATACTTAACAATAATATGACTGAGAAATGGTAAAACAATGCAGAACACTAATTAAATAAACACCTGAAATGTTTTCGGATGGTTCCTGTGTAATATTGCAGAACTACGTTGTTGTTGTTGTTGGGTGATCTGGGTCCTTTCTGTATGGAGTTTGCATGTTCTCCCCATGTCCACGTGGGTTTCCTCCCACAGTCCAAAGACATGCAAGTGAGGTGAATTGGAGATACTAACTGTACACTAACTGTAACCAAAGAGTAAAACATGACATTAAAATCCTAATTAATATACAGATAAGAAAACACAATAACTGTACCATTTATGTCCACTGGGGGCGACAAATCACAGGTTAAAAAACACAGTTTAGGTCTGTCTCCTTTCTAAGGATTATTGATACAGTATATTAATTTATTAATCCTGCTCAGGATGTGCGTGGTTTATCCAAAGCAAGCTAAAAAGACTGAGAGCAGGGCAGAAATACATGGACAGGGTTCCAAACCTTAGCAGGACATTAATTACCCATTTACTTGCTTACATCTTTGGGCAGTTTAGAGCAGATAATCATCCATTTGCATGTTTTGAGGTGTGGGAGGAAACTACCCAGAGTAAATCAAAGTAAACAAACTTTTATTTTAAAAATTAAGAAACGCTGCCTCTGTAATTCTGCTTCGGTTTTTGTACTTTGCGATTTTTCTTAAAGATTTAAGTTTATTTTGATGCAGAAAATGGTAGTAAATTAAGTCCCTTTAGTAACAATATGCATCAATTATTCATGTATTCTTCTCTTAGACTTAACTATGAACTCAAGATCTGTTTTAAACTTTGAATTTTCATTCACATAATTCAGTGACTTATGGTAGTGCTTTGTATTGCCATTTAGTTTAAACTTTTAAAAAAGTTATATTATTTTTGTTTACAGGTAAATGTATGTATTGTTAAAAGATAACCGTAGTCTTTGTTTAGAGATAACAAAAGACTCAGAAAGCCAGGGGAACTTCATTCCACAGCATAAGTGCCAGTACAGAAAAAAAGCCTTTATGCAGGCGAGGTGTAAAAAGTGCTGTAACAGATTATACTGTACTTGATCCTAAATAATCATTCCTAATCATACAAAACAGTGGTTTTCAACCTGTAGTTTGTGGCTTTACCCTGGGGTGGGAGTTTTTTTTTTAAAAGACAAAATTGTACTGTACTACACTGTACCTATAGCTACAACCTCTATTTATGTAAGGTAATAACACACTTCTAATGACACGTCTGTGTCATTACATTCAAGCCAGCTGCTATTTAAATTAGCAGGTACATAAACTTAAATACACACACACTTTTTTTTCGTTGGTGCAACGAGGGAACCAGGAGGCTGGGATCAAGGCAGGCGAGACCGCCGGGAGCACAAGAGACAGGAAGGTGTGACAAGGTAACCAGGAGAATGGGATCAAGGCAGGCGAGACCGCCGGGAGCACAGGAGACAGGAAGGTGTGACAAGGTAACCAGGAGGATGGGATCAAGGCAGGTGGGACTGCTGAGGACACAGGAAGGTGCAACGAGGGAGCCAGGAGGCTGGGAATGAGGCAGGCGAGACTGCCGGGAACACAGGAGACAGGAAAGTTAGACGAGTGAACCAGGAGACTGGGATCAAGGCAGGTGGGACGGCCAGGGACACAGTAAGGTGCGACGAGGGAACCAGGAGGCTGGGATCAAGGCAGGCGAGACCGCCGGGAGCACAGGAGACAGGAAGGTGCGACAAGGTAACCAGGAGGCTGGGATCGAGGCATGGGACTGCCTGCCGGGGACACAGGAAGGTGCAACGAGGGAACCAGGAGGCTGGGATCGAGGCATGGGACTGCTGAGGACACAGGAAGGTGCGACAAGGAAACCAGGAGACTGCAAAAAAGGCTGGTCCGTCCGACAGGAACACTGGAAACTGGAAACGAGGAAGCTTGGCGTGTGCAGGAAAAAAAAACAGAAGAGCTGCTCTCTGCAGTAGCAGGGTCAGCAGGAAACCAGGGAGATGAAACCATGGAAGGACAAAAGCTAACAACAACCAGGTAACAAAAAAAGGAGACACCAAGGAAAGTCGACAGGTGACAAAACCCAGACGCTGACCAGAGAGCGTGAACAGGTAACAAAACAGATTATCTGGCAAGGAGCGGAGCAAAACTAGCAGTCTTTAAAGGCAGATTAACGAGAAGCTAATTGGAAGCAGGTGTGCAGGCTAATTAATGGGGGAAATCTATTGGCTGATCAGTGGAGAAAAAAAGCTAGTGCAGTTCCCTTCAGCTCCACCAGGAGTCGCCAAAACTTCCCTGGGACTCCTGACAGCAAAAGGTAGGAAACCCAGACAGGTTGCCAGTCCATCACAGGGCAAACACACATACACACATTCATACACACACTTACAGGGGTTGGACAATGAAACTGAAACACCTGGTTTTAGACCACAATAATTTATTAGTGACTTATAGTAGTGCTTTGTATTGCCATTTAGTTTAAACTTTTAAAAAGAGATTAGTTTTGTTTACAGGTAAATGTATGTATTGTTAAAAGATAACCGTAGTCTTTGTTTAGAGATAACAAAAGACTCAGAAAGCCAGGGGAACTTCATTCCACAGCATAAGTGCCAGTACAGATGCAGGCGAGGTGTAAAAAGTGCTGTAACAGATTATACTTGATCCTAAATAATAATTCCTAATCATACAAAACAGTGGTTTTCAACCTGTAGTTTGTGGCTTTACCCTGGGGTGGGAGTTTTTTTTTTAAATGACAAAACTGTACTGTACTACACTGTACCTATAGCTACAGCATCTATTTATGTAAGGTAATAACACACTTCTAATGACACGTCTGTGTCATTACATTCAAGCCAGCTGCTATTTAAATTAGCAGGTACATAAACTTAAATACACACACACACACTTTTTGATTTTGCTTTATTAGCTAAACATCAGAAGAATTTTTATCTATCTTCTTCTTTTCCTTGGCCTTTGTCCCGTTCGGTTGCGTGGTCGGCTATTCGGCGGATCACAATCCGCGCATCGATTTGGCACAATTTTTACGCCGGATGCCCTTCCTGACACAACCCTCCCTATTTTATCTGGGCTTGGGGCCGGCACTACAATGCACTGGTTTGTGCATCTAGTGGCTAGGTATCCATAGGACAATTCAGTGTTTCCAATTAGCCTGGTGGCATGTTTTTGGACTGTGGGAGGAAACCCACACGGACACGGGGAGAACTTGCAAACTCCGCACAGAAAGGACCCGGACCGCCCCACCTGGGGATCGAACCCAGGACCTTCTTGTTGTGAGGCGACAGTGCTACCCACTAAGACACCGTGCCGCCCTAAGAATTTTTATCTATAAAGGCAATAAATGTACAGACTCAGTGAAATGTCTGCACACTTTAACACATTCGGAATCTATGTACAACTCCAAATCAGAAGAAGTTGGGACAGTATGGAAAATGCAAATAAAATAAAAATGTGTTCCTTACATTCACTTTGACTTTTATTTAATTGCAGACAGTTTGAACCCAAGATATGAAGAGACTTAATTTGATTTGTTAATATATGTCCATTCCTGCATTTCAGGCCTGCAATACATTCCAAAAAAAGTTGGGAAACAGCAATTTAAGGCTAGTAATGAGGTGGAAAAACTGAATAATGATGTAATTCCAAACAGGTGATGTCAACAGGTGATTAATCATGGTTTGGTACAAAAGCAGCATCTAGGAAAGAGTCTTTGATGAGCAAAGATGATCAGAGGATCTCCAGAAAATTATTGAAATGTTTAAAAACAATGTACCTTAAATAAAGATTGGAAGGGATTTGCATATTTCTCCCTCTACAGTGCGTAATATCATTAAACGATTCAAGATATCAGGAGGAATTTCAGTGCGTAAATGCCAAGGGCGCAAGCTTAAGCTGAATGCCTGTGATCTTCGATCCCTCAGACGGCACTGCATCAAGAACGTGGGCAAGAGATTACTTTGGCAAACCTTTGTCAAGCACTACAATAAAGAGAACATGCACAAATGCCCCTTTACTGTGCAAAAAAGAAGCCTTATGTTAAGCGGCGTCGACTTCTCTGGGCTCGGAGGCATCTAGGATGGACCATCACACAGTGGAAACGTGTATTGTGGTTAGATGAATCAGCATTCCAGATCTTTTTTGGGAAAAATGGACGCCGTGTGCTCCGAACCAAAGATGAAAAGGACCATCCAGACTGCTATCAGCAACAAGTCCAAAAGCCAGGGTCTGTCATGGTATGGGGTGTGTCAGTGCCCTTGGTAAAGGTCATTTACATTTCTGTGATGGCAGCATTAATGCAGAAAAGTACATTGAGATCTTAGAGCAACATGTGCTGCCTTCTAGACGTCATCTTTTCCAGGGACGTCCATGCATTTTTCAACAAGACAATACAAAACCCCAAGCAGCACATTACAAAGGCATGGCTGAGGAAGAAGAGGGTATAGGTACTGGACTGGCCTGCCTGCAATCCTGACCTGTCCCAAATAGAGAATGTGTGGAGAATTTTGAAACGAAAAATGCGACAACAACGACCCCGTACTGTTGTACATCTTAAGACGTGTTTGCAGGAAGAACGAGACAAAATAAAACCTGAAACACTAATTCACGGTGCAATGTGCACAATTCTGAATCTTTACCCAACCAATTGTATAGTGACAGCTAGATGTGGTTTAAGCAAAATATGTAGCAAAAAAAAAAGATAGTTGGAGGATGAATAGAGGGGTAATTGGTGACTGTTGTAATTAATGTTCCATTCTATTTAACCTCTTTTACTCTGTTGTGTGTCAGCCTTTTTGTGACTTCCTATACTGCCTGTGGTGAGAATCGAAGGAACGGCAACCCGTACCCATTTCTTTTCGGTTCTCCTGGCTGCCCAACAGGAACTGAAGTGGACTTTTGTATATAATCTGCACTCTTAGCTGTTCATATGCACTTTTTAATGTGCAGCGTACAAGACAGACATATTTACATATTTTTTGCTTTATTAGGACCTCAAAAGTCATAAATAGAGACATACAAGCAACATATGAACTATACAGCTTCTATGAACAGCAGGAAGTGTTTGGATTTACATTAATATTAAGACTGGAAGAAAGAGCTTTGTAATAAAAGGCAGAAGCTCTGATCATATTTACACAGTTTGCATATAAATCAAAACTTTGATTTTCCAACCTTTACTGTAAATCCTCAATACAAACTAACCCCCTACTCAACATTTCTTTGTCACTAAACATTGATCATGCAGTATCAAACAGATTGAGTTAGAATATGCTAGAAAACAAATATGCTTCAATATTAGTTTGAATTAATTATGGTCTTAAGGTCTTTTACACTGTTACAGCCATAAGATTAAAACCACCTCCTTGTTTCTACACTCACTGTCCATTTTATCAGATCCACTTACCATATAGAATCACTTTGTAGTTCTACAATTACTGACTCTAGTTCATCTGTTACTCTGCATGCTATTTTAGCCTGCTTTCATCCTGTTCTTCAATGGTCAGGACCCCCACAGGACCACTACAGAGTAGGTATTATTTGGGTGGTGGATAATTCTCAGCACTGGTATTGTACTGATATGAGTGGATAAGACACAGCAGCCCTGATGGAGTTTTTAAACACCTCACTGTCACTGCTGGACTGAAAATAGTCCACCAATCAAAAATATCCAGCCAACAGCGCCCCGTGGGCAGCGTCCTGTGACCACTGCTGAAGGTCTAGAAGATGACCAACTCAAACAGCAGCAATAGATGAGCGATCATCTCTGACTTTACATCTCCAAGGTGGACCAACTAGGTAGGAGTGTCTAATAGAGTGGACAGTGAGTGGACACGGTATTTAAAAGCTCCAGCAGCGCTGCTGTGTCTGATCCACTCATACCAGCACAACACACACTAACACACCACCACCATGTCATTGTCACTGCAGTGCTGAGAATGATCCACCACCTAAATTATACCTGCTCTGTGGTGGTCCTGTGGGGGTCCTGACCATTGAAGGACAGCATGAAAGGGGGCTAACAAAGCATGCAGAGTAACAGATGGACTACAGTCAGTAATTGTAAACCTACTAAGTGCTTCTATATGGTAAGTGGAGCCAATAAAATGAACAATGTGTTTAGAAACAAGGAGGTGGTTTTAACGTTATGGCTGATCGATGTAGGTGTTATGGTCCTCTTTTTCTGTGGTTGATTCGTAGTTTTTAACTGAGGTTTCTTCAGCCAGCCAAGTTCAGTTTTCACCTATATGCAAGTACATAGAGCAAAGTTAATTACAACAAACATTATTCAATTAACACAATATGAATTCATTTCTTATTATATTTCTTATGAGTAATATTAACTATTAAATTATGCTTTGCCAGGCTGCTACTACAGACGATAAAGGTCTGTGATCATTTATAAGAACACCTAGAGAGAATAGATTAAGATATTTGATACATATTTAGTGTAAAGTGGCATACCTTCCTGTTTTTCTCCTGCTCAGGACTTGGTCTCAATCACTTTAATGAAGGGAAGGGATTTGTTTCCAGAACTTGTTGGTGTCAGAGCCTTGCTGTGAATCAACAAAACAGTTGCCATTACTACATAAAAGTGGACAATGCACCATGCAAGTTCCAATCTGCAAGCTGATTCTGTGACTGAAAATTTAGGACAGTAAGAAAAATGTCAATTAAAAAAATATCCTTTTGGAAACTGACCTTAAATGATTCTCAAAACCTCAAATGAAAATGTGGCTGCTCAGGTGGCGCAGTGGTAAAAACACACGCTGGAACCAGAGCTGGATCTCGAATACATTGTATCAAATCTCAGCTCTGCCTGCCGGCCGTCTAAGGCTGAGCAGCCACATGAACAACGATTGGCCTGTTGTTCGGATATGGGCGGGATTAACCGGATAGTTATGAGGTCTCTCTCTCATAACTAATGCAGTTACGACCTCTGCTGGCTGATTGATGGCGCCTGCACAGAGATGAGAAAAGAGTGCTCTCAGGGTGTGTCTCTCCGTACACAACACTGAGCTGCACTGCACTTGTCAAAGTGTAGGTGATAAGATGCATACGGCATGCCCACGTGTCGGAGGGGGCGTGGGTTAGCTTCATTCTCCTCAATCAGGAGCAGGGACCAGCATTAGTAAGAGGATGATTGATGGGCTGAAACTGGATGCGCTAAAGTGGGAGAAAAAGGAAAAAAAAAAAAGAAAAGGAAAGCAAATGCAAAAATCTACTTTGGGGTAGACAGAGATGTGGAAGGCCTGCCAATAGAGAGCTTGACCTTTACTAAATCGCAAACAAAACTCTACAGTTACATTTAAAACATTACAAATGTCACTGTAACCTAACCTCAAGCCGAGTTGATCAGATAACACCAAAATAAGACTTCACACAGACTTGTGGCTGGTGGTTCTGAAATGTCTCAAAACTGCTTATCTGAAAGAGTAATTTCCCTGCCATGACTGGAAACAATTTAGCAAGACATTTTAAAACAATGTGTCTCTGATGATGGTGAAAGTTTATAAAGTCACCAAATAAAATGACTCATATGCAGCCATTATTTCTATTATATGTTATGCATCTTTCTCCCATTTATCTCTCAATTTAGCGTAGTCAATTTGTCTTCTGCTGCTGGGGGATCCCTGATTGCAGTCGACACGCAACCCTTAACGGAACCCTTTTTCACCCATGCATTCTGCACAGGAGTGTGTGTGGTGTGTGTGTGTGGTGTGTGTGTGTGTGTGAAAGCTTACCTGTAGACAATTTGAGCTTCTCTCTCAGAGGTAAGAGAACTAGATGTCTGATCACCTAAGCAGACCTCCAACCGGTCCCGCATCTCCCTGTTCTGTAGAATAAAAAGGAACAGTTAAGCTGGTGTAATGATATTTCAATGCACAGTGACAATATAAGCATCATGAGCTTGGGTGTGGCCGCTTGTTAACCGATGACGGACAAAGACATCTATGTTCGACTAATGATGTTAGCTAAAATGTCTTTAAGAACGCCTCACACACACACACACACACACACACACACACACACACACACACACACACACACACACACACACACACACACACACACACACACACACACACACACACACACACACACACACACACACACACACACACACACACACACACACACACACACACACACACACACACACACACACACACACACAGTAGCCTAGTGGTTAAGGTACTGGACTAGTAACCAGAAGGTCGCTGGTTCAAGTCACACCACTGCCAGGTTGCTGCTGATGGGCCCTTGAGCAAGGCCCTTAACCCTCAATTGCTCACACTGTATACTGTAAGTCGCTTTGGATAAAGGCTTCTGCTTAATGCTGCAAATGTAAATGTAAATACACACTCATACACAGACCCATTCACCTATAGGGCAACCTACAGGTTTCCCAATAATTCAGATATTTAGTTCTGAATTTTGTGTAATTTGGTTTATTCTAATTGGGTTTGCAGATTCCTGAGTCTTTATATTGTTAGTGTGTGTAAGTAATGTGTCACACACACTCATACACAGACCCATTCTTCCCCCAGCATACTAGTGGCCAATTTTCTGTACTGAAGGTACCCAGCAAACCGGTAGCATAGCTAAGGTTCGAGTGGTGGTGCGCTAGCAGAATAGCCCACTGTGCCATTCGGGCATAAATCTTCATAAATTTTAAATAGCCACTCATTACTAACCTCTGCCTCCAGAAACGCCACTTTCTCCTCTAGATCACCAATCACACGCCCTCTCTCCTCCATCATAATTCCTGCTTTCTGAAGCTGTTAGTGCACAAAACAGACAAACTCATGATTATTATAAAAAGCCAATCATCCGCCCCCACACACGCTCACTATTACACTGTATTACTTGAATGCAGTATAAATAAAATGTGCAAAGAAATCAGGTGGGTACTCCCAATCTAAAAAACTTTTCTCCCAATCTAGTCATTTCCAGTTTCCAGTCAGTCCTGTTTGCGACACCTCTGCCACTTGTACGACAAACTCCCCTGAATGAGCAATTTAAGCAAAGCAGGCCACCCACTCTTGGCTAGAATCCCCCCTTTTTTTTAAAGTTCCCTCAGGGTTCTGTACTTGGTCCTCTACTGTTCCCTATCTACACCCAGTAAGATCTCTGTAAGGTCATATCCTACCATAGCTTCTCTTACCACTTTTATGCAGATGATAATCAGGTCATTCTGTCATTCCCTACTTCAGACACACAAGTCTCAGCTCGCATCTCAGCATGTCTGGCAGACAGTCTCCAACCCAAGATCTTTCTTAATAACTGCCAGATCAAACCATCTGACAATGCATGCAACCTTGGTGTTGTCTTGAATAGCCAGCTGCTATTGTAGCAAACATGACAAGATCATGCTGATTCCTCCTTTATAACATCAAAAAGGTTCAACCATTTCTCTCTATGGAAGGCACTAAGATTCTTGTCCAATCTCTTGTCATCTCAAGGCTGGACTACTGCAAGTCCTTCCTTGCAGTTGCTATCATGTCCACTATTAAGCCCCTGCCTGTCTTTCAACCAACCCAAACACTGTCACATCACCCCACTTCTGCGTTCTTTTCACTGGCTTCCTGTAGCTGCCTGCATTCAGTTTAAAACGATGCTTGACTTTAAAGACAGAAAAGGACCAACCCCAAGCTACCCTGCACTGTACCTTGAAAGACAGACATCAGAAATAGCTTAGAAATAGCATTTAAACTTCTTCCATAGTGAAATATTCATATTTTATATAGAACTATGTTCTCTGGATTGTTTTACTATTCAATTAAGAATTAGAAAGCAGTAGTAATATTCACAGGTTATCGAGCATCTTATATAAATGGTAGGGATGTCCCGATCATGTTTTTTTGTTCCCGATCCCGATCATTAATTTTGATCCTGATCCGATACCGAGTCTCAAACCGATACTTGTATTTTCTAGATATTGTCTAGATAAGAACTGGATAATACTGTTCACACAGTTCACACTTCAAGTACATTACAGTTATTCAAATTAATCCAATGTATATGTTTAACAACTGAATAGCTCTGCAGTGCTGTAGGAAAAAAATTGCCTGCATCCAAGCTATTGCTTAATGTTCTTTTATTTTTCCAAAATAAAACTAAAACTTAGTGCAGCATTGTAGTAGTAAAACTAGAACACTTAAAATGAAGTGAAGGTTCTTTTTGAGGAAAATCAGCGTCTCTGCCGTGTTAGCGGACAGCCGGTTCCTCTTCTCATCATATAATAATAAACTCGCTGTATTCGACTGAGTGTTTATTTTTTAGGTGCCGTATCAAATTGGTAGATCGTTTGGTTAAATGATATCTGGTTTGTTTATGAGCCACCGTACTTGTAGGCGTGTTGTAACTAAGCCAATCAGAGTGCTTGATACTTGTGCTGTATGTTATGGTCTTGAAATTTTTACACTTGGATTAAAAGTTATTGTTTTGTAAACCGGAGTGATCCTTGACTCACACACCATATAAATAGTAAAATTCTACAGTAATGAACGCAGCTCTGCTACTACCGCCTCGTGAAATGCTCACATTGCAGACATTACACTTCACTGTTGGACTCTCTGTTTACAACACTTGCTTGACCGCTGATGTAAAACGAGGGATCAGGCTTAGGATCGGGCTTAGAAAAGCCGATACCGATCAGTTAAAAAATGCCTGGATCGGGACATCCCTAATAAATGGAAAGTAAAAGTCAGAGCACTGCATGAATGAGTGTAGCGAGAAGGGGGCATAATCACTAACAGTAAGTCTGAGTGTGTCAAATCTGTCTGAGAGTGTATTAACATGCATACACACTGATATGAAAAGTGTCACCTGTTCAATCATATGTCTGACTTTCCTCTGCTGGCTCTTCAGCATGTCATCCAAGTGATGGTGTTTTTCCTTTTTAACAGCCAACTCATTCTCCAGCTCTTTGCACCTAGAACACACACCCACACACACATATACACACACTTACTTAAATCAGACCTGTTCTACATGTACAAAAAGTTTCCAACTAGCAGCTCCCTATTGCTCTGCCGTCTCAATGGCAAGAGACTGAGATCATACGGATGCTTCCTGATGCTGCCTTGCTCCCTGATGGTGCTGGCATGAGGAGGTTGCTCCATTCCCAGTCCCTGCAGAGGATGTTGCTATGCCCCCAGTCCTGGGAAAAGACATCGCCCTGCTCCCAGTGTACACTTCATGCTCTCTGGACTGCTGAATTGACCTGGCTTACATGTGTCCACTGTCATGCCACTATCCGGTACAATGCCCAGGCTTCCATTTGTGGGTAGGTTCTGATCCTCAGTCTTATCAGACTTCCAGTTTCATCTCCAGCCCTGTTGCTGGTCCCAGCCGGCCCTCCAGGCCTGTTGCTGGCTTTTCAGTCTTGTTGCCGTCCCAGCTAGTCCATTTATTCTTGCAAGTTCATATCTATCTATTCTAGATAATCAGCCTATAATAAAGTACTATAATAAACTGTATATAATATTTAATGTCCCACCTTTTTCCCTCTTCTCCATCTTTTAGTGCTTGTAGTTCCTTAAGTGCAGCCTCATCAGCTGCCATCTTATCCCGAAGGCTGGTGTTCTTCTCTTCCAAATCTCCCAAAAACCTTTGAAGTTCCTCCATGCAACGTTCTTGTTCCTCAGCTTTACTCTGGACCTCAAGTACACGCTCATTCTGTTCCTTCAGACGCCGCTGGTATTCAAGGTTCTCTGCCTGAAATGGGTAACAGAGGCTAGGTTTGGGTAATATACAGATACCAATAATAGATGGAATTTATTTTAACAGAACATTTCAAGGATTCAATGATTTCTGTAATTATTCCTATTCTGTTATTAACCATGATATATTTATGCATATAGCAGCTAAGACTATGGTAAGCTTTGGGGCATGATCTCCTAATTTCTTGTAAATAAATGAAATACAGTTGGGGCCCATAGGGCTTATTTGACTGCACCCATATGCACCAGTGGCATATCTGCCACAGAAAGCCTGGTAGGTCACAGGGAGAAATCTGACTCGGCAGTGAAACTACACACAAACAAAACACAAACACACTACAAACCAAACACAAATGCGCCTCATCAATGGAGTCACAAATGCTCACATTAAAGTAAAGCAGGAGTTAGCAAAAGTGGAGACCTGAATATGAGTGACATCACCAATAATGGCATTTGATCTCATACAACTGTGATCCACAAGTCTTATAATAGAAAAGGTTTGGAAGTTTGCAATGGTCTCAGAAAGCAAATCCAAAGGTTCCAAATGCATCTGTACAAACAACTCCATAGTGGTTAAGTTACTGGACTAGGGATGCATCAATACCATTTTTTCCCAACTGAGTACAAGTACAAGTACATGTATTTTTATACTTGCCGATACCGATACCAATACCTATTTAGAATGATGGAGTTAATAAGTTAATGGAGTTAATGAGTTGGAGGTTAATAAATATTTTTGCAATGTTGGTGTTTTGTTGTTATGTTTTGTAGAGAACGATCAGGTCAGAAATACTGTAAAACGTGTGTGTGCCGGTGTATTCTGATATAAACTATATTATCCCCCTGTCCCACCTGTTTACACTCCTCTCCTGCGTTTCCCCTCACACCGTATCCTGCGTTCTCATTGGCTGTTCGACATGTCACTCATTCCCAGTCGCACATCTCAGATCAGATATCTGACGTGCTAGAAAACTCGATCCGGTCGCCGCGCGCTCGGCGAGCCGGTCGAATCGAGTTGTTGGATAGTTCACACTTAGAGATTGAGAGCCGAGTTTTGATTGCCGAGCGAATGCCGAGTTGCTCCCGAGCCGGCAAATCTAGTGCAGACCAGTCGCCGAGCGAAAATCAGGGCAAAAATCGTGTAGTGTGAACTAGGCATAACGCAGCAACCTGCACTAGGCACACGGTATCGGATGTTTAGTATCGGAGCCTCGTTTGCGAGTACGAGTACAAGTTAATGAGCACGGTATCGGGCAAATACCCGATACCAGTATCGGTACTCATGCATCTCTATACTGGACTAGTAATGAAAAGGTTGCTGGTTCAAACCTCACCATTGCCAGGTTGCCCCTGTTGGGTCCTTGAGCAAGGCCCTTAACCCTCAATTGCTTAGACTGTATACTGTCACAGTACTGTATACTGTCACAGTGTTGCTGACCACACTGCCATAGAAAGCCTTCTAAAGGAGAGTTTTGTGAGCGCATAAAACAAAGACTGACCAGACGTATGTTTTAAAGAGAAATTGTGAGGCATTTACAGTGGGGCCAAAAAGTATTTAGTCAGCCACTGATTGTGCAGGTTCTCCTACTTAGAAAGATGAGAGAGGTCTGTAATTTTCATCATAGGTACACTTCAACTATGAGAGACAAAATGAGAAAAAAAAATCCAGGAACTCACATTGTAGGATTTTTAAAGAATTTATTTGTAAATTATGGTGGAAAATAAGTATTTGGTCAATAACAAAAGTTCAACTCAATACTTTGTAACATAACCTTTGTTGGCAATGACAGAGGTCAAACGTTTCCTGTAAGTCTTCACCAGGTTTGCACACACTGTAGCTGGTATTTTGGCCCATTCCTCCATGCAGATCTCCTCTAGAGCAGTGATGTTTTGGGGCTGTCGCTGGGCAACACGGACTCCACAAATTTTCTATGGGGTTGAGGTCTGGAGACTGGCTAGGCCTCTCCAGGACCTTGAAATGCTTTTTACGGAGCCACTCCTTCGTTGCCCGAGCGGTGTGTTTGGGATCATTGTCATGCTGGAAGACCCAGCCACGTTTCATCTTCAATGCTCTCACTGATGGAAGGAGGTTTTGGCTTAAAATCTCACGATACATGGCCCCGTTCATTCTTCCCTTAACACGGATCAGTCGTCCTGTCCCCTTTGCAGAAAAACAGCCCCAAAGCATGATGTTTCCACCCCCATGCTTCACAGTAGGTATGGTGTTCTTGGGATGCAACACAGCATTCTTCTTCCTCCAAACACGACGAGTTGAGTTTTTACCAAAAAAGTTCCATTTTGGTTTCATCTGACCACATGATATTCTCCCAGTCCTCTTCTGGATCATCCATATGCTCTCTGGCAAACTTCAGACGGGCCTGGACATGTACTGGCTTAAGCAGGGGGACACGCCTGGCACTGCAGGATTTGAGTCCCTCTCGGCGTAGTGTGTTTACTGATGGTAGCCTTTGTTACTTTGGTCCCAGCTCTCTGCAGGTCATTCATCAGGTCCCTCTGTGTAGTTCTGGGATTTTTGCTTCCATTTTCTTACAATTGCTCCCACAGTTGATTTATTTACACCAACCTGCTTGCCTATTGTAGATTTACTCTTCCCAGCCTGGTGCAGGTCTACAATTTTCTTCCTGGTGTCCTTCGACAGCTCTTTGGTCTTGGCCATGGTTGAGTTTGGAGTCTGACTGTTTGAGGCTGTGGACAGGTGTCTTTTATACAGATAACGAGGTCAAACAGGTGCCATTAATACAGGTAACGATTGGAGGACAGAAGAGCTTCTTAAAGAATAAGTTACAGGTCTGTGAGAGCCAGAAATCTTGCTTGTTTGTTATTGACCAAATACTTATTTTCCACCATAATTTACGAATAAATTCTTTAAAAATCCTACAATGTGATTTCCTGGATTTTTTTTTCTCATTTTGTCTCTCATAGTTGAAGTGTACATATGATGAAAATTACAGACCTCTCTCATCTTTCTAAGTAGGAGAACCTGCACAATCAGTGGCTGACTAAATACTTTTAACCCCACTGTAAACCCAACCGCAATATATCTGATTTACAATTTTTGTAATACCCATGCTACGTGTGCATATTTTTACCTCTTGGTACTTCAGTTACCCTCAACCTCCCACAAACAAGCAAAATGTCTGTCTCCTCTAAACTACCCCAAGGTATAAGTAAGCAAGTAAATGTGATATTTAGTTATGTCCTGTGATTGGCGTCCTGTCCAACGTAATGCACCCCCATAACATAAAAGATGTTGGTTTTCACTAACAGTCTGAATAATCCTTTTCTGCTTTTGCACATAGACCTTGACATCCATCCACCTTTCAGCAAAAATCATTTAATCCATTCTCCTTCATAAATTCCACACCTGCTTGTTATACTTTTAAGTGAAATTCATGTTGACCAATCTTGCCCAGCCCTAGTTATTTGCTCTTCTGCACTAGCCACTCCTTTATAATCTCTACTCCAAAGAGTTGTGGTGTGTCCAGCACTTGGCAGGAACACACTTTGGACAAGACGGCAATCCATCACAGGGCACAACTAAATATCACATTCGCTTGCTTACTTATCCTTGGGGCAATTTAGAGAAGCCGAACGTTTCCTCTGTCTCTCTGACCATCTAAGATTAGCTTGGGCCCAAAAGAACTTGTTTCTGTGTAGAATTAATGTACAGCTTTCTTTTTCAGGTTTCAGGTTGCATTTCTTCATTCTGTGGTGGACTGTTTTAATTGACAATAGCTTTCTGAAGTACTCCCAATCCTACGTGGCTAACAGTAGCATGGCGGTGTTGTCTGAGAGCTCAAAGATCACTCAGATTTAACAGTGGTTTCTGGCTTTGCCCTACATGGAATAAGATCTTTCAAAATTTCCTAAATCTTTTCACAATATTATAAACAGCAGATGGAGATACAGCATTGAGAAATGGTCTTTTTGAACTGATTGGCGAAGTTCGGCAAGCCACAACCCATCATTGCTTGTAAGGACTGATCCTTTGGTGGATCCTCCTTTTATATCCAATTCCCTTACCCATTACCAACTCACCTTCTTATTGTGGAACACAGTAACTTGAATATTTTATAATTTTTCCACTCAGTCACTGTCCTAACTTTTTTGAAGCATGTGGCAGGCATCAAATTCTAAACGTGTTCCTATTAAAAATGTGGTAAAAATTAAGTGAAAACATTGGAAATATTTTCTATTTTCTACTATCTAAATAATAATAAATAATGATTCTACAGAATTAACAAATCACATTCTTCTTTTTATTGCATTTTACTCAATGTCCCAAATTTTTCAGAAAAAGGGGTTTGTATTACAAACACAGGGTTTTTATTAAATTTGCCTTGTTTAAGTAAGTTTGAGACAGTGTTTTGCAGATTCTTTTTATACTGGGGTGTGTTAAAAACTGTGTATGTGCTGCTCAAGTGGCGCAGCGGTAAAACACGGTAGCACACCAGAGCTGGGATTTCGAATACATCGTATTGAATCTTAGCTCTGCCATCCGGCTGGGCTGGGAGGCCACATGAACAACGATTGGCTGTTGTTCATTCAGGGAGGGAGTCAGATAGGGACCTCATAACTGATGCAATTACGACCTCTGCTGGCTGACTGATGGCGCCTGCACAGAGTAGAGGAATAATGTGATCAGGGTGTGGCTCTCCATACACAAAGCTGATCCGCATATGAACTCGCCTCGTCCAGGTAAAAAAAATGCAGTCGGCTACTGCTCACGTGTCAGAGGGGACTTGTGTCAGTTCGCTTTCCTCAATCAGGGGCGGGGTCAGCACCAGTAGAGAGGAAGCATAATGCAATTGGGTAAAAATTGGACGCGCTAAATATCTAGAGAAAAAGGGAGAAAATGCATTAAAAAAAACTGTGTATATGGCCTGGCCTAATTTCAGTGACATTTGTTGACAATTTTGTATCTCAAAATCACCTCACGTGCGTGTCTTTGGACTGTGGGAGGAAACCAGAGTTCTTGGAGGAAACCAAGGCAGACATGGGAGAACAAGCAAAAAAAAGGACCCGCACTGCTCCCCCTAGAAAATCGAACCAAGGACCTTCTTGCTGTGAGGCGACAGTGCTACCCTCTGAGCCACCCAAGTGCCCCTCTGGCCAGACCATAGAAAGCACCTAAGAATCCTTACACAGCATCCACTCTTCACACACCTCATTTGCTCAAAGTGCATTAAGAGTATTGATATGCACTCAATGAAGACAGACTTCAATCGATCCTTAGCTCACAGACTAAAAGATGTAGGATTATAAAGCCAGGGAGGGGTTTCCAACCTGCCGCCTGCGGGACTATTGTGGTCTGTAATACAGTCTTACAAAAAGGGTGTGTGGTGTGTGTATGTGTTAGAGACAAACCTGCAGTGCCTCTTTTTCCTCCTGGTGTCTTTTTTCCACCTCTTGTAGCTGAGCATATAGACGTTTGGTCAGCTCTGTTAACCTCATACACTCCTCATCCTGAAAGAGACACACACAACATATTAAAACTTCAGATACTTGAGTCAGTCTTCCATTAAATTAAGCCAAAAATATTCAATATTTTTTTTGCTAGACCCCAAACTGACATAAAACGCTAAATAAAATGATAAAGTAATTGCTAATCCACCATAGAGGACAAAAGGAAAACAAGCATTGATAGCCAGGAGGTGAAATTATTCTTTCCTGGCTGTCCATACAGCTGTACCCTGTAATCACATTTAATTTTAAAATTCTTGAATAGAAGATTCTTATAAAATAAATATAAATTAATCAGTTCAAGACAGAGTGAGACGTTATAACTGACTCTCATGAGAGAATAAAAATGTAGTGCTCAGATGGCGTGGTCTACCATGCTAGCCCACCAACACTGAGCTCCAGGTTCGAAGTTCAGGTTCAGCAGTGCTATTAGCCTAAGGAGCATCTGCATGTACACTATATTACCAAAAGTATTCACTCACCCATCCAAATCATTGAATTCGGGTGTTCCAATCACTTCCATGGCCACAGGTGTATAAAACCAAGCACCTAGGCATGCAGACTGCTTCTACAAACATTAGTGAAAGAATGGGTCGCTCTCAGGAGCTCAGTGAATTCCAGCATGGTACCATGATGCCACCTGTGCAACAAGTCCAGTCGTGAAATTTCCTCGCTACTAAATATTCCACAGTCGACTGTCAGTGGTATCATAAAGTGGAAGCGATTGGGAATGACAGCAACTCAGCCACGCAGTGGCAGGCCACGTAAAATGACAGAGCGGGGTCAGCGGATACTGAGGCGCATAGTGCGCAGAGGTCGCCAACTTTCTGCAGAGTCGATCGCAACAGACCTCCAAACTTCATGTGGCCTTCAGATTAGCTCAAGAACAGTGTGTAGAGAGCTTCATGGAATGGGTTTCCATGGCCGAGCAGCTGCATCCAAGCCTTACATCACCAAGCGCAATGCAAAGCGTCGGATACAGTGGTGTAAAGCACGCCACCACTGGACTCTAGAGCAGTGGAGACGTGTTCTCTGGAGTGACGAATCGCTCTTCTCCGCCTGGCAATCCGATGGACGAGTCTGGGTTTGGCGGTTGCCAGGAGAACAGTACTTGTCTGACTGCATTGTGCTGAGTGTAAAGTTTGGTGGAGGGGGGATTATGGCGTGGGGTTGTTTTTCAGGAGTTGTGCTCAGCCCCTTAGTTCCAGTGAAAGGAAAGGAGATTTTGGACAGTTTGGGGATGGCCCCTTCCTGTTCCAACATGACTGTGCACCAGTGCACAAAGCAAGCTCCATAAAGACATGGATGAGCGAGTTTGGTGTGGAAGAACTTGACTGGCCTGCACAGAGTCCTGACCTCATATTAAACCCTATGGATTAAGAATGGGACGTCACTCAAGTTCATATGCGCGTGAAGGCAGACGAGCAAATACATGCCTTGCGATGGATCAATGCCCTGTCCTGGTTATTCCTGCATTGCGCCTATTTGGAACTGAACCCTCCATGACCCTGACCAGAATAAAGCTGATTAAAATAAAATAAAAGAAATAAAACGTCCCCCAGAAGAATTAGCTTGTGTTTAAATTAGGATTAAATTAAGTTAGGATTCTAGACATGCAACTCAACCTTTGTTAACCCCCCCCCATGAATGTCCATGTTGGTAGTAAGCTGATCACCTGTCTTTTGCCCCCTTTTTACTGCTGTATATTGTAACCATAGCAACCAAGCCTAGCTGACAGAGCAACAGTGCTTCAGTACAAATAAATGATTTAGTACAATCAAACAAAGTCTTGGTCTAAAGACAGCTGTTTTGTCCTGGAGTCTGAACATAGCCCTAGTTTATAAGTCATTAACTGGGAAGCATGCTAGCTTCCTGCCAGCTAGTGCAGTGCCATAACATTAAAACCACCTCCTTGTTTCTACACTCACTGTCCATGTCATCAGCTCCACTTACCATATAGGAGCACTTTGTAGTTCTACAATTACTGACCGTAGTCCATCTGTTTCTCTGCATGCTTTGTTAGCCCCCTTTCATGCTGTTCTTCAATGGTCAGGACCCCCACAGGACCACTACAGAGTAGGTATTATTTGGGTGGTGCATCATTCTCAGCACTGCAGTGACACTGACATGGTGGTGGTGTGTTAGTGTGTGTTGAGTTTTTAAACACCTCACTGTGACTGCTGGACTGAGAATAGTCCACCAACCAAAAACATATACAGCCAACAGCGTCCTGTGGGCAGCATCCTGTGACCACTGATGAAGGTCTAGAAGATGACCAACTCAAACAGCAGCAATAAATGAGTGATCGTCTCTGACTTTACATCTACAATAGAGTGGACAGTGAGTGGACACGGTATTTAAAAACTCCAGCAGCGCTGCTGTGTCAGATCCACTCATACCAGCACAACACACACTAACACACCACCACCATGTCAGTGTCACTGCAGTGCTGAGAATCATTCACCACTCAAATAATACCTCCTCTGTAGTGGTCCTGACCACTGAAGAACAGGGAGAAAGCAGGCTAAAACAGTATGTACAGAAACAGATGGACTACAGTGTGTAGTGTAGAAACAAGGAGGTGGTTTTATTGTTACGGCTGATCAGTGTATATGCAGTGCATTTAATTAAAGCATTAAGAACTTAGCCCTCCTTGGGGAACTGTTGGAGTTCAGACACATAACAAGCACTTATGTCACTTGGATCTGTCCATTACAACTTCAGCTGTCAAAGAAAAAAAACAACAACAGCCATGACACAATGCTACATCTCTCTGTAGGTTCTAGTTAATGTTACTTTCAAATTTTGATGTTACTATGTTACTCTAACATTTACAAAATAACAGTAACTCTCTCACTGGCAAACCTTTTAATTTTTTTAATTCCCAGGGTGCCAAGCAGACAGATCAAACGCTGACAAATGCAGCAACGCTTATTAAAACAGCTGCAGGAAATATTCAAATCTTTCTCCAAGAACACAGCACATGTTTACATATAAACATTATCAAATTTAAACTGGTTTTACATGCTTTAACCTTACTCATTATTGTGTGCCTGGGGGTGAGTCGATGCAGAACTGTCTTTCAAATAAGCTTAATAACATACACTGATCAGCCTTAACATTAAAACCACCTCCTTGTTTCTACACTCACTGTCCATTTTATCAGCTCCACTTACCATATAGAAGCACTTTATAGTTCTACAATTACTGACTGTAGTCCATCTTTTTAACCTGCTTTTACTTTGTTCTTCAATGGTCAGGACCCCCACAGAGCAGGTATTATTTAGGCGGTGGATCATTCTCAGCACTGCAGTGACACTGACATGGTGGTGGTGTGTTAGTGTGTGTTGTGCTGGTATGAGTGGATCAGACACAGCAGCGCTGCTGGAGTTTTTAAATACCGTGTCCACTCACTGTCCACTCTGTTAGACACTCCTACCTAGTTGGTCCACCTTGTAGATGTAAAGTCAGAGACGATCGCTCATCTATTGCTGCTGTTTGAGTTGGTCATCTTCTAGACCTTCATCAGTGGTCACAGGACGCTGCCTACGGGGTGCTGCTGGCTGGATATAATTGCTTGGTGGACTATTCTCAGTCCAGCAGGGACAGTGAGGTGTTTAAAAACTCCACTCATACCAGCACAACACACACTAACACACCACCACCATGTCAGTGTCACTGCAGTGCTGAGAATGATCCACCACCCAAACAATACCTATGTAGTGTAATACTTTGTAGTGGTCCTGGAACAGTCCTGACTATTGAACAGCATGAAAGGGGGGTAACAAAGCATGCAGAGAAACAGACGGACTACTGTCAGTAATTGTAGGACTACAAAGTGCTTCTATATGGTAAGTGGAGCTGATAAATATTAATTGCCTTAGTTAGTACGTCATTTGGTAGCATAATGCAAAGTGTGATGACACAGAAACATTCTTTTAACACACACAGCCTGACTTAGCAAGACAGGTACTAATATAGTGCTCATAGTGACATTTAACTGCTACTGGTCGTTTGGGCGCCCCCTAGCAAGCACAATTGTCAGTGTCTGCAGCAGACAAAACTGGCCACTAGTCTGTTGGATGGGAAAAGACCGGACTAAAAAGGGAGGTCTTCAATGCTGTAAGTTAGTAACCAACCCTGGTTAGTAGCCCTAGGCGCTTGTACAGAAGTGGAGGAATGCAGAGATTAGTGATTGACTCTCAGTGTGCGACAGTGTTTTTCCGGTGTTTTCTTTATATTTTGTAAAATTCAATATTAAAATGTCCCCAAAGAAGGTGCAGAGGAAGCGCAGTGTTGATAAAATGAAAAAAATCACTATTTGGTGTGTTGTATAATTACTCCTGCAAGTAGCTGTCACTGTGTATCAGACAGAGGGGACAGTGAGTGAGAGAGAAGAAGGAATTCGGCTCAGTAAAGTATTCTTTCTTTCGGTCAATTACACCTACAAAATACAACACTATTAAAATAAAGAAGGAGATAATAGAGAAATATGAGAGTTGTTGTTGTTTCTGGTACATTTTATATAAAAAAGAAGGAAATGTATTATGGTGTATGATACAGCACACGTACTGTACTGAAATGTAAAAGTGTGTGTTTTTATGTACAGTACTACTGTGTATTGTTTATTATTGTTTATTACATTATTATATATTCTATAATTTAAGATTGAGGGATAATTTAGTTGTATTTATAACAAAAAAGACCATTAAGACATTAGAATGATTAGGTAAGGGGATTGTTTGGGAAGTCTGGCACAGATTAATTCTATTTACATTATTTCTTATGGGAAAAATAGGTTTCACTAACGAACTTTTTGACTTAAGAACAGCCCTTCAGAACCAATTAAATTCATAAGTCAAGGGTCTACTGTATGTAAATCAGTGTCTTATATAGAGTCAGGGGAATAGTGTGAAAGTGAGAAAGAAACATCGAGAAGAACTGATAGAGTTGTTGGAGGTTGTTTACTAAGCTAAATACCACTTTGGTCAGTGTTGTGTCTCAGAACGTCATAGGTGCAACATTTCACAGAGAAGCAAAAAGTCTGTGTGTGTAAAGGGGGAGTACATGTGTTCATTGGCATTCTCTCATACTAGTATAAAAAGATAGATGTGTGTGAGATATATGAGGCCAATGTGAAATTTAGATGCAGGTTCATGAAGAGGTCTTAATGAAAGACACCGTCAGTGTTACTGTATTCCTGTATCAAGCTCTGTCATTGCTGTATTTTTTGATTGCATTTGAACAGACACACCAACCAAGAATAACATTATGACTACTGACAGGTGAAGTGAATAACACTGATTATCTCTTCATCAAGGCACCTGTTAGTGGGTGGGATATACAGTATTAGGCAGGAAGTGAACATTTTATCCTCAAAATTGATGTGTTAGAAAAAGGAAAAAATGGACAAGCCTAAGGATTTGAGCGAGTTTGACAAGGGCTAAATTGTGATGGCTAGACAACTGAGTCAGAGCAGCTCTTGTGGGGTGTTCCCGGTCTGCAGTGGTCACTATCTATCAAAAGTGGTCCAAGGAAGGAACAGTGGTAAACCGGCGACAGGATCATGAGCGACCAAGACTCATTGTTGCACGTGGGGAGCAAAGGCTGGCCCGTGTGGTCCAATCCAACAGACGAGCTACTGTAGCTCAAATTGTTTAAGAAGTTAATGCTGGTTCTGATAGAAAGGTGTCAGAATACACAGTGCGTCTCAGTTTGTTGAGTATGGGGCTGCATAGCTGCAGACCAGTGAAGGTGCCCATGCTGACCCCTGTCCACTGCCAAAAGCGCCAACAATGGGCACGTGAGCATTGGAACTGGACCACGGAGCAATGGAAGAAGGTGGCCTGGTCTGATCAATTACGTTTTCTTCTACATTACATGGATGGCCGGGTGCGTGTGCGTCGCTTACCTGGGGAACACATGGCACCAGGATGCACTATGGGAAGAAGGCAAGCCGGCGAAGGCAGCGAGATGCTTTGGGCAATGTTCTGCTGGGAAACCTTGGGTCCTGCCATCCATGTGGATGTTACTTTGACACGTACCACCTACCTAAGCATTGTTGCAGACCATGTACACCATTTCATGGAGACGGTATTCTCTGATGGCTGTGGCCTCTTTCAGCAGGATAATGCACCCTGCCACAAAGCAACAATGCCTCAAGAATGGTTTGAGGAGCACAACAACGAGTTTGAGGTGTTGACTTCTTCTCCAAATTCCCCAGATCTCAATCCAATCGAGCATCTGTGGGATGTGCTGGACAAACAAGTCCGATCCATGAAGGCCCCACCTCACAACCTACAAGAGTTAAAGGATCTGCTGCTAACATCTTGGTGCCAGATACCACAGCACACCTTCAGGGGTCTAGTGAAGTCCATGCCTCGACGGGTCAGGGCTGTTTTGGCAGCAAAAGGGGGACCAACACGATATTAGGAAGGTCATGTTATACCTGGTCAGTGTATACCACTTCAACACTGGCTTTTTATGATTTAAATAAAGATCACTGGTAAGACATCCAGATATAATAATCATATTCCTCATAATCTAAATAAAGCCTTATTCAAATGATCAAAGTATACTGTCTACAAGATCGTTTAAATTATTAGATTACTGCCAGATTCTGATCTTTACCAGATTATTACTGTTCATGTAGAGCACTCAGTGTAATAAGACTCCAGTCTCACACTGGTTCTGTAGCTCTGAGATCATTCAGGTCAGACATGTATTGTAATAGAGGAAAATTGTGTCTCTTCTGAATCACTGCATTCATGCACATTCGCTTAGAGTCTCTGTAATGTTGCTGTTTTCCTGGACTAGCATGTTAGACTAAAGCATATACTGTGTTTATTAAATATAAAAATACAGTAGACCCTTGACTTACAAATATTATTGGTTCCAAAGGGCTGTTCTTAAGTCAAAATGTTCGTTAGTTAACCTATTTTTCCCATAAGAAATAATGTAAATAGAATTAATCCGTGCCAGACCTCCCAAACCACCCCCTTACCTAACCTTTCTAATGTCTTAAATGCTCTTTTTTGTTATAAATACAAGTATATTTTCCCTTAATGTTAAATGATAGAATGGACATTCCTGTAATAAACAATAATAACCAACAATACACAGTAGTAGTACTGTACACACATCACATTTTAGTACAGTACGTGTGCTGTACCATACACCATAATACATTGTATTTACCAGAAACAACAATAACTCATATTTCTCTATTATTTCCTTCTTTATTTCAATATACTGTATATATATATTTGTAATATATATTTGTAATGTTCTTTAACAGTCTAAAAATCATATTTAGGAAGGTTTACCCGACTCTCAGAGGCATCCACGTCCGGACTGGCTTTTGGATCAGGTGATCTGCTCACAGGCACAGTGACTCGGATTCCATTGGTTGGAAACTAAAGTGGAAAAACAGCTGATGAGATATGTGAAGCATCAGTTCAGAGCATATAGAATTGCTATATAGAAAGTGTTGCTAGTACACCAAAATGTGAAAGGTACACTAAAGGGCTGTGGTAGCTCAGTGGTTAAAATGCTGGACTGGTAATCATAAGGTTGCCGGTTCAAGCCTCACCACCACCACTGTTGGGCTGCTGAGCAAGATCCTTAACCCTCAATTGCTCAAACCGCATTTAGTCATAATTGTAAGTCGCTTTGGATAAAAGTGTCTGCTGAAAAAGTAAAAATTGTTAGCTGTCCCAACTTTTTCTGATTTGGGGTTGTAAAAAATCAATTTTAGAAATGTCTTGTACAGATGAATTTGGCCAGTTTATCCCATTTTTCATGGCAGAACCGCTTGAGCTCAAATTGGTTGGCGAGCATCTGCGAACTGCAATTTTCTGGGCACCTGGGCCACCCAAAGACACTCGGAGTCTGGCACAGAAGTTACTCCAGTGTTGCTTAGGCTGTACACTTTGGGACATTGTCATGTGAGGAGTGTTTGTGTTTGGTATTTGGCTGCATTCTCCCTGTCCCTGCTGGTGGAAAGCACCTTGATAGCAGGTTTCTACCACCACCATGTTTCACAGGGTTGGAATTAGCAGACCAGAAGCTTTTTCCTCATTTTGCCAGAATACTTTAACTGAAAGAGGACTGCCAAATGCCTTTTACTCAGCAGTGGCTTTCGTCTTGCCGCTGCCATATGTCTTGCCATAAAGGCCTGATTTATTAAGTGCTGCAGAGATGGTTGTGCATCCAACAGGTCCTACTTTTGGAACTCTTTTAGAGTAGACAGTCTTTTTACTGTCCTGACCAAGAACCTTCTTGCCTGGAGGGCCAAATTGGCCAAAAAGTCAGCTTTAAGAACCTTCAAAATTTTACTTTTGTCAGTTACATAAAAGCACAAGAGAAATACAAATCCCAGATTGTTCTTATAGCATATACAAAATGTCCCAACTTTTCTAGAAAAGAAGTTTGTACATTGTTTGTACATGTTGTGTATTTCAACAACAGTAGTACAAATCTCTCTCTCTCTCTCTCTCTCTCTCTCTCTCAGGAGACTTTTCCCAGAGGAGTGGAAGCCTATAATTTTACATTATGCTATTAAATGTGGAGCAAAATTACGTTTAAAAATTGTACCTTGTTGTTGGTTCTGGCTGCCATTTGTTCCCTCAGGGTTTTCAGACAGTATCTCACCTATTAAAAACACAAAGGAGTTACACAGAGTTTGACGGTAGGGCTGGATGAGTACAAACTAGTACAAGTGCTTTAAAAAAAGAATTTGCCCCCTTCGTTAAAAATTCTGTTCGGTTTTCATCCACTTTTCTTGGTGAGGGTTGCGGTGACAACAGGCTGAGAAGGTCAGCCTAGACTTTATTCCCAGCCATATATTTCAGCTCCTTCTGGTGGATCTCTACACATTCCCAAGCCAAATATAAGACATTATCCATCTAGCAAGTCCTGGGGTCTTCATGTAGAGGTAGTGGGAGCACACCAGGGGAGAACCACCTTAACTGAGTTCTCTCCAATTAAAAGAGCAGAGACTCCACTCCGAGACTCCCCCAGACTGCTTAACTGCCAAAGCCCAGCAACCATACAAGAACCTTATTTCAGTCGACTGTGCCTGTGACCTTACTCTTTTGGTCGGGCGGCACGGTGGCCAAGTGGGTAGCACTGTCACCTCACAGCAAGAAGGTCCTGGGTTCGATCCCCAGGTGGGACAGACTGGGTCCTTTCTGTGTGGAGTTTGCATATTCTCCTCGTGTCCGCGTGGGTTTCCTCCGGGTGCTCTGGTTTCCTCCCACAGTCCAAAGACATGCAAGTGAGGTGAATTTGAGACACTAAATTGTTTATGACTATGTTTGATATAACCTTGTGAACTGAGGAATCTTGTGTACTGGTACATTCAGTATACCAGTTTTGATTCCTTGTACGGTATGGATTTTTCATATACCGCCATACCGTTACATAATTAATACAACAGCTGTAGGTTTCAATAGGCAGCAAATCTTATTATATTGTTGGCAACAAACAGCGCTATAAAGTGCTAAGCAGATTAGGTACAGCTTGCTAGTTAGTCAGTGGAAAAATAAACAAAAACAGATGGAGAATGAAGAGAGGAAGACCAAATATGCATCGAAAAAACCTGCCAAAGAAATGAGGCGTGTCGGCAGTTTAGAACAGACTAAAACACTATATACTGTACGGTTTGTCAAACCACGGCTGTCGCAAAAAAGCAAACAGTGGTGCGACATTACTAACGCAGTAATCCACCTACTCAGGGAAAAGATTCCTCTACAGACAGTCGAGAAAAAAGCTTTCAAAGCAATAATTAAAATCTGGATTCGAGGTATGCCTTACCGGGGTGAAAACACTTCAGGTCAGTTGCTATACCAACAACACCGAAGCAAGCTGGAGGCAGAGATATTTCAAGTCGTCCACTTTTCTATAACAGACCTGTGGTCAAGTTGTACATTGGAGTTTGCAAATGTGGTTTTATTTGTTAAAGGGAGGGCTAATGGTAATTGTATAATACTTAAATGTTAAAACAAGAATAAAAACTTTATATATTGCAACTGATTCCATCATATATTCATGTCATTTTGAGGGGGCAAGCAAATCTTACAGTACTCAAAACCTTCATTATATACAGTGCCTATAGAAAGTCTTCATACCCTATCGAAATCCTTGCCTTTTGTCACATTATACCCTGAAAATGGAAAGAAATTATGTCTAACTTTTTCCAGCTGTATTTACACATTATAACCCTCTTAATAAAACCAGCTGTTCCTTGATGAGTCCACTACTAGTAGTGCATGTTAACACCATGGTTGGAAAGGTGCTTTCAAAAGAGCTCCGTGATAGAGTTGTGGAAAGGCACAAGTTAGGAGAAGGATACAAAATGTTTTCAGCAGCTTTATCTATCCCTCTGAGTACTGTTCAGAGCATTATCAAGAAGTGGAAAGTGTACAGTGTATCACGAAAGTGAGTACACCCCTCACATTTCTGCAAATATTTCATTATATCTTTTCATGGGACAACACTATAGACATGAAACTTGGATATAACTAAGAGTAGTCAGTGTACAACTTGTATAGCAGTGTAGATTTACTGTCTTCTGAAAATAACTCAACACACAGCCATTAATGTCTAAATAGCTGCCAACATAAGTGAGTACACCCCACAGTGAACATGTCCAAATTGTGCCTAAAGTGTCAATATTTTGTGTGACCACCATTATTATCACTGCCTTAACCCTCCTGGGCATGGAATTCACCAGAGCTGCACAGGTTGCTACTGGAATCCTCTTCCACTCCTCCGTGATGACATCACGGAGCTGGTGGATGTTAGACACCTTAAACTCCTCCACCTTCCACTTGAGGATGCGCCACAGGTGCTCAATTGGGTTTAGTCAATCACCTTTACCTTCAGCTTCCTCAGCAAGGCAGTTGTCATCTTGGAGGTTGTGTTTGGGGTCGTTATCCTGTTGGAAAACTGCCATGAGGCCCAGTTTTCGAAGGGAGGGGATCATGCTCTGTTTCAGAATGTCACAGTACATGTTGGAATTCATGTTTCCCTCAATGAACTGCAGCTCCCCAGTGCCAGCAACACTCATGCAGCCCAAGACCATGATGCTACCACCACCATGCTTGACTGTAGGCAAGATACAGTTGTCTTGGTACTTCTCACCAGGGCGCCGCCACACATGCTGGACACCATCTGAGCCAAACAAGTTTATCTTGGTCTCGTCAGACCACAGGGCATTCCAGTAATCCATGTTCTTGGACTGCTTGTCCTCAGCAAACTGTTTGCTGGCTTTCTTGTGCGTCAGCTTCCTTCTGGGATGACGACCATGCAGACCGAGTTGATGCAGTATGCGGTGTATGGTCTGAGCACTGACAGGCTGACCTCCCACGTCTTCAACCTCTGCAGCAATGCTGGCAGCACTCATGTGTCTATTTTTTAAAGCCAACCTCTGGATATGACGCCGAACACGTGGACTCCACTTCTTTGGTCGACCCTGGCGAAGCCTGTTCCGAGTGGAACCTGTCCTGGAAAACCGCTGTATGACCTTGGCCACCATGCTGTAGCTCAGTTTCAGGGTGTTAGCAATCTTCTTATAGCCCAGGCCATCTTTGTGGAGAGCAACAATTCTATTTCTCACATCCTCAGAGAGTTCTTTGCCATGAGGTGCCATGTTGAATATCCAGTGGCCAGTATGAGAGAATTGTACCCAAAACACCAAATTTAACAGCCCTGCTCCCCATTTACACCTGGGACCTTGACACATGACACCAGGGAGGGACGACGACACATTTGGGCACAATTTGGACATGTTCACTGTGGGGTGTACTCACTTATGTTGCCAGCTATTTAGACATTAATGGCTGTGTGTTGAGTTATTTTCAGAAGACAGTAAATCTACACTGCTATACAAGCTGTACACTGACTACTCTAAGTTATATCCAAGTTTCATGTCTATAGTGTTGTCCCATGAAAAGATATAATGAAATATTTGCAGAAATGTGAGGGGTGTACTCACTTTCGTGATACACTGTATGGCACCACCAACACCTTGCCAAGATCGGGCCGTCCCTCCAAACTGGATGACCGAGCCAGGAGGACATTGATCAGGGAAGCTACCAAGAGGCCAATGGCAACTTTGAAGGACCTACAATGTTGTATGGCTGAGGTTGGTCGGCCTGTGCATGTGACAACAATCTCGCACGCTTTACACAAAGCTGGCCTGTATGGCAGGGTGGCAAGAAAGAAGCCACTCCTAAAAAAGTGCCATGCTAAGTCTCGTTTGCGCTTTGCCAAAAAAGACTTGGAAGATTCTAATGACATGTGGCAAAAGGTTTTATGGTCAGATGAGACCAAGATTGAACTTTTTGGACTGAACTCCAAGTGGTATGTTTGGCGAAAACCAAACACAGCACACCACCAACAATACACCATACCTACTGTGAAGCACGGTGGTGGCAACATTATGTTATGGGGGTGTTTCTCTTCAGCAGGAACTGGGCAATTGGTCAGGATTGAATGGAAAATGGATTCCTCCAAGTACATCCAAATTCTTGAGGAACACATGCAACCCTCTGCTAGACAGCTGAAGACGGGTAGGAGATTCATCTTCCAGCACGACAATGACCCTAAACACACTGCCAAAAAAACAAAGTAGTGGCTTAAGGATAGGAAGGTAAATGTCCTTTAGTGGATAAGTCAGAGCCCTGACCTAAATCCGAGAGAAAATCTGTGTATGGACTTGAACAGAGCAGTGCATTACCGGTCACCAGAAAATTTGACTGAACTTGAACAATTCTGCAAGGAAGAATGGGCAAATATTCCCCAATCCAGATGTGCAAACCTGGTAGGGACATATCCAAACAGATTCATGGCTGTATTTAAAGCAAAAGGTGGCTCTACAAAGTACTGAATCAGGGGACTGATGACTTTTCTAACCCTGTTATTTTACTTTTTCATTTTTTTAATTAATTTTCAGAACCGTTTAATTTTTTCTCATTGCTTGAATGTTGTAAGGCAAAATATATAAATAAAGCTGGAGAAAGATTTCTTTGTTGTGAGTTTTGATTTCAGGCTGTAAGACTAAAAAGTGACACTTTCAAAGGGGTATGAAGATTTTCTATAGGCACTGTACATGTTGAAATTAAAACTTTCTATATTCTATTATGTACAGTAAAATCAGCCACAGACAAATAAATAAAGTCCCAGTCATACAAAAAATAAAACATATCATGATACACCGTGAAACCATCAGAATCTTAAAAAAAATACCGTGATACACATTTTTGGTCATACCACCCAGTCCTAGATTAAATGGTCATTTTATTTGCCAAAGAAACAAAGTAATCCAGAAAATCATTTGATTATTGTCAGCCACGTTAAATTAGAATATAGCTGAAGTAGAACTTTTTTTTATATTTTGTTTATGCATTTTCTCCCCTTTTTCTCCATTTTAGGGTGTCCAATTGCCCGATTGCGTCATGCTTCCTCTCCACCAATGCCGATCCCTGCTCTGATTGAGGAGAATGAAGCTAACCCACGCCCCCTCCGACACGTGGGAATCAGCAGCCGTATGCATCTTGTCAACTACACAATGAAGAGTGCAATACAGATCAGCACTGTACGGAGAGACACACCCTGACAGCAATCTTTTTCCCATCTCTGTGCAGGCGCCATCAATCAGCCAGCAGAGGTTGTAATTGCATTAGTTATGAGAGAGTCCATATCCGGCTTAATATCCCACCCCTATGTGAACAACAAGCCAATCGTTGTTCATGTGGCCGCTCAGCCCAGCTGGCAGGCAGAGCTGAGACTCGAAACGATGTATTTGCTTAAGTAGAACTTTAAGTAATTAAAAGTAGGCTAAAATGTCCTAAAAGGGAGCATAATGCTGCAATCAAAAGCAAAAAAAAAAAAAAGATATATATACGTATATATACATTGCATCACAAAAGTGAGTACACCCCTCACATTTCTGCAGATATTTAAGTATATCTTTTCATGGGACAACACTGACAAAATGACACTTTGACACAATGAAAAGTAGTCTGTGTGCAGCTTATATAACAGTGTAAATTTATTCTTCCCTCAAAATAACTCAATATACAGCCATTAATGTCTAAACCACCGGCAACAAAAGTGAGTACACCCCTTAGTGAAAGTTCCTGAAGTGTCAATATTTTGTGTGGCCACCATTATTTCCCAGAACTGCCTTAACTCTCCTGGGCATGGAGTTTACCAGAGCTTTACAGGTTGCCACTGGAATGCTTTTCCACTCCTCCATGACGACATCACGGAGCTGGCGGATATTCGAGACTTTGCGCTCCTCCACCTTCCGCTTGAGGATGCCCCAAAGATGTTCTATTGGGTTTAGGTCTGGAGACATGCTTGGCCAGTCCATCACCTTTACCCTCAGCCTCTTCAATAAAGCAGTGGTCGTCTTAGAGGTGTGTTTGGGGTCATTATCATGCTGGAACACTGCCCTGTGACCCAGTTTCCGGAGGGAGGGGATCATGCTCTGCTTCAGTATTTCACAGTACATATTGGAGTTCATGTGTCCCTCAATGAAATGTAACTCCCCAACACCTGCTGCACTCATGCAGCCCCAGACCATGGCATTCCCACCACCATGCTTGACTGTAGGCATGACACACTTATCTTTGTACTCCTCACCTGATTGCCGCCACACATGCTTGAGACCATCTGAACCAAACAAATTAATCTTGGTCTCATCAGACCATAGGACATGGTTCCAGTAATCCATGTCCTTTGTTGACATGTCTTCAGCAAACTGTTTGCAGGCTTTCTTGTGTAGAGACTTCAGAAGAGGCTTCCTTCTGGGGTGACAGCCATGCAGACCAATTTGATGTAGTGTGCGGCGTATGGTCTGAGCACTGACAGGCTGACCCCCCACCTTTTCAATCTCTGCAGCAATGCTGACAGCACTCCTGCGCCTATCTTTCAAAGACAGCAGTTGGATGTGACGCTGAGCACGTGCACTCAGCTTCTTTGGACGACCAACGCGAGGTCTGTTCTGAGTGGACCCTGCTCTTTTAAAACGCTGGATGATCTTGGCCACTGTGCTGCAGCTCAGTTTCAGGGTGTTGGCAATCTTCTTGTAGCCTTGGCCATCTTCATGTAGCTCAACAATTCGTCTTTTAAGATCCTCAGAGAGTTCTTTGCCATGAGGTGCCATGTTGGAACTTTCAGTGACCAGTATGAGAGAGTGTGAGAGCTGTACTACTAAACTGAACACACCTGCTCCCTATGCACACCTGAGACCTAGTAACACTAACGAGTCACATGACATTTTGAAGGGAAAATGACAAGCAGTGCTCAATTTGGACATTTAGGGGTGTAGTCTCTTAGGGGTGTACTCACTTTTGTTGCCGGTGGTTTAGACATTAATGGCTGTATATTGAGTTATTTTGAGGGAAGAATACATTTACACTGTTATATAAGCTGCACACAGACTACTTTTCATTGTGTCAAAGTGTCATTTTGTCAGTGTTGTCCCATGAAAAGATATACTTAAATATCTGCAGAAATGTGAGGGGTGTACTCACTTTTGTGATACACTGTATATATATATATATATATATATATATATATATATATATATATATATATATATATATATATATATATATATATATATAAATTAAGGAACTGCAGGCTTTGTTCACCTCAGCATTCATCATTCATTATTAGGAAAGCTGCAAGGCAAAAATCTAATCTAACCAAGTGGACCATGATTAGCTCACATTTGCTGAAAAAAACTCCTTGATGGACCCCCACACAGACTAATCTAAAGACATCTGGCATAACACTCATATTATTTTACAATTAAGAGCTTTATACCAACACACTTGGTGATTGAAGTTCAATGGTGTGAAGTACTTTGCTGCTTCAGGGCAGACTTGATATAACTGACAGAACTATGAACTCAGCTCTTTTCTAGGAAATCCTGAAGAAGAATGTCTTGTTACCGGTCTGTGATTTAAAGCCAGATTTGAACAAGAGCCAAGGTTTAAACACACCAAGGGTTTAGAGTTTAGAGCCTTGTCAACATTTCTGGATTAAACCACCTCTAAGATGCTGTGACAGGACATTAAATAGGCAGTTCATACCAAAAAGAACCTTAATGTTGATCAAAATTCCTCAACAGTGACTGATCTTTAGTTATCTTCTCTTTATATGGTTATATACATTATGGCCATAAGTATAAGGACACATAATAACCATTACAAAACCATGTCCAATAATAGATTGCCCCCTGTTTGGCGTATATAAAATCCTCCTCTATTCTTAGCAGGAGCTTGCATTAATGTTCACTGAGGTTTCAACTTCTCCCTGGCCAAGTGCGTTGTTCCAAACATGCTTCAAAAACCATTGTTCAAATCATTGTTCCTGTCCCAATGAAATCCCAGCCAGTCTGATTTAATGATCATCACCCAGTAGTCAATCAGTTGTGATTGAGGGCTCGTCAGAAACTTCATCACCTCCTTCATTCCGGACTTCATGGTCAAAAACAGTTTGCATACTGGGTCAGGGTGCTTCTGACCCCTGTCCACCGCCGAAAGCGCCAACGATGGGCACGTGAGCCTCGGAACTGGATATAGATAGATATATAGTGTATTTAATCAATAAGTTTGCATTTGTTTTAATGATGTGATAATGTCAAAATCAAGCTTCGGACGGCACGGTGGCTAAGTGGGTAGCACTGTCGCCTCACAGCAAGAAAGTCCTGGGTTCGATCCCCAGGTGGGGCGGTCCGGGTCCTTTCTGTGTAGAGTTTGCATGTTCTCCCCATGTCCGCATGGGTCTCCTCCGAGTGCTCCGGTTTCCTCCCACAGTCCAAAGACATGCAAGTGAGGTGAATTGGAGATACTAAATTGTCCATGACTGTGTTTGATATAACCTTGTGAACTGATGAACCTTGTGTAATGAGTGACTACTGTTCCTGTCATGAATATAACCAAAAGTGTAAAACATGACGTTAAAATCCTAATAAACAAACAAACAAACATGAATGTTAATGAGAGACACACTGACCTCCTGTATTTGGGTCACCTCATCTGTCTGCATTTTAGTACTGTGATGATTTTTCTGTTGTCTCCGTCTGCTGGGTTCAAGATACACCTACAAAATAAAGAAATAGTTCAATGTTTCTCTCTTTTTCTCACACACACACACACACACACACACAAATAAATAAATAAAAAGCTAAAACTGACCTTGATGACCTCTATTTTTTCCTCTGCAGATGGGCTGGAATTAGGCTTTTGGCACTTGTTTCCACAACTTGACTCAGTCTGTTTTGCAGAATTGAACGTCAGTGACATTAAAATACAATTTTACACAAATCAAACACACTAGGTTGCATAGAGGTTCATTCAAGAGAGTTTGCTTAGTCGTTGCACGGATGTCAGCATCAGATCATTATCAGTGCTAACAGACACTAATAGCTTTTGTATCATAAAATGATTGAAAGTAATTGATAAAGATATACCTAATATATACAGACATATACAGTGGTACCTTGAAACTCAAAGTCAATTGGTTCTGGGATTGGCATCGAGTTTAAAAGTCGTTGAGTTTCAAGGTACTTTTAGCTATAAGGATGTATGGGAAACCTGTTAATGCGTTCCGTGGTCCGTTGTTAATTTTAAATTAAATGAATACATTTTTTATAAAAAGCTGGAAACGTCTAGTTTAAGGGTACAAATTCCTCTACGAAGTGCGTCAAATTTCAAAGATTTTGAGTTTGGGGGACGTCGAGTTACAAGGTTTCACGGTACATATATAGATAAACACAAACACTCTGTTTACACTCTTTAATGCATATGTCACAATGAATTATTTAAGATGATTAAACAACACAGTATTACAAGAAAAAATGTAAGTAATTTCAGTGACAAAGATGCGAACAGCCGTATCTTCAGTGTATATTTCATTTAGTGTCCATATATTTCCATTTTTGTCCATTTGGTTACTTAAACAAACAGTTTATCAAATGTAATAGGTAGGCCAGTTCAGCAAATTAAACATATCCATATATAGATTTCACACCTTGATCCTTAGCATCAAACCCAACTTGAAACTTGAAAAGTGGTAAATCTACCCAGAAATTACTGGTCTGCAAAAAATATTGCAAGAACAACAGATCCCAATCTACAGAACTGCAGAATTTCACTATACCTGATTATTCAAGCAGAATGTAAGGTCATCAGTCCATGTGAACCCAAATTATGCAGCAGTACAACTATACAAATCAAGCTGAAGTGATGCACCCATCATGCCTAGTGCCTACCGTACAAGCCTGTGGGGGCAGTGCTATGATCTGGGGTTGTTGCAGTTGGTCAGGTCTAGGTACAGCAACGTTATGTGCCCAAAGAAAGAGGTCAGCTGACTACCTGAATATACTGAACGACCAGGTTATTCCATCAATGGATTTTTTCTTCCCTGATGGCACGGGCATATTCCAAGATGACAATGCCAGGATTCATCGGGCTCAAATTGTGAAAGAGTGGTTCAGGGAGCATGAGACATCATTTTCACGCATGGATTGGCCACCACAGAGTCCAGACCTGAACCCCATTGAGAATCTTTGGGATGTGCTGAGAAGATTTTGTGCAGTGGTCCAAATTTCCCATCATCAATACAAGATCTTGGGGAAAATTAATGCAACTCTGGACAGAAATAAATGTTGTGACATTGCAGAAGCTTGTGGAAATGATGCCACAGCGAATGTGTGCCGTAATCAAAGCTAAAGGCGGTCCAACCAAATATTAGAGTGTGTGACCTTTTTTTTGGCCAGGCAGTGTATATAGTACTACAGTATGTACATAGATATAATTCCATATATGTAAATAGCTATAGTTCTAATTATATATTAATATTATATAGATATGTAACTTTACTGATATTCTCTGTTTTCTTGCACAATGCTACTATTTGCACTTCTGGTAGATGCTAACTGCATTTCGTTGCTTTGTACCTGTACTGAGCAATGACAATAAAGTTGAATGAATCCATCCATCCATCCATCCATCCATCCATCCATCCATCCATCCATCCATCCATCTATCTATATCCATCCAACCATCTATATCCATCCAACCATCTATATCCATCCAACCATCCATCCATCCATCCATCCATCCATCTAATCAAAACAGAATGTGTATTGCACATTCTCACCAACCACACACATCTGACCTCCTTTTGGCATGAGTTGAAAACTTGTCTATGTTTACGATTATTAAACTGACTCAGCGCATGTGGGCTGGACCAATAACAAAACCGCATAACTCACACCTGGAGAAACATCAACCCCCTATGTGAAACACTAGTGCTAAAATGCACTGGATTACAGTGTGTAATGTGTAATATATATTTGCGTGAAATACCTGGTTGGTGATCTCATGCAGTGTTTTAGTGAGTAAGTTCTGGTTGCAGTCATGAACAGGACTTCTATCACTGCCCTGTAGGTAAAATAAATTTTGTACGCCAACACAGCTGGTAACAAAGAAACAGCTGTACAGTGTGGTTTCAGATTCACACACAAAGTGTATTAAAGGACATGAAGGTGTTTATTTTTAAAAGAAAAAGGCTAAAGATCATCTCTGTTACTTGTGTGAAAAAGTAACTCTAAGCTTAATAAGTGCTTGTGCCACCTTTACAAGCAACTATCACAACCACATGCTGATGATACATTTTTCACATCGCTGTGGAGAAATTTTGGCCCACTGTTTATTGCAGAATTGCGTCATTTCGTCTTGGGTCACCATAGGATTTGTTGTTTTAGCAATGGTTTAATGTAAATATAGAATTATTTCTCAGTCCCTGTATTATGTCTTAGTCTTTATATACAGGGACTGAGAAATAATTATATATTTACACTAAGCCATTGCTAAAACAACAAATACAATGGTGACCCAAGACTTTTGTACAGTACTATATACATAGACTGAGAATAAAACCCCAAATCAAAAAATGTTGGGACAGTATGTGAAATGCAAATAAAATAGAAATGCAGTGTGCCTTACATTTACTTTGACTTTTATTTGATTGCAGACAGTTCGAACACAAGATATTTAATGTATTGTCTGCTGAACTTTTCATTTGTTAATAAACATCCATTCTTGCATTTCAGGTCTGCAACACATTCCACAAAAAGTTGGGACGGGGGAAATTCAGGGCTAGTGGTGAGGTGAAAAAACTAAATAATGATGCGATTCAAAACAGGTGTAATCATGGTTTGGTACAAAAGCAGCATCCAGGAAAGGCGTCCAGGAGTCTTCGATGAGCAAAGATGATCAGAGGATCTCCAGTTTGTCAACAAATGCATGAGAAAATTATTGAAATGTTTAAAAACAATGTACCTCAAAGAAAGACTGGAAGGGATTTGCATATTTCTTCCTCTACAGTGAATAATATCATTAAACCATTCAAGGAATCGGGAGGAATTTCAGTGCATAATGGACAAGGGTGCAAGCTTAAGCTGAAGGCCCGTGAACTTTGATTCTTCAGACGGCACTGCATCAGGAACCGCCACTCAACAATAGCTGATATAACCACATGGGTGAGGGATTACTTTAGCAAACCTTTGTCATGCACTACAATACAGAGTTACATTGAGATCTTAGAGCAACATGTGCTACCTTCAAGATGTCATCTTTTCCATCTTTTTGCTTTTGCATTTTCTTGTTGAAAAATACATGGACGTCCCTGGAAAAGATGACATCTTAAAGGTAGCACATGTTGCTCTAAGATCTCAGTGTACTTTTCTGCATTAATGCTACCACAGAAATGTAAATTACCTTTGCCAAGGGCACTGACACCACCCCATACCATGACAGACCCTGGCTTTTGGATTTGTTGCTGATAACAGTCTGGATGGTCCTTTTCGTCTTTGGTCCGGAGCACATTGCGTCCACTTTTTTCCAAAAAAGACCTGGAATGCTGATTCATCTGACCATAATACACGTTTCCATTGTGTGATGGTCCATACTAGATGCCTCAGAGCCCAGAGAAGTCGACGCCACTTCTGGACATGGTTAACATAAGGCTTCTTTTTTGCACAGTAAAGGTTTAAGTGGCATTTGTGCATGTAACTCTGTATTGTAGTGCTTGACAAAGGTTTGCTAAAGTAATCCCTCACCCATGTGGTTATATCATCTATTGTTGAGTGGCGGTTCTTGATGCAGTGCCGTCTGAGGGATCAAATATCACGGGCATTCAGTTTAAGCTTGCACCCTTGGCCTTTACGCACTGAAATTCCTCCAAATTCCTTGAATCGTTTACTGATATTATGCTTTTTCTGATTTGGGGTTGTACATAATATTAATAAAATCACTGAGCCATTTACATATCGACCAAAAAGCTTGGGGGGCTGATATTTTTTCTCCTACCCAGTCTCTCTTGCAATGGACTTATGATAATTGACTTTAACTAGGGTCTTTTCTGATGACTCTTATCATTAAGTCAAGCATTCATCAAATTTTGTTAAGGCAATACAGGCATATAACAAAACACACTGCAAGACGTTCTGGTTGTAAACAACAAAACAGAAAGACAATGTAAAAACACAAAGTTATTATATGTTATAGAGACTCGTGGACTAAACAGAATAAGTCGACAACTGAAATGAACATGCTGTCTGCATGTGCATAGTTTATAGCTGTTCATAAGCTAGATCAGGCATGTCTGGCCTGGGGGCCGAATGATACGTTCTCTTATTGGCCTTCCACACTAAAACTAGATCTGAGTTTAGCCACTGCAATGCATTTACAGTGACATGTAGTTATGTAGTGTGTAAAATTCAAAGAAATGTACAAAAGAAAAAAAAACTACATAGTATGTCACGTATGTGAATGCGTGTCAGTGCATGGTGACGGGATTATGTACATGATTAAGCTTGTATTAAACAGTAAATGATGTAAAAATGTATTTATTTAATTTCAAATTAACAATGAACAGTCGCTTTGTTCAGCGCTCGGCTTAAGCAGTGTGGTAAAACGTCATCAAAGGTCATAATTTCAGTGTATAAGTGTACAACCCTGTTATTTTACACTAGCTTAACATATATGCAGTTCCACGGGACCATGGAACGCATTAACAGGTTTCCCATACATCCTTATGTAAAAAGAAATACCTTGAAACTCAACGCCTTTTAAACTCAACGCCACTCTCAGAACCAATTGACGTCGAGTTTTAAGGTACCACTGTACTCAGCTCCACTTACCACTTACTGTAATCAGCTCCACTTACCATATAGAAGCACTTTGTAGTTCTACGATTACTGATTGTAGTTCTTCTGTTTCTCTGCATGCTTTGTTAGCCCCCATTCATGCTGTTCTTAAATGGTCAGGACCACTACAGAGCAGGTATTATTTGGGTGATGGGTCATTCTCAGCACTGCATTCTCAGTCCAGCAGTGACACACACTAACACACCACCACCATGTCAGTGTGTGTCACTGCTGGACTGAGAATAGTCCACCAACCAAAAATATCCAGCCAACAGCACCCTGTGGGCAGCGTCCTGTGACCACTGATGAAGGTCTAGAATGTGACCAACTCAAATAGCAGCAATAGATGAGCGATCGTCTCTGACTTTACATCTACAAGGTGGACCAACTAGGTAGGAGTGTCTAATAGAGTGGACAGTGAGTGGACACGGTATTTAAAAACTCCAGCAGCATTGCTGTGTCTGATCCACTCATACCAGCACAACACACACTAACACACCACCACCATGTCAGTGTCACTGCAGTGCTAAGAATGCCACACTCCATAGGAAACAAAGGCACAGCCGGCGGTTTTGCTGCTTCTCATGTGAATGCACTTACTAAACTTGCTAAGGAATACGGTATTCCAAGATACAGCATCTCCACGAAATTGTAATTCAGTGTTTTTTATATTATATTTGTGTTATTTTCAGTGTATAAGTGTCAAAAACAACCCCATTATTTTATATTAGCCTAAATTATATGCAGTTCCACGGGACCATGGAACACGTTAACAGGTTTCCCATACATTATTATGGAAAAAAATACCTTGAAACTCAATGCCCTTTAAACTGAACGCCACTCCCAGAACCAATTGATATCGAGTTTCAAGGTACCACTGTACATGATGATATACTGTATATGGAGCATATAAGTTCACAGGTTACTCTGTTTTCAGACAGGTGTTTTTGGGCAGGTGTGTTTCAGGGTGGACATCTGATCTGTGATATATGGAATGTCAGGAAGCTCTCATAAATCTACAATAACTTCAATGTCTGGGATTCCACTTTTAGTTTTGTTTACTCCCCAGTCCACAGCTCTGTCCTGCCAAGGCAAGAAGTACACAAGACATCTGAAGGAGTCATGTGGCATATAATACCAGGACATTACCAGCAGGTCCTTCAACATCTGGAGGTTACAAGGTGGATCGTTCTACACTGCTACCCAACAACCCATCAATGCTTTGTGGATTGTCCCTCCTCAGACCACTGTTGGTGGGTACTTACTGCAGCTGCCTGTGAACACACCTTCCTGTTATGAAGATTTTTGTGTTCACAGGTTTCTCTGTTTTCAGACAGGTGTTTTTGGCAGGTGTGTTTCAGGGTGGACATCTGATCTATGATCTTTGGAAAGTCAGGAAGCTCTCATAAATATACAATAACTGAAATCTCTGGGATTCCACTCATTCTTTTACTCTCCAGTCCACAAAAATGTGAAGCAATTAGCATTCCAGCACTGCAACATACAGATGTAGCACATAAACCAACAAGTGACAAACATAAGGCTAAGGTAAGTTAAAACAGATACACTATATTGCCAAAAATATTCACTCACCCATCCAAATCATTGAATTCAGGTGTTCCAATCACTTCCATGGCCACAGGTGTATAAAACCAAGCACCTAGGCATGCAGACTGCTTCTACAAACATTTGTGAAAGAACGGGTCACTCTCAGGAGCTCAGTGAATTCCAGCGTGGTAACGTGATAGGATGCCACCTGTGCAGCAAGTCCAGTCATGAATTTTCCTCACTACTAAATATTCCACAGTCAACTGTCAGTGGTATTATAACAAAGTGGAAGCGATTGGGAATCACAGCAACTCAGGTAGGCCACATAAAATGACAGAGCGGGGTCAGCGGATGCTGAGGCGCATAGTGCACAGAGGTCGCCAGAGGTCAATCGCTACAGACCTCCAAACTTCATGTGGCCTTCAGATTAGCTCAAGAACAGTGCATAGAGAGCTTCATGGAATGGGTTTCCATGGCCGAGCAGCTGCATCCAAGCCTTACATCACCAAGCACAATGCAAAGCGTAGGATGCAGTGGTGTAAAGCACACCATCACTGGACTCTAGAGCAGTAGAGACGTGTTCTCTGGACTGACGAATCACGCTTCTCTGTCTGGCAATGGGTTTGGCGGTTGCCAGGAGAACGGTACTTGTCTGACTGCATTGTGCCAAGTGTAAAGTTTGGTGGAGTGGGGATTATGGTGTGGGGTTGTTTTTCAGGAGTTGGGCTCGGCCCCTTAGTTCCAGTGAAAGGAACTATTGGTCCTGACCTAAACCCGATAGAACACCTTTGGGATGAATTAGACAGGAGACTGTGAGCCAGGCCTTCTCGTCCAACATCAGTGTTTGACCTCACAAATGCGCTTCTGGAAGAATGGTCAAAAATTCCCATAAACACACTCCTAAACCTTGTGGAAAGCCTTACCAGAAGAGTTGAAGCTGTTATAGCTGCAACGGGTGGGCCGACATCATATTAAACCCTATGGATTAAGAATGGGAGTCACTCAAGCTCATGTGCGTGTGAAGGCAGACGAGCGAATACTTTTAGCAATATAGTGTAGGTAGAGATTTTGAGGATCAGAGCAGAAAAGCTTTAGAAATGTGCAGTTTACACATATGGACATTTACCCTAATGGTACTATATAAAAGCCTCAGTTACACCCTAACCATACCTTGACCATCTTAACCATTAAAAGGACTGGAAACTGGATAGCAAATATGCAGACATACACATTCCAACCACACTCCTGTACTGTACCTGTACAGTAGCACTTAATGTACCTTCAAATAACATCTTGTTTAATATTTTGTTAAGGCACTATTAGCAGCTATTACAGCTAGTAGTCTTTTTAAATCGTATTTAATTTTAATAGAATAGAGCAATGTTGGCTTCATGCCTTTTGGTGAGCAGTAGTGTACAACAACTGAATGTCCAGACACATTTTTTACAGAATTTAGAAAGCAGAAAGGTAGACACAAGCTGCGTCCGGAATCGCATACTTACAGAGTACATACTAGATTGGAGGAAGTATGCACCACTCGGCCGGTAAAAAAGTACATACTTTCAGTACAGAAGTATGCAGCATGCACACAACACCGCTACGTACTACATGCGCCATCTTGCCAACGTCAAGTGATGACGTAAGGACGTGATGACGTAATATCACCATAGTTACAGACTCATTACAAACAACACTCGCCAAAATTTTTAATATTTATCGTGTTTTTGTTATTTATTCGTCTTTAAAATGTTTTATTTTATTTATCCTACTTACACTTGTGAACAGAGGACTCCGTTTTCCGGCATCTTTCTTGTTTCTTATTCCGCTTTGAACGCCTACGCAGCTCCAGTTGCATTATGGGATACATTAGCGGACCGCAAGTGTGCATCGCTTGCATACTCAAACATGGCTGCCCAATAAGTAGGTCATCCGGGTACTTCTCGCGTACCTCTTTATTTATACTATGTATTCGGACATACTAACCGCTCTCGCGTACTCATTTCGCGTACTATTGTGTATGGAAGTATGCGATTCCGGACGCAGCTTTAGTCATTCAAGCACATCAGATCCTTTTATTTTAAGTGCTGTGACCTTAAGTGCTGCTTGTTTACATTGTCTTGGCAGCAAGTTACTGTGTACCATTAAAAACTGGAATGCCAGGGCCGCTCAGGTGGCGCAGCGGTAAAAACACACGCTGGAACCAGCTAAGGCTAAGGCTGAGCGGCCACATGAACAACGATTGGCCTGTTGTTCAAATGGGCGGGACTACGCCGGATAGGGTCTCTCTCTCATGACTGGTGCAATTACGACCTCTGCTGGCTGACTGATGGCGCCTGCACAGAGATGAGAAAAGAGTGCTCTCAGGGTGTGTCTCTCCGTACACAACGCTGAGCTGCACTGCACTCACCAAAGTGTAGGTGATAAGATGCATACGGCATGCCGCCCATGTGTCGGAGGGGGCGTGGGTTAGCTTCGTTCTCCTCAATCAGAGCAGGGATTGGGATTGGTGGAGAGGAAGCATGACGCAATCGGACAATTGAACGCGCTAAAAAAGGGAGAAAAAGGGGAGAAAATGCATAAAGAAAATATATTAAAAAACAAAAACAAAAAAACTAGAATGCCAGAACCTTCTGCTGAAAGCATTCCTATATCATAATGCTACCACCACCATATTTTTAGCAGCTTTGACAGCAAGAACATGTTTTTGGTTTAGCACCTCATAAACTGATCCACGACAATGGCTTAAGTCTTAGCCACTGACCTAAGGCACAGTGATAGTGGCACTGTAGCCATTCTAAATGACGTCCACATAATCGGTTAAGTTTATTAGTTTTTAGCTGCTTTAGACTTCGACATCTTGACTTTGACATAACCAATTGCTGGTGTAACCAAGTTTATAAAGAAATAAATAAACTGTACACAAACTATCACAGCACAGAGATGATCACATGTGTAGAAAAGCACACTTTTCCATTGATTATAAAATCCTCAAAGGAACAAAATGCACTTAATATGTAAACACATGCATTGTCAGCACACTACACCACAGAAAAGTCTGTTTCACTACTAGAACTGCCTCATATTGTGGCTAATATCTCATACGCTTTGTGAATGAAAAATGTTAAATTTCTAAATTACAAAGGAAAACGACTCATTTAATGGCAGTGAATTAGGTAGGGTCTTAGTTATCTTGTATTTGATCTCTTATAATGCATAAGATCATTAAATGTATCGAGGAAGCTGGAGGACTTTTTTATTTTATTTTATGCATTTTCTCCCCTTTATCTCCCATTTTAGAGTGTCCAATTGCCCGATTGCGTCATGCTTCCTCTCCACCAATGCCAATCCCCACTCTGTCTGAGGAGAATGAAGCTAACCCACGCCCCCTCCGACACGTGGGCAGCATGCCGTATGCACTTTGGTCACCTTCACTTTGACAAGTGCAATGAAGATCAGCACTGTGTACAGAGAGACACACCCTGATCAGCGCACTCTTTCCCGTCTCTGTGCAGGCGCCATCAATCAGCCAGCAGAGGTCGTGATTGCATTAGTTATGAGAGAGTCCCTATCTGGCTTTTAATATCCCGCCCGTATCTGAACAACAGGCCAATTGTTGTTCATGTGGGGCTGCTCATGAGCCCAGCCGGCAGGCAGAGCTGAGACTCGATACGATGTATTCGAGAACCCAGCTCTGGTGTTCCAGCGTGTGTTTTTACCGCTGCGCCACCTGAGTGGCTCTGGGTGAATTTAAGTGCGCAAGGGGCAGGGCACAAGACTAAGTTGAACACCCATGATCGGATCTCTCAGGTGGCACTGCGTTAGGAATCGTCATTCATCAATAGCTGATATAACCACATGGGCAAGAGATAGCAAATCTTTGTCAAGCACTTGTTAAAACTTTACTGTGTAAAAAAAAGTTCTCTGGGCTTGGAGGAATGTGGGATGGACCATCACACATTGGAAATGTGTACTGTCTACCTATCTTAATAACCTCATTTTGTCTAAAAAGTGTAATTGCATGTTTCCCACAAGTGTATATGAACATTTTAACTGCACCTACAGCGGCTATAAAAAAAAAGTCTACAAACTCCTGTTTAAATGTCAGGTTTTAGTTATGTACGAAAAAATTATATATGTGGTTGCATAAGTGTGCACACCCTCATATAACTGAGGATGTGTCTGTGTTCAGAATTAGCCAATCACATTCAGACTTATGTTAAATAGTAGTCTGTGACCCCTGCCATCAATTAAAGTGTCGCCCTCGGCTTGCTCAATAGGGGTTTTTGGTCTGTTGGTCCTGGATTCTGTAAAGTTGCTTTGAAACACTGTCCATAGTAAAAAGCGCTATATATACAGGGGTTGGACAAAATAACTGAAACACCTGTCATTTTAGTGTGGCAGGTTTCATGGCTAAATTGGACCAGTCTGGTGGCCAATCTTCATTAATTGCACATTGCACCAGTAAGAGCAGAGTGTGAAGGTTCAATTAGCAGGGTAAGAGCACAGTTTTGCTCAAAATATTGCAATGCACACAACATTATGGGTGACATACCAGAGTTCAAAAGAGGACAAATTGTTGGTGCACGTCTTGCTGGCGCATCTGTGACCAAGACAGCAAGTCTTTGTGATGTATCAAGAGCCACGGTATCCAGGGTAATGTCAGCATACCACCAAGAAGGACAAACCACATCCAACAGGATTAACTGTGGACGCAAGAGGAAGCTGTCTGAAAGGGATGTTCGGGTGCTAACCCGGATTGTATCCAAAAAACATAAAACCACGGCTGCCTAAATCACGGCAGAATTAAATGTGCACCTCAACTCTCCTGTTTCCACCAGAACTGTCCGTCGGGATCTCCACAGGGTCAATATACACGGCCGGGCTGCTATAGCCAAACCTTTGGTCACTCGTGCCAATGCCAAACGTCGGTTTCAATGGTGCAAGGAGCGCAAATCTTGGGCTGTGGACAATGTGAAACATGTATTGTTCTCTGATGAGTCCACCTTTACTGTTTTCCCCACATCCGGGAGAGTTACGGTGTGGAGAAGCCCCAAAGAAGCGTACCACCCAGACTGTTGCATGCCCAGAGTGAAGCATGGGGGTGGATCAGTGATGGTTTGGGCTGCCATATCATGGCATTCCCTTGGCCCAATACTTGTGCTAGATGGGCGCGTCACTGCCAAGGACTACCGAACCATTCTGGAGGACCATGTGCATCCAATGGCGGTGCCGTGTATCAGGATGGCAATGCACCAATACAGACAGCAAGACTGGTGAAAGATTGGTTTGTTGAACATGAAAGTGAAGTTGAACATCTCCCATGGCCTGCACAGTCACCAGATCTAAATATTATTGAGCCACTTTGGGGTGTTTTGGAGAAGCGAGTCAGGAAACGTTTTCCTCCACCAGCATCACGTAGTGACCTGGCCACTATCCTGCAAGAAGAATGGCTTAAAATCCCTCTGACCACTGTGCAGGACTTGTATATGTCATTTCCAAGACGAATTGACGCTGTATTGGCCGCAAAAGGAGGCCCTACACCATACTAATAAATTATTGTGGTCTAAAACCAGGTGTTTCAGTTATTTTGTCCAACCCCTGTATATAAATTTGACTTGACTTGACTCTAATTAACCCCATATAAAATTCAGCTCTTCTAGTAGGATTTCCCTGACACTGACTTATTTGCATCTTACAGCAAAAGCCATGGTCTCCAAAGAATAACCTTACAAAGAATTGGACAGCCCTCCAAAACTGGTGAAAAGATGTAAAGAAAGCCCTGTCCTGGCATGCTGCCAAGATGCCTACAGCAACATTATAGGAGCTGCAGGAATTTCTGGCAAGCACCGGTTGTGTACTACATGTGACAACAATCTCCTGTATTCTTCATATGGAGTAGGGTTGCAAGAAAAACATCCAAGCTACATCAACATCAAGTTGGCCAAAAGCATGTAGGAAAATGTGTTATGGTCTGATGACACCAAGGTTGAACTTCTTGGCCATAATTCCAAAAGGTGTTTGGCGCAAACTGAGAATCATCTGAGAATCATCAAATAAACACCATACCCACAGTGAAGCATAGTGGTAGCAGCATTATGCTTAGGGCCTTTTTTCTTTAGCTGAAACTGTCAACTTTAGTCAATGTGGAGGGAAGCATGAACAGACCTACCAATGTAGTCGTATCCAATTACCCGACTGCATGACGCTTCCTCTCTACTGATGCTGATCTTCACTTCTGACTGAGGAAAGCCTTGACTGACACATGTCCCCTCCGACACGTGTGCAGTAGCCGACTGCATCTTTTCACCTGCACGAGGCCAGTTCATATGCAGTTGAGTTTTGTGTACGGAGAGCCACACCCTGATCAACGCATTATTCCTAGTCTCTGTGCAGGCACCATCAATCAGCCAGCAGAGACCATAACTGCATCACGAGTATGAAATGTCAGCTCTGGTGTGCTGGTGTGTTTTACCGCTATGCTACCTGAGTGCCAATATTAGACAACTTTGGCACAAAACCTTCAGGCCTCCGCTAAAAAGCTACATCTAAAAAGATAAAGATGACAAGAAATTTTACCTTTCAGCATGACAACAACCCAAAGCATACCTCCACCAGACTATTTATATCTCAGCACTGCAATGACAATGACATGGTGGTGGTGTGTTAGTGTGTGTTGTGCTGGTATGAGTGGATAAGACACAGCAATGCTGATGGAGTTTTTAAACACCTCACTGTCACTGCTGGACTAAGAATAGTCCACCAACCAAAAATATCCAGCCAACAGTGCCCCGTGGGCAGCGTCCTGTGACCACTGATGAAGGTCTAGAAGATGACCAACTCAAACAGCAGCAATAGATGAGTGATCATCTCTGACTTTACATCTACAAGGTGGACCAACTAGGTAGGAGTGTCTAATAGAGTGGACAGTGAATGGACACAGTATTTAAAAACTCCAGCAGCACTGCTGTGTCTGATCCACTCATACCAGCACAACACACACTAACACACCACCACCATGTCAGTGTCACTGCAGTGCTGAGAATGATCCACCACCTAAATAATACCTGCTCTGTGGAGGTCCTGTGGGTGTCATGACCATTGAGGAACAGGGTAAAAGCAGGCTAACTGACAGATGGACTACAGTCAGTAATTGTAGAACTACAAAGTGCTTCTATATGGTAAGTGGAGCTGATAAAATGGACAGAGAGTGTAGAAAGAAGGAGGTGGTTTTAATGTTATGGCTGATGGGTGTATATTTATCTTGTATTTTCTTTATTGCAGACAACTGTATGTATAATCATTTCTATACTGTTTGTCTTTGTTCTTGTAATTGCATGACATTCAACACCACTAGTGCGTGTGTGTGCATGTCACGACAAGGGCATTAGGAAAATCATGTGTCGGCAAAAAACCATCAGCACTTTGATTGGCTGTCTTGACAGGCAGCAAGTAAAGGACATGCTTTCACACACACATACACATACACACAAACAGGTGGAATAGGTAAACCCTGTCATTATACTTATGCTTCACATTCACACCTACACATACATTGATTTATGTTCAGCAATTTTCAAAGAACTGGTAAGTACACTGATTATGTAGAAAGCAAACAAAAAATAAGAGTAAAAGGAATTCTTAGACAAACCTATTATACCTCAATACATTTAAAGTTTAAACAGTCATGACCACACCACGACGCACCCAAACTTCATTTCCTGTGCATAACATGCTGCTGCTCGTATTTCCAATTCTCTCACACTCAGCTTTGTTTGTTTTTAACTATGATGGCATCACTGTACAAACTGTATCGACAAGATCGGTGCTTAAAAGAAAAAGGAGGACCTAAACTAATCATAAACCGGTTATATTCCACTCGAACACACACATTAATTATTATTATTATTATTTTTTAATTTACCCTAATTTCTGTACATTCATGACAGAACAGGTAATCACTTGTTACAAGATTCATCAGTTCAATATCAAACACAGTCATGGACAATTTTGTATCTCAAATTCACTTCACTTGCATGTCTTTAGACCCTGACCGCTCCACCTGGGGATCGAACCCAGGACGTTCTTGCTGTGAGGTCCCCCTTTTGCTGCCAAAACAGCCCTGACCCATCTAGGCATGGAGTCTGACATCTTTCTATCAGAACCAGCATTAACTTCTTCAGCAGCTTGAGCTACAGTAGCTCGTCTGTTGGATCGGACAACACGGGCCAGCCTTCGCTCCCCACGTGCATCAATGAGCCTTGGCCGCCCATGACCCTGTCGCCGGTTTACCACTGTTCCTACCTTGGACCACTTTTGATACATACTGACCACTGTAGACCGGGAACACCCCACAAGAGCTGCAGTTTTGGAGATGCTCTGACCCAGTCGTCTAGCCATCACAATTTGGCCCTTGTCAAATTGCTCAAATCAATAACAGGTGCCGTGATGAAGAGATAATCAGTATTATTCACTTCACCTGTCAGTGGTCGTAATGCTATGCCTGGTCGGTGTAATACTGTAATACTAGACAAATACATTCTGACTAAACTAATACCACACAAGCAGTTGTCATTATTACAACTTTAATAAAAATTTAGTAGTTACTAGAGTCTTTGATGCTTTTTTTACACTTTAGGCTAAAAAAGGATTATATTTAATACCACAATAACAATAGAAACATTTCCTTTAGCTGCTATTTAGACTTATTTTATATGATGGGCTTCTACCGCAATATTGTTTTGTAAAATTAAGAAACAAATCTCTTAAGAACATTCATCACTTACCATCCTTACAACACTATTGAAATTGATCAATGATTTAACACTACACACATGTACACAAGCTTTAACACATTTGCCAACACAACAAAACCAGTGCAAATTATTATGCCATGTGATCAGCCAACCTGATGCAAAACAGCAAAATACCACATGGTAAAAGCATTACGACATTCTCTGTTCAGTAGTACTGCAAACTGAAGTTAATATACAACCCCTGGCAAAAATTATGGAATCACTACTCTTGGAAGATGTTCTTTCAATTGTTTAATTTTGTAGAAAAAAAATAAATCACAGACATGCCACAAAACTATCATTTCTCAAACTGTCAACCCTCTGGCATTAAGAAACAATAAAAAAAAGAAACAAATATAATAGTTGTGGTCAGTCACAATTGCTTTTTTTTAGATCAAGTAGAGGAAAAAAATATGGAATCACTCAAATCTGAGGAAAAAATTATGGAATCATTAGAAAACACTGCACCATTATTACTTTGTTGCACCACCTCTGGCTTTTATAATGGTTTAAACTCTCTGAGGCATGGAGTTAACTAATGACAAACAGTATTCTTCATCAATCTGCCTTCAACTGTCTCTTGCTGTTGCCAGATCAGCTTTGCAGGTTGGAACCTTGTCATTGACCATTTTCTTCAATTTCCACCAGAGATTTTCAAATGGATTGAGATCCGGACTATTTGCAGGCCATGCCATTGACATTATATGTTTTCTTGAAGGAAAGTTTTCACGTCCTTTGCCCTATGGCAAGATGCATTATCATCTTGAAAAATTAAGTCATCATCACCAAACATCCTTTCAACTGATGGAATAAGAAAAGCGTCCAAAATTTCAATGTGGACTTTGGCATTTATTGAAGACCATCTCCCCTGTGCCTTTACCCGACATGCAGGCCCATATCATCAACAACTGTGGAAATTAACATGTTTTCTTTAGGCAGTTATCTTCATAAATTTCATTGGACAGACACCAAACAAAAGTTCCAGCATCATCACCTTGCCCAATGCAGATTCGCGATTCATCACTGAAGATCACTTTTATCCAGTCACCCACAGTCCACGATTGCTTTTCTTTAGCCTACTTTAACCTTGTTCTTTTCTTTTTAGGTCTTAATGATGGCTTTTGTTTGGCTTTTCTGTATGTAAATCCCATTTCTTTTAGGTGATTTCTTACAGTTCAGTCACAGACATTGACTCCACTTTCCGGCCACTTGTTTCTCCTTTGTTTTGTTGTGCATTTTCTGTTTTCAAGACATATTGCTTTGTTTTCTATCTTGATGCTTTGATGTCTTACTTGGTCTACCAGTATGCTTCCCTTTTACAACCTTCCCATTTTGTTTGTACTTGGTCCAGATTTTAAACACAGCTTACTGGGAACAACCAACATCTTTTGCGACATTCCACAATGATTTATCTTCTTGAAGGAGTTTTATAATCCTCTCATTTGTTTCAACTGACATATCTTGTGTTGGAACCACGATTCATGACAATCTGCTTTGTGCAACAGCTCTCCGAGGTGTAAGCACTCTTTTTAAACTGAAGAATAATTAGCAAATCTAATCTGCTGCAGATGTTTTGTTTTTAAACTGCAAATTACAGAGTGATTCCATAATTTTTTCCTCAGATTTGAGTGATTCCATATTTTTTCCTCTACTTGATCTAAAAAAAGCAATTGTGACTGACCACAACTATTATATTTGTTTCTTTTTTTTATTGTTTCTTAATGCCAGAAGGTTGACATTCTGAAAAATTATAGTTTTGTGGCATGTCTGTGATTTATTTTTTTTCTACAAAATTAAACAATTGACAGAACATCTTCCAAGAGTGGTGATTCCATAATTTTTGCCAGGGGTTGTAGATATATTAGTATGTTGGTAAAGGTATTCAGCTTTCAAAGGTATTCAGCAAACAAAGCTAATCTTAACTAACATGACCTATAGACCAGTGGCGATTTCTGTAAGACTGCAAGGGAAGCTCAGCTTCCCCTAAAATGTCAAAAATTAAAATGGTCAAATATGTACAGTTGTGTTAACATTTCATTGACTACAAATGCGTTAGAACACGTTCATCTTGAAGACGAGTTCATTCAGAATCAGCTACTTATCACAAATCGACTCGATTTTGTTAACTTAACTCATACATTCCAGGAGCGTCAATGCATTTACCCGCAGATGCTCAGCGTCTCTTTGCTTCTATGGGGCTGCATGGGCGGGACTTTGAAACTCGCCGGTCATTGGATAAATGCCACGATTTTGTCCTGCCCCCGGACGCTGAGCGTCTCTGGGGGTGAATGGGGCTGTGGGCGGGTCTGGACGCTGAGCTTCTGCAAGATGATTGGAGGATCAGTCGAAAGGCTGAATCCCGTTTTGATTGACAGCTGTCGCTGGGAGCTTCAGTACCATCGCGGATTTTGCGAGTGAAGTCGGAAGACAAACTGCAACCCATTTCATGCCATTTTCTTGAAAACTAACAAAGGGGAGAATTTATACATTTATATATAAATAAATTGACAAATTTTATGATGTAAGCCGACAATGAGCTTCCCCTCTTTGAAAGATCAGCAGCCGCCACTGCTATAGACATATTCAACGATGTGCACACAACAAAACATGAATCATGTACATTTGTGTCCTGTTAGGCTTACAATAACACTGTAAAAACTACAAATTCCATTTCATCACTTCAAAAGGAGATATGTGGACTGCAGGCAGCTAATCAAGCACATGCACTCCGTGTCTACAAAGCCACACTTCAACACTTTACGTATTTTGCCCTGTCCCAACTTTTTTTTAAAGATGTTGCAGACAAAATACTACTTTTTTTCTATTTTATGTCTGCATTTTCCCCCTTTTTCTCCCAATTTAGCGTTGTCAATTTGTCTTCCGCTGCTGGTGGATCCCTGACTGCAGTCGAGGTGGGTAAATTGCTGCTCACGCCTCCTCTGACCTGTGCGCAGCCCTTAGCAGAACCCTTTTTCACCTATGCACTCTGCACAGGCGCCTCTCTATCTGCCAATCAGGGTCCTTACACAGCGTTTGAAGACCCCACTTACATAGTCCGGTCATCCCACCCTAGCAGAAACGTGTCTGCTGCAGGCACTGCCAATTATGCCCGCTAGATGGTGCCCAGCTGACTGGTGGGAACGTCGAGTTTCGAACCGAGGAGCTCAGAATCTCGGCGCTGGTGTGCTAGCAGAATATCCAGCTGCGTCACCTGGGCGCCCAAAATACTACTTTTATTTATATTTACAAAATACAGCAACAACACTTCCATTACATTTATGGCATTTAGCAGACGCTTTTATCCAAAGCAACTTACAATTATCAATTTAGAGTTAAGGGCCTTGCTTAAGGGCCCAGCAGTGGCAACTTGAACCACCAACCTTATGATTACTAGTCCAGTACCTTAACAGCTGAGCTACCACTTGGTCATTGTTTTTGTCTATTGTCAGTTACGTAATGTTTTATAGGAATGAACAAATTACAGTGAACACATTTTTATTGCATTACAGAAAATGTCCTGAATTTTCCTGAAATGACGTTTATAATAAATGTTAACATTGTGCTACTTGCCATTTACAGAAAGGAGATAATCACACACTAGTCCGGTCATTTCACAGCAGGTAGAAAAAGACAAACTGTTCACACAACAGGTGCCTGGCTCTTTTGTATTATGTGAATTATTATTAACATTATTATGTTGATAATACTTTTCCTCTACTATTAATTCTTATTGTTGCTTGTATTATACAACCCCAAATCAGAAAAAGTTGCAGACAGTATGAACCTGAGATATTTCATGTTTTATCTGCTCAACTTCATTTCATTTATTAATAATCACAGAACTAATAAAGAAGGCACAGCAGAAACTCTACTTTTTGAGGAGACTGCTGGTGTCCTTCTACCGTTCAACCATAGAGAGCATCCTCACTCATGGCTTCTGTGTGTGGTTCTCCAGTTGCACTGCAGCACACAAAAAAGAACTACAGAGGATTGTGAGGTCTGCGGAGAAAATCACTGAGTGCTCTCTACCCACCATGGAGGACCTACACAGGTCTCGGTGCGTTCAAAGAGCTAACAAAATTGTAATGGACAAGTCTCTCTATAATGGACCACCTGTTTGAGTTGTTACCGTCTGGCAGATGTTATAGAACCATCAAAACAAGGACAACCGACTCAAAAATAGCTTTTATCCCACCGCAGTAAGAACTCTAAATACTTCAATATAAGGTGATTTCATTAAACACATGAGACTGTGCAATTTCAATAACATATGGGACTGTGCAATGTTCATTAAATACATGGGACTGTGCAATTTTTCATTAAATACATGGGACGGTGCAATTTTACTAACTCATGGGACTGTGCAATTTTCGGGCAATGTTTACAATGTGCAATTTTCCACCAGCTTGTTACTGACAGGAAGTCTTTTTTGTGCGTTATTGTTATTGTGTTATTGTCATTATTGTTATTGTAAATTCTGTGAATGCAAATTTTTGGTATTTTGTCAATTCTAGTTTTTTTAAATGTATTGTTTATAACACTAGAGTATTGCACCTTAATTTCGTTATACCTGGTATAATGACAATAAAGATTTTGATTCTGATAAACCACCAATCCTGCATTTCGGGCCTGCAACACATTCTATAAAAAGTTGGGACGGGGGCAATTTAAGGCTAGTAATGAGGTGAAAAAACTAAATAATGATGTGATTCCAAACAGGTGATGTCAACAGGTGATTGTAATCATGGTTTACTCCGGGAAAGGCTGAGTCTCTGATGAGCAAAAATGATCAGAGGATCTCCAGGTTGTCAACAAATGAGTGAAAAAATTATTGAAATGTTGAAATTATAGCGTACCACCAAAATGTGAAACACATGACCACAAGTTCAATCAACAAGTCTTCATGCTTTAACATAAAGAACATGGCGGTTGTGCAGAAAGTAAGCTAAACGTATTCACAGTAAACTAGTTCAGCATTCTGAATCAAGGCTATAATCACAATATACATTATATTGGAAGGGGTTGCGGGGGAACATCAATCCCAATATTCAAATATGTTAAAGATGTTTCTTTTTTTTTTTTTTAGCATTTTTAGCATTTAGCAGACACTCTTACAAAAGTGTTTCCATAGTAAACTTTACCTTACTCTAGTTTAAGTAGACATGTATAAATTATAAATAAACATATTTCACTCAATAACTTTGCGTAATGTTAGGATCTGTCAGTGTTTCCATCAGTGGTGGAAATGATTGGAATGTTTTTAAATTTATGGCTATGGTCTTGTTCTGAATGTAGATTTTATACTTACTAAACATGCTAAACAAATAATAGAGATAGAACAGGTATCTTAGATTAATTATTCGCCTACAAAGCCAAACATGGACCTTCGTGGTCTAATCAAACCGGCGCTCTGTACCACACAACCTCCGAGCCACTAGTCTCGCTCGACTTGATCCTCCACCCAGGACAAGAGGAAGACAAGCATCTGTCCAAACAGCTGAGTCTCTTGCTGTCTTTAAAAAACGATTAAAAACCCACCTTTTTACTAAACACTTAAGCTGACTTTGAAAAAAAAAAACACTTTGGTTCTAACAGGGTTGCAGCAGATTTGTGTTCTTGAACTGTTGTTTACTTAAACTAGAGTAATGAAATGTTTGCTCTGGAAGCACTTCTGTAAGTCGCTCTGGATAAGAGCATCTGCTAAATGCTGAAAATGAATATGTAAATGTATACAATAATACATGGACATGTAGGCAAAATAACAATTATTTATGTAAGAAAAAATAAAATCAAATAATGTTTCACACAGATCCACATTTGCAGAGATGAACATGCATCAAACTAATGCTAAAAAACTTCCCTACTTAATATTCATATGCAGTAGTTATGCCATTCAAGATTTAAATAATGCAAATGCATTTTGTTCTGTTTGGGTTTCAGTACATCTGTAAACAAAGTTGGTGCATGCGCATTAAGGGTAAGTGAGAGTGGTTCTTAAATTAACACTGCTCCAGCATTCTGTACCGCTTAGAGATCTGTAGCTCCACTTTCAATTTCAATTATGCATGAGCTGTTTATCCCTCATGTAATCCTAGTGGTCAAAAATGACCAACCAGTATAGTTATCAGCAGATAAAATCCCCTCAATCTTATTTTAACCTGAGATTTGACTATCTAGAGTGATCTCTAGATAGGTATGTAGGTAGGTAGGTAGGTAGGTAGATAGGTAGGTAGGTAGGTAGGTAGGTAGACAGATAGATAGATAGATAGATAGATAGATAGATAGATAGATAGATAGATAGATAGATAGATAGACAGACAGACAGACAGACAGACAGACAGACAGACAGACAGACAGACAGACAGACAGACAGACAGACAGACAGATGTTTGACCTCCAGTAGTTCAACAAAAAGAACAGGAAGAAAAACTAGTACAAATACTTAACATGTAAGTAGGGTGTAACTAAAATACAATGTGCATATATGCAATACACAGCAAAAAAATAAAATACCACTATAGTAAAAAAAGTAGTGTAAGTTACAGGGTGGGTGATACAGGAAGAATATTATTCATATAATGTAAACAATATGGGATGAATATAATTTAAATAACACCAGCTTTAAACAAACAATGCCTTTTCTGTCTGTTAATGGTTAATTGTTTATCACAAACCACATTTAAAATTCTTAAATCTATTAAGTAAATATTGTTATCCAGCAGGACAGTGACCCAAAACTGTAAAAAAATGGTTTTGTAAGACATTAATCAAGCTTTTATAAGAAGTTGGGGATATGTGGAATATATTAAGTTAAAGTGGCAAGAAGACCAACTATTGGATGTACTGTTCATATATTTTTGACCTACAATAAACATACGAACATCATGACATACTTGTCCATTATAAGTATATGAAAAATCTAAGTTTAACTGTATATATATCAAATTCTGCACTTATGCCTGGTGAGATGTCTGTGCTACAATACATATACACCGATCAGCAAAACATTAAAACCACCTTGTTTCTACACTCACTGTCCATTTTATCAGCTCCACTTACCATATAAAAGCACTTTGTAGTTCTACAATTACTGACTGTAGTCCATCTGTTTCTCTGCATGCTCTGTTAGCCCCGTTTCATGCTGTTCTTCAATGGTCCACTAAAGAGCAGGTATTATTTGGGTGGTGGATCATTCTCAGCACTGCAGTGACACTGACATGGTGGTGGTGTGTTAGTGTGTGTTGTGCTGGTATGAGTGGATCAGACTCAACAATGCTGATGGAGTTTTTAAACACCTCACTGTCACTGCTGGACTGAAAATAGTCCACCAACCAAAAATATCCAGCCAACAGTGCCCCGTGGGCAACGTCCTGTGACCACTGATTAAGGTCTAGAAGATGACCAACTCAAATAGCAGCAATAGATGAGCGATCGCCTCTGACTTTACATCTACAAGGGGGAACAACTATGTAGGAGTGTCTAATAGAGTAAACAGTAAGTGGACACGATAGTTAAAAACTCCAGCAGCGCTGCTGTGTCTGATCCACCACCACCATGTCTCACTGCAGAGCTGAGAATGATCCACCACCTAAATAAGACCTGCTCTGTGGTGGTCCTGTGGGGGTCCTGACCATTGAAGAACAGGGTGAAAGCAGGTTAAAAAAGTATGTAGAAAAATAGATGGCCTACAGTCAGTGATTGTAGAACTTCAAAGTGCTTCTATATGGTAAGTGGAGCTGATAAAATGGACAGTGTGTAGAAACAAGGATGTGGTTTTAATGTTAAAACTGATCAGTATATATATATATACTATATACAGTATATACTGTATATATACAGTGTATCACAAAAGTGAGTACACCCCTCACATTTCTGCAGATATTTAAGTATATCTTTTCATGGGACAACACTGACAAAATGACACTTTGACACAATGAAAAGTAGTCTGTGTGCAGCTTATATAACAGTGTAAATGTATTCTTCCCTCAAAATAACTCAATATACAGCCATTAATGTCTAAACCACCGGCAACAAAAGTGAGTACACCCCTAAAAGACTACACCCCTAAATGTCCAAATTGAGCACTGCTTGTCATTTTCCCTCCAAAATGTCATGTGATTTGTTAGTGTTACTAGGTCTCAGGTGTGCATAGGGAGCAGGTGTGTTGAAATTAGTAGTACAGCTCTCACACTCTCTCATACTGGTCACTGAAAGTTCCAACATGGCACCTCATGGCAAAGAACTCTCTGAGGATCTTAAAAGACGAATTGTTGCGCTACATGAAGATGGCCAAGGCTACAAGAAGATTGCCAACACCCTGAAACTGAGCTGCAGCACAGTGGCCAAGATCATCCAGCGTTTTAAAAGAGCAGGGTCCACTCAGAACAGACCTCGCGTTGGTCGTCCAAAGAAGCTGAGTGCACGTGCTCAGCGTCACAGCCAACTGCTGTCTTTGAAAGATAGGCGCAGGTGTGCTGTCAGCATTGCTGCAGAGATTGAAAAGGTGGGGGGTCAGCCTGTCAGTGCTCAGACCATATGCCGCACACTACATCAAATTGGTCTGCATGGCTGTCACCCCAGAAGGAAGCCTTTTCTGAAGTCTCTACACAAGAAAGCCCGCAAACAGTTTGCTGAAGACATGTCAACAAAGGGCATGGATTACTGGAACCATGTCCTATGGTCTGATGAGACCAAGATTAATTTGTTTGGTTCAGATGGTCTCAAGCATGTGTGGCAGCAATCAGGTGAGGAGTACAAAGATAAGTGTGTCATGCCTACAGTCAAGCATGGTGGTGGGAATGCCATGGTCTGGGGTTGCATGAGTGCAGCAGGTGTTGGGGAGTTACATTTCATTGAGGGACACATGAACTCCAATATGTACTGTGAAATACTGAAGCAGAGCATGATCCCCTCCCTCCGGAAACTGGGTCGCAGGGCAGTGTTCCAGCATGATAATGACCCCAAACACACCTCTAAGACGACCACTGCTTTATTGAAGAGGCTGAGGGTAAGGGTGATGGACTGGCCAAGCATGTCTCCAGACCTAAACCCAATAGAACATCTTTGGGGCATCCTCAAGCGGAAGGTGGAGGAGCGCAAAGTCTCGAATATCCGCCAGCTCCGTGATGTCGTCATGGAGGAGTGGAAAAGCATTCCAGTGGCAACCTGTGAAGCTCTGGTACACTCCATGCCCAGGAGAGTTAAGGCAGTTCTGGGAAAAAATGGTGGCCACACAAAATATTGACACTTCAGGAACTTTCACTAAGGGGTGTACTCACTTTTGTTGCCGGTGGTTTAGACATTAATGGCTGTATATTGAGTTATTTTGAGGGAGGAATAAATTTACACTGTTATATAAGCTGCACACAGACTACTTTTCATTGTGTCAAAGTGTCATTTTGTCAGTGTTGTCCCATGAAAAGATATACTTAAATATCTGCAGAAATGTGAGGGGTGTACTCACTTTTGTGATACATACTCACTTTTGTGATACACTGTATATATATATATATATATATATATATATATATATATATACAGTGTATCACAAAAGTGAGTACACCCCTCACATTTCTGCAAATATTTCATTATATCTTTTCATGGGACAACACTATAGACATGAAACTTGGATATAACTTAGAGTAGTCAGTGTACAGCTTGTATAGCAGTGTAGATTTACTGTCTTCTGAAAATAACTCAACACACAGCCATTAATGTCTAAATAGCTGGCAACATAAGTGAGTACACCCCACAGTGAACATGTCCAAATTGTGTCCAAATTGTGCCCAAATGTGTCGTTGTCCCTCCCTGGTGTCATGTGTCAAGGTCCCAGGTGTAAATGGGGAGCAGGGCTGTTAAATTTGGTGTTTTGGGTACAATTCTCTCATACTGGCCACTGGATATTCAACATGGCACCTCATGGCAAAGAACTCTCTGAGGATGTGAGAAATAGAATTGTTGCTCTCCACAAAGATGGCCTGGGCTATAAGAAGATTGCTAACACCCTGAAACTGAGCTACAGCATGGTGGCCAAGGTCATACAGCGGTTTTCCAGGACAGGTTCCACTCAGAACAGGCTTCACCAGGGTCGACCAAAGAAGTTGAGTCCACGTGTTCGGCGTCATATCCAGAGGTTGGCTTTAAAAAATAGACACATGAGTGCTGCCAGCATTGCTGCAGTGGTTGAAGACGTGGGAGGTCAGCCTGTCAGTGCTCAGACCATACGCCGCACACTGCATCAACTCGGTCTGCAGGGTCGTCATTTCAGAAGGAAGCTGACGCACAAGAAAGCCCGCAAACAGTTTGCTGAAGACAAGCAGTCCAAGAACATGGATTACTGGAATGCCCTGTGGTCTGACGAGACCAAGATAAACTTGTTTGGCTCAGATGGTGTCCAGCATGTGTGGCGGCACCCTGGTGAGAAGTACCAAGACAACTGTATATTGCCTACAGTCAAGCATGGTGGTGGTAGCATCATGGTCTTGGGCTGCATGAGTGTTGCTGGCACTGGGGAGCTGCAGTTCATTGAGGGAAACATGAATTCCAACATGTACTGTGACATTCTGAAACAGAGCATGATCCCCTCCCTTCGAAAACTGGGCCTCATGGCAGTTTTCCAACAGGATAACGACCCCAAACACAACCTCCAAGATGACAACTGCCTTGCTGAGGAAGCTGAAGGTAAAGGTGATGGACTAAACCCAATTGAGCACCTGTGGCGCATCCTCAAGTGGAAGGTGGAGGAGTTCAAGGTGTCTAACATCCACCAGCTCCAGGATGTCATCATGGAGGAGTGGAAGAGGATTCCAGTAGCAACCTGTGCAGCTCTGGTGAATTCAATGCCCAGGAGGGTTAAGGCAGTGCTGGATAATAATGGTGGTCACACAAAATATTGACACTTTGGGCACAATTTGGACATGTTCACTGTGGGGTGTACTCACTTATGTTGCCAGCTATTTAGACATTAATGGCTGTGTGTTGAGTTATTTTCAGAAGACAGTAAATCTACACTGCTATACAAGTTGTACACTGACTACTCTAAGTTCTATCCAAGTTTCATGTCTATAGTGTTGTCCCATGAAAAGATATAATGAAATATTTGCAGAAATGTGAGGGGTGTACTCACTTTTGTGATACACTGTATATATATTATATTATATAATATATACCTTCTTGTTTCCACACTCACTGTCCATTTTATCAGTTCCACAAATAAATATGCAAATATAAAACCAAATAATATTAGATATAGGCATGAATGAATATACATCATAGAAACAATAGCATACATTATAACCAATACATACATATAAGTGTAAATACAAACGTGTGTGCATGAGAAATACATTTATATATAAATTATAGTTAATTATAGTTAATAATCACTTGGAAAAAAAACAATTTAAAATAAAGTTTGTGGTCATATAACACAAAAGGCATGTTTGTAGAATAAAGAATGAGGCATTTAAACTCAACAAAACTGTTCCTAAAACTGTATATACCAAGTTCTGTACTTATATCTGGTGTACGTCACATTAAGAGCACTGACTGAATAATTACTGTTTTTTTTCCCCCAAATATTGCTTAGTCCTTTATGCTTACATGCAAACAATGCAAAAGTAAACTGATCGCCTTTCACCCGCACAGTTCATCACTGACACCTTTCAATCTCTGTAACTCTCTAAAGCCAAACTGTGATTAACAGTCTGATGAAAGTAAGACTTTTCTGACTCTGATACACACACAGAACATATAGAAAAGCATGGACTTGCTATACTACACCTATTAACATTACATCTGTTTTGCATAAACAGTTCTGCTCAATATTCACCAATGTAATCACAATAGCAACATAATCTGAAATACACCCATAAAATAACAATTACGCTGATCACAAACAAACAACACAAATACACCTCAATAGACGTAGTGTAGTATAAATGCATTGTGCCTTACCTTCTGCCTGAATGTTACTTTCTCAGATGTGAGAGCATGTGCTGTGTGTGCATGTGAATACCTATCGCCTTACTTGTCGGGGGCAAGGTTACATCACAGCCCAGCCCTAAATCCTCATCTTTCTTATTGCTCCCCCTTCAGGATACAAAGTATGGGTGTACCATATAAATACATTAATTGTAATGTATGTTTTGTAAATGGAATAAATACGTAAATGATTAAATTTGTGTCTGTGGGGAATTTAAGCTCATACAATCAACATTCTGTTGATCATCCAAGAGGTTATCAGTAGGGTTAAGGTTAGAGCTCTGCCCAGACCACTGGAAATATCTGTCTTAAAATAGTTAGAGAACACAGATTCCTAAATAAATATACAATACAATTAAAAAACTGGTTTGTTTACATACCTCCTGCTAGTTACATTGTAGACACTCCTGTTATAGCTATTTACTCAATTACAATCTTCTGCTGACAAATTTAAACATGATAGCATTGCAAAATGTTGACATTTTATGACACTGGTTATATTAGTAAAACATTACAATAGGCACAATCATGATGGTTAATAATATTTCCTTAAGTGCTTGCTCTCTAACCATCACAATAATTGTTGTGTAAATTCTTTCAGGTATATAATCAGGTGCAATTTGCACAGGTCATGTTTTTATTCGCACCATAACTATTTCTAGGTCAGTCGTAGCTCAGCAATTACAGTACAAGACTAGTAATCAGAAATTCACTGGTTCAAGCCCCACTACTGCCTGGCTGCCACTTGAGCAAGGCCCTTAAACTTTAATTGCCTGGACTGTATTTGATCACAATTGGATATCTCTTTGTGTACTAAGTGCCATAAATGCAAACAACTAGACTTACTTTTATAAAACCTTCAAGATTTAATTGCACAGATGAGCCAAAACATTACAACCATCTCATTTCTTGTTGAAGGAAACCTGTAGTGTCTGATACCAAAACACATCCTTCAACTTGATCATCAAGTTGATCACCTTGCATCACGCTGCATCCTCATGGGTAAACAGTGTCCATGTGCCTCATTTGGGGTGAACGGTGAACCAAAACATTGAGTTGCGACCAGGACCTTTTTGTACAACCCCAAATCAGAAAAAGTTGGGACAGTATGGAAAATGCAAATTAAATAAAAACACAGAGTTTCTTACATTTACTTCGACTTTTATTTGATTGCAGACAGGATGAACCTGAGATATTTCATGTTTTGTCTGCTCAACTTCATTTATTAATTAATAAACATACATTCCTGCATTTCAGGCCTGCAACACATTCCAAAAAAAGTTGGAACAGTGCAAAACCACATGCTGTACACATTACAAAGGCATAGCTGTGGAAGAAGAGGGTACGGGTACTGGACTGGCCTGCCTGCAGTCCCCAGTAGAGAATGTGTGGAGAATTTTGAAACTAAAAATGCGACAACGACGACCCTGTACTGTTGCACATCTTAAGACGTGTTTGCAGAAAGAATGGGACAAAATAAAAGCTGAAACACTAAATCACTTGGTCTCCTCGGTGCCAAAACGTCTTTTAAGACAACATTAAGGCAACATTACAAAGTGGTTAATGCTTTACTGTCCCAACTTTTTTTGGAATGTATTGCAGGCTTGAAATGCAGGAATGGATGTTTATTAATAAATGAAATGAAGTTGAGCAGATAAAACATGAAATATCTCAGGTTCATCCTGTCTGCAATCAAATAAAAGTCAAAGTGAATGTAAAAACACTGTTTTTTTTATTATTTGCATTTTCCATGCTGTCCCAACTTTTTCTTATTTGGGGTTGTATGTCCTCAAGCTGCCACTTGATTGCAAGTAAGAGTGCAGTAATAGACTGTACAAAGGAATACACTCTTGCCCACCCCCAGTGTGCATGAGCCAGTTTCAATTACACATTGCATTTGGAGATTCAAATCCAATCAAGAAAACATTATTATGCATTTATATTATGGAACTAAAATGCCTTAAAATCACAAGCAGTGAAGCCAGTTTGCTTTACTTGGGAGTTTATACAAAAACAACAAGGATACTTTAAACCATGTCCTTGTATAAAGGTAAAACCATGATTATTATCTTATACAAACTACAGTACAACAGTGTCGGTAAGAAAAGTGCATCGGGGTAGCGCAGTCGCCTTACAGCAAGGCGACCCGGGTCTGTGTGGAGTCTGCATGATGTCCTCCTATCTGTGTGGGTTTCCTCTGAGTGCTTCAGTTTCCTCCCACAATCCAAATGGCCAAATGGATCTATTAAATTGCCCTAAGTGTGAGTGTGTGGGGAAATGTGTGTGTGTGTCAGCCTTGTGAAAGACCTGTCTAAGGTGTTTCCGACCTTTCGCCCCAATTAAACAAATCCACTGCGACCCTGACCAGGATACAGCGGTGGCTTAACTGACGGTTAATAAATAAATGTTTAACTATCGCTTGAGAAGGACTGTTTGCTACCGTCTGTTTTAAATCAGGGCCTGAGTTAAATTTCCAGGTGAAGAGGTCTAGGTCCTTTCTGTGTGGAGTTTCCTCCAAGTGCTTTAATTTTCTCCCACAGTCCAAAGACACGCAGTCAGGTTAAATGGAGATACTAAATTGCCCTAAGTGTGTGTGTGTGTGTGTGTGTGTGTGTGTGTGTGTGTGTGTGTGTGTGTATTTGCCCTGTGATGAACTGGGGTGTTTCCTACCATCCTACCTGCTCATTGTTTATGTTCATATAACTATTCTACATCACTGCCAGGTTTGCTTTGTTTTAATTAATAAAGCATGTGTGAGTTGTTGATCTTATGTTTAATTATGTTTTATATTTTAATGAGACGCTATAAGATTTTTGGTTACTGGTTACATTTACATTTTGACCACTGACAGGTGAAGTGAATAACACTGATTATCTCATCATCACAGCACCTGTTAGTGGGTGGGATATATTAGGCAGCAAGTGAACATTTTATCCTCAAAGTTGATGTTAGAAGCAGGAAAAATGGGCAAGCGTAAGGGTTTGAGCGAGTTTGACAAGGGCCAAATTTTAATGGCTAGTCGACTGGGTCAGAGCATCTTCAAAACTGCAGCTCTTGTGGGGTGTTCCCGGTCTGCAGTGGTCAGTATCTATCAAAAGTGGTCCAAGAAAGGAACAGTAGTAAACCGGTAACAGGGTCATGGGCGGCCAAGGCTCACTGATGCACGTGGTGAGCGAAGGCTGGCCCGTGTGGTCCGATCCAACAGACGAGCTACTGTAGCTCAAACTGCTGAAGAAGTTAATGCTGGTTCTGATAGAAAGGTGTCAGAATACACAGTGCATCACAGTTTATTGCGTATGGGGCTGCATAGCCGCAGACCAGTCAGGATGCCCATGCTGACCCCTGTCCACCACCGAAAGCACCAACAATGGGCACATGAGCATCGGAACTGGACCATGGAGCAATGGAAGAAGGTGGCCTGGTCTGATGAATCACACGTGGATGGCCGGGTGTGTGTGTGTCGCTTACTTGGAGAACACATGCCACCAGGATGCACTATGGGAAGTGGGCAAGCCGGCGGAGGCAGTGTGATGATGTGGACAATGTTCTGCTGGGAAACCTTGGGTCCTGCCATCCATGTGGATGTTACTTTGACACGTACCACCTACCTAAGCATTGTAGCAGACCATGTACACGCTTTCATGGAGACGGTATTCCCTGATGGCTGTGGCCTTTATCAGCATGATAATGCGCCCTGCCACAAAGCAACAATGCTTCAGGAATGGTTTGAGGAGCACAACAACGAGTTTGAGGTGTTGACTTGGCCTCCAAATTCCCCAGATCTCAATCCAATCAAAGATCTGTGGGAGGTGCTGGACAAACAAGTCCGATCCATGGAGGCTCCACCTCACAACTTACAGGAGTTAAAGGATCTGTATTTGTATTCCTAGTCTTTATTTATTGCACATTAATTGAACACTTGTTAGCAATAGCTGCGTCACTTAAACACCTGAACTTAATATTTAGAAGATTGTCCACATACATTTGGCCATATTGTCAGCCTGGGCTTATTTTTACACATGTAAACATCACATGATGACATGTTCGTTACTGTGTGAAAGCAAATATTTATTAATATTAATCATATTAATCCTACTTTAATCCAATGTGGACTTTTTCAGCTCAGTGTAAACAGTCTGCCAAATGGACAAGAACTTCTATCTTGTTTTTTTTTCTTAACCTAAAGTTAAGGGTGGTGTATTCCGCTAGCACACCAGCACTGGGATTCTGAACTTTCAGTTCAGAATCTGCTACCAGTCAGCTGGGTGCCACACTAGCACAATTGGCAGTGCCTGCAGCAGGAAAAATTTACCACTAGTCTGCTGTGTGGGAAAAGACCGGACTAAAAAGGGGGTGGGGTCTTTGATACTGTGTAAGGACCCTGGTTAGTAGCCAGAGGCACCTGTACAAAAGTGGAGGAACATGGAGACCAGCGTGTAACTCTACATGCACGAGACTGGCCTCACAAACGAATCTAACAAAGTAGCGAGTACATCAGAAAGGGTCGTTGGACTTTGCATGAGTCTGAGTGAAATTTTAAAACAAATGCCACATTAAATAAATAAATGATTAATACAAATAAAGAAAGTATCCGCACAAAAATACATTTGGATGGAAAATTCCAAACCTGGCAACTTTGTAAAGTGCCGTGAACCAGGCAAGGTGAATAGCGCCAGTGCCCTCTGCTGAATATCAATTCATCAATTTAAAGTGAATATCAATTCATCTTAAATGAAAAACCGATTTGAATCGTGGCACATGTGCACCGATTTTTAACTGTCTTGTGGTGCATCGTTACATCCCTAATAGTATAGGGATGTATAGTATAGTATATACAGTGGTATCTTGTATCTCGGCGTCCCCTAAACACAAAATCTTTAAAAGTCGACGCCCTTCATCGAGAAATTTGTACCCTTCGGCTCTTGGCTTAAGCGGTGTGAAACGTCATCAAAGTCTGAATATGAGACAAATCTGCATTTGTGTGGAACGTCAAATTCACTCTGAAAGCTCCATATGTATCTGTCTTTAGCTGGATTTTCCTCCTGTTTCACTTTTAAACTTTTGTTATAGCTCAGGGTGCTGAGAAATTGTGAGAATCAGCTTTTCCTTTTCTCAAGAGTCTAAAACTCTTATCTTTAAAAAAAAGCTTAATGTGACTTAATGTATTAAAAGAACGACATAGGAACACTAAACCTCTCTTAATTATTACTGTTCATAAGTTCTCTCCACTAATGAAATTCCTCACTCGTTGTTTTAATACAATAAGTCACATTAAGCTTTGTGCACCAGCAAACTGCATAGGAAATAACGGCACAGCAGCGCAAAAGCTATTTTGCCGCTTCTCATGTACATGCACCTTTACTGAAAGGAATACGGTATTCCAAGATCAAGCATCTCCAGGATTAAGAAACATAAGGAAACAATAAAGAAGTAAACATAAAGAGCAGGTTTTATTGTATTTAACTGTATTTCAGTGTTTTTATATTATGTGTGTGTAAGTGTTAAAAACAACCCCATTATTTTACATTAGCCTAAAATATATGCAGTTCCACGAGACCATGAAACACATTAACAGGTTTCCCATACATCCTTATAACCTTATATAATACCTTAAAACTCAACGCATTTTAAACTCGACGCCACTCCAAGAACCAATTGACCTCTAGAGTTTCAAGGTACCACTGTATCTGATAAACTTAAAAAATAGAAAACAATAAAGTAGTAACTGTGCCATGTGAACTCATTAGGTCATTATAGAGACAGAAAGAACTGGCATTAGAAACTGTCAGCTTGAAATAAATTTTAAGACATCAAACCTAACATTCAACAACCATGGGCTTCCTTAAGCAGCTGACTGGGGATCTGAAAACAAAGCTCATGCCTACTAGCAAGAAAAGGCTGGAAGGCTTGGAAGCCTATAGTTTATTTATTATAATACATTCCATACCAGTCCTGCCAAATCTCTCAGTGGGGGCAATTGTTGTGATGATGGCCAAGGTGACCCGTTCAATTAGTAAATTAAAGCTTAAATAATTAACATCTTAAGTCATCTGTCAGTTTGCCCTCACAAATAACTTTGAACATGGAGAGAGACCAGCTTTACCATTAATCAAAAAATTAAGTAAAGCCTTCACACTAACAATTGCAACTGATGTGCAATGAATAAAGAAGTACAATTAAACAATTGGGGAGATACAATAAGTGCAATCACAATTTAAAAATTATATTACTTGTAATTTACTTGTAACTTATAAGATATAGCACGTAAGTGCGAGCCCTCCTGGAACCCATTCAGAATGTATTGCAGCGCCTGCAGTTCGACTAAAAGAGCCTTAACATGAGAGTAATCCGTCTGCAATCAGTCTGACTGAAAATCGCCCCAAAAGGGGCGGTACTGTACGGAACACAACTCGACGCTGATTGGACTACGATATTCACAGGCAAGACAGACTGTCCAGAACAGTCACAGCTGTGATGGAAACATTTCTTCCCTTTCGTCCTTTGGTGGTGCGTCGCCCGATCGCCCTAAGGAACGAGCCACCCCTGTTCCATACACTTGTTAGCAATGGGTGTGGCTGAAACACCTGGAGTCAAGAATAAGAAGAGCAGTCTACAAACTGTTGTGTAAAGTTTGGACACACTAGATTGAACTAAAGGCCAAAAAGGGCTCAGCACATGTGGCATTTTGTTGGAGCATTGACTTATTAAAGCTGGCAAAGCAAAACCAGCTGAAACCAGAAACTGAACATAGATTACAATGGGGTAGGTGAAAATCCTGCTTTTATTTTAATAACTTATTATTTTTCATTTTCACATAATAAACAAGTGGTTTATGGGCATGGGAGGCAAAATCTTTGAAGCGCTATTATAAGTATTTACACAGCATTGAAGGTACATTTGAGAAGTTTGATGTTTGAATAATTGCCTAACAGCACTTCACAGATCTAAGTGTTCGGCTTTTCTCTCAGAACCCATTATGACCCGCTGGCTGCATATTAACTTCATCCAAAGTTACACTCATATAGACGTGCCAACTAACAACTAAATACAGTGAGAGCCATTCTTTCCAAATAAAAAAAACTTTAAAAAGTGGTAAATCATTTAAGAATTTGCCAGCCAACCAAACTTTCTCCAAAAGCACTTATAATAACTTACAACAAGAACTTAAATAAACAGTGGGGAACATGTGTACCTCATTTAATTAAAAAACAGTCCAGCAGTGTGCTCTGGTGGCACAGTGGTCGAATGGGGTAGCTCACCACGGCTGAGGTCTCAAGTTTAAATCTCAACTGTGCTATCAACATGGCCATGTTGATATGCTGCTAACTGTATATCAGAATATGTTTTTACCTCACTTATCATTTACTCAGTACCATGTACTGGCCAACACTACTCTTGTCTTTGGTCCCGCCCCCTCAATTTTTTTAGATTAGAAATGTCTCTATTGTAGATCTGTTTTTGTATTGTTTTTTATCTGCACTGTGTATACTGTATTGTTTTGCACTTGTGTTTTGTGTTGCACCCTGATCCTGGAGAAGAAATGACAATAAAGGCTCTCTTGACTCGTGATATATCACACACGTGTTATTGGGTGTGTATGTGAGGAAATGAAGCCAACAAGTGTCCTCAGTGCTGTTGCAAATGCAACCTCTGCAGACTGGCCAATGCTCCTGCACAATTGGTGGTTGGTTTGTAAACAATAATAGCATATCCCACTATATATAATAAGAACTCCACCTGTGGCAGGGGGAAAAGAAGCGACCAGTGACTACACGCCTATTGGAGGAGGAGATTGCTAATCAGCAACTCTCATTAGTAAGGGCAGGGGTGATGCTAGGGAAGGAGTTGCAATTAGGAACTTGAAACAACTAAATTGGGGAATGAAAATGGAATACGCACAAAATATAACAGGCACGCAGCTGCATTTTAAATCATTTACAGCGGCCCGATGGTAGACATGGGAAGAATAGTCCAGTCTCAAAATTACAAGAGACCAAACTAGAATCTAAGTGGTCTCAAAAAGAAGAATAGAACGCCTTTATTTGTCATGAATACATATCTAGGTGTACAGTACAACAAAATTCTTTCTTCGCATATCCCAGCTTGTTTGGAAGCTGGGGTCAGAGCGCAGGTTTAGGGGCCTTGCTTAAGTGCCCAACTGTGGCTGCATGGCATAGATGGATTCAAACTCACAACCTTTCAGTTGATAGCCCAAAGCTCAACCCACTAGGCTACCACTGCCCCCAAGCAATGTGGTAATATTATACTAGCAACATGAGCCAAATTAACGTTCAAGATGGTTTGATGTGAAGCATTACGAGAGATGACTTGATGTCTTGGCATGGGGACATACACTATATGAACATAAGTACTGGACAACCCCAATACTGTTTCAGCAACAACAATTGCTACTAAGTTTAATAAATCAATTATATATAAGAAAAGCATGTGATTTTAACTTTTTGCAGCAGCAGTTTAGGAAAGGCCCTTTCCTGTTTTAGCATTACTATGCCCCTGTGTAAAAAGCAAGGCCTATAAAGACATGAAGAAAAGCTTGGTTTAAAGAACCTTCAGTGACCTGCACAGAGCCCTGACCTCAGCCCCACTGAATCGCGTTGAAATCCACTGGAGCATCAGTCGAGGCTTTCTTGAGCAACTATAGTGCCCAGCCATACAAATGCTCCTTTAACCGAATAGGCACATTCCATCCATCTATCAATCCATACATCAATCCATCTATCCATCTGTCCATCCATCTATCCATCTGTCCATCCATACATTATCCATCCATCTATATATCCATCTATCCATCCATCCATCCATCTATATATCCATCCATCCATCCATCCATATATCTCTCTCTCTCTCTCACCTCACAGCAGGAAGGTCTTCCAGTTTTCCCACGGTCAAGTTAACACCAATTACCAGTCCAGTCCAGAGTCCACAGTGTTTTCTGCCTTTTTGCCCAGTGATTCGGACCCACAGTGGTAAAAGAGACACTAAATGAATTATTGCACGAATGGTTAGAAAACTCATGGGAGGATGTGACTTCACCAAGAAAATGAGTGCTTATGGTGGGAAAAATGAGAGGACCTAGTACAGAACTGTGTGGGACTGTATAGAGGAGATCCCCTCCACAACACCTGGTACAATAATCCTTCCAGGTACAAAGTTATATACTGCCAAGGTTGAAGAGGGTTGACGGGAGAATGCTGTGACTAACTGTGTCCAAGTTTGCAGATAGGTCAAAGAAGAACAGAACTGATAAACGTTTGGATGCTCTGGCAGTATGAAGCTTTTCGGTGACGGCCTCAAGGGCTGTTCCTGTGGAGTGCGCTGCCTTAAAACAAGACCGATACTATCTTGGATGTCATTCTTGCTGAGAAAGAAATAACAGACTGTAGAGTAATTTGGGTCTGTGGGTGTGTTGTTGTTTATGTCTGTGGTGTCCATTGTGGTTTCCTTAAGGAGGGGGATAACCTGTGCCTTCTTAAAAGCTGTAGGGACAATACCATATGACAAGGTGTTGTTGATTATAGGTGTGATGCAGGGGGATTGTCTGAAGGATTATAGATGGGATAGGATCCAGCAGACAGGTTGTGGGGTTGCCTTATGAGATAAGTCAGAGAACCTCATCTGGGAGAAAAGAAAAAATAAAGGAGTTTTAGTAGCTACAATTGGCCTGACTGCATGTCTTTGACTATGGGAGAAAACTAGAGCGCCCGGAGGAAACCCACACAGAACATGCAAACTTCACACAAAAAACTGGACTGCTCCATCTGTACCACCCACTGAGCACTGAGTTTACTTTATCAACTTATACCTAATGCTTACCCTGCATTCACAGACAGCAACGCAACGTGACAAAGCAACTGTCTGTCATTTATTTTTAGTAAGAGCTGACAACTTCCAACAACAGGAGGCAGAGTTGACGTTACCTACACATAGGGCTGTCGCGGTAACCGCAATTTTGAAATACCGCGCTATAAACCAGCCAACCGCAAGGCACACCGCGATGTTTACGTTTTTTCTTTCTTTTTTTGTTGCAGGGTCCATCTTGTTTTACGCTTACATTCGGGCGTATTAAATGTTAAATAAATTCATAATGAAAATGAGCTAAGATGAGCATTTTCCCGCCACCTGTTCGCATCCGTTGCTGCTGAGTGTCAGGCTTTGTGTTTTAAGATGGAAACAATGGCAACAGTAATTATAGGCAAGTTTATTAATGATCAAATTGAGTTCACACTCAATAAAATACTTGTAATTTAGACTATATTCAAACAGCCTTGGCGTACTAAAACACGGTTAATATGGCATTGCCCGCAACTATTCTCTTGCTGGCTTGCTGGAATGATTTAAATGTATTTTTTCGTTGAATAAAAATGTATTGAAAGTCGCATGCAAGTACATGTGTATTTGTGCAACGAGCACACCATCAGAGAGAGTTGTTAGTGCCGCGAGTTTTAGTTATAAACGAAAGGTTTCGTTGTTTTTTTGGTTTTTTTACCATATTTTGCTTAGATGTGCACTTAAAATATTTAGCCTAAACAGTTTGCTTTTTTTTTGTTTCTCAGTGTATATCTAAAAGCAGTGTTTCTTATTGCGCATCCTTGCTCTGTTCTGTATTTAACAATAAACACGCATTTGATTTGTCCTAAAGCTGTCTCATCTTTGTAATTTAAAAAGCAATAATATACAGAATTATAGCTTAACAATGAAGCTTGTTTATATAGCTCTAAAATATAACTCTAAAATCCAGATAAATTAAGTAATTTTCAAAAAACAAAAAACATGGCGGTAATATCGCATACCGTGGTGTTGAGCCACGCTAAATCGCCAACGGGGAAATTCTTTCACCGCGACAGCCCTACCTACACAAAGATGGTGGAGTTGGTATTGTGACAGATGAGCAGGGTTTAACTCTATGCAAATTAAGAGCGATTTAGGAAGTTAGCACTGAGGAAAGTGGCACACGCTTTATCTCCGCCACCATAAAACAGTACGCTCGATTTTTGGTTCCTAGATAACTGTTCCTAGTAAAGATAGAAGCAATGTTAAACAACAAAAAGACGAGAGCAATGTTCTTGTAAAAACTGAGTGGAAGGGTATCTGATTAGTTTTTTCTATCCGCTCTGTATAAAATAGCCAATAAAGTATGTTGTACTACCAGGGCATTTGCTTTTTTTTCCTTGGTGAAAGTTAAACCATAGCAACAAAACGCAAACAGAAAATAATGACACTACCAGTGCGAATGCAGGCCGTTGAGCAATCTGTGATTTGGCCGACGAGTAAAAAAATCACTGTGGGTGCGATTTTTTTGCAGCTCAGTAGATCAAGCTGGTGTCAGAGTTTGCAACTATCATTCAACAGTTTAAGAATAAAGTTTCTCAACACACAATTGCAAGGAACAGTTCATAATAATATTAAAAGATTCAAAGAATCTGGAGAGGTCTGTAAAGGGCAAGGCTAAAAACCAATGTAATTAAACATAGATTAGATCATTTAAATGGTAACACATTCAAACTGGCATACTGTAAACAATACACTCAAATGGGCTTACGCACACATCAGAAAACCCTTGTCAGTAAACGCGGTTCTCTGGGTTTAAGATGCATCTGTAGAGGCACTATTAATGCTGAAAGATACGTGTGCAGTCATCTATGCAGTTTTTTATGTTTGTTTGCTTGTTTTGGGGTTTTAAGAAGCATCTCTACTTGTTTCAGCCAAGCCACATCCTGCATGTGTTCCAACAGTAGGTGATTTTTAACAATGTGCTGGTGCTGGTGCCAAGATCCCGAATGGTTCAGCGGTTTAACACCACAAAATCACAGGTTCTCGGCCAGAAAAGCTGGCGGCATTCTGGCACCATAATCTTGTTGATCTGGAACCAGCAAACCTGTGACGCAAGCAACCAAAGTAACATTGTTTACCCACCTTTCTGCTATTTACAACTAGAATCAAGAGAACCACAGCAAAAACAGCAATAATGAATCATCAGTGGTCCACAGAAAAAACACGCGTGTTATTCGTGATATGGTCCTCACAAGAAATACAAGACAAAATACAAACTTAGACACAGTGCTGCCACATAACCTGGCGTGTCTGACCGCACGTAATACGCAGAAAATGCTCCTGCACTTGAATACAAATCACAAAGTGTCCACTGAGATGACATAATTTGACAGTCACAGATGTTGGTGTAATGACTGTACACAATTATAACATAAAGCAAACAAAGTACTTGCCTTTCATCCTGCATGTACAACCTTACATTTACATTTTCAGCATTTAGCAGACACCTTTTATCCTGACTTACAGTACAGTTACAGTATACAATCTGAGCAATTGAGAGTTAAGGGCCTTGCTCAAGGGTCCAGCAGCAGCAACCTGGCAGTGGTGAGGCTTGAACCAGCAACCTTTTGATTACTAGTCCAGTACCCTAACCACTAGGCTACGGTTTGCTCCTAAATCAGGCAAACCTTAAATCAGAAAAAGTTGGGACAGTATGGAAAATGCAAATAAAATAAAAACACAGTGTTCCTTACATTTACTTTGACTTTTATTTGATTGCAGACAGTTTGAACCCAAAATATTTCATGTTTTGTCTGCTCAACTGTCTGCTCAAATTTCATTTGTTAATATACCTCCATTCCTGCATTTCAGGCCTGCAACACACTCCAAAAAAGTTGGGACGGGGGCAATTTAGCACTAGTAATGAGGTGAAAAAACCTCTTTAAAAAATGTGATTCCAAACAGGTGATTGTAATCATGGTTTGGTACTTTGATGAGCAAAGATGATCAGAGGATCTCCAGTTTGTCAACAAATGTGTAGGAAAATGATTGAAATGTTTAAAAACAATGTACCTCAAAGAAAGATTGGAAGGGATTTGCATATTTCTCCCTCTACAGTGCATAATATCATTAAAAGGAATCAGGAGGAATTTCAGTGCGTAAAGGTCAAGGGCGCAAGCTTAAACTGAATGCCCATGATCTTTGATCCATCAGACGGCACTGCATCAAGAACCTCCACTAAACAATAGCTGATATAACCACATGGGTGAGGGATTACTTTGACAAACCTTTATCAAGCTCTACAATACAGAGTTACATGCATAAATGCCACTTAAAACTTTACTGTGCAAAAAAGAAGCCTTATGTTAACCATAAGAAGCGACGTCGACTTCTCGGGGCTCGGAGGCATCTACAGTATTTTGGAGCATCACACAGTGGAAACATGTATTGTGGTCATATGAATCAGCATTCCAGGTCTTTTTTTGAAAAATGGACGCCGTGTGCTCCTGACCAAAGATGAAAAGAACCATCCAGACTGTTATCAGCAACAAGTCCAAAAGCCAGGGTCTGTCATGGTATGGGGTGTGTCAGTGCCCTTAGTAAAGGTCATTTACACTTCTGTGATGGCAGCATTAATGCAGAAAAGTACATTGAGATCTTAGAGCAACATGTGCTGCCTTCAAGACGTCATCTTTTCCAGGGACGTCCATGCATTTTCCAACAAAACGATGCAAAACCACATGCTGCACAAATTACAAAGGCATGGCTGCGGAAGAAGAGGGTACGGGTAATGGACTGGCCTGTCTGCAGTCCTGACCTGTCCCTAACAGAGAATGTGTGGAGAATTTTTTTCGAAAACGAAAAATGTGACAATGACGACCCCGTACTGTTGCACATCTTAAGACGTGTTTACAGGAAGAAAGAGACAAAATAAAAGCTGAAACACTAAATCACTTGGTATCCTCTGTGCAAAATACATCTTTTAAGTGTGGTGAAAAGGAATGCCAACATTACACAGTGGTAAATGCTTTACCGTCCTAACTTTTTTTGGAATGTGTTGCAGGTCTGAAATGCAGGAATGGATGTTTATTAATAAATGAAATGAAGTTGACCAGACAAAACATGAAATATCTCAGGTTCATCCTGTCTGTAATAAAAAAAAAAAGTTAAAGTAAATGTAAGGAATACTGCATTTTTATTTTATTTGCATTTTCCATACTGTCCCAACTTTTTCTGATTTGGGGTTGTACATTGTTGGTAAGTGTGTGTTTGTAAGTGTAGGAGTGCGTGCTTCTCATAAGCGTGACGTGCTAACTGATGATTGACATTTGCATAGTAGCAAAGCAGTTTTATGTAAAATAATATTTAAAGAAGCCTAGCATGAATGCTATCAGTAAATAGCAAACATGCACAGACAGTCCTTATCTAAACAAACATATTCCACTTCGTCTTCTAAGGAAGAATAAATAAAAGCCTGGTTATGCATGGCAGGAGAGAGTAGGGTTACTCAAGTGCTCTGGGTTCTTTGGGAAACAATTCGTATAACACCAGATATTAGGCGTAGCACACTAGCCATACTGTGAGAGAGTAATTGTCCTTTTTTCTTCATTCACCTCTGTAATTGCATGGAGTGACACTGATACATTTAAAAACATCATTAAAATATAATATTACAAAGGTTCACCTTTGTGTTTAATCACTTAAGCCAGTTAAAGTCAGGCCTAAATTCAGTCGAACCCTATAAATCCTAATCAACTTGAGCCTGAAATTTCTACAAAAAACAGTATTTCACAAAACAGAGACTTCAGAATGGCTGTAAAAATAGTGTGGAAAGAGCAATCAACCCATTTTACAGACTCTAGGACAGTGGTTCTCAACCAGGGGGCTGACGTTGTGAGCCTAGGGGGGTCCTGTTACATTAAATTAAGAAGGAAAGAAAACCCACATGATCGGATGGGAAAATCAATAGGCTACTGAGATATAAGATATTTATTGTGCTGTCACATCAATCTATTTAAAACCACTCAGGTGGCGCAGCGGTAAAAACACACGCTGGAACCAGAGTTGGGATCTCGAATACATCGTATCGAATCTCAGCTCTGCCTTGCCGGCTGAGGGTGAGCGGCCACATGAACGACGATTGGCCTGTTGTTCATATGGGTGGAACTAAGCCGGATAGGGTCTCTCTCTCATGACTAATGCAATTACGACCTCTGCTGGCTGATTGATGGCGCCTGCACAGAGATGAGAAAAAGAGTGCTCTTAGGGTGTGTCCCTCCGTACACGCAGCTAAGCTGCACTGCACTCGTCAAAGTGTAGGTGATAAGATGCATACAGCATGCTGCCCACGTGTGGGTTAGCTTCGTTCTCCTAAATCAGAGCAGAGATCGGCATTGGTGGAGAGGAAGCATGATGTAATGGGGCAATTGAATGCACTGAAAAGGGAGAAAAAGGGGAGAAAATGCATCAATAAAAAAAATAAAATAAAATAAACCGCCTATAGCCTACGGTGGGTCTTTAAGGATGGACGCATATTTGATCTGCCCAGAGAAGAAGGCTGTTCGAAATCCTAGATGCCTTAAAATGCTCCCTAGTAAGATATCTTAAAAGCATCCGATGCTGCCTTAGCGGCGAAGGCAATCCCAGCATTCAATGCGGCACAACTTTTCTTACAAAAAATAACAAATATGACGGACAATGCAGGGAGTTATTTTCAAACATAAATAAATTATCATAGATTTTTAATTTGTACAAACGTGTACAACTGTATTTATTTGCAAGTTCGGGCTTGTCAGTGACAATTTAAACGTTTTCGGTACACGAAGGGAGATGTTATTTGACATGCTAGCATGTTGTGCCACCTCATCCCATTGGTTTGAATGGCATGATGCTAACTGTGTTAGCTTAGTAATCGAAAACCGATGTAATCGCAGTAATCTCTGTCTAAGTAGTGTGTTCGAATAACCTGCCTTATAAGTCGATGACTTATTAGAATCCTCTCTACTTAGGAAGTTGCCTATATAGACAGTAAGACAGTGAGGCAGCTCACTAGGTTTTGAACACACCCTCTGATTTGGTTGATGCAGATCACACTGAAGTGGACCAAGGTGAGAAGGCTCCAACCACCAGTTCACCACTACATCCACTACACAGTAAACCTACTACATCAACCAAAATCAGAAAATACCAAGATATTTACCTTCCTCATGAATTCATAGAATCGAACTACCTATGAGCAAGAAGACAACACCCTTTGTCATCCTTGCTCAAAGCGTAACAATAATATCATAACCCAATACAATTTTTGTTAAGATTTTACATAGGCAACGTGTAGCCCGTAGCTGGCATGATTGGGTATGTCTTGGAACCAGACCTGCCGCAACTCGGACCAAGACCAATTAACTGATGAAAATGAGGGGAAAAATACCACAAACACCACGCAAGCAGCAGTGTCACATTTTCCTTCATGCTCTGCAAATGTTATAAATAAATGTTTGCCTTCACTGGCTAAATTACATGTAAAATATTTTCTGAAGAATCGTTTGAATGTTGTTTTAAGCCAGATTGTTCATCAGCACGCAGCTACATTCCTTTTAAATACATCATGCCAAAGAACATAATTCATTTAACAACACGTATTTCAAAGTAATAGCTTAACACGTCACTCAAAATCTATAAATGAAAGACGTCGGTCACTTAAATAGAATACTTAAATAGATAATATGAGAAATCGTACTGTGGGTGACAACATGACATATTCAGTCCTATTTAACCACTTTAACACTAATTATATAATTACTGATTACACAAGATGTATCAGTTCACAAGTTCAATGTCAAACACAGTCATGGAAAATTTTGTATCTCCAATTCACCTCACTTGCATGTTTTTGGACTGTGGGAGGAAACCAGAGCTCCTGGAGGAAACTCACAGACATGGGGAGAACATGCAAACTCCACACAGAAAGGACCCAGACCGCCCCACCTGGGAATCGAACCCAGGACCTTCTTGCTGTGTGGCGACAGCAAGATTACAATAAACATTATACACTGATCAGCCATAACATTAAAACCACCTCCTTGTTCCTACTCACTGTCCATTTTATCAGCTCCACTTACCATATAGAAGCACTTTGTAGTTCTACTGTACAAATACTGACTGTAGTCCATCTATTTCTCTACATACTTTTTTTTAGACTGCTTTCAACTGTTCTTCAATGGTCAGGACCCCCACAGGACCACAACAGAGCAGGTATTATTTAGGTGGTGGATTATCCTCAGCACTGCAGTGACACTGACATGGTGGTGGTGTGTTAGTGTGTGTTGTGCTGGTATGAGACACAGCAGCGCTGCTGGAGTTTTTAAATACTGTGTCCACTCACTGTCCACTCTATTAGACACTCCTACCTAGTTGGTCCACCTTGTAGATGTAAAGTCAGAGACGATCGCTCATCTATTGCTTACATGGATTGTGCAACGCATATACAGTTTAGGAGTTACTTTTAGCATCTTGGAACACAGAAGCTAAAAACAAGTAACCAAAAAATAACACAGCTTTTTGGCCAATCTCAAAGCACCCAATATACCAAGAGGTCAAGTAACTGAGTTTGTTTGTTTATTAGGATTTTAGCATCATGTTTTACACTTTTGGTTACATTCATGACAGAAACGATAGTTACTGGTTACACAAGATTCATCAGTTCACAAGTTTTAACGTCAAACACAGTCCTGGACTTTTTTTTAAATCTCCAATTCACCTCACTTGCATGTTTTTGGACTGTGGGAGGAAACCCACACAGATATGAAGAGAACATGCAAACTCCACACAGAAAGGACCCGGACCGCCCCACCTGGGGATTGAACACAGGACCTTCTTGCTTGTGAGGCAATTCAAATGTAAAGGTTTGTGTTTAGCAATTTCACGTTTTTCATTCGCATAGCGTTCAAGTGCCTCATGTTTACTGGTTAATTTGCACTATGAGGCGGCCCTAGTGTAATCGAGCGTCTTTAGAGTTTGCTGAGTTTATAAAGAAAGAAATAAACTGTACAAACTCTCAGGAGTATAATACTGTACTGGCTTGTTCTTTTGAGGCACAGCACAGAGATGATCACGTGTCTAGAGAAGCACACTTTTCCTTTGATTATGGAATGCACTTAATACGTGAACACATACATCAAACGTTGTCAGCATACTACACCACAGAAAAGTCCGTTACACTAGCAATCCTACAGCAATTCAGTTAGCAATCGGTTAGTAAAAATGTCCAAGATGTTGAAATGTACAGCAGCTAAAAACACGACTCGGGTAACTGAGTTTGGAAAACTCCCAACCAGTTTGTGGATATTGCTTTTGTACCAAATCTTGATTACAATGACCTGTTTGATATCACATTATTATTTAGTTTTTTTTACCTCATTACTAGCACTAACTTGCCCCTGTCCCAACTTTTTTCAGAATGTGTTGAAGGAATTGATGTATATCAACAAATGAAATCAAGTTGACCAGACTAAACATGGAATATCCTAGACATGTCAATTTAAGAAAAACTTTTGTATAATAATCCTGATTTAGGTAATGTAGGTAACATTAGAACATCAGCAAAGTCTACCTGGTATATTCCTCAAGTAACTTCTGGGGATCTAGTTGTGTTTGACTCAGAAATGTGTAGCTTAAACACTTATTGGCTACTAATTTAGAAACACCATACTAATACTGGGAAGGTCCCGTTTTTGTTTTCAGAACAGTCTCTATACTTTGTGGCTATTAATTCACACAGCATTAAAAACATTACTTTGAGACTTTGGGTCCATGTTGTCATAACATGATGTTTAAGCTTGTTGTGCACGTATGTATTTTAGTAGTTTACAAACACAACATGGTGGGAGCAAAAACTGGTCTGCAAGACACAATTTACGCTGCAAACCTTTACTGCAAACATTTTTCAAGTAGTTTGCTGGATGGATGGCCATAAAGCACACAAAAACAAGCTGTACACAAGTATGAGGAGTGTGATGAAATCTAATTTTAAAGCAATTAAAAAAAATACTAACACACCAATTGAAAACTCAGGTAACATACAGCTGCTCCTCTTACTCTGACTGGACTCACATGATGCTCGTTGTCACTGTAACATATACACCGATCAGGCATAACATTATGACCATTACATTTTACATTTACATTTTCTGCATTTAGCGGACGCCTTTATCCAAAGCGACTTACAGTACAGTGGCAGTATACAGTCTGAGCAATTGAGGGTTAAGGGCCTTGCTCAAGGGCCCAACAGCAGCAACCTGGCAGTAGTGGGGCTTGAACCAGCGACCTTCTGGTTACTAGTCCAGTTTCTTAACTAGGCTACGGCTTGCCCGCCTTCCTAATATTGTGTTGGTCCCCCGTTTGCTGCCAAAACAGCCCATTCAACTGTGATGCACTGTGTATTCGGATATCTTTCTATCAGAACCAGCATTAACTTCTTACAGTAGCTCATCTGTTGGATTCACTCCCCACGTGCATCAGTGAGCCTTGGCCACCCATGACCCTGTCGACGGTTTACCACTGTTCCCTCCTTGGATCACTTTTGATAGATACCGACCACTGCAGCCCGGACACACCCCACAAGAGCTGCAGTTTTGGAGATGCTCTGACCCAGTCGTCTAGCCATCACACTTTGGCCCTTGTCAAACTCGCTCAAATCCTTACGCTCGCCCATTTTTCCTGCTTCTAACATCAACTTTAAGAATAAAATGTTCACTTTCTGCCCAATATATCCCACCCACTAACAGGTGCCATGATGAAAAGATAATCAGTGTTATACAAGTCACCTTTCAGTGGTCATAATTTTAAGCCAGGTCGGTGTATGTGGTACTCTACACATGCATGTAAACAGAGATTTTTCTAGGACCTGTTTTGGATGATTGTTTTTTTGTATTAGCTATTATTAGATGTGTAAATTGTGACCATTAAGTAATGCACATAGTCAGCAACAATACTCTAATAAACTCTGACAGACTCAGATTCGTATAGAATGTGGCATTCAATCAATGTTGCATTGCAATAAGAAGAACCCAATGTGTGCCAAAAGCATTCCCTATTCCCCACCATACAGCTTAGCTAGTGCTTTAGTTATGGGTAAAAAGAAGCTGCACAACTGCCCCGCAATCCAAATAGAAGTTTAAAGTAATATATTTTTGGTAGTGTTGTTACTTAACAGCTGCTGTTGTACTCTGTATGTCTATGTTTGACATCTGATTTTTACACTGTGATGAATATTGACCTCAAAACTAAGTACATGGCCGTCTTAAGCTATAATAACATTTCTAAAGCTACAATAATAACATGGTCCTTGAGCAACACAGACACTTCTCGAAAATCAATCAATAAATAAACTATCCAAGTTCTTTATCTATATCTATAAAGTCCAGTGGCAGCACAGGGATACATCACATATTGTTGAAAAATGATCAGTGACGCTGCCTTTAAACTTAAAGCTGGATGAACAGAATTAGTTCCTCTTTAATTCCTGATGTTATTTAACAGCAATTTAACCCCTTAATGGTCTGTTCAACTATTTGGTTGAGTTTACTTTGAGTCTAATACTTAATTAAAAATAAGCTGTACTTAAAGGATCTTGTTTGGGCTGTATCTACTTCTTGGTTGACATGTTAAACTGAAAAATACTGGTAGATGGTTTTAATAATACAGCCTTTCTAATCTATAAGCCAACTTGAAGCCAGCAGCTGAAAAACCTCCATGAAAGTTGCAACATGTTTGTGATCATATCAGCTGTTTGGTAGAGGCTCAATAAAAATACTGTTTGAACTAGTAAATAATATTAATTGTTTGTTGTTGGTATAGTTCCATTGGTGAGACCATTAACGGTTTAAATGATTCAGCTGGAGGAAAGGGTTTCCATCAAAAATGCATACGAAATGAAAAAACAGATTGCATTATAATATACAGCATGACACAACAAATCCCTGGCTTCAATATACACCGATCAGCCATATCATTAAAACCACCTTCTTTGTCTCTGACATTACATCTACAAGATGGACCAACTAGGTAGGAGTGTCTAATAGAGTTTACAGTGAGTGGACACGGTATTTAAAAACTCCAGCAGCGCTGCTGTGTCTGATCCACTCACAGTGTCAGTGCTGAGAATTATCCACCACCTAAATAATACTTAGTCTGTGGTGGTCCTGTGGTGATCCAGACCATTGAAGAACTGGGTGAGAGCAGGCTAAATAAAATAGACAGTGAGTGTAGAAACAAGGTTTTAATGTTATGGCTGATCAGTGTATATTCAAAATTTGATACTTAATAATTTACTTAATACTTTACTTATATTGCTAATTGACTTAAAAAAAACAGGTGACAAAAAAAGGTAATAAATAATTAAATAATAAATGGCTTCTAAATAAACACAAAGATGCTGTACACATCCACAGTGCTTGTTTAACCGAGGAATCATTCTACCTTATGTTATCAGTTGTATTTACTGTCTTATGCAAACGTTAGTTGACTCCTGTTCTAAATCTATATATTTTATTTTATATTAACTGTGCATTAAAATGTACACTTATTTCTTGTAGGGGTGTGTTTAATTATTGTAAACATAAAATGCAAAATCTATGAGGCAATAAAGTACAAGTAAACACATTACAAGTAAATATATGAGTCTAAAGTCACATGATGACAAAAGTAAGCAGTATGCATTACTAAGCATTACTTAAGTGGGTTTGTTTATGCTTTCTGTCCCGTGTTCACACAGTCGCTAACAGTGGATGTTTAATATAATTAAAGTGTCATTTTATTAACATTAAATCGGCTGTAAAGAAGCAGGACAATAAAAACACTTACCGTGTCTTTGTCAGTGCAATTCACTTCTCGCTCCGCTTCGTCCGAAAGGTCCATTTGTATCGCATGCGAACCAGATATTATAAAACTGGGTTCGTGTTGATGTTGTAAGTATTTAAGTAGCAGAATTTCTGTTTCCTTTTGCTCTTAAGTGTTTGTTGTTTGCATTAATTCACTGTGCTGTGGACTCACTGTTGCACACGGTGCACAGGCGTGCAGAGTGAAGCTGCGTTGCTGTAGCAGCGGGAGCCGCGACAACAGCGCCGCCTATTGTGACGTCACAATGACCAATTACTCGCTCTCATGATCATTAAAGAGAAAAAACCCGGAAAAACAAAAACAAATAACATTTTCTTATTATTGTATTAATATAAATATTACTACAGAAACATTTAACTACACTGCTCAAAAAATTAAGGGAACACTTAAATCGCACATTGGATCGGGATTAACGAAAGATTCATTCATTCATTTTCTTATCCGCTTATCCAGTTAGGGTCGAGGGGAGGTGCTGGAGCCTATCCCAGCTTTTCAATGGGCGCAAGGCACACAGTAATACCAGTGGCGGCTCCTGCCAAATCTCTCAGGGGGGGCAATTGTTGCGATGATGGCCAAGGTGACCCGTTCAATGGGTAAATTAAAGCTTAAATAATTAACATCTTAAGTCATGTCAGTTTGCCCTCACAAATAACTTTGAACATGGAGAGAGACCAGCTTTACCATTAATCATAAAATTAAGTAAAGCCTTCACACTAACAATTTAATTCAGTCATCATTAGCATTTTATTTTAGGTGCAGCAGATCCTGAGGTGACGGTAGGCATGTTGACTGCTCCAATTAGGGTTGCCAACTTTCTGCTCCAATTAGGGTGGCGGAAGGCATAGGGTGGGGGGTGGTATGGTGGGTGTTTACCTGAGCGGGAGCGAGGGGTAGGTGGTTAGGGTTGCACCTATAAAAAATATAACTGGTCTTAGACAGTCATAGGGACATTATCAAAATGTTTTATTTAGGCTGTTTAACATTTATTATTTTCATTCTTTAGAATAATAAATCAGAACCATATTTTAGGCAAAACAACATAAAGAACATCATGTAACATTTTTCCTCAATAGTGCAAACAATATTTTTACATAATCCATCTTCACGCTGACATGCAGCCCCGGTTCTGGACTGCGTTGCTTAGGGAGGCAGTGAGAAAAGTGCCGGCCCTGCTTGTGTTACTTTACTTTATCCCTAAGCCGGATTCGAACCTGGGGCAGAAAAATACACACGACGCGCTCTGCCCACTGAGCTACTCAAACATTGAAGTAATAACAGATTGTTACGCTTATATGCCTGCGCACACACGGCGTTACTAAGACTAAAAGTGAACACTACTTAAAATAATAACCAAACGCTTTCTAATCCCCAAGGTAGCAGCAGTTTCCTTCTGTTTCATGCATATCGCCCTGTCTCAGTCTAACCTGCAGCATTTCTCTCGCGTTGATAAAAATACGGAACACCACGTTTAGTTTCCAAATAAGGAACGATTACGTGTGACGCAAGCACGTAAGTGCGAGCCCTCCCGGAACTCATTCAAAATGCATTGCAGTGCCTGCAGTTCGGAAAAAAGAGCTTTAACATGAGTCTATGAGAGCAATCAGGGGTGATTGGACTATGATATTCCGAGGCAAGACTGACTCCAGAACAGTCACAGCTAGTTTAACTCTGGTTGAATGTGATAGAAAATTTCTTCCCTTTCGCCCTTTGGTGGTGCGTCGCCCGATCGCCCTAAGGAACGAGCTGCCCTTGAGTAATACCCTGGACTGGACGCCAGTCCATCGCAGAGCAGACACACATTCACACACATACACACAGCCATTCACTTGTAGGGCAATTCAGTGTCTCCAGTTAACCTGACTGCATGTTTTTGGACTGTGGAAGGAAACACACGCAGAAACAGGGAGAACATGCAAACTACGCACAGAAAGGCCCCGGACCGCCCCGCCTAGGGATCGAACCCAGGACCTTCTTGCTGTGAGGCGACAGTGCTACCCACTGAGCCACCGTGCAGCCCTTAATTTACTGATATAAATTGTGAGTCCCATTACAGCTGGCATAAAGCTAACGCCTCATTGAGCCATAGGCATGTCATAACAACAGTCAAACAAGGCAATCGGGCCTGACAGAGGAGTGTTTCTGGACATCTTGTAGGCTATTAATGTGGTGGCATAGGTATGGCCGAATATGATGACTTTTTTGATGATGACAGTTTTGTCGTTGTTTAACTTAAGGAAGTTTTTTAACATCCAGCATTTAACATCCCTGAGACAGTCCAGGATATGGTTGATATCCTCTTAAGTGTTTACTAGTGTATGATCATGAAGCACCTCCCCTGCTGTGCTTCCTCATGCTTTCTAATTTTGTAGCTATTAGAACCCTTTTGTTTGACTTTTTCACAACACACTAGACTCCTTGACAACATACTACACTTAACATCTTTTATAGGGTTATAACTGTACTGTTTGCTTTTTGTAATATGGTGTTATATAAAAGCTCAACAGGAGCTTAACATCAAAATCCTTCTATCCGGTGTCACCCAGAGGGTGACAGTGTCGTCTTTTGAGCTGGTTTTAAAGCTTAACATTTATGTTGTCATAAAAAGCTTGTTTTCGTTGTCAGAACTGGCCTGCTTGTTAGGGATATAGAGAACCAGATTTCTGTTAGCCAGCTTTGTATTTGGTTTGAAAAGCTATATTAACAAGTCACAACACAGATTAAACTGAATAACTCCTTATTAACTGACCTCTACCAAACACTACTCATAATTAATGTACAACCCCAAATCAGAAAAAGTTGGGACAGTGTGGAAAAAGCAAATAAAATAAAAATGCAGTGTTCCTTACATTTACTTTGACTTTTATTTTATTGCAGACAGGATGAACCTGAGATATTTCATGTTTTATCTGCTCAATTTAATTTAATTTGTTAATATACCTCCATTCCTGCATTTCAGGCCTGCAACACATTCCAAAAAAAGTTGGGATGGGGGCAATTTAGGGTTAGTAATAAGGTGAAAAAACTTAATAATGATGTGATTCCAAACAGGTGATGTAAACAGGTGATTGTAATCATGGTTTGGTACAAAAGCAGCATCCAGGAAAGGCTGAGTCTTTGATGAGCAAAGATGATCAGAGAATCTCCAGTTTGTCAACAGATGTGTGAGAAAATTATTGAAACATTTAAAAACAATGTACCTCAAAGAAAGATTGGAAGAGATTTGCATATTTCTCCCTCTACAATGCATAATATCATTAAACGAATCAAGCAATCGGGAGGAATTTCAGTGTGTAAAGGCCAAGGGCGCAAGCTTCAGCTGAACTCCGGTGATCTTCGGTCCCTCAGACGGCACTTCATCAAGAACCTCCACTCAACAATAGCTGATATAACCACATGGGTGAGGGATTACTTTGGCAAACCTTTGTCAAGCACTACAATACAGAGTTACATGCACAAATGCAATTTAAAACTGTACTGTGCAAAAAAGAAGCCTCATGTTAACCATGTCCAGAAGCGGTGTCGACTTCTCTGGGCTCTGAGGCATCTAGGATGGACCATCACACAGTGGAAACGTGTATTGTGGTCAGATGAATTAGCATTACAGGTCTTTTTTTGGAAAAAATGGTCAGGGTCTGTCATGGTATGGGGGTGTGTCAGTGCCCTTGGCAAAGGTCATTTACACTTCTGTGATGGCAGCATTAATGCAGAAAAGCACATTGAGATCTTAAAGCAACATATGCTGCCTTCAAGACGTCATCTTTTTCAGGGACGTCCAGCATTTTTCAACAAGACAATGCAAATCCACATGCTGCACACATTACAAAGGCATGGCTGCGGAAGAAGATGGTACGGGTACTGGACTGGCCTGCCTGCAGTCCTGACCTGTCCCCAATAAAAAATGCGACAATGACGACCCCGTACTGTTGTACATCTTAAGACGTTTGCAGGAAGAATGGGACAAAATAAAAGCTGAAACACTAAATCACTTGGTCTCCTCGGTGCCAAAATGTCTTTTAAGTGTGGTGAAAAGAAATGGCAACATTACAAAGTGGTAAATGCTTTACTGTCCCAACTTTTTTTTCCTGAAATGCAGGAATGGATGTTTATTAATAAATAAAATGAAGTTGAACAGATAAAACATGAAATATCTCAGGTTCATCCTGTCTGCAATCAAATAAAAGTCAAAGTAAATGTAAGAAACTCTGTGTTTTTATTATTTGCATTTTCCATGCTGTCCCAACTTTTTCTGATTTGGGGTTGTATTTTATGCTTAGTAATCCTAGCTTGCTAGTAATCTGTTAAAATGTTGTATATGCCTGTGACACAGGAAGTTATTATTTGACAATTTCATATAACTGAAGTGGGGTGGAGATTGATGGCTTTCTGTTACACTAAAGAATATGTCATGCTCTAGAGTCTAGACTTAACTATATAATAGCTCAGCTCTCAGCATTTTATCTTATCACAAAAAGGGGGATTAAAGAAGATATTCTGTAAGGAACAGTTCGATAATCACTGGTGTCCCTGCAGTACAAACACTTAAGGGATAAACAAGCACTTGGTTTCTATGGAAAAGATTACGAAACCTACAAAACTAAGATTAACCTCAATATAAATAGAAAAAAAACACTTTATGTAACCAACTGGATTGTATACAACGACAAAAAAGAAAGGCAACTCAGAACAACAAAAGCAGGAACGAGTTCCTAAAAAACAAGCATGGACATTGAACCAGAGAACACAGTATGCTGCACAGAGCGTACCTGGAAGAAAGGATCAAACCAAGGATGTTGCATCTGAGCAACACCCACACTACTACTGTGTGCTTCGGGTCGTTGTCATGTTGGAAGGTAAACCTTCGCCCCAGTCTAAGGTCCAGAGCACTCTGGAGCAGGTTTTCTTCAAGGATCTTGGTGTATTTAGCTGCATTCATCTTTCCCTCTATCAGAACTCGTCGCCCCGGTCCCACTGCATCATGATGCTGCCACCGCCATGTTCACTGTAGGGATGGCATTAGCCAGGTGATGAGCGGTGCCTGGTTTCCTCCAGACGTAACGCTTGGTATTCAGGATAAAAAGTTTAGTTTTGGTATGATCAGACCAAAGAATGTTGTTTCTAATGGATTGAGAGTCCTCTAGGTGCCTTTTGGCAAACTCCAAGCGGGCCATCATGTGTCTTTTACTAAGGAGTGGCTTCCGTCTGGCCACTCTACCATAAAGGCGTGATTTGTGGAGTGGTGCCTGGATGGTTGATCTTCTCATAGGTTCTCCCATCTCTACAAGGACACGCTGGAGCTCTGTCAGAGTGACCCTAAGCTCTGTCCTGCTCACCTCCTTGACCATTCTCCAGATCTATGCCTTGACACAATCCTGTTTCTGAGGTCTGCAGATGATTCCTTTGACCCCATGGCTTGGAGTTTGCTCTGATATGCACTGTTAACTGTGGGACCTTATATAGGCAGGTGTTTGCAAACCCCAATCATGTCCAATCAATTGAATTTACCACAGGTGGACTCCAGTTAAATTGTAGAAACATCTCAAGCAGTATCAGTGAAAACAAAATGCACCTCAGCTCATATTTGGGTGTCATATCAAAGGGTGTGCACACTTGTGTACATATGATAGTTTACATTTTGATTTTTGTTAATAAAAAAGGTGAAAGGGGTGTGCAGACTTTCCGGCTTCACTGTACTGTATATCAGAGATGGAACAATTCCATATAATGCTCATGGTTTTGTAACAAGATGTTTAGGTGTTGGGTTTAACAAACATTTGACCATAAATTTTTTATATGTAATACATAAAGATGCTACATCAAACTAACAGAACATTTCAGCATAATGCAATAAGATCACAGTGAAGTTCAACTTGGGAGCATTTACTTAATTGTGCCTTTTGACGTCGTGGGATTTAGAAGGCATGCACCCAGGCAAAAATAAAGGGTTAGGAATGATAAAAGGCTGGTCAGACTGGTTATTTAGCACAAGAGAAAATGACTGTGGCCTTCTAGCTATGACATAAAGTACAAGCTGGGGCTTCTTATTTTCCTACAGTCTTAACAGTTCTGTTATCTTCACCAACTTAACAGTTATGTTTTAGAGAATTATAAACTTTTAACTTTGTGGCAGTTTTGGCTTGGTAACAACTGTGCATGTTATGCTTGGAGATGAATATTGCACTGATGGTAGTTGTTCCTTGTAGTAAATGTGCTGAATGCAGCAGAAATGAGAAGACATAAAGACCTGAGTTAGAATTGTTATCGCCATTGTTAATTCTCTTAAACCTTTATTTAATTGACAAAAGTGCAAAGTTAGGATTTTCAATGTTTGGCTGACCAACAGTATCATATTTTGCAAACATAAACAAATCTGATACCTGCAACACACTCAAAAAAAAGTCAGGACAGTGACAAAATTAAAAGTCAGTTAATCAAAAATTCAAATTGCATCATTTCCCCCCACATTTTCTCCTAATTTAGTTGTATCCATTTCCCCAAATGTAACTTTGTCCTCTGCTGCAGCAGCCCGCCACCCTAAATAAGAAGAGGAACAGACTATCAGATGTCCCCTCCATCTTGCCGCTGTTTTCATCTGGTAGAAACGGAGACAAAGAGCAGAATCACCTACAGAGTCGTGCACTACAATCTGTGATACAAACTATGAAGTATGTAGGTGTCATGCAGACACCTTCACCAGCCAGCATTGCAGCAGCAATGAGGAACACCTTCGTCCATCCTTCTCTCAAGACAAATCACAGATTCTTCTTCTTCCATTTGCAGCTATAACAGCTTATACTTTTCATGGAAGGCTTTCTACTAGATTTTGTATGTGGGAATTTTTGCCCAATTATCCAGATTTGTGAGGTCGGACACTGATGTTGGATGAGAGGGTCTAGCTTGCAATTACCATTCCAGTTCATCCCAAAGATGTTCAATGGGGTTAAAGTCATCGCTTGACTGCATGAATTCAGTATCCCATTACTTTTGTCCATATTTTTATCTTTATCAGGGCCTTATTAACAATTGTTTGATCCATGTAAACATTTAAGTTACAGGTCAGTAAAGCAGCTGTTTTCTGTGTTTTGTGTTAAATGCATCTTTTGAACATGTGTGGTCCCCACTGGTAACCTTCCACACACACACACACACACACACAAACACACACAAACACAAACACACAAATCATGGGTTAATATGCAAATAAATTACATCACAGGGCCCCTTGGGTTTTTTTCACCTGACTGGTTCCCACAAGTATGTAAAGTATCTCAGGTCTGCCTTCTACTCTTAATTTTGAGTATTAAAAGTGATAGACAGCATATCAACAGTTACCTGATCCTGGATCAGCCTTTACTTTGCCTGTAAACCAATTAGAAAGGCTGGTCCTCACCCGGCACCATCTAGTCGTGTCTGTCAGTCTGTCTGTGTGTGTCATTCTTGTTAACCTTTTTTTATTAAAAATACATGTAATTTACAAAAACGTAAGTTACATAGGGTGAAGTCAGATCATTTGGGACACTATTTGTTGGATTAACAAGAAAACCATCTACAATTCTGAAGACTACCTTAAGTGTTATTTTTAGAATTGGTTATGAACTGTTGCTATATTGCTATAAAGAAAATGAGTTGCCAGATAAAATACTTTCAAATACACATCAAGAACCCCTTTCTCACACAAATGTAATGTTTAGGTGAAATGGAACAGCTGGTAAGCTAAAATTGGACAGTCAGTAAAGTTGACACCAAACAAATCACCTTATGTTGTGATGTTTGCATTGGCATTGGACGTAGCCAAATGTAATGTCTGTAAGATGACAAGGTGGCACAGAATAGCATAGTTACTCAAGTTTATGGCAGACATCCCAAGTCTCCCGGAAGTTCCGGGAGTCTCCCGCATATACATAGCGGCTCCCTGATGCCCGCAAGTCAGATAAAATCTCCCAGAATCTAGAACGAGCAGCCAAGAGCGCACACACACACACACACACACACACACACACACACACACACACACAAACACACACGCACGCGGGCGACACAGACTATTTTCCCCGATCGCATATTAAATCCGTGATCTGATATACAATCTAGCGCACTGTGTCGGAAACATAAATCAATTGTCTAATATACTGTCTAGTGCACTATGTAGGGAACATAAATCCGTTATCTGATAAACAATTTAGTGCACTATGTAGGGAACATAATTAATTTTGTAATACACTATCTAGTGCACTATGTAAGGAACACAAATCATCATCTATTACACTATCTAGTGCACTATGTAGGGAACATAGATCCGTGATCTGATATACAATCTAGTGCACTGTGTAGGGAACATAAACCAATTGTCTAATTCACTATCTAGTGCACTACGTAGGGAACATAAATTCATATCTAAAATACTATCTAGTGCACTATGTAGGGAACATAAATCCGTTATCTGATATACAATTTAGTGTACTATGTAGGGAACCTAAATCCGTTAACTAATACGCTACCTAAAGCATTATGTAAGAAACATAAGTCTATTATCTAGTACACTATCTGATGCACTAAGTAAGAAACATAAATTCTTTTTTAATATACAATCTAGTGCACAATCTAGCAACTTGGGATGTCTGTTATGGCACCCAGTAGCCTAAAAACCTGCCAAGAAAAGAAAAGTGTCCCATTGTAGTCGAATTTGTTACATTTTTACATTTGCTGTGACTTTATTTTAAACTTAGTATAACGCTGAGAATCATGCATTATATAATATTTAAAACGCATCTAGACAATGTCGATGATAAAGCGACAAGGCTTTAAATACAGTGCACTGTCGCCCCCTGCTGCTCATTATTAGGAATGTTTCACTTTTGCTTAACGATAGCTGTAAAACACGGCAGGTATGGGCGGCAGGTGGACTGCGCTGTATCAAAAGTCATGCCGCTAAAATGATACAATTTGGGCATCAATTCAATAGCAGATTAAAAAATATTCCACTCTACTACCATCAAAACATGTTTACTAAGGACTGTTCAAATAAGCCAAAAATAAAAGTAGCAATATACACTGCCTGGCCAAAAAAAAGGTCACACTCTAATATTTGGCTTTGATTACGGCGCGCATTCGCTGTGGCATCGTTTCCACAAGCTTCTGCAATGTCACAACATTTATTTCTGTCCAGAGTTGCATTCATTTTTCCCCAAGATCTTGTATTGATGATGGGAGATTTCGACCACTTCGCAAAGTCTTCTCCAGCACATCCCAAAGATTCTCAATGGGGTTCAGGTCTGGACAGGGTGGCAAGGTATAGTCTAGGCCAGGAAGGCTTCTGTCCAGTGTATTGGGGGGTGTGTCATCATTCACAGATGATGTTGTCCTTCTGTCTTCCAGCATGCACTTGAGCGTTTGGTATGTGGATCAGCACCTTTAAGTCTAAGGCCATGGTTATTTCCTGGTGAAACCAAACCGGAAATCGGGGTCATGTTCTTGAGTGATGAGAAGAGGGATTGTGAGATCGACTGTAGGTTAGGGGCAGCATTGGCAGTGATGCGGGTCGCTGTACCAGACCATAGTGGTAATGTCCACACCATCACCTATGGTCATGAGCTTTGGGTCCATAGTGGTAATGTCCACACTATCACCTATGGTCATGAGCTTTGGGTCCATAGTGGTAATGTCCACACCATCACCTATGGTCATGAGCTTTGGGTCCATAGTGGTAATGTCCACACCATCACCTATGGTCATGAGCTTTGGGTAATGACCAAAAGAACAAGATTGTGGATACAAGCGGCCAATGAGTTTTGTCCGATGGGTTGCTGGGCATACTCCATGTGAGAAGTTCTTCGGTCCGAGAAAAGCTCAGAGTAGAACCACTGCTCCTTCGCGTAAAGAGAAGCCAATTGAGGTGGTTCGGGCAACTAATAAGGATGCCTTCTAGACGCCATTGGAGGCATACCAGGCCTAGCCAACTGGAAGGAGGCCCTGGGGCAGACCCAGAACACGCTGGAGAAATTATATCTCTCTTTAAGTGGTCCTTGGGCTTATCACTTCATGTGTGTCATTTTTCAGGTGCCCACAAAAGTTGCTTGCTAAATCATTGGTTGTGAAAACTATGAAGCCTAAATATTTCAGCAGATACCTTCAATTAAGAAAATGGAAGTACAAAGTAAAACCCCAAATCAGAAAAAGTTGGGACAGTATGGAAAATGCAAATAAAATAAAAATGCAGTGTTCCTTACATTTACTTTGACTTTTATTTGATTGCAGACAGTTTGAACCTGAGATATTTCATGTTTTATCTGCTCAACTTCATTTCATTTGTTAATAAACCTCCATTCCTGAATTTCAGGCCTGCAACACATTCCAAAAAAAGTTGGGATGGGGGCAATTTAGGTGAAAATACTAAATCATGATGTGATTCCAAACAGGTGATGTCAGCAGGTGATTGTAATCATGTTTTGGTACAAAAGCAGCAATCAGGAAAGGCTGAGTCTTTGATGAGCAAAGATGATCAGAGGATCTCCAGTTTGTCAACAAATGTGTGAGAAAATTATTGAAATGTTTAAAAACAATGAACCTCAAAGAAGGATTGGAAGGGATTTACATATTTCTCCCTCTACAGTGCATAATATCATTAAACAATTCAAGGAATCAGGAGGAATTTCAGTGGGTAAAGGCCAAGGGTGCAAGCTTAAACTGAACGTCTGTGATCTTTGATCCCTCACTCAACAATAGCTGATATAACCACATGGGTGAGGGATTACTTTGGCAAACCTTTGTCCAGCACTACAATACAGAGTTACATGCACAAATGCCACTTAAAACTTTACTGTGCAAAAAAGAAGCCTAATGTTAACCATGTCCAGAAGCGGCGTCAACTTATCTGGGCTCTGAGGCATCTAGGATGGACCGAACACAGTGGAAATGTGTATTGTGGTCAGATGAATCAGCATTCCAGGTCTTTTTTGGACCAAAGACAAAAAGGACCATCCAGACTGTTATCAGCAACAAGTCCAAAAGCCAGGGTCTGTCATGGTATGGGGCTGTGTCAGTGCCCTCAGCAAAGGTCATTTACACTTCTGTGATGGCAGCATTAATGCAGAAAAGTACTTTGAGATCTTAGAGCAACATGTGCTGCCTTCAAGACGTCATCTTTTCCAGGGACGTCCATGCATTTTTCAACTAAACAATGCAAAACCACATGCTGCACACATTACAAAGGCATGGCTGCAAAAGAAGAGGGTACGGGTACTGGACTGGCCTGCCTGCAGTCCTGACGTGTCCATAATAGAGAATGTGTGGAGGATTTTGAAATGAATAATGCGCCAACGACGACCCCATACTGCTGAACATCTTAAGACGTGTTTGCAGGAAGAATGGGACAAAATAAAAGCTGAAACACGAAATCACTTGGTCTCCTCGGTGCCAAAACGTCTTTTAAGTGTGGTGAAAAGGAATAGCAACATTACAAAGTGGTAAATGCAATGAAATAAAAGTCAAAGTAAATGTTGTATTATTATTATTATTATTATCAAACACAATTAAAAACACCGGGCTAAGAAGAAATGTTTTTTTTTTTATTATAAAGATGCAAACATATTAGGAATGATCTTTTTACTTTCCAGAATTAGAACTGACATCAGAATGAATGAAAAAGAAAGACAACACATTTATGCAATGTGAAAGGAAGAATCAAACAACTACACAACATAGAACATACCTGCAAACGTGTAGACAGTAGTACTAATATTTAATCGCTGTGGTTAATCTTTCACTTTTTTTTTTAATTAAATCGAGATGTTGAAGCACCACAAATGTACTTTATCACTTCATTATTTTCTCAACATAGTGCTTCTCTAGTTTCCTTACAGAATTAAGGCAACTATTGATTGATTTCACTCATCTAAACCATGATTACATTCAACATACCATAAAAAAGTAATAAAAAATAGCCTGCTCGAGTTTTACAGCGTATTTACACTAAGAGCTCAGTGTATAGTGTTGAAACAGTTCTCCGTAAAACCTTTCTCTGATCAGCAGTTGGTGGTCTGTAGCTGGGATTCAGTAAGGATGGATGCAATGCTGTTAGAATCAGTGACTGCATCCTCTTCCTCAGAGCTCACAGTGGATCCCAGAGTGGGACGCAATGTCTGCTGAACCTTCCTCCTGACAAACGACAAAGCCACACTCTTATACCTCCAGCTCGAACAATAAAAAGGTTTTTTTTTTTGTTTTTTTTTTTTTACAATAGCACAGCATGGTCTTAAATGTCCCACATTTTAAAATCATATAAAAAGTACAAACTTTCAGTCATCAGGAGCAAAACAAAACATGTACTTGCAAGCACATTAGTAAGAGTGAGGGAGAAAAGTAATCAAAAACTGATTTTGCATGCAAATTCACATTGGGATGCAGCATCACGTAATAATTCACTTTGCAAAGCAAGCTCGAGTGCATGTTATGCTAATCATGCTTTTAGGTGTTCAGTACCTTTCAAAACATGGCTTTCTTCAGAAGACCTTTTCAAATAGAACATAGTCAAATTCGACAGGTTTAGTATTCCATCTGATCACATAAGACCATTTTATTATTTTGTCAATTTTTTTTAGTCTGTATTACTAATTGTTATGTAAACCTATTAAACAGCTTGGTTTTGCATTCAAAAACACATCACATGGTATGTTGTGGTGATTTATTTGGTACAAAAAATACAAAAACTATTGATCTGGCAGCTACAGTGCCTTGCAAAAGTATTCAGCCCCCTTGAACTTTTCAACCTTTTGCCACATTTCAGGCTTCAAACATAACGATATGAAATTGTAATTTTTTGTGAAGAATCAACAACAAGTGCGACACAATCGTGAAGTGGAACGAAATTTATTGGATATTTTAAACTTTTTTTAGAAATAAAAAACTGAAAAGTGGGGCGTGCAATATTATTCAGCCCCCTTGCGTTAATACTTTGTAGCGCCACCTTTTGCTGCGATTACAGCTGCAAGTCGCTTGGGGTATGTCTCTATCAGTTTTGCACATCGAGAGACAGAAATTTTTGCCCATTCTTCCTTGCAAAACAGCTCGAGCTCAGTGAGGTTGGATGGAGAGCGTTTGTGAACAGCAGTTTTCAGCTCTTTCCACAGATTCTCGATGGGATTCAGGTCTGGACTTTGACTTGGCCATTCTAACACCTGGATACGTTTATTTGTGAACCATTCCATTGTAGATTTTGCTTTATGTTTTGGATCATTGTCTTGTTGGAAGATAAATCTCCGTCCCAGTCTCAGGTCTTTTGCAGAATGCAACAGGTTTTCTTCCAGAATGGTCCTGTATTTGGCTCCATCCATCTTCCCATCAATTTTAACCATCTTCCCTGTCCCTGCTGAAGAAAAGCAGGCCCAAACCATGATGCTGCCACCACCATGTTTGACAGTGGGGATGGTGTGTTCAGGGTGATGAGCTGTGTTGCTTTTACGCCAAACATAACGTTTTGCATTGTGGCCAAAAAGTTCGATTTTGGTTTCATCTGACCAGAGCACCTTCTTCCACATGTTTGGTGTGTCTCCCAGGTGACTTTTTATAGATATCTTTGAGAAATGGCTTTCTTCTTGCCACTCTTCCATAAAGGCCAGATTTGTGCAGTGTACGACTGATTGTGTCCTATGGACAGAGTCTCCCACCTCAGCTGTAGATCTCTGCAGTTCATTCAGAGTGATCATGGGCCTCTTGGCTGCATCTCTGATCAGTCTTCTCCTTGTTTGAGCTGAAAGTTTAGAGGGACGGCCGGGTCTTGGTAGATTTGCAGTGGTCTGATACTCCTTCCATTTCAATATGATCGCTTGCACAGTGCTCCTTGAGATGTTTAAAGCTTGGGAAATCTTTTTGTATCCAAATCCGGCTTTAAACTTCTCCACAACAGTATCTCGGACCTGCCTGGTGTGTTCCTTGGTCTTCATGATGCTCTCTGCGCTTTAAACAGAACTCTGAGACTGTCACAGAGCAGGTGCATTTATACAGAGACTTGATTACACACAGGTGGATTCTATTTATCACCATCAGTCATTTAGGTCAACATTGGATCATTCAGAGATCCTCACTGAACTTCTGGAGTGAGTTTGCTGCACTGAAAGTAAAGGGGCTGAATAATATTGCACGCCCCACTTTTTAGTTTTTTATTTCTAAAAAAAGTTTAAAATATCCAATAAATTTCGTTCTACTTCACGATTGTGTCCCACTTGTTGTTGATTCTTCACAAAAAATTACAATTTCATATCGTTATGTTTGAAGCCTGAAATGTGGCAAAAGGTTGAAAAGTTCAAGGGGGCTGAATACTTTTGCAAGGCACTGTAAGTACCAATACCAGAGCTAAAGAAATGAGTAGGATCTGCCATCAAAATCTCTCTACTGAGTATTGTAGTTGTCTTCAGTCTGTTTTGCTAAACTCAAACTCTTTAAGGCACAAGAAGTGTAGGGTTAAGAGCAAATAATGTAGGTCTCTTTCTTTTATAATATTCAGTAGTCACTACTCACCAGTTGCTAGTTGTGGGAGTAACTTGTGATGGCAAAAATGATAAACCAAGATAAACAAGGCAGTTGTAGCCTAGTGGTTATCAAAAAATAATCAAAAAATAGCTGGTTCAAGCCCCACCACTGCCAGGTTGCCACTGTTGGGTCCTTGAGCAAGGCCCTCAACCCTAAATTGCCTAGACAATATACTGTCACAGTACTGTTAGTCGAAAATGTAAATCTCAGCACCCCCAACCTCCCATATACAGTACATACTTTAACCCATAATTAAGTTAAAAAAAAAATACTGTTAATTGTACTTTTATTACTTTAACTGAGTTTGAATTCTCTTTTGACTTTGATTAGGCGTCAGTATAAATTTAGATGTGAAGCTTTACCAATATGACCACCACTATAATGACCTCAAACTGGTGGTCAATTTTACTGTCAGCCAAGTTAAGGGCCCAGTATGGTTCCATGGTTAGAATATGATGTTGAAAAATGCTGTTTGAATGAATTGTTATCTATAAGACGGATAGCAGGAGCGGTATGTTTAAAATGAGAAGGCATTACCAATGAAAACCAAATGTTCTGATTGTTCAATAATTATGTCTGTTTATAATCTCAAGAAATAAGATAAAAGTTCTAATACAATTATTGTTATATTTTTATTACATTATATTTATTATTATTATTATTATAAAAAAGTAGAACCCTTGAGAAAAGTATTGTAATAATGATCCTATGAAAAAAAATCATGATCTTAAAATAACTAAACAGTAAAACTTTATTTTAACAATACAAACAGTATATTAAACGCTAATATATGGTTAAATCAGCTGGACCTCTGATTAGTGTGTATACAAAGAACCTGTACAGACCTGAGCTCATTTTCCAGGGTGCTGACTTTGGCCTGCAGTGTGTTCTTTAGTTCCTGCTGGTCCTCCAGATCTCTCAGAACTTTCTTCCTCAGTCCCTCCAACCTTTCCACCTCGCCCTCGTTCTCATCCACATGCCTTTTCAGCGCCTTTATACGCAACAACAGCTGAACAAAACTACTTATTACTTTCATTAAAACAGCATAGATGCCTCATTTGTATTACTATAACAAAATCCCATAAATAGAAATGCATGGAAAACAAATATGTGTGTGTGTGTGTGTTTGAATACCTGGTCTCGCTGTTCAGCGTGTTGGTTTCTTTCTTGGTCCAGTGTGGCACTAAGATCTTTCAATTTCCGTTCTGTCCTTTTATGGGCTGCAAGGATGCTGTTCTTCTCCCTGATCATACATTATCACATGGATTAAACACAACAAACAAACACTAAAAACATTTTATACATTGCTGCTTTTGGGTTATACATTAAGAGAATGATCAGAAGCACTAGAACAAGTCCACCTGTGAATGGTTACAAATGGTAAAAAAAAAGTAATAAACAAAAGGTTTATGTTTCCTTATTATAGGTCTTTTTGGACATACGCCCGCCTCCGTGTTCCGGCCGCAAACTTGCGCCCTCCAGCAGGCATTGTTTTGTCACTGGTTTATCTTCACTGTTAGCCCTATTTTTAAGGTTTTTTTTCAGACTGAACTGGATAACATTAAACATACGTGTGTGCGTGGTCAGCGAGACTAATCAAATATGTCTCCTGTGGGTGAAAAACTAATTGCTTTAGTTTTAAAAGTAAAAAAAATCTTGCAATGCCACACCCCCTAGACAGGCACTCGCGCCCCACAGGTTGAAAACTTCTGCCTTAGAACGCAGTTAAAGTTCTGAACTCTGAGGCTGCATTAATGAACTTACTACATGTGATTTAATCTCAGCCATCCAGCTTAAAGGAACAATTCATTTTTACATGGGTGGTAATCATTGCATAAAACGTTTTCTTCAATAAATAAAAAGAGCAATTCATGTTTTTGTCCTACATTACAAATACACAATACCTAGAGGATACCAGCAGAAAGGGGAATATATTTTTTTAAAGCACTATACATTTAAATTCAGGTCATAATTAGTATAAACGTAGAAATAATACACATTATTATTAAGGCCCTATCTAATTCACGGCTGGAAAAATTGTCACGGACCGTGAACTCAGTCGTTTCCTGTGTAATATGCAATTTGCGGTGCAATTCAAAATTAGCGGTTTAACATTTTTCATTTGCGTAGTGTACGAAATATGAGTCGCAATACACAATATGAGGCAGCCCTAGCAATCATACGGCAATTAAGTTAGTGTAGTGTTCTGACAATGTTCAATGTATGTGTTTATGTATTGAGTGCATTTTGTCCCTTTAGGGATTCCAGAATCAATGGAAAAGTGTGCTTGTATACACACATGATCATCTGTAGTCTGTGCTGCGCATCTAAAGAACAAGCCAGTAAAGTACTATGCTCCGGATTGTTGGTCTATGTACAGTTTATTTCTTACTTTATAAACTCAGCAATCTCTACAGACGCTTGGTTACACTAGCAATCGTTTAGACAAAATGTCCAAGATGTTGAAGTGTAAAGCACCTAAAAACAGTACTCGAGATTATGTAGACGCAGAGGTGGGGGAGTTTTAGGTTTACATTCAATTATTAAGGTAGGCTGTGCTGTGTTTTGTAGCTTCCATTTATTCGATCATTCAGTTTATGAGTGTTATTTAATGACTGCCATGAAATGTGGCACTTTTCTTTAAAAATCTGTGAAATCTGTGTAATTTGAAAAACGAGGTCCATTAAATTAAGCAATGTAGTAGGGCCCTAATTATTATGTATCTGGCCACAAGAGCCACTGCTGCTGCTTCTATAGGTTAATGTGGCAAGTACACTTGAGCAACAGCAGGAATCTGTCTGTCTTAAACTTAAATGGAATAGAACCCCAAAAGACTAGGAATGTAACACTCTACCCACGATGCAATGAGATTCACAATACTTGGTTAACAATACGATTTTTTCCCGATTTTTTAAACAAAATGAAATTGCAGACAAATGATGACGTTTTTTTTTTAAATTATTTCTCTTTAAAAAATAAAATAAAATACTGTATTTGTGCTTATCTTTTATTTATCTAAATAATGAATGCCCTTTTATTTCTGAGGTGCTGCACATTTCCCTTTTTGTGTAAAAAAAAAACTGAAATAAAACAAATGCCACATTAAATAAATAAATGAATAATACAAATAAAGAAAATATCCTCACATAAATACATTTGGCTGGAAATTTTAAAACCTGACAACCCTGTAGTGACGTCAACCAGGCGAGGTGAATATTGCCAGTGCTCTCTGCTGTTTAAAGTGAATATTGATTCATTATACATGTAAACCGATTTGAATCGTTACACATGTGAATCGATTTTTAACTGTCTTGTGGTGCATCGTTACATCCCTACAAAAGACCCAAATAAAAATAAGATCAAATAATTTATGAAACGTTCACTTTTGAGACTCGCATCATTTACTTACATTTTACATGTGCTTTGGTTTAAACTTATTCAGTGTTGGGTTGATTGATTTCAGCCCTGATGAAATCATAGCCACGATGATAACACACTCTCACGCTCTGTTCATTATACACACGTGAAAAAGTAATAATGTGTGTGTGGTGTGGATACCTCTCCTCACTGAGTAACTGGTCCTCCAACTCTTGAATTTTGTTTTCCAGTATAACCATTCCAGAAGTGGGTCTTGGCAGATCTTCCATTTCCGTTAAACGAGACTTCAGCTCTTTAAACTGAGAAAGCAAATTTTAGAGTGTTTAAACATTGTCGTTGTATTTACGCATGATTATGGCATTTGGATTTTGTCCATATAATGTCCATTAGAAAACATCCATATCAGTTGGTTAGTCATCTAAACACTGACTCTCTATTAGTTAATTAACAGTTAAAACCGAAAACAATAGTTTGAGTGCTGGATTAGTAAGTAAATGACTGCAGGTCTCTTATCTTCACATTACTCCCATTAAAATGAACAGCATCAGGTATTTTTAAAACACTTGAAAAAATATGATACAGTTTACTGTGTCAAAAAGAATCATACTGTATCCGCAGTTCAAGACCAGATGGATTTGACTGTAAAGAAACACTTCCTAAACACTGACTGTATTAGACACAAGTCCACTGACTTGAATGTGTTTATAAAATTGCATTATGATTATTTATGTTTTTCTCTTCAGACAATATAATCATTCCACTTCTGATAAGATAGATTACCATGATACCAATTCACTTCAGCGTGGTGGTGTAAAACTGTGTACTGCGGTACCTCGAAACTCAACGTCAATTGGTTTTGGAAGTAGTGTTGAGTTTAAAAGGTGTTTGAAGGTATTTTTTTCCCCCTAAGGTTGTATGAAAAACCTGTTAATGTGTTCCATGGTCCCGAGGAACTGCTTATATTTTAGGCTAATGTAAAATAATGGGGTTGTTTTTGACACTTATACACTAAAAATAACACAAATATAAAATAAAAAAAACGACAAATACAATTGAAAACAGTTAAAAATCAATAAAAATACAATAAAACCTGCACTTTTTCTTTACTTCTTTATTGTTTCCTTATGATTCTTAATTGTGGAGATGCTTGATCTTGGAATACTGTATTCAGTAGCGAGTTCAGTAAAAGCACATTCACATGAGAAGCAGCAAAACTGCTTTTGCGCTGGCTGTGCTGTTATTTTCATGTCAAGACTTTAGGGACACCCTGTATTGAAGTCAAACTAATATAAAGGCTTGTATTGACAAACTTAATATTTTACAACTAATATGCAAATTAAATACTATATACAATATACTATATACTACATACTATATAGATTTGTGCGCTTGATATTATGTGATACAAGTGACTCAGGCCTTACGACCAATGCTAAACGTGAACAAAGCTTAACGTGACAAGAACACTAAACCTCTCTATAAGTTCTCTCCACTAATGAAATTCCTTGCTTATGTCGTTCTGACACTTTCTCAGCACTGCGAGCTATAACACAAGTTTAAAAGTGAAACAGGAGGAAAATCCAGCTAAACACAGATACATAATGTTAATGAATGTTAATGTTAATTTGATTCTTTTAATTTAGGTGAAAAACACCTAAAATGTACAACAGCAGAATAGACCCTATACCTGTCTTTCTAATGAACCCTTGTCCATCTCAAGGTCATGTCTGGCTGCACGCTCTTGCATCAGTTCAGAACGAAGCTGGTCCACCTAAAAAGCAAAATAGTATTAGTAATAATAATAAACACAAAACATATTCAATAATATTCAAGATTTTCTGCACTTAAATGTAAAATGCTTGTAGCATTTTAGAATAATAAAAATACAAAATTTAATATGTAATAATAATAGTAATAATAGTAGTAATAAGTTGTTTGAGTTACATAAGTCTTTAATACTTTCAAAAATATGTTAATGTGTTACACATATATGTTAGTGTTTTTATCACACATGTTCAGATGTGCAGATGTATGTAAGTATCGCTGTACCTGCTCACGGCTACGTGTGATACGATCATTCAGAAGCTCTGCTCCAGTCTTTTCCTCATCAAGCTCGATCTCCAAAGCTTTTACTTTGTCCTTCACATACCCACACATACACATAAATAGGACCAGTTCAATAATGTGTCTCTGAAGTTCCCTCACAGGAAGTCATCACATACAATCAACAACTGATTGCAGTTGTTACTCCCAGTGGTTATATTTAGGGGGGCAGTTACTTTTTCAAATTGGTAATATACAGGGGTTGGACAAAATAACTGAAACACCTGGTTTTAGACCACAATAATTTATTAGTATGGTGTAGGGCCTCCTTTTGCGGCCAATACAGCGTCAATTCGTCTTGGAAATGACATATACAAGTCCTGCACAGTGGTCAGAGGGATTTTAAGTGATTCTTCTTGCAGGATAGTGGCCAGGTCACTACGTGATGCTGGTGGAGGAAAACGTTTCCTGACTCGCTTCTCCAAAACAGCCCAAAGTGGCTCAATAATATTTAGATCTGGTGACTGTGCAGGCCATGGGAGATGTTCAACTTCACTTTCATGTTCATCAAACCAATCTTTCACCAGTCTTGCTGTGTGTATTGGTGCATTGTCATCCTGATACACGGCACCGCCATTGGATGCACATGGTCCTCCAGAATGGTTCGGTAGTCCTTGGCAGTGACGCGCCCATCTAGCACAAGTATTGGGCCAAGGGAATGCCATGATATGGCAGCCCAAACCATCACTGATCCACCCCCATGCTTCACTTTGGGCATGCAACAGTCTGGGTGGTACGCTTCTTTGGGGCTTCTCCACACCGTAACTCTCCCGGATGTGGGGAAAACAGTAAAGGTGGACTCATCAGAGAACAATACATGTTTCACATTGTCCACAGCCCAAGATTTGCGGTCCTTGCACCATTGAAACCGACGTTTGGCATTGGCACGAGTGACCGAAGGTTTGGCTATAGCAGCCCGGCCGTGTATATTGACCCTGTGGAGCTCCCGACGGACAGTTCTGGTGGAAACAGGAGAGTTGAGGTGCACATTTAATTCTGCCGTGATTTGGGCAGCCGTGGTTTTATGTTTTTTGGATACAATCCGGGTTAGCACCCGAACATCCCTTTCAGACAGCTTCCTCTTGCGTCCACAGTTAATCCTGTTGGATGTGGTTTGTCCTTCTTGGTGGTATGCTGACATTACCCTGGATACCGTGGCTCTTGATACATCACAAAGACTTGCTGTCTTGGTCACAGATGCGCCAGCAAGACGTGCACCAACAATTTGTCCTCTTTTGAACTCTGGTATGTCACCCATAATGTTGTGTGCATTGCAATATTTTGAGCAAAACTGTGCTCTTACCCTGCTAATTGAACCTTCACACTCTGCTCTTACTGGTGCAATGTGCAATTAATGAAGATTGGCCACCAGACTGGTCCAATTTAGCCATGAAACCTCCCACACTAAAATGACAGGTGTTTCAGTTATTTTGTCCAACCCCTGTATATGATTTATAAAATAGATCTTTATTTTTGATACATTTAATAATCATTTAGAGGAAGCATTTTGAGTTTACTTGTGTTAAACGTAGCTAAATTGGCATGACAAAATATGGATATTTGTATTGCCAAAGCGTAATGTTGTCTTAATTAAGTTGGGTGAGGGGCAAATAATGCTCCACAGCACTGTAGATGCAGAACTAAACTGGAACTGTAAGAGCTGAACCACTGAAACCGGGTCATACCTAATGCAATTGCATTCTGCTGCCACTTTAACTGTGGCTTTTTTTCATGCTTAACTGGTATGACAGCATGGTCACCAGAACATGTTTTACTGTTCAAAACAACAAAAGGGCCAGAGCTCAATAGTAAATAAGGCAAACAAAGGTGACCGCATGTTCGAATGGGGATAAATTACCTGCTTCACATGGTGCTTTAACAGGAAATACCTAAACCTGCTTGGTATGATTAGAATCTGTTGTGTTCCAGTGGCTGTTTTACATTTGACTGTCAAATCAGTACCTGACTGTTTTCCTATAGCACAAAAAAACACACACCTCTAGATGCCGTATTTCTCTGCTACGTGACTGTGATGGCTTCTCTGTGTCCAGCCCGCTCTCCAAGTGCTTGAGACGGCTGCTCAGCAGGTCCTTACTTAGCTGTGCACTGTCCCGTTCCTCTGAACACACCTGAAGCTCCTTTTTCAGACGAGATACCTGATACAAATGTCCATGCAGACGAGGAATGATGTTTAGTAAAGAGATCACAAGTGGTGTTTTAATGATATTGTAATGATATCATAGGATACTTGAATGCTATTAATTAATAAATAAAACCATGCAAACACACTACAATCATGACTAAGCTTAAAACAACCTGTTTAAGGCATCTAAAACTTTCTGAGCGGCTCTCAAATTTCTTCATTTGAAAAATCAGGGAGGTAGAACATGCCATTTTGTACATGGGAATACACTTGGACTGGCCTAAATAATTATTTGTTTTTATTATAATAAAATAATAATAAACAATAATTATTAATTTGTTATTAGTGAATGTTTGCACCTAGTTTTTAAGTTACAGGTTTTTAGACATTTGTGCTAATTTATTAAAAATCAAAATGTAAAATATCATATGTACACAAGTGTGCACACCCTTTGATATGACCCCCAAATATGAGCTGAGGTGCATTTTGTTTTCACTGATACTGCTTGAGATGTTTCTACAATTTACTTGTCCACCTGTGTTAAATTCAATTGATTGGACATGATTGGGGATTGCCAACACCTGCCTATATAAGGGCCCACAGTTGACGGTGCATATCAGAGCAAACTTCAAGCCATGGGGTCAAAGGAATTATCTGCAGACCTCGGAAACAGGATTGTGTCAAGGCATAGATCTGGAGAAGGGTACAGAAAAATTGATGCAGCTTTACAGGTCCCAAAGAGCACAGTGGCCACCATTATTCATAAATGGAAAAAGTTTGGAACCACCAAAAATCTTCCTGGTCCAACTAAACGATTGGGGAAGACGGGCCTTGGCCAGGGAGGTGAGCAAAAACCCGAGGGTCACTCTGACAGAGCTTTTGACCTAATTTTTTTTTTCTCCCCCCATCTAGTCATGTGCATTTATCCTGATTGCATCCTCCACTGATTTAACCCTCCACCGGTGACTGAGGACGCTTCTTAACTGACTGCATTTGGAGTGGGCTACAGACATGAGGGTCTTTAAACACCTTAACGTTAATGCTGGTAGGTAAATAGTATGCAACCAAAATATCAAGCCAACAGTGCCTTGTGATTAGAAAATGGTCCACTGATAAATGACTAGAAAAGACAAAATAGCTCCTATGTATAACTATACACAGACAACATGTGCTAACTTTAAGTAGCTATTTGTTCCTAGTAATGAGGACAGTATGTTTAATCTATACTTAAAAATTCCAACAACACTGCTGCACCTAATTCACTCTATCTGGTACTATATTCTAGTACTACCATACATATCATTACCCTGTTAGTTAATTGCAGTGCTAAAAATGCTTCACCACCCACATAATATCTTGTAAGTGTGAGGTTTCTGGGGGTCCATTAAAATACAGTCAGTAAATGTGTAGCTGATAAAATAATCAATGAGTGTTCATACCAGATAGGTGTATCTACTAGGTACTGGAACTTAATGGTTAATCCTGATGTAATTTAGCACTGTTATGAGGGATCACAAATTTAAGGCCCTGATACAACCTGATAACACTTTCTGAGGAAAATCAGTTAAACACACAACTCCGGACACAAGCAATTTCATGTAAGGACAAAGTATTTTCCTCACCTCATCCTGTGCTGCTTTAAGGCTATTCTGGACTCTCTGCAGCTCAGTCAGCCTGTCACTGTTTAGCCTCTGAGCGTCGAGCATTTCTCGACGAGAGCGATCTTTAAAGTCATCCAGCTGAGACTGTAAATTCAGCACAGAGTGCCGTGAATCGCCCATCATCATCTCCATCTGAAATATATAACACATTATAAATACCATCATTCAGCTCTGCTACCGGCAGGCTGGGCGCCTACATGAACAATGATTCACTCATTTATAGGAAGGTTGCCGGAGGGGATTCCTTAATTCAGTGGTCCCCAACCACCGAGCCGTGGACCGGTACCGGTCCATGGGCTATTTATTACGGGGCCGCACAGAAAGAATGAATAATTAGAGATCGCTGGAAAAGCAGTTTTCACTGCTTCTATTTTGGGTGTTATTGTCTTATTGTCACCCCTAGGTGGGAGCAGCGTCTCATTGCAAAAAAAGCTCATTTTACATTGTTTGTGAGCAATATTATTAAATCCTCCCTTCCCCGCTGGTCCGTGAAATTACATCTTATATGAAACCGGTCCGTGGTGCAAAAAAGGTTGGGAAACACTGCCTTAATTGACTGATGCAATTACAACCTCTCCTGGTTGATTAACGGCGCCTGCACAGAGACGAGGGATAGTAGGATCAGGGTGCAACTTTCCGTGCGTGAGTCTGATCCACAAATGAACTCGCATCATGGAGGAAAAAAAGATGCAGTTGGCTACTGCACAGCTGTTGGAGGGGGGTGTGTTTTTGTCCTGGCTCTCCACGGTCAGGAGTCGAGGTCAGCAACAGTTGAGAGGAAGCGTAATATAATTGGGTAATTGGATATGACTAGATTGAGAGGAAAATTATGAGAAAAAAAGTGCAGTCGCTGGCTGCTAAGTGTACTCTCCCCTCTAGATAGCAGAGGCCGTATTTTTGAAGAGGCAAAGTACGTCCATTCGACCTTACTCCCCTTAGACACAGCCATCCTACTGGGTAGTTTGTAGCACAGCTAAGACTGAAACTATAGAGCTTGAGCACTCCGCAGTGGTGATCAAGCGTATTAGACTGCTGCACCACCTGACCGCTTGGTCAATAACTACTTAAACATGAAAAATATAGAATAATTTTAAGACAGTACTGACAAAACCTGTTCTGTGAAGGACAGGTCGCCAGTCCATCACAGGGCAGACACACGTACTCTTACACTTACTAAACACACAGAAAGGACCTTGGCTGCCTGGCTGGGGGAATCAAACCCAGGCACTTCTTTGTGTGAAATGGCAGCACTACCCACTGTGCTACAATAATGAAATATACTATTTCATAATTGTACCGCTCATGAAGGTTTGCTTAAGTAATCACTCCGATTGTGCAGGTAGGTGGCACGGCGGCTCAGTGGGTAGCATTGTCGTGCCACGGCGAGAGATAATTGGTCATAATAAACACCTAGGTGACCTCCAATTTCTACCATTTTTCCCCAATCAAGTACACAGAGAAGCAGTAGCACTCACCTCTTTGCTCATCTTCTCCACTGCTCGATCTAGCATCCTCTTCTCATCTTCCAGGTCAGTTTTTCCATGACGCAAGGCTTCTCTCTCCTTCTCTCGCTCTTCCAGTCGCTGAGCGACTTCATCTTTCTCATGGCCGATACGGGTCGCTGCATGACGTGCTTCCTCCAGCTGCAGCTTCAGACTCCGGATCTCTCCCTCCAGAACATCTGTACTGTCATATTCAGACAGGCTGGTGTGCAGCTGGGACTGTGATGAAGATAAATGAATATAAATATAAGCTGTATCTGACTGTGGTTATGTATGTCTATTAATTTGAAGGGGATGGGGTGTTTAGGGAGTGGATGGCCGAAGTTTTGCCATAGATTGGCGCCCTTTCCAGGATGCATTCATGTCTTGCACCCAATGATTATGGATGGAACTGGACCCAATGTGAAATTGGTAAAATTCATGGTAAAATATTGTGGATATAACATGTAATTTGCCAAACATGGCTAAAATAATCGATCTAACCATTTTATTAAAGTAAGTATTACTGAAAACCACATGGTACAATTAATGGCAGAACTACATTTGGTCCAAAAATGCAAGAATGGCTCATAACCCACTTGGCACTAGAATGCCAATAATTGTGGAGTTAACTGTGTACATAGTGTATACACACAAAAAGTACAAAAGTACAAAATTCAGTACACAGTGCAAACTATTATTCAGTACAGAATATAATTACTGACTGGTTAATAAAAACTGTATTGGATTAAAATGTGCAGTCTTATGCAAAAGTTTGGACATCTCTGGAAAAAAAAAAAAAAAAATTAACCACTAAGACAAAGCATTAGGCAAACAACACCACCTCCCTTCCTAAAATGTACATGACAATGCCTGCTTTATAACAACTGTCAGGATTAGGGAAATATTATATGTAGGCGCTCAGGTTGTGCGGCGGTAACAATGATTGGCAGACAGGATTCATAATTAAGGCCCTACCTAACTCACAACCGTAAAAATCACGTCACGCACTGTGGAATGAGCCGTTTCCCGAGTAATATGCAATTTGCAGTGAAATTCAAAATCCAAGGTTTGTCATATTGGCCCAAGATGCAATATGAGGCTCCTAGCAATTATATGGCAAGTATGTTAGTCTAACAGACTTTTGTGTGGTGTAGTGTGCTGACAATGTTTGTTTACGAGTGCATTTTGTCACTTTAGGGATTCAATAATCAATGGAAAAGTGTGCTTCTCTACATACGTGATCATCTCTCCGTAGTCTGTGCTGCGCCTCAGAAGAACACGCCAGTAAATTATTATGCTCCCGATAGTTTGTCTATGTACAGTTTATTTCTTTCTCTAAAGACACTCGATTATACTAGCAATCAGTTAGACAAAATGTCCTGATGTAGTTATGACATCTGCTGGCTGATCAATGGCATCCGCATAGAAACAGGCAATAACAGAGATTGGTGTGCGACACTCCGTACGCAATACCAAGCCACATAGGGGGGGGTGCACTGATCCGTAAAATGTGATTGTCTGACACGGAGAGGTTTTTTTTCCAGGGGGTATGAAACATATACGAAAACACAGCACTAAGGTCCACAAAAGTGCTAAACATGCACATATGATAAACAATAAAATGAACAACGTAAATAGTTATGTAAATGTCATGTAAAACCTATAAATAAATATTAAAATTTAGAATTAGATTTTTAATTTACCTTGCGTGGTGGAGGAGATTTTTTTTTGCTGTGATAGAATAATAGATAATAGAGTCCCCACTATACTGAGTCTGAAGCACTGCTGGTGGCTACTGGAGCAGTGCTGGTGCATAACTAAGCAAAATAAAGCCTATCACACATGTAAACAGAGAGACGTTTTAAACAATCGGACCAGACATTTGGTTTGCCAGTTTTTGTCTGTTAAATCCAAAATCCGTTAAATGGAGGTCCGTTAAATTGAGGTTCTACTGTATTTTTATTGGCTAAGCTAGAAAATAATCACAGCAGAGCCAAAATTCTGAATTTCCACTCATGGCACTGCTGGTAATGGTAATTTTACAATGGTAAATGTTCACGAACTAGAGTAGGGAAATGTTTACTGTGAAAGCACTTCTGTAAGTTGCTCTGGATAAGAGCGTCTGCTAAATGCCAGCAATGTACATGTAAATGTACAGATACCTTGTATTAGCTATTTACATCATTATGTATAATAAAATAACACAAAGGAAAGAATAATGTTAAAATATTAACATTTTTCAGCTGTGATGGAGGATAAAGGCAATTACAATCTAAAACCCTTGAACCACTAACCTGCTGCTTCTTTTCAAGCATTTTAGCAAGTTCCTCTTGGTCCTTCTTTGACTGCTCCCTCAGTGTGTCAATCTCAGCCTTCAGTTCATTTTCTGTGATCTGACTGGTTTTCTTCACAGCCTGAAGCTCTTCCTGCTTCTTTACCAGCTCTGCCTTCAGCTGCTCGAGCTGTACTTGTGCCTGTTTAACGTCAGTCTGGTAACATAGTAAGACAGTGTATTCATTATAATGTGCTTTAGGGTTACCATATTAACCATGTCCTATCTTGTTGTAACAATCCTACGGCTGTCCTACTGGGGGAAGAAAATTTAATTGTAGCCTAGTGTTTAAGGTACTGGACTAGTAAGCAGAAGGTTGATGGATCAAACTCCACCACTGCCAGGTTGCCACTGTTGGGCCCTTGAGGAAGGCCCTTAACCCTCAATTGCAGACAATATACTGTCACAGTACTGTAAGTCACTTTGAATAAAAGTGTCTGCTAAATGCTGAAAATGTAAATAAGAACAATACATATTTATCCATAGCCCATTGCTGCTGGCCCATATCTGTGTGTCTGAAAAATAAAAGCGTGTCCTTTCTATAGCTATTTATAGACTGCCTTTTAATAATTTATTAGGATTTCTGTGGGTGGGCAAACATTTTTTATTGGATAAAGGTTAAAAATCAAACTTTATTCCGCCACCGGTCGGCTGGGCGCGATCTAACAGGCATAATTGGCAGTGCCTGCAGCAGACTCTACTTGGCTACCATGTCTGCTTGGGCGGGATGACTGAACTATGTGGGTGGGGTCTTCCAACGTTGTGCAAGGACCCTGATTAGCAGATAAAGCGTCTGTGCAGAGTGCATGGGTCTGCTAAGGACTGCGCACAGGTTGGAGGAGGCGTGAGCAGGAAATATACCCTCCTTGAATGTAATCAGGGATCCCCCAGCAACAATGGGGAGACAAATTGAATATGCTAAATCAGGGAAAAAAATGGGAGAAAATGCATAAATAAAATAGAAGCATAGGAGCAATAATAAAACATAAAACACACACCTTGCCTAACAGGAATGAGTAACGGATGGTCGCCAAACAGCATGGAATTATTTCAGCAGGATAAGAACAATAGCAACAATAAGACTAGACTGAATATTTACAATCTTTGATCATTACAAATTTTTAACTGCCTAAAGACCAAAATCCTGCTCGTGAGGAGTGTTTTGAGCTCTATTATATAATTATTCGAATTATTTGTACTATAAAAGTGTAACAACACAATTTAACTTGACACATGATACTTAAGTGGACGGCACAATGGCATGGTGGGCAGCGCTGTAGCCTCACATGAGTTCCATTCCCAGATAAAGTGGTCTGGATCCTTTTTGTGTGGAGCTTGAATGTTCTTCCCATGTCCATCAAGGTTTCCTCCGGGAGCTCCAGTTTCCTCCCACAGTCCAAAGAAGTGCAAGTTTGGAGATACTAAAATTGCTGAATGTGTGTGTTTGCCCTGTGGTGGACTGGCGACCTGTCTGAGGTGTTTTCTACCTTTCACCTGGTGAATTGTACCCACTGTGACCCTGAGTGGGACGGAGTGGTGGTGGCAAAGACAATGAATACATGACACGTTACTTAGTAATGATTGAAAGACACGATAAAAGACATGATAATAAACATGGCGGGAACCTGGCGTGTTTGCACCAAGAATGTCAAGAACTCACTACAGACTTTATCACAGACTAGACTGAATAAGAACTCCAAGTATTTTTGCTAGTTATAACTTTTAGTTCATTTAATTTGTGTGTATGATATTGTGTAAATCCTATTTATTCAAATTATGCTCCAGGCCACCCAAGAAGGATGGGGGTCCCTGCTGAGTCTGGTTCCTCTCAAGGTTTCTTCCTGTAATTTTAGGGGAATTTTTCCTTGCCACTGTCGCCCTCGGCTTGCTCAACAGGGGTTTCGGTCTGTTGGTCCTGGATTCTGTAAAGTTGCTTTGAGACAATGACTATTGTAAAAAGCTCTATATAAATAATGTTGACTCGACTTAATAATTGTAATTCTTTAAAAAACTATATACTTTATACCCTTAAACCATTGATATAGCTGCACCTAGACTATGCTACAAGCAAACTGCTTCTAATATGGCATAGTGCACTATATGGTATGTGGCCTTTGTAAATGGCCACTGTTGATTGAGAAACTTAGTGGATGGGTCTTAGTTAGGATCTAGGGCAATGGTTCCCAACGTGGAGGATGCGGAGCTATTGCGGGGTGGGGTGGTGATTTACAGCAAGGAAAATAAACGAGGCATGTTTAAGCACTGCTAGCAATAAATGGTGTAACAGTAAAAAAAAAAATAAGATCCATAATGCATGTCACATAATAATTCCACTGTAAAGGTGGGTCGTCAGTTTATTTGTTTTGTTAGAGTTAGAGTAATAAAATGTAAATGATGCTGCTTATTTTGAGTAAATTGCTCCTCCACTTCTATACTGCCAACTTTAAAAATGTTAAATCTCAGGGTTAGTTGGAAACTAAGAAAAAAGTATATTATGTATGCTTTGCTGTGAGAAAAACAGAAGTCAACTGTCGACTTATACTTCACTGAAAGAGATGAATAGATTGTAAACATTTCCTTTTAATTGTGTGTAATATTTAACAGGTTATACGTATACCACCCTAAGCATATGGAGAAATGCACACATTATGCATGTACTATTGTAATAAAAACCTTAAACATACAGCCCATAATATTTAATGCATGATATTGCACATTAAACATAAAATGGTATCATGTATTTATTAAAATGTCCAAATTTTAAAATCAGTTTCAGTTCTAACAAACACTTTATTCTCAAATTAGCAGTGATAATGTTCAAAAAGTGTGTTACCTGATTTAAGGATTGTGAGTCGGTTTCACACGTCTGTTTCTTTAAACTGAGCAGCTTCTCCTCAAGTGCCTTCTTTTCCTGCTGAGCCTGCAGCAGCCTACACAAACCCAGATTTTAGCTTTACTATAAATACATACACAAAACACATATTTAACATAAATACCATAAATCTAACCAAGCAATCACTCACAGATCTGGATCAAGCGTATTGTTATTAGGCCACAAAAAGCTGAAACTTGTATGAATATTTCACTTCTTTACATACGTATCAATGACATTTAATGCATATATTAGAATTCTACTGAACAGAGGAACTTGTTCTTTAGGAGACTATAGTATCTACAGTATTTTATTGTTTATCCAGTTTAGATTTGTCACTATTAAAGGTGCACCAGTCATTATTTAATGGGTTTTTTATTATTACAAATATGATGGACATATCTAGAGAATATGATATAAAAGAAGCACATAAAAACACAGAGCCAGGTTGGTCTGTTTACATTCCTTATGTTATAAACATGCATATAGGCATAGCTCTCCATCACTCCACCACTATATTCTACTCACAAATAAAAGCATGACTGACTCTCATGTTAAGCTGCAAGCATATCATAATTATATTGATTTGGGGGTTTAAAAAGTGAGTAGATATAGATCACAAAGCCTACAAAAGTATTTACCCAATACACCTTTAATTTATAAATAGTCTAAGTTATTTTAATAATTAGTTAAACAAGTTCACAACTTCATGTGGTCTAAAATAAAGCAAAATCATAATAAAGTCCACAGGTTCACAAGCACATAAATACACCATTATTAAAGATGCATAAATAAAATGGATTTTGGTTTATCATCATCAAGTTAGCAAAAACATCACCAACCAAATCAAACACATTCAGTGGTGGCTGATTCACAACTGATTTGAATCACCTTCTGAGTTTCAGAAATCATACTGATCTTAAATTGATTTATTTTATTAAACTGATTCATTACTTATGATTGGAGTTATTGATTAATATATAAAGTACAACCAAGAATGATTTAGAATGATGTACAGTGGATTCAGACATTATTCAGACCCCTTGACTTTTTGCACACGTTATAGTGATGTGGATTTGATATTAATTGGATATAATTGCTATTTTAAGTATTAAAATCAAAAACTAAAATCTCTTATTTACAAATCAAGTATTTAAACCCTTTGCTGTGGCACCCCAAATTGAGGTGCATCCTGTTTGCCTCAATTATATTTTAGATTTGTCTAGAACTCAACTGGAGTTCACCTGAAGCAAAGGAACACACCTTGGTCTATTAGGACATGCAATTTACATGGCATTTTCAAGTTAAAAAAAGAAGCAATGGGATGCCCATGTGGTGCAGTGGGTGGTCTCTAGCAGGCACAATTGGCCAATGCCTGCAGCAGACAAAATTGCTGTCTGGGAAAGACCTGCTGGGTGGGAAAGACCGGATTAAGGGGTGGGGTTAGTAACGTTGTGTAAGGACCTTGGTTGCCCAGGGTGCCTGTACACAAAGTGGAGGATCGCAGAGATCAGGGCGTGGCTCTCCATACGCGAAGCCAATCTCACGTGCAAATCCACCAAAGTATTCGGGCAAGAAAAAAAGAAAGACCCCAATAGTCATTCAAAAAATTCCATAAGTCCTGTGCAGAGATGGGAAAACCTGTAAGACAGACAATTATCTCTGCAGTACTCCATAAAACAGGCCTTTATAGCAGAGTGGCAAGATGGAAGCCACTGTTGACTAAAATGTAACTTACTGGGCAGCTACCTTATCATCTGGCTAATGCCATCCCTACTGTGAAACGTGGAGGTGACAGCATCATGTGAATTCCTATTAGCAGTAGGGACAGGAAGGATGAATGCAGCCAAATACAAGAACATCCTAAACGATTTTGTTAATATAACATTGATCAGAAGCATATATACATAAATTGAGTGGCCGGCACGGACTTAACCCATCAATCATCTGCGAAGAGAGCTAAAGATGGCAGTTCACAGTTGCTCACCATCCAGTTTGATAAAGCTTGAGAAGATCTGCCAATAACAATGGAAATATTAATGGGATAAACTGCCCAAATCCAGCTGTGCAAAGCTTATGGAGAAGACTTGCAGCTGCAATTGCTGGCAAAAAGGCTTTTAAAAAGCATTCACTAAAGGGTCTAAATGCCGTTGGTTAATAAGAGATTTCAGCTTGTAATTTTTTTATTGATTTTCGAAACTCTAAAACATAATAAGTGATTATGTGTAGATTGGTAAAAAAAAAATGCAATTATATATATTTAAAATCAAATCCACAATACAATGAAGTATGCAAAAATGCAAAAGGCATACCTCATGAATCCACTGTATATAAAACCTTACAAACCCCCACAGTTACATTTTTGTTAAAGAAGCAATACAAAACATGGTATTTAAGTGATTGAGTATAGTTTTTATGTAAACCTAATTTTAAGTTGTGACAGTAGGAACAATGTAAATAAAATCTGTGTTAACAACAAATGTTATTTAATCCTTTGGTAAATAGGGACGTAAATTGTTGTAGTTGTAAAGGTTGCTTTATAAAATACTTAAATTGCTAAACAGTCCATGGTCTCAGTTGCTGTATAACTGCTACAGGTCTGGACTGCAGGCGGAACAGTCTACCACATGCACTTTCTTACTATAAAGCCATGATGTGGTAGCATGTGCTGGAAAGTGGATTGGCATTGTCTTTACAAATAACAAGCAGGGACGTAGTGGAAAAGAAAGTAATTGATGTGTAAAGGAACTACATTTATAATGGCAAAATATGATAATCCAAAATGCACAGGCCTACGTACCCCTCATATAAAGAAGGATCAAAGGTCATGGGCACTCACCATGGGTTTGCAGACAATATATATAACATTTTAGGCATAACACCTTCCTAATATTGTGTTGATCCCCCTTTTGCTGCCAAAAAAGCCTTGACCCGTCAAGGTATGGACTCCACTAGACCCCTGAAGGTGTGCTGTGGTATCTGGCACCAAGATGTCAGCAGCAGATCCTTTGACTCCTGTAAGTTGCGAGGTGGGGCCTCCATGGATCGGACTTGTTTGTCCAGCACATCCCACAGATGTTTGATTGGATTGAGATCTGGGGAATTTGGAGGCCAAGTCAACACCTCAAACTCGTTGTTGTGCTCCTCAAACCATTCCTGAACCATTGTTGCTTTGTGGCAGGGAGCATTATCCTGCTGAAAGAGGCCACAGCCATCAGGGAATACCGTTTCCATGAAAGGGTGTACATGGTCTGCAACAATGCTTAGGTAGGTGGTACGTGTCAAAGTAACATCCACATGGATGGCAGGACCCAAGGTTTCCCAGTAGAACACTGCCCAAAGCATCACACTGCCTCCGCCGGCTTACGTTCTTCCCATAGTGCATCCTGGTGCCATGTGTTCCCCAGGTAAGTGACGCACACGCACCCGGCCATCCAGGCCACCTTCTTCCATTGCTCCGTGGTCCAGTTCCAATGCTCACGTGCCCATTGTTGGCGCTTTTGGTGGTGGACAGGGGTCAGCATGGGCACCCTGACTGGTCTGCGGCTATGCAGCCCCATACGCAATAAACTGTGATGCACTGTGTATTCTGACACCTTTCTATCAGAACCAGCATTAACTTCTTCAGCAATTTGAGCTACAGTAGCTCGTCTGTTGGATCGGACCACACGGGCCAGCCTTCGCTCCCCACGTGCATCAGTGAGCCTTGACCGCCCATGACCCTGTCGCCAGTTTACCACTGTTCCTTCCTTGGACCACTTTTGATAGATACTGACCAATGCAGACTGGGAACACCCCACAAGAGCTGCAGTTTTGGAGATGCTCTGACCCAGTCGTCTAGCCATCACAATCTGGATCTTGTCAAACTTGCTCAAACTCTTACGCTTGTTCATTTTTCCTGCTTCTAACACATCAACTTTGAGAATAAAATGTTCACTTGCTGCCTAATATATCCCACCCACTAACAGGTGCCAGGATGAAGAGATAATCAGTGTTATTCACTTCACCTGTCAGTGGTCGTAATGTTATGCCTGGTCGGTGTGTTCCAAAAGTAAAGGATTTACAACCCTAAATAAAGGTAAAATGTTGAGTATATTATCCTTGTGCTACTATTAATTAAATACCTATAAATGGTCAAATCAATTCTTGTTTTTATTTGCATTATACCTACTGTCCTAACTTTTACAAACTTGCTTTGTAAAGTGTAATAATGTATAATTAATAAAACACATCAATCACTCGCTCACTCAAAGAGCTGAACTTAAACATGAACACGTTCTATATTGCTTCTTTAAGTCGCCTCTGGCACATTAGTAGATCTTGAGATCTCTCACTTTTGAAATGCGCTCTGCTGCCCTCGCCTGACAAACAGAATTCAGATGGGAAAGAATTAGGAACGTGTTAAGCACACAAATCACCACAAAAGACAAAAACAAATTAAATATTGTGTTTCTGAATTAAATAGTTCACACATTGCAAATGTAATGCATATTATACTTTGCTTAGAAAAGTTGTCATTAAATTATGAATCATATTCAGTGCAAGTAACTTGGTAACTTGGATGTACAACATTTCTTAACCCTTTAATGGTCTCACCAAGAAAATAATGTTTAATTAATTATAATTATTTCTTTGCATTTCTTAGTTTTTTGGATCATACCAAAAACAAACAATGAATATTGTTTACTGCTGGCTTCAAGTTGACATATAGATTAGAAAGAGTCTATAGAAAACAATCAACTAATATTTTGGAGTTTAACACGTCAACCAAAACGTAGATACAACCCAAACAAGATAATTTAAATACAGCTTTTTTTTTTTTTTTTTGCATTTTATCCCCTTTTTTCTCCCCCTTTTAGCGCGTCCAATTTGCATCGTGCTTCCTCTCTGCCTATGCCGAACCCTGCCCTGACCGGGGAGATCAAAGCTAACCCACATTCCCTCCGACATATGAGCAGCAAGTCGTATGCATTTTTGCCACCCACACATTGACGAGTGGTGTGCCACCTAGCGTTGCATGCGGAGAGACACACCCTAAGAGCACTCCTTCCTCATCTCTGTGCAGGTGCCTCAAATTAGCCAGCAACAACAGGCCAAACGTTGTTCATATTGCCACTCATCCTCAAGCCGGCAAGGCAGAGCTGGATTGCAGCGTGTGTTTTTACCACTGCGCCACCTGAGCGACAAATACAGCTTATTTTTACCCAATGGTTGAGCAGACCATTAAAGGGTATTTATTAGGATTTTGACATCATGTTTTACACACTTGTTTTATTAGAATCCTCTCTAGTTAGGCAGCTGCCTAGGTAGGCAGTAGGCAGCAAGGCAGCTCACTAGGTATTCGAACAGACCCATTGTAACATTTCAGGCCATCCATGGCCATCCTAATGCTCTGACTTATACTATTTAATAAATCATATTAAACCTATCCAGCTTTATTTGAATTTCTTCTATTGGAAAGTCTCATATTTAAGAACTGACATTTTTATAAACTTTACCAAGCATGTCTAAATCTGGATCTGACTGAAACCTGAACAAAAATAAACTATAGCTTCGGCTATTGACTAATGAGGAGAGGGGTAATCACACTACATACAGTAAATAGGGCGTAAAGCAAAAAGAAAATAAGACGGGACCTTTGGCCGTCCACATGAGCCATTTAGTTAAACAGATTAGTTTTTCTCACTCTACTGTGAGAACTGAAAGAACCCAACCCACCAGTGTATTTACACACCATATCGATGGTGGAAAGACCTGTCACACCTTAGATAAATAATGACTTAAACAATGGAACTCTTATGAGAATGCTTGCAAATGTAATGCCATCTTGACTAAGCACACTTATTTATCAAAGCAACACCTGTTTGGAAAAGAATTCTTTGAGATACTATGTTACAGTGCTATATTAAATGTTTTAATTACTCTGCACAGAACAGACAATGCCTGCTGGTCGTGTATCCCAATCTACTCCTTCACCCATGCCGTTCTTTCCCTTTTCTTGCTGCACATCAGCACACAAACAACTTTATTCCTTGGAAGGAAGAAAACCCTGTCTCACAGTATCCCCCTTGTTACTTATTGAGTGTGTTTTTGGGATGAAACATAAGCTGCGTCCGAAATCGCATACTTCCATACTCAATAGTACGCGAAAGCAGTACGCGAGAGCGGTTAGTATGTCCGAATACATAGTATACATAAAAAGGTATGCGAGAAGTACCCGGATGACCTACTTCTTGGGCAGCCATGTTTAAGTATGCAAACGATGCACACTTTCGGTCCGCTAATGTATCCCATAATTCAACTGGAGCTGCGTAGGCGTTCAAAGCGGAAGAAGAAACAAGAAAGATGCCGGAAAACAGAGTCCTCTGTTTACAAGTGTAAGTAAGATAAATAAAATAAAAATGTTATTATTGCGTACAACCCTAAATAACGTTACGATTAGCGCAAAAAAAAGATAAATATCCAAAATTGGTACAAGGTCTGTAACTACGGTGATATTACATCATCACGTCATCACTTGACGTTGGTAAGATGGCGGACATAGTACGTAGGGGTGTTGCGTGCATACTGCACACTTCTGTACTCAAAGCGCATACTTTACCGGCCGAGTGGTGTATACTTCCTCGAATCTAGTACGTACTCTGTAATTATGCGATTTCGGACGCAGCTATAGTTTGGGAGACCAAACAGACTTGTCTGAAAAAAAAAACACCGCACAGCCATCATTGAGAAAGCTTCTGACAAGCTAACGTTAACGTTCATTAATAAACGCACGTAATTAACGTTGTGCACATCATACATGCGATGCGATTCTGCTGATTGAAATATTTACTTTAAAAGGATAATACAGTCCGATCCCATCTGAGCCGATTCTATCAGCACATACATTCGTGGTTCACCTCGGTAAATCGTAAACGACTCCGAGTCGGCTCCCGCTCTGTGGTAATAACCAGTATAATTAAGCCTGAGCTTTATAATGTAAGCGAGTCACACAAAATGTTCTGTAGTATTTGGTGTTTATTTACAACCGCATCATTCATTATAACAGTAAACACGGAGAGATGACTGAGAAAAGAAACTTACGCTGCGCTTAAAATGAGTCGACTCCTGAATCACTTGTATCGACACTGTGAACAGAGTATTAAAGACACACACACGTCCTATAACAGCGGTCGCTGCTTTTGTAACCGGTTATCTTCGCTGTTAGCTCTATTTGAAGTTTTTTTTTTTTTTTTTTAAACGGAACTAAATAACATTAAACGTGCGTGTGAGCGTGGTCAGTGAGAATAATTCAATCTGTCTCCCGTGGGTGAAAAATGAATTGCTTTAGTTTTAGAAGTAAAAAAATCTCACAATGTCACGCCCCCCGGTCAAGCACTCGCCCCCACGACATAAAAACAAAGTTTGCGCGGGAACTAGGTGGCGAGCGGAGCGGAAGAATACGTCGTCACGCGGCGCTATACGAGGAAGACTGCATTGTATGTGCTCCATGTGAGAGACGGAGGTGCTTATGTAGGTGTGTTCCGACTTACGGCGAAAATCGCGTTACGTTGCGTCCGTAGAAACAGATCGAGGACCTACTGTATTGTTTCATTAAGCTTCTTAATCACGGAGATCTTGGAATACAGTATTTCTTAGCGAGTTCAGTTAGGGCGCATTTTTACTTCTATATTGTTTCATTAAGCTTCTTAATCGCAGACATCTTGGAATACCGTATTCCTTAGCGAGTTTAGTTGGGGCGCATTCACATGCATCACGCAATTGCTGCGTTGGGCTTGCAAGTTTTGCGGTTGCCACGATGATCAAAGCGCAAAAAGCTTCTCATATAAATGTGCCTTACGCTTACCACTTTCTTTACATCGCTGAGAATTTGAAGTAAGTTTTGAGTGAATGTGTAGGTTAGAATCTCAGCTCATTCTGTCGTTACTGTACACTGGACTTGGAATGAGACGTGCCTACATCTAACTATTTTATTTCTGCTATAAGTTTAAGCACTTTGCTTTGTGTACAGAATGCCATCAACACATGCTGCACTTTGTTTATTATGGAGCACTTGAGAATTTGATAATATGGACATAAAACTGTTTACATTTAGTTTTGTGGCATATTATTATGCCATACAGTTTGTTGTTAGAATAAAAGAAGCGTAAATGAGATTCAGAATAAAATTTGGAGGAAAATTAATTGTTGAGATTAATCGACTAATCGATAAAATAGTCTATAGATTAATCGATAAAAAAATAGTCGTTAGTGGCAGCCCTAATCACACAACTTTCAAGGTGTTCAGATCGCTGTACAGTTCACACTACAAACCTTGATCTCTTGTAATCAGGAGTCTTTAAAATTGTTGTGGTTTGTCACCAGGAGGGATCACAGACAAGTCTCCCAAACTACGTTTCATCACAAAAACACACGCAAGAAGTGACATGGATCGTAATGATAAAATGTCCAAAAATGCATGTCACAATCTGTTCGCATTACCTTTCACACTACATGATTTTGAATCGCCGACAGGTCCAGATATATGTTTTTGAAATATATTTTTAACATATTTTTTTCCATTTTAGCGCGTCCAACTGCCCGATTGCATCAGGCTTCCTCTCCACCAATGCCAATCCCTGCTCTGATTGAGGAGAACGAAGCTAATGCTACGGCAGCACGCCGTATGCATCTTATCACCTACACTTTGACAAGTGCAGTGAAGCTCAGCACTGTGTATGGAGAGACACACCCTGAGAGCACTCTTTTTTCATCTCTGTGCAGGCGCCATCAATCAGCCAGCAGTAAATGCATTAGTTATGAGAGAGAGAGACCCCCATCCGGTTTAGTCCCGCCCATATCTGAACAACAGGCCAATCGTTGTTCATGTGGCTGCTCAGCCTAGCCGGCAGGCAGAGCTGGGATTCAATACGATGTATTCGAGATCCCAGCTCTGGTTCCAGCGTGTGTTTTTACCGCTGCGCCACCTGACCGATCCGACAGGTCCAGATATTTAACATGCTAAATATTTTCTTTAAGTCTGAAAGCCGTTTGGATTGAGTCGTTGACCAGTTCACACATCAGTCAAGAGCCAGTTTTCGAGCCCCAAGCAAACACCGATTTGCCTCCAAGCTGGCACATCTAGCGTGTAGTGTGAACTAGGCATTAAGTTACACAGAACAAAATCGAAAACACAAAACTGGTTCAGGACAGTTAAATAAGCTAATTTTAAGCTTTTGGTCTTACCTCAACCTTATTGAGACCATGCAGACTTATAAGTCCACACTGGAAAATGAATAAAAGTGGTTGAACCAATTCTTAAATAAAAATTACTCCAAGACCCAAACAAATTAGCGCCGAAAGCTTGTTGATATTAAAGTTTTGACTCATGGAGAGGAAAAGACATGTGGTCCAGAGTACTATATAAGTAATAATAAAATGATTAAAGTGAACTGTGGGTCTCACTCCTGTTTCACCGAGGTCATCTGCTCACTCCAGTGCTCGCTCTGCTCTTTGTAGCTGTCCAGCTCCTCCTCCAGAACCAGAATTGTGGCGTTTACCTTTTGGCGCTCATCCTCAATCTCCAACTGAGACTAAGAAAGATAGAGGAATCAAACCGGTGTAATTAATGCAGTTGGAAAAGGACATATTTCACATATCTTCTGCTACCTGCACAACAAGAACTTAATTAATGTAGGTTTTAATGAACTTGTAATTAAATGCATGTCTTTTATTATAACCAGTTGTCTGTGCAGATGGACTGATTATTAGCAGGCTACATGAACATAACATTTAGCTCATAAACCAACGGTCTACAACCTATCTGGGCATTGTACAGCCCCTGAGCAGCCACATGAACAACGATTGGCCTGTTGTTCAGATAGGGGCGGGATTAAGCCGGATAGGGACTCTCTCTCAGACTAGTGCGATTACGACCTCTGCTGGCGACCAGGTGGCGCCTGCACGGAGATGGGAAAGGAGTGCGGTAGAGGGTGTGGCTCTCCGTACACAGCGCTGTACTGCACTGCACTCAAGTGTAGGTGATAAGATGTTTGCTGTGCACGTGTCGGAGGGGGCGTGGAGCAGCCTCGTCCTCCCCAATCAGGAGCAGGGACCAGCATTAGTGAGAGGATGATTGATGGGCAGAAATTGGATGCACTAAAAAACCGTGTGCGATTGACAGAGATACAAATAGAAGAACTTGAATGATAAAGAGCGCTCCCTCCGACCCCTTTTTATACGCCCGTACTTCAGTGGATTTGCGCGTGAGGCCAGTCTCACGCACAGAGAGTCACGCACTGATCTCAACTTTCCCCCACTTTCCCCCATTTCTGTACAGGTGCCTCAGGCCTCATTTAGCAGACGCTTTTATCCAAAGCGACTTACATTACTGTGACAGTGCATTGTCCAAGCAAAGGTTAAGGGCCTTGCTTAAGGGCCCAACAGTGGCAACCTGGCAGAGGTGGGGCTTGAACCAGCAACCTTTCCATTACTAGTCCAGTACCTTAACCGCTAGGCTACAACTGCCTCAAGGTCCTAAGAGAGCGTCGAAGACCCCAAGCAGCAGACTAGTGGCCAATTTTGGCTGCTGCCAGCACTGCCAATTGTGCCTGTTAAAGGGTGCCCAGCTGACCAGTAGTAGAGCTGAGATTCGAACTTGGAGAGTTCAGAATCCCAGCACTGGTGTGCTAGCTAAATACCTTACATTACCTGGGCGCCCTTATACACATAAATTTGACATGACTTGACCAGCTGAACAAGTTGAACAGACGTGGTTGAGGAAGAAGCAAGAGGAACTTCTAAATGCATCCAAACAGACCTTCAAGCTCAAGGTACAACAGTTTGAAGTCGCATCATCCGTCAGATTCTGAATGAAAATGGACACAACATTAAGATGACCCAGAAGGACACCTCTTCTACAGACAAAAGACACAAAAAGGCCACACTGGATTTTGCCAAAATGTGTGTTGACAAAATGAACGCTTTGTTTTACCTGTGATACGTGCTCCATGCTTTTTTGAAGTGCCTGCATGTTTTGGCTATACTCCTCTCGCAGGGCCTCCATGTCTCTGTCGTGAACGGCCACCTCATCCTTGAGCACCCCCTTCAATGCAGTGAGCTCCCTCTCTCTCATGTGCAGAGTCTCTTCCACCTTCTGCTTTAGCATAATCGTCTCTGCCAGCTCGGTCTGAAGTGTTATCACATCCTGAGAAAATATCAACCATGGCATTGAGACACATTCAGGAAAAAGTCAACTTTGATCATCAATTTTAATGATCTTTTTTAAAGATCCCAATTTAGCGTAGCCAATCCGCTGCTGGGGACCCCAACGGCGTCCAAGAAGGGTGTATATTCGCCTGACACACACTCCCTCCGACATGTGCACAGTCCACCAATCCCTTCTTATTCACCCATACTTTGGTGGATTTGGGTGTGAGGTCGGCTTCGCATACGGAGAGCCACGTCCTGAATTCTGCACTCCCCCACTTTCTGTACAAGCGCCCTGGGCAACCAAGGTCCTTACACAGCGTTGATAACTCCACCCCTTAGTCCTGTCTTTTGCACCCAGCAGACTGGAAGCCAATTTTGTATGCTGCAGGCAATTATGCCAGCTAGAGAGCGTCTCCATAGGAAATAACGACACAGTCAGCACAAAAACTACCGTACTGCTTCTCATGTGAATGCGCCTTTACTGAACTCCCTAAGGAATACAGTATTCCAAGATCAAGCATCACCACAATTAAGAAGCGTAAAGAAAACAATAAAGAAGTAAAGGTAAAGAGCGGGTTTTATCGATTTTTTTGTTAATTTTTATCTGTTTTTCCAATTGTAAACAACCCCCAACAACCCCAATTAAAAACAACCCCATTAGGCTCTCCGAAAAAGCTGATTCTTACAATTTCTCAGAACCCCAAGCTATAATACAAGTTTAAAAGTGAAACAGGAGGAAAATGCAGCTAAACACAGATACATGTGGAGCTTTTAGAGTGAATTTGACGCTTGTTCCCCACACAAATATAGATTTGTCTCAAATTCGCACTTTGATGACGTTTTACCGCACCGCTCAAGTCAAGCGCTAAACAAAGTGGCAGTCATACACATGTCGAGTTTAAGGGAAACGTCAAGTTTAAAAATACAAATTTCTCGACTAAGGGCATTTAGTTTCAAAGATTTTAACTTTTGTCAGTTAAATAGAGGTTAAAAAAACTTTTAACTTTAACTTTTCCATAAATAGGGAGTGTGTTCTATAACTAAGGCCTACCGGAATCACGGCCGTGAAAATAGCGTCACAGACCATTAAATGAGTCGTTTTCCGAGTAATATGCAATTTGCGTATTAAATTCTATATTTAAGTTCCGTGTTTAGCTATTTGACAATATAGCTAAATATTCTATTCTATTTAACAAGTGCTATTCTATTTAACAAGTGCCTCAGGTTTACTGGTTAATTTGCACTATGAGGCAGTCCTAGCAATCCTACAGCAATTCAGTTAGTAATCGGTTAGTCACACTGTCCAAGTTTTTGAAGGCTATAGCAGCTAAAAACACTACTCTGGTAACTGAGTTTGGAAAACTCCCAACTGATTCTGTGGACGCAAAGGAGGGTGTGTCAAAACACGGAGGAGAATTTTCATCTTTGAGACAACATGAAACCTCGCACAGTCGCTGGATGCTAGGTTTACATTCAGCCATTGAGGTGGGCTGTGCTGTGTGTTGTAGCTTCCATTTATTCTATCATTCAATTAATGAGTGTAATTTAATGACAGTCGTGAAATTTGGCACTTTTGTTTAAAAATCTGTGAAATCTGTGATTTTTGAAAAACGAGGTCAGTGAATTTAGGCCCATTTTCTTGTGAATTTAGTAGGGCCCTAACTATAAGTTTGTTTGTTGTTTGTTTATTAGGATTTTAACGTCATGTTTTACACTTTGGTTACATTCATGTCAGGAACGGTAGTTACTCATTACACAAGGTTATATCAAACACAGTCATGGACGCCGCTCAGGTGGTGCAGCGGTAAAAACACACGCTGGAACCAGAGCTGGGATCTCGAATACATCGTATCGAATCTCAGCTCTGCCTTCCCGGCTGAGGCTGAGCGGCTACATGAACAACGATTAACCTGTTGTTCATATGGGCGGGACTAAGCCGGGTGGGGTCTCTCTCTCATGACTGGTGCAATTACGACCTCTGCTGGCTGATTGATGGTGCCTGCACAGAGATGAGAAAAGAGTGCACTTAGGGTGTGTCCCTCTGTACACGCAGCTAAGCTGCACTGCACTAGTCAAAGTGTAGGTGATAAGATGCATACGGCATGCTGCCCACATGTCGGAGGGGGCATGGGTTAGCTTCGTTCTCCTCAATCAGAGCAGAAATTGGCATCCAATTCACCTCACTTGCATGTCTTTGGACTGTGGGAGGAAACTGGAGCACCAGGAGGAAACCCACGCAGACACGAGGAGAACATGCAAACTCCACACAGAAAGGACCCGGACCGCCCCACCTGGGGGTCAAATCCAGGACCTTCTTGCTGTGAGGTGACAGTGCTACCCACTTAGCCACCGTGCCACCCTCCTAACTATAATTAAAAAATTGTGTACATTATTTGATGTCAGAAATGACTGACTTATGTATAGTGCATATATTTGTTTACCACATGAACTGAGCCTGATTGAGGCATGCTCTCTGATACTCCTCTCAGCTCCTCCTGTAGCTGAGCCAGCTGATCCTCCTGCTGATAAAAGCGAGACAGCAAGCCTTCCTTCTCCATACGTAGCTCCAACAACCTGAACACAGCCATGACAACAGAATCCATCAATCCCAAACACCAAGGACTCAGACGTATTCAGGACAATCCTATTTTTAGCATAATGTTTTGCCTCAACAAAAACTGACTAAGAGAACAGAAATGAAACAATGCAATCCTTTCACCAAAAGTAAAGGTTTCCTTTGTGAAATGGGAATTGTTGATGTTTTAACACAGAACTATTGTCCCATTCAGGAAAATGTTCACACAATCACAGACAAACTGGCCCCGGCAGACACCAACCACAGCCAGAGAAAGGCTCTCACGCACACACCACACACACACTTGTATATGTTTCTTACTGATCCTGAGCATCCTGCAGTTCTCTCTTGGTCTGATTCAGCTGCTGGTTACTTTTCACGGTCTGATCCTGCACTGGCTCCACTCTATTACCCACCAAATTAGATTCAGCACCCTGGAAAACACACATACACACTTCTATTGTATCATTTTTTCTTTAACAATCCATCTTTAACACATGTATATACACAGTTGTGCTCAAAAGTTTACATACCCTGGCAGAATTTGTGATTTTTTGGCAATTTCTCTGAGAATATGAATGATAATACAAAAAAATTTTTTTATTCATGGTTAGTGGTTGGGTGAAGACATTTATTATCAAACAATTGTGTTTGCCCTTTTTAAATCATAATGACAACAGAAACTACCCAAATGACCCTGATCAAAAGTTTACATACCCTTGTTTTTAATACCCTGTATTGCCTCCTTTATCATCAATGACAGCTTGAAGTCTTTTGTGGTAGTTGTGGATGAGGCCCTAATTTTCTCAGATGGTGCACATTCTTCTTGGCAAAATGCCTCCAGTTCCTGTAAATTCTTGGGCTGTATTGCATGAACTGCACAGTTGAGGTCTCCCCAAAGTTGCTCCATGATATTGAGGTCAGGGGACTGAGATGGCCACTCCAGAACCTTCACTTTTTCTGCTGTAGCCAATGACAGGTCAACTTGGCCTTGTGTTTTGAATCATTGTCATGTAGGAGCATCCAAGTGCGTCCCATGCGCAGCTTCCGGGCTGATGAGTGCAAGTTTTCCTCCAGTATTTTCTGATTAAATACTGCATTCATCTTGCCATCAATTTTGACCAAGTTCCCTGTGCCTGTGTAGCTCACACATCCCCAAAACATCAGTGATCCACCTCCGTGTTTCACAGCAGGGATGGTGCACTTTTCATCATAGGCTTTGTTGACTCCTTTCCAAATGTAGCAATTATGGTTGTGACCAAAAAGTTCAATAACTGTTCCAGAAATGTTGAGGTTTGTCTCTGTGCTGTTTGGCATATTGTAAGCGGGCTGCTTTGTGGCATTGGTGTAGTAACAACTTTCTTCTGGCAACTCAAACATGCAGCCCATTTTTCTTCATGTGCCACCTTATTTTGCATCTACACCACTTTTTTTCAGAGAGTCCTGTATGTCAGCTGACATTATTTGTGGGTTTTTCTTTGCATCCCGAACAATTTTCCTGGCAGTTTTGGCTGAAATTTTTGTTGGTCTACCTGACCTTGGCTTGGTTTCAACAGAATCCCTCATTTTCCACCTTCTTAATTAGAGTTTGAACACTGCTGATTGGCATTCTCAATTCCTTGGATATCTTTTTATAACCTTTTCCTGTTTTATAAAGTTCAACTATCTTCTCCTGTGGATACTTTGATAATTATTTTGCTTTCCCCAAGCTTGTAATCCAACAACATCAGTGGCAGCAATGGATGAAACATGCAGGGGTCTGTCAGGAGCCCATAAACTCACTGACTTTTTATACACACACACGAATTACAAGCAAACAGATCACAGGTGAGGATTGGTACCTTTAGTAGCCATTTAAACCTGTGTGTGTCAATTTGTGTGTATGTTATCATGCCAAAACTTCCAGGGTATGTAAACTTTTGATCAGGGTCACCAGGGTCACCAGGATGCACTATGGGAAGAAGGCAAGCCGGCGGAGGCAGTGTGACGCTTTGGGCAATGTTCTGCTGGGAAACCATCCATGTGGATGTTACTTTGACACGTACCACCTACCTAAGCATTGTTGCAGACCATGTACATCCTTTCATGGAAACGGTATTCCCTGATGGCTGTGGACTCTTTCAGCAGGATAATGCTCCCTGCCACAAAGCAAAAATGCTTCAGGAATGGTCTGAGGAGCACAACAACGAGTTCGAGGTGTTGACTTGTTCTCCAAATTCCCCAGATCTCAATCCAATCGAGCATCTGTGGGATGTGCTGGACAAACAAGTCCGATCCATGGAGGCCCCACCTCACAACTTACAGGAATTAAAGGATCTGCTGCTGACATCTTGGTGCCAGATACCACAGCACACATTCAGGGTAAGGGCTGTTTTGGCAGCAAAAGGGGGACCAACTCAATATTAGGAAGGTAGTCATAATGTTATGCCTCATCAATGTATATAGCAATGATAATATTAATTATTATTATCATCACAAAAAACAAACACAACATGGCAGCAATAAATACATATAAAACAACTGTTCGAAAAGTCAATTTATAGCCAAATTCACAAGAAGGGATTGAAAGTAACGGGTCTTAAAACTAAGAGTTGCTTAAAAGTAAGCATAGTACAACACAAAACAATAGCTGAGACCCGCAATCCATGTAGTAAATTTATTTGATCATACTGCCGTGTTGGTTCTTTTGGTTGATTTTTATAAACAAAGACATTTACATTTTATCAGGATTAAATGAAAATCCTGATTGGTCCATCTTCTGTTTAGATGTTTCTAATAATTGCTAGAAATTCAGTGAAGACAGCTGGTGGAGGCAACCATTCACTTAGAATTCTTCTGTCTATTCATCATTCAACAAAAGTCTCCCCCAAACCCCCTGCTCTACACCTGTCCTCTAGTGAATATAATACTGCAGCCTCATATTTCTTACCCATTAATAAATTAATATTTTATTATATGGGGCGGCACGGTGGCTTAGTGGGTAGCACTGTCGCTTCACAGCAAAAAGTTCCTGGGTTTGATTCATTTACATTTACATTTTCAGCATTTAGCAGACGCTTTTATCCAAAGCGACTTACACAATGAGCTGAACACAATGAGCAATTGAGGGTTAAGGGCCTTGCTCAGGGACCCAACAGTGGCAACTTGGTGGTGGCTGGGCTTGAACCGTCAACCTTCTGTTTACTAGTCCAGTACCTTAACCACTGAGCTATCACTGCCCTAGGTGATTCCTAGGCGCCCTAGGTGATTGCTATCACTGCCCCACTGATTCCCAGGTGGAGCAGTTTGGGTCTTTTCTGTTTGTGTTTTCATGTTGTCCCCATGTCTGAATGGGTTTACTCCGGGTGTTCCGGTTTCCATGTCACATGCACAAATATCAATCACCATTGTCTGCACATTGCATACATCTAAGAGACTTTATACAACAGGTTACTCGGAAAAAAAAATTATGGTTCCAATATTTATTGCAATCATATCCTAATAAAAATAAGCAAAACCCCTTACAAGGGTGTGACTCATGTCATGGTTGAATTCTCACTCACTTTCTTAACTGCTTATCCAATCAGGGTCATGGTGCTGGAGCCTATCCCAACTTTTCAGTGGCACAAAGTAACACCCTGGACAGGGCGCCAGTCCATCGCAGGGCAGACACACACACACACACACACACACACACATTAGCCATAACATTAAAACCACCTTCTTGTTTCTACACTCACTGACATGGTGGTGGTGTGTTAGTGTGTGTTGTGCTGGTATGAGTGGATCAGACACAGCAGCGCTGCTGGAGTTTTTAAATACCGTGTCCACTTACTGTCCACTCTATTAGACACTCCTACCTAGTTGGTCCACCTTATAGATGTAAAGTCAGAGACGATCGCTCATCTATTGCTGCTGTTTGAGTTGGTCGTCGTCTAGACCTTCATCAGTGGTCACAAGACGCTGCCTACGGGGTGCTGGATATTTTTGGTTGGTAGACTATTCTCAGTCCAGCAGTGACAGTGAGGTGTTTAAAACTCCAGCAGCGCTGCTGTGTCTTATCCACTCATACCAGCACAACACACACTAACACACCACCACCATGTCAGTGTCACTGCAGTGCTGAGAATGATCCAACACCCAAATAATACCTGTTTAGTAGTTGTCCTGTGGGGGTCCTGACCATTGAAGAACAGCATGAAAAGGGGCTAACAAAGCATGCAGAAAAACAGATGGACTACAGTCAGTAATTGTAGAACTACAAAGTGCTTCTATATGGTAAGTGGAGCTGATAAAATGGACAGGGAGTGCAGAAACAAGGAGGTGGTTTTAATGTTATGGTTGATCGGTGTACACACACCCATTCATCTATAGGGCAACTGGAGCGCACAGAGGAAACCCACACAGACACGGGAAGAACATGCTAACTCTGCACAGAAAGGACCCAGACCGCCCCGCCTAGGGATCAAACCCAGGACCTTCTTGCTGTGAGGCGACAGTGCTACCCACTTAGCCACTGTGCCGTCCACTGTTGTATTCTATGCCTCTTATTTATTCAACTACAGCAATGTATTGAATCAGAATGAGCCGGCCTCATGCTAAACCCATGAAAAACTGCGCTTTGTTTACTCAATGCTAATTATTCTCATTAACATCAGGGTGAGCAGTTCGAAGCGGTGTTCCATTGTACTACCATGAACAAACCCTCAGTAGTAAATGATCTCCAAAAGAAAAAATGCATTAATGATGTAACACGGACATCTGAGAGGTCTGGCAGTCAAGATGAGCCTCCCACCGAAAGTATCAGTTCTAGCCCAAATTAATTATTAATGCATAGCCAAGACTAAACAATGATCCCATAATGTGCAGGCTAACACAGGAGAATAATTCACATCCAGGTAGTGTACACTGGTACCTTGCAACTAGACGTCCCCTATACTCAAAATCTTTGAAACTTGGCGTCCCTCGCCAAGAAATTTGCTCCCTTAAACTCAACAAGCTTAAAAAATGTATTTAATTTCAAATTAACAATGAACAGCCAGTTCAGCTCAGTGCTTGGCTTGAGCGGTGCAGCAATACATCATCAAAGTGCGAATATGAGACGAATCTGCATTTGTGTGGAATAACAGTCAAATCCACTCTGAAAGCCCCACATGTATCTGTGTTTGGCTGGATTTTCCTTGAGATGTTTGGACAATTGAATTGGAGTCCACCTGTGGTAAATTCTAGGGATGTCCCGATCCGATCTCAAAGATTTGAGATTACTAAGGCCGATCCTAAGCCCGATCCTTTGTTTTACGTCAGCATGTCCGCTGTGTGGAAATACTTTAAACTGGAAAGTGAAAAAAGTCCAACAGTGAAGTGTAATGTCTGCAATGCGAGAATTTCACGAGGTGGTAGGAGCAGAGCTGCATTCATTACTGTAGAATTTTACTATTTATATGGTGTGTGAGTCAAGGATCACTCCGGTTTACGAAACAACGTAGTGATGCACTTGCTTAACAAAGAAATAAATACACGGTATATTCACAAATTGTCGGGAGCATAACACTTCATTAACTTCTTCTGTTATGGTACCGAATAGCGGACAGAGAGTACTTGCCCGAGGGGGCGCGAGCGGCCGTCCGGGGGGGGGGGTGATTATTATTATGAACCGGTGGCACACGAGACTGGCGGAGGACGCGGCAGGCATCCGCGATTGAGCCATGGTCCACTAAGGGGAGGGGCGCGTGGCGAAAGCCGTGCTTGGCATCCGTGCTCGAGAGCCGTGCCTCATCCAGGGGAGGGGGGCAAGCAGCACTTGGTACACGTGACCGAGTGCTGTTCCACCAAGGGGGGGGCGCAAGTCGTGCTCGGCACACGAAGGGGGGGCGCATGCTTAAAAAGGTTTAAAACCCCTGAGCTAGAGTACTACTACAATGCTGCACTAAGTCTGTTTACTTTAATTTTGTAAAAATAAAAGAACATTAAGCAATAGCTTGGATGCAGGCAATTTTTTTCCTACAGCACTGCAGAGCTATTCAGTTGTTAAACATATACATTGGATTAATTTGAATAACTGTAATGTACTTGAAGTGTGCACTGTGTGAACAGTATTATCCAGTTCTTATCTAGACAGTATCTAGAAAATACAAGTATCGGTTTGAGACTCGCTATCGGATCGGGATCAAAATTAATGATTGGGATCAGGAAAAAAAAAAACATGATCGGGACATCCCTAGTAAATTCAATTGATTGGACATGATTGGGGATTGCCATCACCTGCCTATATAAGGTCCCACAGTTACCAGGTCAGAAACAGGATTGTGTCGAGGCATAGATCATGGAGAAGGGTACAGAAATATTACTGCAGCTTTACAGGTCCCAAAGAGCACAGTGGCCTCCATCATTCGTAAATGGAAGAATTTTGGAACCACCAAAAATCTTCCTAGACCTGGCCGCCTGGCCAAACTGAGCGATCAGGGAAGACGGGCCTTGGCCAGGGAGGTGAGCAGGAACCTGAGGGTCACTCTGACAGAGATCCAGCGTATTCTTGTGGAGATGGGAGAACCTATCAGAAGATCAACCATCCAGGCAGCACTCCACAAATCACGCCTTTATGGTAGAGTGGAGAGACAGAAGCCACACCTTAGTAAAAGACACATGACAGCCCGCTTGGAGTTTGCCAAAAGGCACCGAGAGGACTCTCAAACCATGAGAAACAAGATTCTCTGCTGTTAAAATTGAACTTTCTGGCCTGAATACCAAGCTGTCTGGAGGAAACCAAGCACCACTCATCACCTGGCTAATGCCATCCCTACAGTGAAGCATGGTGGTGGCAGCATCATGATGTGGGGATGTTTTTCAGCAGCTGGACCGGGGCGACTAATCCTGATAGAGGGAAAGATGAATGCAGCTAAGCAAACTGAGATCATTGATTATAACCTGCTCCAGAGCGCTCTGGACCTCAGACTGGGGCGACAACGACCTGAAGCACACAGCCAAGAGAACATAGGAGCGGCTTCAGAGAACATCTGTGAATGTCCTTGAGTGGCCCAGCCAGAGCCCAGACCTGAATCCAATCAAACATCTATGGAAGGAGCTGAAAATGGCTGTGTACCAACGCTCCTTGTCCAACCGGACAGAGCTTGCAAGGATATGCCAAGAGGAATGGGCAAAAATGTCCAGAAACAAGTGTGCCAAGCTCGTAGCTTCTTCCCCAAGACGCCTTGAAGCTGTAATTGCTGCCAAAGGTGCATCAACCAAGTATTAGGCTAAGGGTATGTTTGAGGCAAAAACAGAACTCAATCTGTTATAGAATGAGTCTGTAATGTAATAAAATGTGGAGAAGGTGAAAGGGGTGTGCAGACTTTCCGGCTTGACTGTATGTATCATATAGTGTGTGGTTTGGGAAACAGCCTATGATATAAATATATGAACTAGAAATTTTGCTATTATTTATCTAAAATGACACAGTGGCACATCAAGTCGTGTGGGTGCAACACAGCCCCAGGTCTCCCAGGGGTTGAACATCAGCTTCAGTCTCGGTCTTTGTTCTTACAGTGTCACTCACATAATGGGTGGATGCGCCACTCTAAACAGGTTTGGTGTGAAAGAACTCCACAGAGCCCTGAAGTCAAATGTCTTTTGCAATCTCGGCCTTATCAGACAACATCAGCGTCTTACCTCAAATAAGCTCTGTTGATTGATTGATTGATTGAGTACTTTATTAATCCCTGAAGGGAAATTGTGGTGTCGCAGCAGCAACAACAATTATGACAAAAAACATCACACAGTGACATTACAATGAGGTAAATAAAGAATCAAAAAATAAGTACAAATGTAAATACAAGTAAGATATAAAATCTAAAAATATACATATATGAAGAAAATAAAATATAATAATATAAAAAATAATTGTCTTTCGTGGGTGTTATAGGTTCTGCGTCCTTCTCTTGCACCAGTGAAAATATATATATATATATACAGGGTGGGCCATTTATATGGATACACCTAAATAAAATGGGAATGGTTGGTGATATTAACTTCCTGTTTGTGGCACATTAGTATATGGGAGGGGGAAAACTTTTCAAGATGGGTGGTGACCATGGCGGCCATTTTGAAGTCGGCCATTTTGGATCCAACTTTAGTTTTTTCAATGGGAAGAGGGTCATGTGACACATCAAACTTATTGAGAATTTCACAAGAAAAATACTTTATTCTTTCATGAGTTATTTACAAGCTTCTCTTTGTTTACAGCCATTGACATGTCGCAGAGGTTAACACGTGAGGAGCGGATAGAAATTGTGTTGATGTCTGGTGAACGCAGTACCCGGGCAGGTGTTCCTGGCAGGTGTTCCTATGTCCACTATTAAACGCTTACAACTCATCCAAAATGTAGCTGCCGGCTTGTTTTTAACCAACCTAAACGCTGCCACATCACCCCACTGCTGCATTCCCTTTACTGGCTTCCAAAATGCAGCTGCCCGGCTTGTTTTTTAACCAACCTAAACGCTGCCACATCACCCCACTGCTGCATTCTCTTCACTGGCATCCTGTAGCTGCCTGCATTCAGTTTAAAACACTGATGCTCGCCTACAAAGCCAAAATGGACCAGCCCCAAGTTACCTTAGAGGACTAATAAAAACCCGCTCTGTACCACGCAACCGTCGAGCTACTAGTCTCACTCGACTTGATCCTCCACCCAGAACTCGAGGAAGACACGCATCATTGCTCTTCTCTGTACTGGCACCCAAATGGTAGAACAAGCATCCCTTGTCTGTCCGAACATCTGAGTCTCTCGCTGTCTTCAAAAGATAAAAAACCCACCTCTTTACTAAGCACTTAAGCTGACATGTACTTATTAATGCTTTTATTTATTTATTGCACAAAAAAAAACCTTTGTTTCTAACAGGGTTTCAGCAGATTTGTATTCTTGGACAGTTGGCTACTGAAACTAGAGTAGGGAAATGTTCATTATGGAAGCTCTTCCGTAAGAGTGTAAGCTTAAAATAGCTTAATAGCAAAACTCAAAGGTCATGTTCAGTCATCAGACGTCACTGATGAATTAAACTGTAGCCTCTCAGACTAGACCTGCTTAGCAGACAGGCGTGAACAAGCATCTATGAGAAACAAACATTACTCATTTCCCATGTACAGTCTTAGTAATATTCTTAATGTAACTTTCTTGGAATACTTGAGGAATCTCTCATGCTGTGACATCATCCTATTTGTAAGGCCATGAATAACTCCGGCCGTGAAAATCAGAGGGGATTCCTCACAATGCAATTACGAGGGATAATGAGGATCAGGGTGTCTCTCCATACACAAAGCTGATCCGCATATGAACTCGCCTTATGCAGGTGAAAAGATGCAATCGGCTACTGCATACGTGTCAGAGGGGGTGTGTGTTAGTCACGGTTCTCCTCAGTCAGAGTGAAGGTCAACATCAGTAGAAAGAAAGCGTAATGCAATCGGGTAATTGGATACAACTAGATTTTTTGCACGAAAAAAAAGAACTGGAGATACGCGGCGATCAAAACGTGACCCTCCGTGTTTGAGACTAATTGGCTATGCTAAACTTGGAGAAAAAGGGAGAAAATGTATGAATAAAATAGGTACTTTATTTAACATTAAGCAGACACTGTGCCCTGACTATCGCTTCCTCATTCAAACATGCTGACAAAAGCGGCTCAGTCCCAATAAATGCCAGACAATGCAAATTTCTCCACATGTACTTACCTTTAGCCTACAGAACTGCTCATGAAGGAGATTCACTTTTCGTTTCAGGGAGGATTCACTATCAGCAGACCTGATGGGCAAAAGTACATTTTTAAAGTCTAAATTTAGTTAGACATAAAAGCTGCATCTGGTTACTGGTTTGAATTCTTACCCATCTTTGAGGATCTCATAGATGGCTTGTTTTTCTTGTGTATCCACTCCATTCACAAGGTCTATACTTTGACTCTGGGTCTTCAGAAGATCAGGAGTCACCTAAAATGATAAAAGAACATTTATATAGTAGAATGTCCATTCAAAAAGCCAAAGCCTAAACTGGGAAAGAAGTACCACAGACCCAAAGTCTACTCTTGAAGCAACAATAGTTGCAACAATTGATGACCCAATCATTACATTGCTTTTCATTTTTTTACTTTATTTCCCATGAGAAACACTGGGCACAATACGGGAATACCCTGGACAGAGCATCAATCCATGGCAGGGCTTCGGCCATCTGTACTTCCGCCCTCAGACATAGCCAATGATGTCTGTCCAGACACCCGACCAGCTGATAGCACTACTGAGTTTCAAACCCTGATCTCAGCGATGGCGAGCCTTATAGACTGCTGTGACACCCGAGCACATCATTAGATTGTGCAAAGTCACTTAAGACTGAAAAAAGAGTACTAATAACTAGGGCTGTCAAACGATTAAAAATTTTAATCGCGATTAATCTCAGAATTTCATATAGTTAATCGCGATTAATCGCATTAAATAAAATCTGTGTAAATGTTATAGAAAACAAGGTTTTTTAAGTGAAATGTGAAAAGTGGACGTTTCTACACGAAGTGAGTGTGTTTTGACCCTTTTGGGGCTTCCATAGTTCATGGACTAGCGTGCTTGACTCCGGTATTCAGTGCCGTAACAGATTAAGTTAATAAAGTGTTTTGCTCCCGACAACTTGTGAATATACCGTGTATTTATTTCTTTATTATGCAAGTGCATCCCTACGACGCTCAGTTATATTATTTTAACAAACCGCAAATGAACAACGGTGGCAAATCCGACATTAAAACGTTGGTTCTACCAGTCAAGTCTCAACATGAACTAGAATCTGCGTTAACGGCCCTATTTTTTTTAATCGCGTTAAATTGAGATTGCGTTAATGCGTTATTATCGCGTTAACTTCGACAGCCCTACTAATAACTAAAAACACATAGTAACCAGATATTAAACGAGGAGAAGCTCTTTCCAGTGACAGCTTGGCACTAAAAGAGCAACAGCTTTAGGTTACACTCAGAGTATACATTGCAAAAATCATATACAAACTCTTTGTTTCTCTATATGACATTTGCATAGTCGACATTTAGGAGACACTCTTATTCAAAGCCACTTACAGTACTATGACAGCATACTGCCCAAAGCAATTGAGGGTTAAGGCAGTGGTGGGGCTTGAATCAGTTACCTTTTGATTACTAGTCCAGTACCTTTATCTGCTAGGCTGTAACTGCTCTAGCGGTATAAGTATGTTATATTAATAATATATGTACTTGTGGAAGGGCTAATGAGATGGTCAATTGGAGTCAATCTACTGCCTACTGTTATTAAAAATCATCCTTTTAGGCACAGTTTGGTGATGGGAGATTAAGGTGGTACAGATGATAAAGTGGGAGCTGTACAGCATCCTGGGTCCTACAGACCTGGGGTCGATTTTCACCTCAGCTCACTGCCTCTGAGGATTTTGGTATGCTCATCCTGTGTTCACAAAGGATTTCTTTGTGAAATGTGGCTTTATTTCATGCATTATCAGGTGGATTCCCTGCTGAAATTGATTCTAAAGAATTACACTGTATGAACTGTACTAAGTTTAATCAGCAACACGGTTACCACAAGAACTTGCAAATGCACACCATTTTTCTCTGATGGAAACTAAGATTTGTAGTTTCCTTCTCTTTAAGACACTGCACACAAGCCTTGTAAGTAAGGCCCTATCTAATTCATGGTCGTAAAAATCCTGTCACTAACCATGAAATGAGCCGTTTCCCTTGTAATATGCAATTTGCTGTGAACAAAATGTAAGGTTTGTGTTTAGCGATTTAACATTTTTCATTCATGTAGCGTTCAAGTGCCTCACGTTTAGTGTAAAGCAGCTAAAAACACGACTCGGGTAACTGAGTTTGGAAAATTCCCAACCAATTCTGTGGATGCAGAGGGGGGCGTGTCAAAACACTGACAAGAATTTTCACCTGGCGCAGTGGGATATTCCGCTAGCACACCAGCGCCGAGATTGTGAACACCCCGGTTTGAATCTCGACTCCGCTACCGGTCGGCTGGGCGCCATCTAACGGGCACAATTGGCAGTGCCTGCAGCAGACACAAACTGGCAAACGTGTCTGTTTGGTGGGAAAATGACCGGACTAAGTGAGTGGGGTCTCCAAACAATGTGCAAGAACCCTGGTTAACAGACCGAGGCACCTGTGCAGAAGCATGGGCATCAAGAAGTGGTCAGCTAGGAATTGAGCAGCAAATATATCCACAAATTGACTATGCTAAATCGGGAGAAAATGCATAAATAAATAGAATTTAAAAAAAAGGATTTTCGTCTGAGCCTAGCACCACTGCTGAATGTTCTACATTTACATTCAACTGCAAGGTGAGCTGTGCTGCGTATTGTAGCTTTGCATTTATTCTATCATTTGTTTTATGAGGGTTATTTAATGACTGCTGTGAAATGTGGCTCTTTTCTTTAAAAATCCAAAAAATTAAGCACATTTTCCCATGAATTTAGTAGGGCCCTAGCTATGAGGACCATTGCCCTGGTGCCCCTTATAGTGCCAATAAACGTTAATGGTTACAAGCTAGGTTAGGATTGTTTCATACCTAAATTCTTCTGTTATAAAAATCTAAAAAGGATCGTCCCTCATTCTGATCCACTAATAGTCTAGTTTTGCCAGTGATGATCAAAATATTATCCCATTTACACACTTTCTGGACTGCTAGAATTCATTAATAGTTACCGGCTTATTTAAAGCAACAGGTGGCATTTCCATGTCAATGACTATCTTTGGTATTTGAATGAGTGTGGGTGGCTTGGACGCAGAAACAGAAGCCACCTTGGCTACAGAAGCAGAGCTTTGCTCGAGGCTGCTGTTGGTTATGGGTTGTGAAGAGCCGACACCAGAGACAGAGCTGGCATTAACAATGGGCGCATAGGGGTTTATGGTTGGCGAGGAAGGAGTCTCTTCTTCTGGTTCTTTGCAGGCATCCAGGCTGCGAGAACGCTTTTGTTCATCGAACTGTAGCCGTGCCCGAGCTCCGGAACGACCTCTGGTCCGTCTTGAAATGCTGGCAGTGCCGTTGCTGTCAAACTTACTGATGAGTTTATTAATAGGAGCTAAAGAATTTGTGTCGATGGCTACTCCTGGTTCTTTATCAGGAGTAAGTGTTGGAGGTTCTGGGAAAGAGTTTGCTCTATTCATTGTTCCAATACCAGTCCTCCTAACTGGCCGAAGACCTGCTTCGTTAAGTCCTTCTGGGTCTTTCGAATCTATGTGCTTGGGTGGAGGTGCTGAGATGGGGCGTTCTACAGTCTTTCCCGGGACATCTCCTTGACTTCCTGCCTGCCCATCACCAGGCGGTCTCCTTAAAGGGCTCCCGAATCCAATGGTCTCGTCTTCAGGAGAACTTGGATGGCCAAATGACGCATAAGGGTCCTTAGGAGTCAAGGCATTATCTTTTGGTCTTTGAGGCAGGCCGTTGAACATAGTAGAAAGTCCATGGACTGGGGACTGTGGTTGGCTCTTCAGCTGTACCCCATAGGAGTCACCCTTCTCGCCATTCTTCAGGACCACATAGGGGTGCCCAGAAATGCCCTGAACCCTTACTGCAACTCCATACTTAGAAGATGAAGAATTTCCAGCTCCACCACCCCGATTCCTCTCCACATAGCCGCCGCCTTTATCATCCAGGTCGTTGATAAAGCGGATCTGGACACCACAGTCCAGAGGAGGCTTCCTGTCTGCAGAGATGATGTTCATCGTGGCTCACTGTGAAGACAAAGTAAACAGCAGATTAATGGGTGAACCAGTACATGCTTCTGTGACACAGTGGAAGGATTATCTAGTGGAGGTGAGAGATGATGAATTTCGTTTGTAGTGACAAGAATGGACAAGATTAAAAACCAATTGATTAGAGGAACAGCGTAGGTAGGATGTTTAGAGTCAAAGTTAGAGAGGCGAGGTTGATATGGTTTGGGCATGTGCAGAGAAGGGATGAGAGTTATATCAAGAGAAGAGTGCTGAGAATAGAGCCGGCAAGCAGAAGGAGAAGAGGAAGAGCAAAAAAGAGGATGATGGATGCAGTGGAGGAAATGCAGATGGTTGGTGTAACAGAGGAGGATGTTCAGGACTGATGACTGATGCCACTAATGACTAGCAATTAATTTTTTTTTATTTTATTTATGCATTTTCTCCCCTTTTCCTCCCCTTTTAGTGTGTCCAATTGTCAGATTGCGTCATGCTTCCTCTCCACCAATACCGATCTCTGCTCTGAGTGAGGAGAATGAGGCTAACCCACGCCCCCTCCGACACGTGGGCAGCATGCCGTATGCATCTTATCACCTACACTTTGACAAGTGCAGTGCAGCCTCAGCGTTGTGTACGGAGAGACACACCCTAAGTGCACTCTTTTCTCATCTCTGTGCAGGCGCCACCAATCAGCCAGCAGAGGTCGTAATTGTATCAGTCATGAGAGAGAGACCCCATCCGGCTTAGTCCCGCCCACCTGAACAACAGGCCAATCGTTGTTCATGTGGCCGCTCAGCCTCAGCCGGTAGGCAGAGCTGAGATTCGATACAATGTATTCGAGATCCTCTGGTTGCAGTGTGTGTTTTTACCGCTGCGCCACCTGAGCGGCGACTCGCAATTAATTTGACTATTTTACTGATTAGTTGATTCATGTAAACAATGAATTTTCCTCCAAAAAATCTCATTCAGAATCTCATTTAAGCTTCTTTTATTTTAACAACAAACTGTATGGCATAATAATATGGCACAAAACTAAATGTAAACAGGGTTCTTAAATAGTGCAAAAACACCATCGTGATCACAATGAAGAACTCTTATTTTAGTAGTGCAACTCAAAGAAATCCAAGTTTCTATTAAATCTTTTATCAAATTCAGGTTTGTGCTCAATACTAAACAAAGTGCAGCATGTGTTTATGGAATTTCGTACACAAAGCAATGTCCTTAAAATTATAGCACAAATAAAATAGTTAGAAATAGGCATGTCTCAAGTCCAATGTACAGTAACGACAAATGAGAAATCATTTGTTATATAAATGAAAATGTTGTAGAAATTAAAAAGTAACCTTAACCTCGTCAGATCGCTGTACAGTTCACACTACAAAACTGGATCTCCTGCAATCGGGAGTCTTTTAGGTTGTTGTGTGTTTCACACTACATGACTGATCGGCGATAGGGGGTTACACACTACACGATCTATCACCGGGAGGAATCGCAGGTGAGTCTGTCTGGTCTCCCAAACTATGTTTTGTCACGAAAACACACGCAAGAAGTGACGAGGGGTTTAGTGATACCACGTCCAAAAATGCACGTCAACAATATGCTAGCGATCAAAGTTGTTTGTGCACTGATGTGCAGCAAAAAGCAAGAAGTCTGTTCAGTTCTGTAGTGAGTTGGAGGTTAATAAATATTTTTGCAATGCAGTGTATATTATGCCCCATCCCACATTTTTACACTCCTCCCACGGGTTTTCTCACCCCGAATCCTGCGTCCTTTTGCGTTCACCTGCTCACAACACCTTTCACACTACAGGATTATAAGTCGGCGACAGGGCCAGATATTTAACATGCTAGATATTTTTCTTGAGTCGCCGAGCGATCGAGTCGTTGAACAGTTTACACATAGTGATCGAGAGCCGAGTTTCAATCCCCGAGCTTCGATCCCCGAGCGAACGCCGAGTTGCCTCCGAGCTGCCACATCTAGCAGTGACCAGTCAACGAGCAAAAATCATGTAGTGTGAAATAGGCATTAGTAAACATAGTTTTAAAAATATGGACGTTGCCGCATTTTTAGCGTCAATGTAATCGATTATGTCGACCAATCGCGAGAGCCGTAGAATGGTTTGCTGTGGAGACCCCTCCTCATGGGAGCAGTCGAAGGAAGAAGAATTGTTAATTTTTATGCCTTAGTGCTGTCCCAGTGGTAGCCTAGTGAGTAGAAATTTGGGCTGTCAGTCAGAAGACTGTCGGTTCAAATCCAGACTCTACTATGCAGCCACTGTTGGGTTCTTAAACAAGGCCCTTAACCCTGTCTGCTCCAGGGGTGCCATACAATGGCTGACCCTGTGCTCTGACCCCAGCTTTCAAACAAGCTGGAATATGTGGAAAAAAAATTTCATTGTACTGTACACGTATGCATACAGTGTATCACAAAAGTGCAGATTTCACATTACCTCACATTTCTGCAGATATTTAAGTATATCTTTTCATGGGACAACACTGACAAAATGACACTTTGACACAATGAAAAGTAGTCTGTGTGCAGCTTATATAACAGTGTAAATTTATTCTTCCCTCAAAATAACTCGATACAGCCATTAATGTCTAAACCACCGGCAACAAAAGTGAATACACCCCTAAGAGACTACACCCCTAAATGTCCAAATTGAGCACTGCTTGTCATTTTCCCTCCAAAATGTCATGTGATTTGTTAGTGTTACTAGGTCTCAGGTGTGCATAGGGAGCAGGTGTGTTCAATTTAGTAGTACAGCTCTCACACTCTCTCATACTGGTCACTGAAAGTTCCAACATGGCACCTCATGGCAAAGAACTCTCTAAGGATCTTAAAAGACGAATTGTTGCGCTACATGAAGATGGCCAAGGCTACAAGAAGATTGCCAACACCCTGAAACTGAGCTGCAGCACAGTGGCCAAGATCATCCAGCGTTTTAAAAGAGCAGGGTCCACTCAGAACAGACCTCGCGTTGGTCGTCCAAAGAAGCTGAGTGCACGTGCTCAGCGTCACAGCCAACTGCTGTCTTTGAAAGATAGGCGCAGGAGTGCTGTCAGCATTGCTGCAGAGATTGAAAAGGTGGGGGGTCAGCCTGTCAGTGCTCAGACCATACGCCGCACACTACATCAAATTGGTCTGCATGGCTGTCACCCCAGAAGGAAGCCTCTTCTGAAGTCTCTACACAAGAAAGCCCACAAACAGTTTGCTGAAGACATGTCAACAAAGGACATGGATTACTGGAACCATGTCCTATGGTCTGATGAGACCAAGATTAATTTGTTTGGTTCAGATGGTCTCAAGCATGTGAGGCGGCAATCAGGTGAGGAGTACAAAGATAAGTGTGTCATGCCTACAGTCAAGCATGGTGGTGGGAATGCCATGGTCTGGGGCTGCATGAGTGCAGCAGGTGTTGGGGAGTTACATTTCATTGAGGGACACATGAACTCCAATATGTACTGTGAATTACTGAAGCAGAGCATGATCCCCTCCCTCCGGAAACTGGGTCACAGGGCAGTGTTCCAGCATGATAATGACCCCAAACACACCTCTAAGACGACCACTGCTTTATTGAAGAGGCTGAGGGTAAAGGTGATGGACTGGCCAAGCATGTCTCCAGACCTAAACCCAATAGAACATCTTTGGGGCATCCTCAAGCGGAAGGTGGAGGAGCGCAAAGTCTCGAATATCCGCCAGCTCCGTGATGTCGTCATGGAAAAGCATTCCAGTGGCAACCTGTGAAGCTCTGGTAAACTCCATGCCCAGGAGAGTTAAGGCAGTTCTGGGAAATAATGGTGGCCACACAAAATATTGACACTTCAGGAACTTTCACTAAGGGGTGTACTCACTTTTGTTGCCGGTGGTTTAGACATTAATGGCTGTATATTGAGTTATTTTGAGGGAAGAATAAATTTACACTGTTATATAAGCTGCACACAGACTACTTTTCATTGTGTCAAAGTGTCATTTTGTCAGTGTTGTCCCATGAAAAGATATACTGCAGAAATGTGAGGGGTGTACTCACTTTTGTGATACACTGTATATGACAAGCATTCAGGTAGGGTCATGGTGTCTCCAAAAATCACTTAGATGGGAATATAACCTGAACATGGTGCCAATTTTTCATATGGCATCCCAATATTGCGTCACACCAAGGGACAATTTAGAGTGGCAATCCACCTGCTTACATGTCTTAGAAAGGTGGAGGGAAGACGCCCAGGTGGCGCTGCGGGATATTCCGCTAGCACACCAACACCAACATTCCGAACTCATTGGTTTGAAACTCGGCGTGGCCACCGGTCGGCTGGGCGCCATCTGGCAGGCACAATCGGCAGTGCCTTCAGCAGATACTAACTGGCCACCGTATCTGCGGGGGGGGCAGACCATGTGTGGGTGGGTGGATCTTCATACACCGTATAAGGGCCCTGATTAGCGGTGCAAAATGCAGAGGCGAGAAGAGGAGGGCTGTGCACGTGTCGGAGGTGTGTACAGCAACATGCTCTCCTCAGATGCAATCAGGTATCCCTAAGCAGCGGAAGACGAATTGAGAGCGCTAAATGGGGAGGAAAATGGGGAGAAAAAAAATCAGGAAAGGAAATCAAAGTCCCCTTAGGAAAGCATTCTTGTCATGCAGGTATACCAGCTGTGCCATCATAAATACCAAAATAATAGTAATACTAAAAGCAGGTAAACTCTGATAAATATTAAACAGCCACATTCTTACCATTTTAGAATGCAGTGACAAAGTCAATACCCAAAACCAACATTTAGTACCAGATATTATCTCTCCTACATGCTTCTGAAAATAAAACAGGCTTCTCTTCCTCTAACTGATAATGATAACATGCCATCTTATTATCGTTTTATCTTTTCCTGTTTGAAGCCTCTCCCACAGTTTAATCTCATGGTACATGATGTCAGCGAGCCAGTGCAGTAGGTGTGGCAGCTCATCTTTGCAAACAACAGCTGATCTGAGCCAACAAGTTTCATACAAACATCAAACACGGCAAAAAAAAACTTGTCCTGGCAGAATTTCACAGTTTAAAAACTTTTTGAAAGCTGATCTAAGTAAACAAAACAGCTTCTACAGAGAGCTCTGTCTGATATAACACTCTCCCCCCCCTATTCCTTTTTTCCAAATCTAGGCCTTTCCTATTCCAATTACTCTGCTGCCTGGAACACACAACTTTAAAATGAGGTTTGTATATTGTAAACTGGAAAACTAATAATTATCTAAAATGTTTACACCATAAAAGGGAATCTACGAGGGATCTTCAAAAAGTTTCTGGACTTTTACATTTATGTTAGAAACGTTGAGGGTGGGGGGAGTAATAATTGGTCGTGTCTGAGAGACTGAGAAAGAGCTTATAGTCCGGATTTAGCGCCATCTGATTTTCACCTTCTTGGACCGCTCAAAGAAGCTTTAAGAGGAAGATTTTCATGTGATGATGATGTGAAAGCAGCGGTGCATCTGTGCCTACGTGCTCAACCAAAGATATTTTTTGCTGATGGCACTAGAAAGTTGGTACAACACTGAAAAAAATGCATCAGAAGGTGACTGTAGAAAAGTGATGTCATTTAGCGTTGTCAATTTGTCTTCCGCTGCTGGGGGATCCCTAATTGCAGTTGAGGTGAGTATACTGCTGCTCACGCCTTCTCCGACGCTCAGCCCTGAGCAGAACCCTTTTTCACCTATGCACTCTGCACAGGCACCTCTCTATCTGCCAATCAGGGTCCTTACACAGTGTTTGAAAACACCACCCACATAGCCCGGTCATCCCGCCCTAGCAGAAACGTGTCTGCTGCAGGCAATGCCAATTATGCCCGCTCTATGGCGCCCAGCCGACCGGTGGCAATGCCGAGTTTCGAACCAAGGAGTTCAGAATCTCGGCACTGGTGTGCTAGCGGAATATCCCGCTGCGCCACCTAGGTGCCTGAAATTCTTAATGAATAGTTTAAAATAGAGATGCATGAGTACCGATACTGGTATCGGATATTTGCCCGATACCGCGCTCATTAACTTGTACTCGTACTCGCAAACGAGGCTCCGATACTAAACATCCGATACCGTGTGCCTAGTGCACGTTGCTGCGTTATGCCTGGTTCACACTACACGATTTTTGCCCTGATTTTCGCTCGGTGACTGGTCGGCGCTAGATTTGCCGGCTCGGGAGCAACTCGGCGTTCACTCGTCCATCAAAACTCGGATCTCCATCGCTAAGTGTGAACTATCCAACAACTCCATCCAACCGGCTCGCCGAGCGCTCGAGTTTTCTAGCACGTCAGATATCTGATCTCAGATGTGCGACTGGGAATGAGTGACATTTCGAACAGCCAATGAGAACGCAGGATACGGTGTGAGGGGAAACGCAGGAGAGGAGTGTAAACAGGTGGGACAGGGGGATAATGTAGTTTATATCAGAATACACCGGCACACACACGTTTTACAGTATTTCTGACCTGATCGTTCTCTACAAAACATAACAACAAAACACCAACATTGCAAAAATATTTATTAACCTGCAACTCACTACAGAACAATTCGTGTTGCCAAATCCACTCAGATTCATTTATTTTTCCTCCTTGATTTCATCACATCAGCGCACAAACACTTTGATCACTCGCTACTTGTTGACGTGCATTTTTGGACGTGGTATCATTAAACTTCTCGTCACTTATTACGTGTGTTTTTGTTTAAAAAAAAAAACGGTATTCTAAATAGGTATTGGTATCGGTATCGGTAAGTACAAAAATACATGTACTTGTACTTGGTTGGGAAAAAATGGTATTGATGCATCCCTAGTTTAAAAAGTGCGGAAACTTGCCCGATTGCGTCTTGCTTCCTCTCCACTAATGCCGAGCCCCGGTCTGATTTGAGGAGAATGAAGCTAACCCACTCCCCCTCAGACACGTGGGCAGCAGCCGTATGCATTTTGTCACCCACACTAGACAAGATCAGCTGTGGACCAGCTCTGTGTAAGGAGAGACACACCCTGATCAACGCACTCCTTCCCCGTCTCTGTGCAGCCGCCATCAACCAGCCAGCAGAGGTCGTAGTTGCAAGAAGAACTCTCATATTTAGCATCAGTACAGAGCCACTGCTGAACATGTACATGTTAAACTCTTTATGTTGGTAAGACTTTTTTTTTTCTAGAAAAAAACAAAACTATTTTGCCTCCTGCCCTAATATGACAGTAAGGTACCGATGACCATGTTCTAATTACTATTGTTGAAAAAAAAGAAAACAAAGATCTGGTGGCTAGATAGCGCAGTGGGATATCAGCTTTGCTAACGGTCGGCTGGGCACCCCTTAGCAGGCACAACTGACAGTGCCTGCAGCAGACACAAATTGGTCACTAAAGTCTGTTGAATGAGAAAACATAAACTAAAACAGTGGGATCTTCGGTGCTGCGTAAGGACCCTGGTTAGTAGACTGAGGTGTCTGTACAGAAGTGGAGGAACGCAGAGGTCAGTGTGTAAAGCTCTGCGTGCGAAACTAGCCTTAAGTGCGAATACACCAAAGTATGGGCGAAGCAGTTGGAGGAGTTGTGTGTCAGGGAAATATACCCTCCTTGGACGCGATCGGGGTCTTCAGCAGAGGAAGACACTACACTAAATTGCGAGAAAAAGCAGAGAAAATGCATAAATAGTTTATTGTGTTGCTCTAATACTAACACTACAGTAGACCCTTAAGTTACGAAAGGTTTACCATACGGACATTTTGGGTTACGAACGATCTTTTTCAACTTAACGTACAAACTAATTTCGGATAACAAACCGAAATTCACGAAACAGGGGACGTCACGAACAAGTTGACTCTGACCGTCAACTCTCTCTCTCTCTCTCTCTCTCTCTCATACAGTGTATCACAAAAGTGAGTACACCCCTCACATTTCTGCAAATATTTTATTATATCTTTTCATGGGACAACACTATAGAAATAAAACTTGGATATAACTTAGAGTAGTCAGTGTACAGCTTGTATAGCAGTGTAGATTTACTGTCTTCTGAAAATAACTCAACACACAGCCATTAATGTCTAAATAGCTGGCAACATAAGTGAGTACACCCCACAGTGAACATGTCCAAATTGTGCCCAAAGTGTCAATATTTTGTGTGACCACCATTATTATCCAGCACTGCCTTAACCCTCCTGGGCATGGAATTCACCAGAGCTGCACAGATTGCTACTGGAATCTTCTTCCACTCCTCCATGATGACATCACGGAGCTGGTGCATGTTAGACACCTTGAACTCCTCCACCTTCCACTTGAGGATGCGCCACAGGTGCTCAATTGGGTTTAGTCCATCACCTCTACCTTCAGCTTCCTCAGCAAGGCAGTTGTCATCTTGGAGGTTGTGTTTGGGGTCGTTATCCTGTTGGAAAACTGCCATGAGATGCCAGTTTTCGAAGGGAGGGGATCATGCTCTGTTTCAGAATGTCACAGTACATGTTGGAATTCATGTTTCCCTCAATGAACTGCAGCTCCCCAGTGCCAGCAACACTCATGCAGCCCAAGACCATGATGCTACCACCACCATGCTTGACTGTAGGCAAGATACAGTTGTCTTGGCACTTCTCACCAGGGCGCCGCCACACATGCTGGACACCATCTGAGCCAAACAAGTTTATCTTGGTCTCGACAGACCACAGGGCATTCCAGTAATCCATGTTCTTGGACTGCTTGTCTTCAGCAAACTGTTTGCGGGCTTTCTTGTGCGTCAGCTTCCTTCTGGGATGACGACCATGCAGACCGAGTTGATGCAGTGTGCGGCGTATGTTCTGATCACTGACAGGCTGACCTCCCACGTCTTCAACCTCTGCAGCAATGCTGGCAGCACTCATGTGTCTATTTTTTAAAGCCAACCTCTGGATATGACGCCGAACACGTGGACTCAACTTCTTTGGTCGACCCTGGCGAAGCCTGTTCTGAGTGGAACCTGTCCTGGAAAACCGCTGTATGACCTTGGCCACCATGCTGTAGCTCAGTTTCAGGGTGTTAGCAATCTTCTTATAGCCCAGGCCATCTTTGTGGAGAGCAACAATTCTATTTCTCACATCCTCAGAGAGTTCTTTGCCATGAGGTGCCATGTTGAATATCCAGTGGCCAGTATGAGAGAATTGTACCCAAAACACCAAATTTAACAGCCCTGCTCCCCATTTACACCTGGGACCTTGACACATGACACCAGGGAGGGACAACGACACATTTGGGCACAATTTGGACATGTTCACTGTGGGGTGTACTCACTTATGTTGCCAGCTATTTAGACATTAATGGCTGTGTGTTGAGTTATTTTCAGACGACAGTAAATCTACACTGCTATACAAGCTGTACACTGACTACTCTAAGTTATATCCAAGTTTCATGTCTATAGTGTTGTCCCATGAAAAGATATAATGAAATATTTGCAGAAATGTGAGGGGTGTACTCACTTTTGTGATACACTGTGTATATACAGGGGTTGGACAATGAAACTGAAACACCTGTCATTTTAGTGTGGGAGGTTTCATGGCTAAATTGGACCAGTCTGGTGGCCAATCTTCATTAATTGCACATTGCACCAGTAAGAGCAGAGTGTGAAGGTTCAATTAGCAGGGTAAGAGCACAGTTTTGCTCAAAATATTGCAATGCACACAACATTATGGGTGACATACCAGAGTTCAAAAGAGGACAAATTGTTGGTGCACGTCTTGCTGGCGCAACTGTGACCAAGACAGCAAGTCTTTGTGATGTATCAAGAGCCACGGTATCCAGGGTAATGTCAGCATACCACCAAGAAGGACAAACCACATCCAACAGGATTAACTGTGGACGCAAGAGGAAGCTGTCTGAAAGGGATGTTCGGGTGCTAACCCGGATTGTATCCAAAAAACATAAAACCACGGCTGCCCAAATCACGGCAGAATTAAATGTGCACCTCAACTCTCCTGTTTCCACCAGAACTGTCCGTCGGGAGCTCCACAGGGTCAATATACACGGCCGGGCTGCTATAGCCAAACCTTTGGTCACTCGTGCCAATGCCAAACGTCGGTTTCAATGGTGCAAGGAGCGCAAATCTTGGGCTGTGGACAATGTGAAACATGTATTGTTCTCTGATGAGTCCACCTTTACTGTTTTCCCCACATCCGGGAGAGTTACGGTGTGGAGAAGCCCCAAAGAAGCGTACCACCCAGACTGTTGCATGCCCAGAGTGAAGCATGGGGGTGGATCAGTGATGGTTTGGGCAAAACTGTGCTCTTACCCTGCTAATTGAACCTTCACACTCTGCTCTTACTGGTGCAATGTGCAATTAATGAAGATTGGCCACCAGACTGGTCCAATTTAGCCATGAAACCTCCCACACTAAAATGACAGGTGTTTCAGTTTCATTGTCCAACCCCTGTATATATATATATATATATATATATATATATATATATACAGTGAGCAGAGAGAAGACGGTGTTTTTCGAAGTTCTTTATATTTTGTAAAATTCTGTATTAAAATGGCCTCAAAGAATGTGCAGAAAAAGCGCAGTGATGAGAAGATGAACAAATCTATTACTATGTGTTGTTGTATAATTACTCCTGCCCGTAGCTGTCACTGTGTATCAGACAGAGGGGACAGTGAGTGAGAGAGAAGAAGGAAGTCGCTGAGTAAAGTATTCTTTCTTTCATGCAATTACAATTACAAAATAAAGTACTATTGAAATAAAGAAGGAGATAATAGAGAAATATGAGAGTTATAGTTGTTTCTGGCAGATACATTTTATAAAAAAGAAGGAAATGTATTATGGTGTATGGTACAGAACACGTACTGTACTGAAATGTGATGTGTGTTGTTTTATGTACAGTACAGTATTACTGTGTATTGTTGTTTATTATTGTTTATTACAGTAATGTCTATTCTATAATTTAAGATTTAAGGGAAAATATACTTGTATTTATAACAAAAAGACAATTTAAGACATTAGAAAGGTTAGGTAAGGGGGTGGTTTGGGAGGTTTGTCACGGATTATTTATATGTATTTTTTCTTATGGGAAAAATAGGTTTAACTAACGAACATTTTGACTTAAGAACAGCCCTTCAGAACCAATTAAATTCGTAAGTCAAGGGTCGACTGTATTGCTATAATTACCGATGTTAATGGATAACTACTGGTAAATGATGGCCAGTTATCGATTAAAAACAAAAAGTAAATCCTTAACTGTGTATAATGGCATTCCTGCTTTTTTACTGGTATAAAATTTTACTGGTGTTGGTACTAATGCACCTCCAATTGTACCTCAGTAGGCACTCTTGTGTTTGTCATCATGCCACTGCTGTGTTACATTATTATCCTAAATAGCTAAGGCACTGTTCACATTTTCAGATTTTAGAATTTTCTTTAAAGATTGGACACTTCACTAGTACTTCTTCACCAGCAAAGTGGTTTTAAACTTGCCTGACATATTCAGCACTGAGGGCGGCATGGTGGCTAAGTGGGTAGCACTGTTGCCTCACAGCAAGAAGGTCCTGGGGTGGTCCGAGTCCTTTCTGTGTGGAGTTTGCTTGTTCTCCCCGTGTCTGCGTGGGTTTCCTCCGGGAGCTCCGGTTTCCTCCCACAGTCCAAAGACATGCAAGTGAGGTGAATTGGAGACACTAAATTGTCCACGACTGTGTTTGATATAACCTTGTGAACTGATGAACCTTCTGGGTAATGAGTGATTACCGTTCCTGTCATGAATGTAACCAAAAGTGTAAAACATGACGTTAAAATCCTAATAAATAAACAAACAAACAAACAAACAAACATATTCAGCACTGTATGAACGTTATAAACCATAAAACCACACACAAATGCATGAATGATTCATTGTTTAAATCTACAGGATCTGTGCCTTTAATGCTAAGATTGTTTTTCAGAAGGGTGGAGCAGGACTGTGAATCATGATGTTTCACCTCTGCTCACCATTTCAGATTTACATAAAACCAGTCACTTCTACCTCTTTGCTCTAGCAAATCCCTGTTAATGTGGTCGACTCAGCTTGATAAAAAAGCAGATAAAAAAAAGGATTTCCATCCCAAACCACTAGTAAAAATATATAGGTTTGCATTCTTTCTTAAATTAAGGACAATTTTCACAAGTTTCACTGCAAATCATATATAACAACTAAAGTCGACAGTTGAAAATGTACATGAATTAGTACAGCAGTCAGTAACTGTATACACCTAAATTCCTCTGTATGGTAGATGCAGCCTGGCCCGTCGAGGCATGGACTTCACTAGACCCCTGAAGGTGTGCTGTGGTATCTGGCACCAAGATGTCAGCAGCAGATCCTTTAACTCCTGTAGGTTGCGAGGTGGGGCCTCCATGGATCGGACTTGTTTGTCCAGCACCTCCCACAGATGCTCGATTGGATTGAGATCAGGGGAATTTGGAGGCCAAGTCAACACCTCAAACTCGTTGTTGTGCTCCTCAAACCATTCCTGAACCATTGTTGCTTTGTGGCAGGGAGCATTATCCTGCTGAAAGAGGCCACAGCCATCAGGGAATATCGTTTCAATGAAAGGGTGTACATGGTCTGCAACAATGCTTAGGTAGGTGGTACGTGTTAAAGTAACATCCACATGGATGGCAGAACCAAAGGTTTCCCAGCAGAACATCGCCCAAAGCATCACACTGCCTCTGCCGGCTTACTTTCTTCCCATGGTGCGTCCTGGTGCCATGTGTTCGCCAGGTAATCGACGCACACGCACCCGGCCATCCACTTGACGTAAAAGAAAACGTGATTGATAAGACCAGCCCCCTTCTTCCATTGCTCCGTGGTCCAGTTCCGATGCTCACGTGCCCATTGTTTGCGCTTTCAGTGGTAGACGGGGTCAGCATGGGCACCCTGAATGGTCTGCGGCTATGCAGCCTCAAACGCAATAAACTGTGATGCACTGTGTATTCTGACACCTTTCTATCAGAACCAGCATTAACTTCTTCAGCAATTTGAGCTACAGTAGCTCGTCTTTGCTCCCCACATGCATCAATGAGCCTTGGCTGCCAATGACCCTGTCGCCGGTTTACCACTGTTCCTTTCTTGGACCACTTTTGATAGATACTGACCACTGCAGACCCAAAACACCCCACAGGAACTGCAGTTTTGGAGATGCTCTGATCCAGTCGTCTAGCCATCACAATTTGGATCTTGTCAAACTCGCTCAAATCCTTACGCTTGTCCATTGTTCCTGCTTCTAACACATCAACTTTGAGGATAAAATGACTGTGTCCCTGTGCAGAAAATTTGGGTCCATAACAACATGGGGGTATAATACCAAATCCATATTAACTTCCCAAGGTTTTGGAGTAGGGTGGAATGTCAAAACAAACAAGCAACTAAATAAGGTATAATTATCTGATGATTATCATATTTAGAGATTTATAAGGATTAAAGTATTTTGCCCCTTCATGGGAACAAGTTTGATGACAACAAAAATGTTTAATATTACTCAACATTTGTATTTATTTATTAGGATTTTAACATCATGTTTTACACACTTTGGTTAATTCATGGCAGGACAGCTAATCACTGGTTACACAAGATTCATCAGTTCAAGTTTTTTAATGTCAAACACAGTCATGGACAATTTAGTATCTTCAATTAAGCTGACTGCATGTCTTTGGTAGGAAACCCACACAGACACAGGTAGAACATGCAAACTCCACACAGAAAGGACCTTGACCGCTCCACCTGGGAATCGAACCCAGGACCTTCTTGCTGTGAGGCGACAGTGCTACCCACTGAGTCACTGTGCCGCCAAAACATTATTTATTTTCCTAGAAATCATGTCAACTGCGTTTATGTTAAACAAAGTAAAGACAATGTAACCTCTGTTTCTATTTCTATTAATACATACTGTATATTAAAAATAAATTTTTTTTTTAATTAACTAATTAATTATTTTATTTTTTTATAGGACCAGCACTTACTATGAGAACTCACGTTACAACAGTTGCCACAGAGGCCAAGCTTAAACTGAAATACCTTGTGTGCTTACTAATAGATCAATAACATACTGGCTAATAATTAATAACCACCGGTGCCAGCGGCTGGTTTACACTGTAACGAGCAGCACACCAACGAGTTTCTCATGCTGATCAGCCTTTCATCCTGGAACTGAGCCAATGTCATGTGTACATAGTCAGAATTCCTAACATTCTTTCTAGACATGTTCTGCTCCATGGCTTTAACAATGAATTTCAAGAAGCAGAACGAAAACCTTTTTAATTGTAACAAATCTTTTTAAAATCTTACATTTACCAACACAAAGAAAAAACTGAAATGGGTGGCCATATGGAAACTACAACCACAAATCAGAAAAAGTTGGGACAGTATGGAAAATGCAAATAAAATAAAAACACAGTTTCTTACATTTACTTTGACTTTTACTTGATTGCAGATGGTTTGAACCCAATATATTTCATGTTTTATCTGCTCAACTTCATTTCATTTGTTAATATACATCCATTCCTGCATTTCAGGCCTGCAACACATTTAAAAAAAAAGTTGGACGGAGGCAATTTAGGGCTGGTAATGATGTGAAAAAACTAATAAATGATGTGATTCCAAACAGGTGATTGTAATCATGGTTTGGTACAAAAGCCGCATCCAGGAAAGGCTGAGTCTTTGATGAGCAAAGATGATCAGAAAATCTCCAGTTTATCAACAAATGTGTGAGAAAATTATTGATATGTTTAAAAACAATGAACCTCAATAAAAGATTGCAAGGGATTTGCATATTTCTCCCTCTACAGTGCATAATATCATTAAATCATTCAAGCTATCGGGAGGAATTTCAGTGCATAAAGGCCAAGGGCGCAAGCTTAGGCTGAACACCCGTGATCTTCGATCCCTCAGACAACACTGCATCAAGAACCGCCGCTCAACAATAGCTGATATAACCACATTGGGAGTGAGGGATTACTTTGTCAAACCTTTGTCAAGCACTACAATACAGAGTTACATGCACAAATGCCACTTAAAACTTTACTGTGCAAAAAAGAAGCCTTATGTTAACCATGTCCAGAAGTGGCATATGCTCCCTTCAAGACGTCATCTTTTCCAGGGACGTCCATGCATTTTTTAACGAGACAATGCAAAACCACATGCTGCACACGGTACAAAGGCATGGCTGTGGAAGAAGAGGGTACGGGTACTGAACTGGCCAGCCTGCAGTCCTGACCTGTCCCTAATAGAGAATGTGTGGAGGATTTTGAAACGATAAAGGTGACAACGTTGACCCTGTACTGTTGCACATCTTAAGACGTGTTTGCAGGAAGAATGGGACAAAATAAAAGCTGAAACACTAAATCACTTGGTATCCTCGGTGCCAAAACGTCTTTTAAGTGTGGTGAAAAGGAATAGCAACATTACACAGTGGTAAATGCTTTACTGTCCTAACTTTTTTTGGAATGTGTTGCAGGTCTGAAATGCAGGAATGGATGTTTATTAATAAATGAAATGAAGTTGAACAGACAAAACAATGTTTTTTAATTATTTGCATTTTCCATGCTGTCCCAAATCAATTATAAAAGTGGTAAGCATACAGTGTCAAGGACATTTTTAAGATTTGTATTGTCATGAGTAAAATACAATGAACTTCATGCTAAAAGACACTATGACAACAATGCAAATAAGACATGTTAAAAAGGATGAGCTGCTTTAGTAAACTATTATTCTTTTAAACAGCTAAATCTGCTATTTTTGTAAAGACTGACTATATATTGTGTTTTTTGCTTCCAGGAAAAGGTCACCAATTCCTTAAGTTTTTCTCACACAATCTGGCATTGTGAACCCAGTTAGGTTTCTTTATAGTTATTGTCGGGCTGGTATTTACTTCCTTGCTGCTGTCATTGTGTGCTTTGTAACATTAGCCTTGATCTAGCATCTAGTTCCCACCCATCCTGGCACTAGAAATGACTGCATATTCAGCAGGAGGAATGTCACTGGACAGGACCATCAAGTCTCTGTGCCATCTGACCCTTGCTCCCAAAAACATTATTATATATAGCTCCACTTACCATATAGAAGCACTTTGTAGTTCTACAATTACTGACTGTAGTCTATCTGTTTCTCTGCATGGTTTGTTAGCCCCCTTTCATGCTGTTTTTTAACGGTCGGGACTCTCACAGGACCACCACAGAGCAGGTATTATTTGGGTGGTGGATCATTCTCAGCACTGCAGTGACAATGACATGGTGGTGGTGTGTTAGTGTGTGTTGTGCTGGTATGAGTGGATAAGACACAGCAGCACTGCTGGAGTTTTTAAACACCTCACTGTCACTGCTGGACTGAGAATAGTCCACCAACCAAAAATATCCAGCCAACAGCGCCCCGTGGGCAGCGTCCTGTGACCACTGATGAAGGTCTAGAAGATGACCAACTCAAACAGCAGCAATAGATGAGCGATCGTCTCTGACTTTACATCTACAAGGTGAACCAACTAGGTAGGAGTGTCTAATAGAGTGGACAGTGAGTGGACACGGTATTTAAAAACTCCAGCAGCGCTGCTGTGTCTGATCCACTCATACCAGCACAACACACACTAACACACCATCACCACGTCAGTGTCACTGCAGTGCTGAGAATCATTCACCACCTAAATAATACCTGCTCTGTAGTGGTCCTGGGAGAGTCCTGACCATTGAAGAACAGCATGAAAGGGGGCTAACAAAGCATGCAGAGAAACAGATGGACTACAGTCAGTACTTGTAGAACTACAACGTGCTTCTATATGGTAAGTGGAGCTGATAAAATGGACAGTGCGTGTAGAAACAAGGAGGTGGTTTTAATGTTATGGCTGATAAGTGTATTATATATATATTATATATATATATTATATTATTATTATATATTATATATATATGTATATATACATATGATATCACAATTCTTCCCTCCTGGATATTTTAAGGGACAGTGGTAGCCTAGTGGGTAGAGCTTTGGGCTATCAATTGAAAGGTTAGGAGTTCAAATCCCAGCTCTGCCATGCAGCCACTGTTGGGCCAAGTGTGCTGTACAATGGCTGACCCTGCGCTCTGACCCCAGCTTTCAAACAAGCTGGAATATGCAGAAAAATTTGTTGTACTGTACATCTGTATGTGTATATATGACAAATAAAGTTATTCTATTCTATTAATATTCCATGATCAGTTGTAAATGGTATTATTGAAGCGTGAAAGTGTTTAGGAACCACAGCAACTCAGCCATCAGGTGACAGACCATGTAAAAATACAGAGCAGGGTCACTAAGCAACGCTCTGCAGAGTTCTGAACCTCCTTTGGCATTAACTTTAACAAAAAACTGTCCACCAGGAGCTTCATGGTGTTTCCATGGTCAAGCAGCTGCATGCAACCCTGCATACACCACCAAGCACAATGCCAAGGGTCAGATGGACACTAGACTCCGGAGCAGTGGAAAAGTAAGTGTTCTGTGGAGTGATGACAACTGATGGATAAATCTGGGTTTGGCAAATGCCAGGAGGACATTACTTGCCTGACTGTATCATGCGAACTGTAAAATTTGGTGTAGGAGAGATAATGCTCTGGAGATGATTCTTAGGGTTTGGCCTAGGCCCCGTAAATCCAGTAAGGTAAATCCTAAGACATTTTGGATAACTGTATGTGGTAACAGTTTGAGGAAGGTCCTTTCCTGTTCAAGCATGACTGTGCCCCAGTGTACAAAGCAATGTCCATACAGGCATAGTTGGGCAAGTTTGGTGTGGAAGAACTTGACGGTACTACACTTAGCCCTGACCAAAAGTGCAAAATATTTAGATTATGGAAATGTCCTGTTTGCAGTTGCCTATTGGGTTGCAAGTACAGCTCCTGACAGTTTTTTTTAACTGTCCCTTTAAAACAGTAATAAACAGTGGTAACAATCCCAATGGTCATTAGTCACAATACAGTATGTAGCCTGCTAATTAGCTGATCATTTTTTAAACAAATACACAAGTCTCAAACATTTTTAAAGAGATAAAATGAGTTTATTTGTCAAAACAGCATTTAATAAGACTGGTACAAAATGCATCATAGCATGGCAGCATTAATGCCCAGTAAAAATGCTCAAGCTACAATATATGGCCAAATGAAATTTGATGATTTGGTATTGACGTGGAAATGCTTATTCTGTAACAACTCTGCATGTGACAGTCAGTTATATATCAGATGCTGAGCCGATGGTAGTTACACATAGTACACATGTCAAATGCAGAAAATATTGTGAGAGATAAAAATCAAAGTAAACTGTTATGGGCTAAATCATTATGGCCAGGTGACTGGGTTGAAGTCTTTCCAAAACAAAAGGGGAGCTCACAGATAGATGTGGTGAGTACCAACCAACAGTGTTCTGAGCAGGGACGAGCCACAAACCATCAAGAGGTTGCTGGGCAACCAAGACCCATTGATGCCAAATGGCAGAAGGGTAATGAAGTCGAGGACAAACCAACAGAAAGGGTACTCTGGCTCAAATCGATTGATTTCGATTGATTGATTGATTGATTGATTGATTTACTTTATTGATCCCCGAAGGGAAATTGCGGTGTAGCAGCAGCAATTAGAATTATTACAAACATCAAACAAACATCACACAACGACATTACAATGGGGTAGGAAAGAATAAGAATTAAGATATAAAATCTACAAAATATATAAAAAAGAAAACAGAATATAATAATTAAAAAAAAAATCAGATTATAATTTGAATTTTACTAGTGATGGGGTGAATATATCACAACTCAAAGTGCACCAAACACTTGTATGGGGCTGTAAGTGCCCGTGCTAACTCCTGTCCACTGTCAAAAGCACCTATGGGCACACTGGCACACTTTTGAAGCAATGGAGGAAGGTCGACTGATAGGAAAACAATTCCTCAGTTCCTCAGGCAGTTGTGTAACCAATTGGTGCCAAATAAATGCCAGCTAAATGTAACAGAAGTATGTGGCTCGTCAGTCTTGCCGGCAGAGAAGTAGAAACAGGCCCTGGAGCATGCCATTCAGCCGTAATTATTACTTTTTTGTTTACAAAAATGATGGGATGTTTTGCATCATTAACTCTGATTACCACACTAATGTTAAAGACATCAACCAGCACATTAAAGTAGCGCATGTAATCAACAGTTCACTATTGACTCTATAAAATCTACATTCAGAATATTGAACTGGTTCTGCTCAGATTGTTCATGCACATCTCACTGTTCTACAGCACTGCCATGTTCACTACGTTAAGCTGTTAATCATTAAATAAAGCATGAAGACTTGTTGATATGAAACTCAGTCTCGTCACCACACCGTCATCACTTTGCAATGGTTGGCTGCTCATCTCTAGATGAGTCAGCTTATGTCTCATGTTGCTTGCAGTAGACTAGTCCCTGATAATGCAATCCTCATTGTAATGTTGCCAATCCGGCTTATTCTTGGTCTTCCTCATGTTTTAAATCCTTCCACAAGTCCTGTCAGAACACCGCTCCCAATACTATCACGTGGGTGTCTCATCATAACCCAAAATAACAAAAAGTCTGAAGAGACCTAGGTTGACCTTTTTGGCCATAAAACACTGTCCATCACCAAAAGAACATCATACCCACAGTGAAGCATGGTGGTTGCAGCAATATGCTTTGGGACTGTTTTGTCAAGGTGGAGGGAATTACAAAGAGATCCAAGTATCATTCAATTTTGTAACAAAACCTTCATGCTTTTGGGACAATGGTAGCCTAGTGGGTAGAGCTTTGGGCTATCAATTGAAAGGTTGAGAGTTTGAATCCCGACTCTTGCAAGGCCCCTTAACCCTCTCTGCTTCAGGGGCGCCATACAATGGCTGACCCTACTCACTTCCAAACAAGCTGGGATATGTGAAGAAAGAATTCCATTGCACGGTACACCTGTATATGTATATATGACAAATAAAGGCAGTCTAAAAAGCTGAAGATGAAAAGGAATTTCAGCTCGATAACAACAACGAAATCCTTACTACTTTGCATCCCGACCAGCTACTAACATGTGATTTTTGAAAGCAGCAGGCTCAATCACAGCCGGCTGTGGTTGGCTAAAGAGAATTTGGTGCATCAATTAGGACAGTGGCAGCCTAGTGGGTAGAGCTGTGAGTTACCAAGAAGAAGGATGTGGGTTTGAATCCCAGCTCTGTCATGCAGCCCATGTTGGGCCCTTGAGCAAACCCTCTCAGATCCAGGTGCCAACACTATGGCTGCGCCTGTGTTCTGACCCAAGCTTCCAAAGAAGCTGGGATATGTGAATAAAAAATGTCACTGTACTCTACATGTATAAATGACAAATAAAGGCATTCCATCTGCCCAAGATTATCCTTATCCTTTGATTGGAACCCTATTTTCAACCCCAAAACAGTCCTTATGACTAGAGATGGAAGGATCAATCGGCTATGTATCGGTATCGGCCAATTTTTTATCAAAATATGTGATTGGCCGATATTTCTCAAATTTAGCTGATCCTGAGAGCCGATCGTGAGCGGCTAAAGAAACAGTTTATGGTGTTCAGCTGCATGTGTGGGCAGAAAAGAAATATACCTTTAAAGCTCAACATGAAGAAGTCCGTTGGGCAGATGGGACTTTTCCCCATTAAAACAGGCCCAGTTGTTTAATTTCAAATGTTCCATATTTTATATAGCTGCTGTTATATTTCATCTATAATCAATTCAAGACCTATGACAACTGCACGATTTCAGTAATGCTATGCAGACAACATTTGTTTAATTTGCTGTTTTTCGTTTAAAAATAATTCAATATCTACATTTAATGGTTAAAATAATGAATGGTCTAAATTTAATGATTGCAGTATTTTAACTATATTTGTTTGATTTACTGTTTTTTTCATTTTAATTAAGGGCTACGTTTAATTATTGCAGTATTGACTGTTTAATTTACTGTTCATAAACAATTCGAGTTCGTTTCAAGATCTACATTTAATGGTTGAAGTTTTTCGTTTAAAATAACCCAGAGTCTGCGTTTAATGACTGCAATTTTGACTGCATTTATTTAATTTACTCTTTTCATTTTAAATTAATTAATGATCTAAATATAATCATTGCAGTATCAGCTGTATTTGTTTGATTTACTTTGTTTATTTACTGCTAATTGTGTCACATGAGTTTGTTAAAAATGGTAATAAACCAGTTTAGACCATGTTTCATGTCTTGCTTGCGCTAAAAATTGCTTGTTGCCCTGCCGTGGCATATAGCCCCGCCCTCGATCGGTATCGGCTATCGGCCGATCGCGCTGATAGGTGATCGGCGATCGGAATTGGCCTCAAAAACGCTGATCGGTCCATCTCTATTTATGACTGTGACAAATCTGGGTGGCAGAGTGGTTAATTGCAACACGGGAGTCTATGAGAAGTTTTTCTTCCAAGTACTGTTTTGTCCCCACCTCCCAAAAACATGCAGAGGGTGTACTGGCTGCTCTATAATGTCTCTAGATGTGAGTGTATAAATGAGTGTTTCCCTGCAATAAAACAGCACAATGTATAGGGTGTGCTCGTGCCTTGGCAATGGGCCCAGTAGGGTAGGTGCAGCACAGCAACATAGTTCTTAAGATCCTGAATTCCTACTTGCATTATATCACTATCAGTTCATGTGGGTTTCTGCCTACATTCCAAAAACATACGAAAGGTAAACAGGCTACTCCAAATTGGCACTTGGTGTGAATGAGAGAATATGTAAGTACACTATATGGACAAAAGTATTAGGACACCCCTTTAAATTGTGGAACTCTTGTGTTTCAGCCAAAATAATTGCTAACAGGTGCAATAAATTATATAAAGACACACACTGTTCACCAGAGCTGAGATCTCGAATACATCGTATCGAATATTGGCTCCGCCTGCCGGCTGAGGATAAGCAGCCACATGAACAACCATTGGCCTGTTGTTCAGATAAGGGGCGGGTTTAAGCCGGATGGGGATGGGCAGAGAAAACATCTAAGGAGATTGCTGAAACTACTAAAATCGGGTTAAGAACTGTCCAACGCATTATTAAAAAGTGGAAGGACAGTGGGGAAACATCATCTTCCAGGAAGGAATGTGGTCAGAAAAAAATCTTGAATGATCGTGATCAGCGATCACTTAAACGTTTGGTGAAATCAAATGGTAGAAAAACTCCAGTAGAACTCAGGGAAATGTTTAATAGTGAAAGTAAGAGCATTTCCACACACACAATGTGAAGGGAACTCAAGGGATTGGGACTAAACAGCTGTGTAGCCTTAAGGAAACCACTTGTCAGTGAGGCTAACCGGCAAAAAAAACCCGGCTTCAATTTGCTAAGGGGGCATAAAGATTGGCCTCTGGAGCAATGGAAGAAGGTCATGTGGTCTGATGAGTCCAGATTTATCCTGTTTCAGAGTGATGGGCACATCAGGGTAAGAAGAGAGGCAGCTGAAGTGATGCACCCATCATGCCTAGTGCCTACCGTACAAGCCTGTGGGGGCAGTGCTATGATCTGGGGTTGCTGCAGTTGGTCAGGTCTAGGTTCAGCAACGTTATGTGCCCAAAGAATGAGGTCAGCTGACTACCTGAATATACTGAACCACCAGGTTATTCCATCAATGGATTTTTTCTTCCCTGATGGCACGGGCATATCTCAAGATGACAATGCCAGGATTCATAGGGCTCAAATTGTGAAAGAGTGGTTCAGGGAGCATGAGTCATCATTTTCACACATGGATTGGCCACCACAGAGTCCAGACCTGAACCCCATTGAGAATCTTTGGGATGTGCTGGAGAAGACTTTGCGCAGTGGTCCAAATCTCCCATCATCAGTACAAGATCTTGGGGAAAAATGAATGCAACTCTGGACAGAAATGAATGTTGTGACATTGCAGAAGCTTGTGGAAACGATGCTGTAATCAAAGCTAAAGGCGGTCCAACCAAATATTAGAGTGTGTGACCTTTTGTTTGGCCAGGCAGTGTAGTGTATCTGGTGGTGGAGTGGTGTCCTGTCCAGGGTGTATTTCTGCCTGCGTCTATTGTCTTCTGGTGGCACCAACGCGACCCTGACCCCACCCACCCACACACCCACACACCCACACACACACACACACACACACACACACACACACACAAATTGCGTCACACTGATCCAGCAGGTCGGTGAGTATCTATACGAGTCTCAGGGCTGAACAAACACGGACACACTGAAGCTCGAAAACAAGTTTTAAATCGACATTTTAAACCTTTAAGATGGTGAATTGCACATTATTAAAGCCATTCTCTTAATTTTGAATTAAAATAACAGAAAAACAGAAAATAACAAAACGGGCTTCATTGGAAATGAAAACTATGAAGCCTGGAGCGATACATTTCCATTGTCGGAGAAGAAACCTCAACCAATTTGAAAGCAACAGGTGCTTAGACATCACAGCTCATTTAGTATAATTTTTATAATTACAAACACGCATATTATAAAAAAAATATATTAGAAATAAAAGTGAATTATGCTGTAAATTAATATTATCGGGTTTGTTGGTCGGTATTACAACGCTGCTGAAAACAGAGACGTGACAAACCGCACTGAGTAAACATTAGAATCCCGAAAGCTTACCGGTCAAAATAAAGCTTTTCCACTCTTCAAATAGCGCTCAGAATTAAACGAATTCCACTTATATTCCACTTTTCCACCATGCGCTTTCTGGAAAGTATCCTAATTAAAACTGGGATGTGGAGACCAACTGTCAGCAGTCATATTACAACTCATCCCTCACAGTCACAACCTGTTGCGTCTCGCGTTACACAGCCATTTCATCGGCCTGCCTTTCGAGACATCTGATTGGTCAGGAATGTCTGAATTCCCGCCCCCAAACACACGCTATTGGTCAAATCGCTCTATCACTCTAATACAAACGTTTGGTGAAGTAAGTGCTACGCCTAATACCTGGTCAGTAGTGGTGGTAAATTCGGTTCATTTTATCTGAGTCACTCAGTAATGTGATCCGGTTCACTTGAGTCGCTTGAGTCCGATGGTTCTATTAATGGGTCAAGGGTTCAAGAAGAATGGTCAACAACAAATTGCCATGGTAACTTGACCCGGTCAGACAGCCACAGTGGCACCAAAACAAACAGTCAATAAATTAGCATGGGGAAGGTCTATGATACTCCTTAAGTGGTACAGTTCTAAAGTAGCCTGTAACCATTTGCATTTTAATAATAATATAATTATATTTTGTCACATGCTATTGGTCAGATGGTTCTATCAATCTAATACAAACGTTTGGTGAAGTAAGTGCTACACCTAATACCTGGTCAGCAGGGCTGGACTGGGAACAAAATTCAGCCCTGGACTTTTTTCTTGACCAGCCCACTACAAGCACATTGCGCCACACATATCACCCCCTAATCAAATGTTAGATGATTGATATTAATAGTTTTCATCTATCTTACCACTAAAGTTAATAACTCACTATAATAAAAATTAAAATAATAAAAAAATAACTACAAACAAATATATATATATATATATATATATATTTCCAACACTTTCCTTTGGGATTAATAGTTCTATCCATCTATCACACACATAAAATTTACAATTTCTTAAATGGTTCTATTGGATTTCCCCATCCTGTCTCATTAAACCGCAAGAAATAAAATTAAACCTTTCTTTCATTAAACCTTTAACACTGGTAAATATGCTTTTTTCGCACTTTTATTCACACGTGATTCATGTTTGTTCCAAATTAGTGCATTGCTCCGATGAGCAAAGAAATAAATACTTTATATGTTGACAAGGGAAATTAACCATGTGCGCTATGAACATAATCACTCTAAAAATGTCCTGAACAACTGCATTTTTCCTTTCTGTATTACAGAGGACAAGATAGTGTTTACTTTTTCTGAACAGCAGAGACTAATGGTACCATCTCAAATTATATCCACCGCCCTATGTAGTGCACTATGTTGGACATGACATCATAGAACTTTTACAGAAATCGTCCTTAAAACGACTGGTTTAAAGCCCCTGATATCCAACAGTAGCTTAGATAACTACTTATTAATCATTAGTGACTGTTAAAAGAAATGTTTTGTACTGTTAGGCAGTACCCTAAGTAGGGCATAGGCGACATTTGAGATGGGCCCACAGTCTCTTCTTAAACGGCGTTACTAACGAAGCAGAGGCTCTGAACTCTAACTTTTCCTTTTCTGCTCTCTGGATATGCTGTAGTTCCTCACTGCCAAACAGGTTGTCCAGTTTCCTGCACTTTTCTGCATCTGCTTGCAGCTTTTTCTGTTTTTTATCACGGGCTTTTTCTGCGCCTCCTTTACGCTTTTTCGACCCTTTCTCCATCTCGCACTCATTCATAGTTTTTGTACTGGTGCTTGTGATTACGGTTTATCCTGGGGGAGGGACATTTCTGTGATTGGCCAATGGACATGCAGTGAGGATACTGTGGTGGGCCAATGCACACTTCAGGATTATTATTCAGGAATATTTAAAACAGAATGTATTTTTCACTCTCTCAGCGGCCCACATACAGAGCGGCCCACCGGGAAAACTCCCGACCCTCCCGATGGCCAGTCCATCCCTGCTGGTCAGTCGTGCTGGTAAATTCGGTTCATTTTATGGACTCGGGTTAATCTGAGTCACTCAGTTCACTTGAGTCACTTGAGTCACTTGAGTCCGATGGTTATATTAATGGGTCAAGGGTTGCACCAAAACAAACAGTTTTTCAATAAATTACCATGGGGAGGGGCTATGATACTCCTTAAGTGGTACAGTTCTAAAGTAGCCTGTAACCATTTGCATTTTAATAATAATATAATTATATTTTGTCAGAGGACTCATAGGATCCGGGTTAATTGAGACCTAATTGAGACTCGTGATTCCTGATTCAGTACGAAGATTCGGATCGTTAACCCGGGTGATTCAGGAACCGCCCAGCTCTACTGGTCAGTAGCCGGACAGAGTGGCGTTTGCTATATGGTACCTTATTAGTGTTTTATTGTTTTAACACACACTGCTAACGAGTGTATACGTCAATTATATACACCGATCAGCCATAACATTAAAACCACCTCCTTGTTTCTACACTTACCAGTATATTAGCACGTTGTAGTTCTACAATTACTGACTGTAGTCCATCTGTTTCTCTGCATGCTTTGTTAGCCCCCTTTCATGCTGTTCTTCAATGGTCAGGACCACCACAGAGTAGGTATTATTTGGGTGGTGGGTCATTCTCAGCACTGCAGTGACACTGACATGGTGCTGGTATGAGTGGATAAGACAGCAGCACTGATGGAGTTTTTAAACACCTCACTGTCACTGCTGGGCTGAGAATAGTCCACAAACCAAAAATATATCCAGCCAACAGCGCCCCATGGGCAGCGTCCTATGACCTCTGATGAAGACCTAGAAGATGACCAACTCAAACAGCAGCAGTAGATGAGCGATTGTCTCTGACTTTACATCTACAAGATGGACCAACTAGGTAGGAGTGTCTAATAGAGTGGACAGTGAGTGGACACAGTATTTAAAAACTCCAGCAGCGCTGCTGTGTCTGATCCACTCATACCAGCACAACACACACTGACACACCACCACCATGTCAGTGTCACTGCAGGGCTGAGAATGATCCACCACCCAAATAATACCTGCTCTGTAGTGGTCCTGTGGGGGTCCTGACCATTGAAGAACAGGGTGACAGCAGGCTAAAAAGGTATGTAGCGAAATAGATGGACTACAGTCAATAATCGTAGAACTTCAAAGTGCTTCTATATGGTAAGTGGAGCTGATAAAATGGACAGTGAGTGTAGAAACAAGGGGGTGGTTTTAATGTTATGGCTGATCGGTGTATGTTAGTTATGAAAAATAAATATGCTTCCAACTTTGTGGCAACAATTTGTGAATGTTACTTTCATGATATTTATGTTCACATCACTGGTTTGCATTACTGCCACAAGAAACTGTTTTCCATTTTTTATTAAGACATAAAGCCATATTAATATTAACCTTTGTGGCACCTTTAATGTTTCGTGGGTCGTGAAAAGCTTGGTTATTGGTTAACCACCACTAATGGTGGTTGGTTTTCATTTAACCATTGTCTAATGGTGGTTGGTATGTGGTGCATTTTCAGTTGGAACCCTATTTTCAACCCTAATACAGTCCTTATGACAAATCTAAGTGGCACAGTGGCTCATAGCAACATGGAAATTCTGGAAACCTGCCTCAGATAACAGTCTATGAGAAGTTTCTCCTCTGAGTTTTGTTTCATACCTATCACCCAAAAACATGCAGAAGGTGTAGTGGCTGCTCTAATCTGTTCCTAGATGTGAGTGAGTAAATGTGCATGTTTCCCTGCAATAAAATGCCCCTGCCTTAGCAATGGACCCATGCTGAGCTTGACATAGTGTAAGTGTAGCACAGCAACATAGTTCTTAAGGTTCTGGATTCCTACTTGCATTAGATCACTGTCTTTTAGGAGTTTCTCCCTTGTCCATGTAGGTTTCTACCTACCTTCCAAAAACACACAGAAGGTAAACTGGCAACTCTAAATTGGCACCTGGTGTAAATGAGTGAATATGTAAGTACATAAAATGAAGTATTAGGACACCTCTTCCAATTACTGAATTCATGCATTTCAGCTCAAATAATTGCTAACAGGTGTAATTAATCAAATATATAAAGCTTGGTATTTGTTTATTGCTTCTCTTATTTACACACTTCAGGGCCAAAAGTATGATTTTAGGAGTTTCCATTTTAATTTGCAAGCACACCAGAGCTGACATCTCGAACTTATGAGTTTGAAGCTGGGCACCTACATGAACAATGATCGGCTGGTTTGTAGGATGAGTGCCAGAGGGGATTTCTCATAACTGATGCAATTACGACCTCTGCTGGCTAATTGATGGCACCTGCACAGAGTTTGTTTGTTTATTAGGATTTTAACGTCATGTTTTACACTTTTGGTTACATTCATGACAGGAACGGTAGTTACTCATTACACAAGGTTCATCAGTTCTCAAGGTTATATCAAACACAGTCATGGACAATTTTGTATCTCCAATTCACCTCACTTGTATGTCTTTGGACTGTGGGAGGAAACCGAAGCACCCGGAGGAAATTCCACACAGAAACGGGAAGAACATGCAGACTCCACACAGAAAGGACCCGGACCGCCCCACCTGGGGACTGAACCCAGGACCTTTTTGCTGTGAGGCGACAGTGCTTCCCGCTTAGCCACCGTGCCGCCCGCACCTGCACAGAGACAAGGTACAATGGGGATCAGTGCATGAAACTGAGCCCCACATGAACTCGCCTTGTGAGGTGAAAAGTTGCAGTCAGCAACTGGACACGTCGGAAGGGGGCGAGTGTTAGTCACGGCTCTCTTTGGTCAGGAGTGGAAGTCAGCATCAGTAGAGAGGAATGTGCAGCCCTTCATAAACAGAGCAACAGCTATAAAAATGCTTGTCTGCTGGGAAATAATTAAGTCTATAATTAAGAAACAACCTGAGATGTTTGTCTAGAATGGTTAGACATTTAACCAGGTACAATGACCCCAAAATCAAGCTTTCATCATGGCCAACCAAAAAAAGGTTGCCGTTTTTAATGCAAACCACTAAACGCAAAGGTGTCAATAATTACAACATGGTTTTGTTCTATTTGTCTTGGAATAAATGCATAAATGTTAAACTATAAGATTTTATAGTATTATTAACTTGTTTTTGTTCTATCCATTGTGATACAAGGTTTTACCAATTTATGTAAAAAATTTAGGGCAGTTGTAGCCTAGCGGTTAGGATAATGGACTAGTAATCGAAAGGTCGCTGGTTCGAGGCCCACCACTGCCAGGTTGCCACTGCTGGGCCCTTGAGCAAGGCCCTTAACCCTCAATTGCTAAGACAATATACTGTCACAGTACTGTACGTCGCTTTGGATAAAAGTGTCTGCTAAATGTCAAAAATGTTATGTTGTTACTTGAATACTGCAGATAAAGGTGTAATTGCAGCTTTTATTAAATTAATTTTTAGAATTTTAGAAAAGATAATTAATTTATTGGTCCAATTTCCAAATGAATTTCACATAGTACATGCCTCAGTCCTTAATACCTCTGAGTGCATTTGGAGTGGAAACTGCACCGATCATACACCGATCAGGCATAACATTATGACCACCTTCCTAATATTATGTTGGTCCCCCTTTAGCTGCCAAAACAGCTCTGACCCGTCGAGACATGGACTCCACTAGCCCCCTGAAGGTGTGCTGAAGGTGTCCTGTAAGTTGCGAGGTGGAGCCTCCATGGATTGAACTTGTTTGTCCAGCACATCCCACCCGGCCATCCAAGTGATGTAAAAGAAAACGTGATTCATCAGACCAGGCCACCTTCCTCCATTGCTCCGTGGTCCAGTTCCGATGCTCACGTCCCCATTGTTGGTGCTTTCGGCGGTGGACAGGGGTCAGCATGGGCACCCTGACTGGTCTGCGGCTATGCAGCCCCACACGTAACAAACTGTGATGCACTGTGTATTCTGACACCTTTCTATCAGAATCAGCATTAACTTCTTCAGCAATTTGAGCTACAGTAGCTCGTCTGTTGGATCGGACCACACGGGCCAGCCTTCGCTCCCCACATGCATCAATGAGCGTTGGCCGCCCATGACCCTGTCGCCGGTTTACCACTGTTCCTTCCTTGGACCACTTTTGATAGATACTGACCACTGCGGACCGGGAACACCCCACAAGAGCTGCAGTTTTGGAGATGCTCTAACCCAGTCGTCTAGCCATCACAATTTGGCCCTTGTCAAACTCGTTTAAATACATACGCTCGCCCTAAAGCAACGCTGGAACCAGAGCTGGCATCTCGAATACATCGTATCGAATCTCAGCTCTGCCTGCCGGCTAAGGCTGAGCGGCCACATGAACAACGATTGGCCTGTTGTTCAGATATGGGCGGGACTAAGCCGGATGGGGTCTCTCTTCCATGACTGGTGCAATTACTGATTGATGGCGCCTGCACAGAGATGAGAAAAGAGTGCTCAGGGTGTGTCTCTCCGTACACAACGCTGAGCTGCACTGCACTCGTCAAAGTGCGGGTGATAAGATGCATACGGCATGCTGCCCATGTGTCGGAGGGGGCGTGGGTTAGCTTAGTTCTCCTCAATCAGAGCAGGGATCAGCATTGGTGGAGAGGAAGCATGATGCAATCGGGCAATTGAATGCGCTAAAAAGTCAGGAGAAAAAGGGGAGAAAATGCATAAACAATATATATATATATATATATATATATATATATATATATATATATATATATATATATATATATATATACTGTATATATACATACATGAAGAAAAGATAACTAATTTATCGGTCCGATTTTCAAAATAATTTCACATAGTACATGCCTCAATCATTGATACCGTTGAGTGCATTTGGAGTGGAAACTGTTTTGTGGGTCATATGCCAAATGACATACACTGATCAGCCATAACATTAAAACCACCTCCTTGTTTCTACACTCGCTGTCCATTATATCTGCTCCACTTACCACATAGAAGCACTTTGTAGTTCTACAATTACTGACTGTAGTCCATCTGTTTTTCTGCAAGCTTCGTTAGCTCCCTTTCATGCTGTTCTTCAATGGTCAGGACCCCCACAGGGTAGGTATTATTTAGGTGGTGGACCATTCTCAGCACTGCAGTGACACTGACATGGTGCTGGTATGAGTGGGTAAGACACAGCAGCGCTGATGGAATTTTTAAACACCTCACTGTCACTGCTGGACTGAAAATAGTCCACCAACAAAAAATATCCAGCCAACAGCGTCCCCTGACCACTGATGAAGGTCTAGAAGATGACCAACTCAAACAGCAGCAATAGATGAGCGATCGTCTCTGACTTTACATCTACAAGGTGGACCAACTAGGTAGGAGTGTCTAATAGAGTGGACAGTGAGTGGACACAGAATTTAAAAACTCCAGCAGCGCTGCTGTGTCTGATCCATTCATACTAGCACAACACACACTAACACACCACCACCATGTCATTGTCACTGCAGTGCTGAGAATGATCCACCACCTAAATAATACCTACTCTGTGGTGGACTTGTGGGGGGTCCTGACCTTTGAAGAACAGGGTGAAAGCGGGCTAAAACAGTATACAGAGAACAGATGGACTACAGTCAGTAATTGTAGAACTACAAAATGGTAAGTGGAGCTGATAAAATGGACAGTGTGTGTAGAAACAAGGAGGTGGTTTTAATGTTATGGCTGATCAGTGTAAAAGTAAATAATTAATGAGTCATTAAATAGAGTAATGTGATGCACCTCTACTGATCTAGTTCTCATATGGAGAAAAAAACTGACAGTCTGACAGCAATGATCAAAATGCTATATAATGCTATATAGGACAGAAAGGATTTTACCTCAACTCATGAGTTGGTTTAAAGGGTGGTCTAACCCAAATTTAATGAAACAATGTTTACAAAAAAAAGGCAAGTTCATGTACAAAAAAACATTTTACTTTACTTTTTTTTTCACAAAATTGCTTGTGGCCACCTCTAAAGTTACTGCAGCATCCTTACCAACAGAGGGCACAAGAGCAAGCACACTAGTCATCAGTACAAAACATGAATCGCTAAGAAAAGGCAACTTGGACTGAAATGTGGAGACAAGAAATAGCAAACATCTTTGTCTCAACAGAAACACAAGCTGATATTTGATTTTACTGTTATTTGGTCTACTTCACGGCCCGGACGAAGGCCTAAAAAGAACAGACGAAATTTTACATTACAAACTTGACGGATTACTGCATTGGTTTACATGCAATTCAAATACTATACACATCTGATATGGTTATAATACATTTCTCCTCATGGAGTCGGTCATTACCACCGAACACAAAGTCTGTCAGCGTATATTAAGACAAGAACCAGGAGCCGTTCCGTCTACGTGAAGGGAAAATTGTAGCTGCAATGTTGGCAATGTTCATTATTTACGCTCGTCTACATCAGTTTGCCTCAGAGGTGAAGGAAGGTACTTATCTTCCTTGTACACAGACATGGAAGAGAGGTGTGGTGAGACCTCACTGTAGATTGGACAATCAGTGCTAAGCACCTATACCGGTCAAGTGTCAAATATGCGAGGTAGTGAGTTGTCAGTGTTTTGCTGGTAGACAAGCTGGGGGGTTTTGGTGTGTGTAAATGTGTGTGTGTGTGTGTGTGTGTGTGTGTGTGTGTGTGTGTGTATGTGAATAAGAATGGGGTTTACTTGTACAATAGTGTTCGGTCTCCTACTTCCAAAATATAGGATTTAAGAGAATTTTGAGGATTTTGAGAATAAAGTCGTGTTATTTTATTTAAAGTAGCAATAGTATAAAAATGTATTTCACTAATAAAAATCTTCCGGCACATGACTAGATTCATATTAGTTAGTATTAGAATACAGTACTTAAATAATACAATCTGCTCATTTAGAAAAAACATAGGCTTTCCTTCGCCAATGTTAGTCTTATATTGTTGAAGCCTTATTTGTAAAAATATTACCACATTTTAAAAATGATCATTATATAAGACCTTACATCCCTTTTTTATGCATTTCCTCCCGATTTAGCACACTCAATTTGTTTTCCGCTGCTGAGGGATACCAGATTGCATCCGAGGAGAGCACGTCGCTGTCCACGCATCTTCCGACACGTGTACAGCCCTCCTCTTCTCGCCCATGCACTCTGCACAGGCGTCTCTTCCGACAATCAGGGTCCTTACACAGCGTATGAAGACCCACCCACCCACACATAGTCCGGCCCCCACCCTGCAGATATGGTGGCTAATTAGCGGAATATCCCGCTGTGCCACCTGGGCGCCTACAGCCCTCTTTTTTTTTTATAATTCCGGTAATTTTATCTGTTTTTTCCCCCTTTTTCTCCCACTTTAGCGCATCCAATTACTGCCCGTCAATCATCCTCTCACTAACACTGGTCCCTGCTCCTGATTGGGGAGAACGAGGCTGCCCCACGCCCCCTCCGATACGTGCACAGCAATCGAACATATTATCACCTACACTTGATGGGTGCAGTGCGGTACAGCGCTGTGTACGGAGAGCCACACCCTCTACCGCACTCCTTCCCCAGCTCCGTGCAGGCGCCACCAACCAGCCAGCAGAGGTCGTAATCGCACTAGTCTGAGAGAGAGTCCCCATCCGGCTTAATACCACCCCTATCTGAACAACAGGCCAATCGTTGTTCATGTAGCCGCTCAGCCTCAGCCAGAATACGATGTATTCGAGATCTCAGCTCTGGTGTACAGCATGTTTTTACCGCTGCGCCACCTGAGCGGCGTTTTTAATACCGTTGTATTCTTATATCGTTAGATCTTATTACTGTATTCTCAAAATCTTGGCCCAAAAATGCAATTTTAAGCCTTGTCCACATTAGCACGAGTAAATTTAAAAACAGGCTTTGAGTTTTGAACACTAATATTTTCTGTATATGTTTTATCTTTTTAAAGCAAATGATATAAATCAGCATAAATCCTAAATAGATCCTAAATATAAATTTTTACCAGCCCAGCTACTCACTCACTCACTTTCTTAACCACTTATCCAACAAGGGTCGGTTGCTGGAGCCTATGCCAGCTTTTCAATGTGGTCCTTTTTTGCAAGGCACACAGTAACGCCCAGGATGAAGCGCCAGTCCATCGCAGGGCAGATGTACATACACACTCACACACCCATTCACCTATAGCGCAATTCAGTGTCTCCAATTAACCTGACCATGTTTTTTGGACTGTGGGAGGAAGGACTCTGCACCGAAAGGACCCGGACTGCCCCACCTGGAGAACCCAGGACCTTCTTGCTGGGAGACAGTGCTAGCCACTTAGCCACCGTGCCACCCTTACCAGCTACTTCCCTGCACTATTTCAGGGTACATTAAGGAATTTTATGCAGGGTTAAAATCTGCCTCAAATTTATCTTGGTCCAGATCTGAAGTGAAACTATAATAATAACAATAATAATATTGTCTATTCATGGGATGGGATTTGGGAAAGGGGACCGGCCCTAAAAGTGCTTGCATGATTTGTAAGAATGCTAAACACAGGACATCACACAACTCACATCTGTCGTTTGCATTTCTCCACTAGTTCCCCTGTCCTTTTGCTCTGTCGAAAGCATTAATCACAATGTTATTCAATTCTTCTCTTCCTTTCCTTTCACTGCCTCAGTCCAGGGTTCTTAGCCTTCATTGGCAGCGACTAGCTGTCCCAGGCCCTGGCGTATGTACACCGCCTGAATCTCCTTATTCTTGAGGCAAAAATCACAGGCCCACACAGCAGCGCTCTCTCTGGTTAGTAAACCGTAGGCTGGCTCACTCAGGCCTGTGCAGCCTCTGTGAAACCAGCGTTGGCATGATGCTTCGCACAGAATAGCTTCCTGGTCGTCATGCACCTCCGACATGCAGATGCCGCATTGGAACACCATGCCACCTCCTAGCTTCGGTGGCCCAGAGGCTGGGCCGACGGAGGACGGAGCCTGGCTGGTAGGAGGCGGAGACTGTGTGTTGGGTGTGGAGTTGGATGGAGGGTTAGCATTGCTGCCACTGGTGTTGCTCATGTTGTTTTGATTGATATTGGGTGGCTGGTTTGGCATAGGACCACCACCGGAAGCATTGTTCTGCTGATTGTAGGGGGCAGAGCCTGGGTTAGAGTTGGGTGGTGTCTGTTGCTGACCGGACGGAGTGTTTGGCCCAGGTCCACCTGCAGAGTTAACCGGAGGGTGCGGGTTGGGTGGGACTGGCTGAGGTTGTGGCCCGTTGAGTGGACCAGTAGGAGAGGAATTAGGGTTTGAGAGTGAAGGAGCAGATGTGGGTTGTCCTGGCGTATTGGGTGTCGATTGCTGAACATCAGGGTGACCAGGGAAACTTCCTCCAGTCTGTGGGGGTCCAGAAGCTGGCGACGGACCTGGGGTAGCACTGTTGGATGGAGGACCAGATGGGTTAAGGTTAGGGGGTTGCTGAACAGGGCCACCAACAAAATTCTTGCCTTCTTCACTGCCAGGCGTGCCAGGCCCAGGATACGGGCCATCCTGTGATGGGGGAAACTGTCCCTGTTGTGGCAAACCTGGATGGCCTCCCACCATATTAACTCCACCCATTCCACCTCCCATACCACCCATCATGTTCATTCCAGTTGGCATGCCACTCATAGGATTCATTGGGCCATGAGGTGGGCCTCTAGGGCCACCAGGCATTGAGGGGTTATTAAAGGGATGGCCACCTTGTCCGTGCTGAGGCTGCTGCATTCCAAAACGTGGATGAGGAGGACCACCACCTCCAGGGCCACCCATTCCACCAGGCGACAGCATAGGGTTAAAACTCTGTCCAGGGTGCATAGGAGGGCTAAAATTAGGCGGCATGTTAAACTGTGATGGTCCCCCTGGAGGAAAGCCGCCGCCCCCACCACCTCCTCCTCCACCTCCAAATCCTGGCATCCCGCCAAACCCTAATGGGTGGTGTGGTCCTGTGTTGGGCGGTGGAGGGCCGAAAGGTGGTCTTCGTACAGGCTGCCCACCACCGGGTCCTCCAGCGGGTCCTCCAGGGCCACCCATGAAGCCCATAGCTCCTCCCATTCTACCAGGTCCTCCATAACCTCCACCTCCTCCGCCGGCCCCTGGGCTTGGCAGAAAAGGCGCACTCCCGGGACCACCGGCTCCAGCTGGACGTGAGGGAGGACCAAAATCATCTTCAAATGGATTGGAGGCCACCAAGTGGTCTACCATAGGAGTTGGAGGAGGCGCAAACTCAGAGAGGTGGGAGAACGATGCCCCCTAGACACAAGAGGAAAAGGTGTGAATACGTTTATGCCGCGACTTTAAGTATCAACATTGGTGAGATTATAGGAATGTGATTATTTTATTAAACACACACAGATGTGTGTCCTGTCAAAACCTGTTAAAACATGCAGATCCATTTTTTCTTAATTTTACTAAGTAATCTCTAGGTGCTCCTCTCAAACAGTAAGAGCTTAAAAACTTTATTCACCTGAGTGCTGGATTTCCTCTTTTTTTTCTCTGGACTTTTCATCTGGGAACCTAAACACAAGCAAAAACAACATAAGTTATAGGGGGAAGTCATTGTTTAGTTTAATACTGTCTGTTTAAACTGTCAGTTAAACTTGTTTTTAACAACTGACACTTGTTTCCATTTAAGAGAGAAGCTGCAGACTGTGCAGAGTAAGAATGCTGTTTTGAAACTTACCCCAACCGTAGGTAAAACTCTACTTATCATCTTATAATAGCGACACTAATAATGTCAGGAAGCGCTTTAACACACAGATTGCATCTCTACTCATTATGATAAGTATGTTTAGTTAGCACCCGTCATGAACTGTTCATTATCGACTATGTAAATCTACATTCTGTAATTGCTGAACCGGTTCTGCTTACTGTGTTTAGGTTCATCTTACTGTTAGGCTGTTTTTTTTATTAATAAAGCATATGTGACTCATGATGTGTTTTCTATTTTGATGGTCTGATATATGTTTGATGGTTATTTATCGATTAAAAGAAATTGGCAGAATATGCATTCTAAGTATGTATATAGGCATAACATTAAAACCACCTCCTTGTTTCTACACTCACTGTCCATTTTATCAGCTCCACTTACCATATAGAAGCACTTTGAAGTTCTACAATTACTGACTGTAGTCCACCTGTTTCTCTACATACTTTTTTAGCTTGCTTTCACCCTGTTCTTTCACCATGTGGACCCCCACAGGACCACCACAGAGCAGGTATTATTTAGGTTGTAGATGGTTCTCAGAACTGCAGTGACACTGACATGGTGGTGGTGTGTTAGCGTGTGTTGTGCTGGTATGAGTGGATAAGACACAGCAGTGCTGCTGGTGTTTTTAAACACCTCACAGTCACTGCTGGACTGAGAACAGTCCACCAACCAAAAATATCCAGTCAACAGCACCCCGTGGGCAGCATCCTGTGACCACTGATGGTCTAGAAGATGACCGACTCAAACAGCATCAATAGATTAGTGATCGTCTCTGACTTTACATCTACAAGGTGGACCAACTAGGTAGGAGTGTCTAATAGACATTTACATTTTCAGCATTTAGCAGACGCCTTTATCCAAAGCAACTTACATTAAAGTTACAGTATACAGTCTGAGCAATTGAGGATTAAGAGCCTTGCTCAAGGGCCCAACAGCAGCAACACATTTAAAAATAGACATTGTTGCAAAACAGTTTGAGAGCTTTGGGTCATGACCTGGAATTGGTTATACAGATTTACTAAGAAAAACAACCTAAAATGCATTTTAAAAAGTACAAACTAAGAAATAGACATGAGGGAACTCATTTACCCTTGTGTGCATCTGGTCAGTAAGCATATCCCTTGTACAAAGTCAACTGTATTGACCTAGAACATTTTAAAGACAATATTTACCCATTAATCAACCCAATTACCCATGAAAGTGAAAACCTGTTTTTATTGCAAATACAAATCAAAAAACAAAATCCTTTTGGCTACAAATGTTTTCAGACCTTCAGATACTTTTGGCAGCAAGCCTTAGATACAGCTCTACAGGCTTTGCACATTTGAATTGTCAGCTTGGAGGGTGAATGTCTGAACTGCCATCTTAAGGTCTCTTCAGAGATTAAAAGAGGCATATGTCTTGATTTAGAGACTCGCCCTAAAGTCACTCCAGTGTTGTTTTGGCTGCATGCTTTGGTTCTTTGTTGGAAGATAAACTGTCTCCTCTGTCTGAGTTGCTGTGTCCTGTGAAGGAAGTTGACTTTAAGGATGTTACCATGTTTGGTTTTGTTCATCCTGTGCTCAGTTCTTATTAGTCTTGCTGTCACTGCTACTAAGCACAGAGTGTTAGTGGGAATTTGTGCTCACAATTAACATACATTTATACCAAAGGTATTCAGTGGGTTTGAGGTCAGGGCTCTGTGCCTAACCATGTCTTTGTAAACCTCATTTTGATCAGCCCCATTAAAACCACCTTCTTGTTTCTACACTGACCACATAGAAGCACTTTGTAGTTCTACAATTACTGACAGTAGTCCATCTATTTCTCTGCATGCTTTGTTAGCCCCCTTTCATGCTGTTCTTCAATGGTCAGGACTCTCCCAGGACCACCACAGAGTAGATATTACTTGGGTGGTGGATCATTCTCAGCACTGCAGTGACAGTGACATGGTGGTGGTGTGTTAGTGTGTTGGGTGTGTTAGTGTGTATGGGTGGATAAGACAGCAATGCTGATGGAGTTTTTAAACACCTCACGGTCACTGCTGGACTGAGAATAGTCCACCAACCGAAAACATCCAGCCAACAGCGCCCCGTGGGCAGCGTCCTGTGACCACTGAGGAAGTTCTAGAAGATGACCAACTCAGACAGCAGCAATAGATGAGTGATTGTCTCTGACTTTACATCTACAAGGTGGACAGTGAGTGGACACAGTATTTAAAAACTCCAGCAGCGCGGCTGTGTCTGATCCCTTTATACCAGCACAACACACACCAACACACCACCACCATGTCAGTGTCACTGCAGTGCTGAGAATGATCCAACACCCAAATAATACCTGCTCTGTGGGGGTCCTGACCATTGAAGAACAGGGTGAAAGCAGGCTAAAAAAGTATGTAGAGAAACACATGGACTACAGTCAGTAATTGTAGAACTACAAAGTGCTTCTATATGGTAAATGGAGCTGATAAAATGGACAGTGAGTGTAGAAACAAGGAGGTGGTAATGTTATTCTTGATCAGTGTATATACAGTATACTTGGGTACCCACACAGAGCTGTATCGTGTACAAAGACTAAAACATACACTGTCCAATCCCCCCCCCCCCCCCAAACATGGATTCCTGGCCTGATTCTGCTAAGTTTAGAACTCACAAGTTCGAACACCCATCGGTGGTTTGCTAAAGCTTTAAGACCACTGTGGCACCCAAGTACCCAGACATTTACATTTAAGCAACTACCAGATGCTTTTTCTTCAAAGTAAAAGTTTACCTAACTTTTAATTGCCAAGGCTGCATCTTGTGTCCACTATCTGGCTATTGCTTAAACTGCTTTGCTCAAAGACCCAGCAGTGGGAGGCCAGCCGTGCCAAGTAGCCTTTCTGATCAATTTCCTAAATTCACCATAGCTATTTTATAATCAATAATTTAAAAGACACCGTCATTATATGTATCTTAAAAACCACTACAACGATCCCATGTTAAAAAATAACATCCTCTAGCTACCCAGAAGTGAGTGTGTAACCCATGTGGGGGCGTCACATCTACATTGTTTAAAATATAAATAAAAGAATTTAAATTGAATTCCAAATGTTCCATAGGAACAAAAATGTAAAAGATACCATTAATCACAAATAAAGATTTTACTATAATATCACTGATACTTGCTTAGACTAACAGTGATTCATAATTAACCTTTAACAAGTAATTGTTGAATTTATAAATGTTTGATATTTAATAAAAATCTTTTTATTGAGATGTGTTGTTTTAAATCATAGTAACAGTGTATACTATATAAAAGTAAGTGGACGCATATCTTGAGCTTATTGGAAATCCCATTCTGAAACCATGAACATATAAAGGTGGCTCCACTTTTCAAGAAAAGCTTTATATGATATTGAAGTGTGTCTGAGAATTTGTGCCTACTCAGTCAAAGGAGCTTTGTAAGGCCATGCACTGACAGGACAAGAAGTTGCGTACAGGGGCACCATCATGCTGGACCAGAAAAGTACTCTCCTCTGTCTCCATAAAGTTCAAAAGCATGTAATTTTTTTCATGTGTGTGCAGTGGGCTTGATTGTTTGTTTATTAAGATTTTTACATCATGTTTTACACAGTAGTCACTCATTACACAAGGTTACACAAGGTTCATCAGTTCACAAGGTTATATCGAACACAGTCTTGGACAATTTAGTGTCTCCAATTCACCTCACTTGCATGTCTTTGGACAGTGGGAGGAAACCGGAGCACCCGGAGGAAACCCACGCGGACACGGGGAGAACATGCAAACTCCACACAGAAAGGACCCGGACCGCCCAACCTGGGGATCAAACCCAGACCTTCTTGCTGTGAGGTGACTACCCACTTAGCCATCGTGATGCCCGGGTGCAGTGGGTGTGGGTAAAACATATAAACTTAATCTTTAAGAGGGGTGTCCACTTACTTTTTACTATACAGTGAATCAATAAGGAGTACAAATGGCTTATTACAACACACAACAGATCTGATGTAGGACCTTTTAATTACAGACCCTGATTTTGCTCATTCAGTCAAAATCTGTTCTCTGGCATGCTTGCTTGTTTCTTCTACATACGAAAGATCTAAATGCCATTCTATAAAGATGGGAGATAAAAAGAGCTGTTTTTAAGAAACTCAGGTGGCGCAGCGGTAAAACACATGCTGTTCACCAGAGCCGAGATCTCGAATACATCGTATCGAATCTCGGCTCTGCCTTGCCTTGAACAACGATTGGCCTGCTGTTCAGATAAGGGGCGGGATTAAGCCGGATGGGGACTCTCTCTCAGACTAGTGCAACTAGATTACGACCTCTGTTGGCTGGTTGGTGGCACCTGCACGGAGATGTACTGGGGGGGAGGCACGGTGGCACGGTGGGTAGCACTGTCGCCTCACAGCAAGCAGATCACAGCAAGAAGATCCTGGGTTCGATCCCCAGGTGTGGAGTTTGCACGTTCTCCCAGTGTCCGCGTGGGTTTCCTCCGGGTGCTCCGGTTTCCTCCCACAGTACAAAGACATGCAAGTGAGGTGAATTGACTGTGTTCAATATAACCTTGTGAACTGATGAACCTTGTGTAATGAGTAACTACCGTTCCTGTCATGAATGTAACCAAAGTGTAAAACATGACTTAAAAACCTAATAAACAAACAAACATTTACATTTTCAGCATTTAGCAGACGCCTTTATCCAAAGCAACTTACATTAAAGTTACAGTATACAGTCTGAGCAATTGAGGATTAAGAGCCTTGCTCAAGGGCCCAACAGCAGCAACCTGGCAGTGGTGGGGCTTCAACCAGCGACCTTCTGGTTAATAGTCATCTTAACCAACAAACATTTGTACGGGCCTAATTATACTATGGTATAAACAGTAATGTAAAATCTCTACTGAAAGACACTTTTCTATTATAAGACCCTGCCATGATAAAATGATAAAACAACAGAATAAATGATGTACTACCATATAATTCAAATAATAATTCAAGGGCAGCGGTAGCACAGCGATTAAAATACAGGACTAGTAATCACAAGGTTGCTGGTTCAAACTCCACATCAGCCAGCTTGCCACTTTTTGCCACTTTTGGGCCCTTGAGCAAGGCGCTTAACCCTCAATTGCTTGCAATATATAGGGGTATACTGGGTAAACATTAAAGGCAAGTTGTCCCTGACATGTGAAACACTTTGTATCACCCAGTATCAATACATATCATGTAATATGATTGCAAACCGAAATACACCCCACACTGCGTGCCCATGGCCAACATTTAACCCGGGTGAGAGAGCTCAAGGCGAATGGCAAGTAGAAAAAAGGAGTCGAGTACAAAGCGTGTAAGACTTGGACACACTGAAGCGCAGGTAGAGCCCAGTCGACAAACAGACTGACATACACCCAGCTCCCAATATAGAGAGACAGAGCCCATGGAAACAGGGCCATCATACACACATGGACAAGGGGAAAAAGGGGCAGATTTGAGCTGGGGGTTCCGCTCGGACACAAACATGCGCCAGTGGCCGTTTCCTACCTTTGCCTCGCTTCCCTTGACCTTGTCCCGCCTGCAGTCTCCCCGATTCGGCAGCCATTAAAATGATAGGAGTCGTGCTGCCATGTCACAGTTCACATCGAGAAAAAGGGGGCGAATGTATCCTCAGGTCCGAGTAACGAGTACAGGCAGTCTAGCTCCACAAGCTGACAGCCAGGATCGCAACTATTCCACACAGAACAACGAGCAGGAATCTGATCTTAAAGAAGCGCTGGTCTGTTACAGTACTGTGACTAACTGAGCTTTTCATTTAACACGATTTATTAATAACAAAAAAGTGATTATAGACGCGCTAAAACGAGCCCACATGCGCGCTATGTTATTGAATGAATGTATCTGCAGCTCCCCCTCCCTCCCCTGATCACTTACAGATGTGCAGCTAGCTGCATAACGTTAGCTAGCATTAGCATTAGCCAATGCTAACTTCTTGCGTGATTTATACAGAATTAACGACTAAACCTCGTCCCGTTTACACGCGACTTAAAACGCCTGCAATTAGAAACCCGTTCCATTTAAAGACAAATAGAGTTCACTTCATGTTTAATTCAATGCGGCTGCGTAAAAGTATTCCCTTGACTGCTAGCTAGCGTAACTACGCTAGCTATTCGGTGCAGATAGTAAACCAGCTAGCTTAGGCTTTGACTGCAAGCTGTATGTGGCTCACGCTAAGTGTTAAACAATTCACCCAGTTACATTATTCCATTTCTATCACTCCGCATAAAGCAAACAGTCAATGTCAGATAAACTTACAATTAAAATTTATCCACAAACGCGAAATTGGCCATGACTACTACAGCATACTGTCGCTGCCGGACAAAGAGGGACAGCCGGGCAAGACGCCTTCAATGGACGTCGGAAATGTAGGGGTGTCTTGTGTTTTACAATTTACTACGCGTTTACATTTGTAAACAATTTCAGGCTTATTTTACCACGATTTACATTGTATTATGTAGTACATAATGTCCACTATTATATAACACGATTCTCACTGGCGGTGTTTTAACACGATATTTGATAATTCCTCCACACCCCCGTAAAAGGCAGAATAGTGGACTCGTCATGCTCGAACCAAAGCACCACGGTTCAAACCAATTCGGTTTCACGTGCAAGACTGCAAAGACCTGCAAACCCTGTGCAGACTTAAACCTAAGTGTATTATTTTATTTGTGTGATTGTGCAAGAGAATGATGCAGAATATAATTACAGTTCAGTTTGTACAGAGTAAAAAAATAAATAAATACAGTTTATAATACATTGATTAATTTTGGATATGTACATATAGCGAGTTTAGATATAATTATCTACTTATGCCACGTATACTTCCATGCCAAAAGTGGTTTGATTTAATTGCTTTACCTCTGTATTGCGTAAAATCATATGTACTGTACTTGTGTGGCATGCACATTGCACACCCTTTTCTTAAGATTGGCTGTTTTCCATACAGCTTTCTTGAGGTTGCCAGATGCATGATTTTCCACCCAAGTTTAGGCAGTACTATATTTAAGATCTTCAAATATGAGTGCAAGTTAAGTTGGTCTCCTTCTATTCCTGTTCTGTTTATATCTTTATTTGTAAGTATTTTAAAACTCTTCATGGAATATCATTATGCACAAATTGCTTTATGCATATCTTTTACTTTGTTCAGAATTTTTGAATTTATTAGTTTTTTTTTTTTTTACTGTCAAACTGTCTCCAAAACAAATAACTTTATTGTCATTGTACAAGTACAAGGAGATTCAGTGTGCTCTACTTAGGAAAAATGTATGTATATATATATATACTGTATATATATATATATATATATATATATATATATATGCTGTTCTTCAATGGTCAGGACCCCCACAGAGTAGGTATTATTTGGGTGTTGGATCATTCTCAGCACTGCAGTGACAATGACATGGTGGTGGTGTGTTAGTGTGTGTTGTGCTGGTATGAGTGGATCAGACACAGCAGCGCTGCTGGAGTTTTTAAATACCGTGTCCACTCATTGTCCACTCTATTAGACACTCCTACCTAGTTGGTCCACCTTGTAGATGTAAAGTCAGAGACAATCGCTCATCTATTGCTGCTGTTTGAGTTGGTCATCTTCTAGACCTTCATCAGTGGTCACAGGACGCTGCCCACGGGGAGCTGTTGGCTGGATGTTTTTGGTTGGTGGACTATTCTGAGTCCAGCAGTGACAATGAGGTGTTTTAAAAACTCCATCAGCGCTGCTGTGTCTTATCCACTCATACCAGCACAACACACACTAACATACGTGGTTAAACGTGGTTTTAATTTTATGGTTGGTCGGTGTATGTAATATGTAGCATTGCACCTTGCACACTTCCCCACTGAACTGATTGTATATAGCATATAGACTGATCGTATGTAGCATTGCACCTTATATATACAGTATATATACATATATGCTAAGTGGAGCTGATAAAATGGTGTAAAAACCATTTTTAAAAAGTGAGTGTAAAAACAAGGAGGTGGTTTTAATGTTATGGCTGATCAGTGTATGTTGTCCACATAAACTCAAAGAAAAAAAATCAGGATTTATTAAACCAGTCAACCTTTTTGCATTGCTAGAATTTCTAGTTCTGATGCCTAAATTTCCAATGTGAGTACTAGCATAGTTGGAGTTAGCATGGACACTCTGGCCTGTGACTACACAGCCTTGTGCACAGAAGGTTCTATGTTTGTTGGGACACATTTACATAATCACAAGTATTAATCAGCAATTTGAGCCACAGTAGCCCATCTGTTGGTCTGTACTAGATGCCATGGCTGTATTTCATGTCTTCTGGCATCAATGAGTCTTGGCCGCCCAGTAACCTGTTGGCAGTTTGTGGCTTGACCATCTCCAGACCACTGTTGATGGATACTCATGGCAGATGCCTGTCAGCACCACTTACTGTTTTAGAGATACTTCAAAGCAGTCATCTGGCCCCAAGGATTTGGCCCTTATTAAAGTCTCAGATTTAACTGCCCATAACTGCTGCATTCAACATACTACAAGTGTACAACAAGTAGCCATCATCAGCCCAATGTTTGATATATCCATAATGGCCACATTAACAATTATAGTGAAATAGGCATTGCCATGAACTTGCATTAAAAACTGCCAAAACAAGACATATTTTCTGTGCTCAAGAGGCCATGCCTGGAACACAGTCTGCATTTAATTATCCTGAATAGTTTTATAACTAGTAATCCTGCCAGACAGTACAATGAACTCAACTGTTGAGAATATTTGTGCTTGCCAATATTTACTCTCTTTCTTTTTGCTGGCCAAAAAAAGTAAATATTTAAAATAGAAAAAAACTGTTGACAGTGTTTCTGATCAGTTTAAAAATACTCATAGACCATGCCTGCAGCCCTTTCATGCAAATAATGCAGCAAACGTTTTCCATTGCAAATCATGTGGAGCTGACTCACAGACTTGCTTATTTTTTTGCATTGCTATAAAAGGTGCTCCAAACAAAACTTCAATCAAACAGATTACTGCAATTTAATGTCAATTGTTTATTGTCATATGTTATTAAAAATCAAAGGGTATTTTGTCATTGTGTACAAAAGTTCAAGTCATTTCAATAAATTAATTACAATTAAATAATGTAGTTAGTGCATTTATTTACACAGTTGTCTGTAAATGCAACTGAAGGTTGATTGCATGGTGTCCTTACATGTATGTATACATTCTACAAGCCCAAATCAGAAAAAGTTGGGAAAGCATAGAAAATGCAAATAATAAAATACACAGAGTTTCTTACATTTACTTTGACTTTTATTTCATTGCAGACAGGATGAACCTGAGATATTTCATGTTTTGTCTGCTCAACTTCATTTCATTTATTAATAAACATCCATTCCTGCATTTCAGGCCTGCAACACATTCCACATTTTATTTGGTCTCATTCTTACTGCAAACACGTCTTAAGATGTGCAACAGTACTGGGTCGTCGTTGTTGCATTTTCCATTTCAAAATTCTCCACACATTCTCTGTTGGGGACAGGTCAGGACTGCATGCAGGCCAGTCCATTACCCGTACCCTCTTCTTCCGCAGTCATGCCTTTGTAATTTGTGCAGCATGTGGTTTTGCATCGTCTTGTTGAAAAATGCATGGACGTCCCTGGAAAAGATGACGTCTTGAAGGCAGCATATGTTGCTCTAAGATCTTAATGTAATTTTCTGCATTAATGCTGCCATCACAGAAGTGTAAATGACCTTTGCCAAGGGCACTGACACAGCAACATACCATGACAGACCCTGGCTTTTAGACTTGTTGCTGATAACAGTCTGGATGGTCCTTTTCATCTTTGGTTCAGAGAACACGGCGTCCATTTTTTTTCAAAAAAAACTTTGAATGCTGATTCATCTGACCACAATACACGTTTCCACTGTGTGATGGTCCATCCTAGATGCCTCCGAGCCCAGAGAAGTTGATGCTGCTTCTGGACATGGTTAACATAAGGCTTCTTTTTTGCACAGTAAAGTTTTAAGTGGTATTTGTGTAGTAGTGCTTAAGTGGTATCTGTATTGTAGTGCTTGACAAAGGCTTGTCAAAGTAATCCCTCACCCATGTGGTTATATCAGCTATTGTTGAGTGGCGGTTCTTGATGCAGTGCCGTCTGAAGGATCAAAGATCACGGCGTTCAGCTTAAGCTTGCACCCTTGGCCTCTACGCACTGGAATTCCTCCCGATTCCTCGAATAATTTAATGATATTATGCACTGTAGAGGGAGAAATATGCAAATCCCTTCCAATCTTTCTTTGAGGTACATTGTTTTTAAACATTTCAATCATTTTCTCACACATTTGTTGACAAACTGGAGATCCTCTGATCATCTTTGCTCATCAAAGACTTAGCCTTTCCTGATTGCTGCTTTTGTACCAAACCATGATTACAATCACCTGTTGACATCACCTGTTTAAAATCACATCATTATTTAGTTTTTTCACCTCATTACTAGCTCTAAATTGCCCCCGTCCCAACTTTTTTGGAATGTGTTGCAGGCCTGAAATGTAGGAATGGAGGTAATTTAACAAATGAAATGAAGTTGAGCAGATAAAACATGAAATATATTGGGTTCATCCTGTCTGCAATCAAATAAAAGTCAAAGTAAATGTAAGGAACACTGTGTTTCTATTGTATTTGCATTTTCCATGCCGTCTTTTTTCTGATTTGGGGTTGTAGGTTCTGCACATATTCTGTATATATTCACATATTCCTAAAGAAAAGAAAAAAAAAATAGTTAAACCCAGACCCAGACAAACAGAAACAGTATTTCTCAATGTAAAAATCAACTGTTTCATTTAATATGCAAGTTTATAACTGAATTTTACCCAACATCAAATTTAAAGGTGAAGCAGATGTTTTGGGCTAAACGGATTCAGCTGACAAAAACGGCTGGGAACCCTGTTACGTGAAATGGCAGCAATTCAACTAACTCAGGTTTCCTCTTGTGGTTGTAATATTCCACTGCATCACACTGCATTAATTCATTTGCCCTTTTGAACTGACAAAAGTACAATGAAACGAGTTTTAAGTTTTAGGCTGACCAACTTGATTTGTTTATTAGGATTTTAACGTCATGTTTTACACACTTGGTTACATTCATGACAGGAAGGGTAGTTATTTATTGCACAAGATTCATCCGTTTACAAGTTTGTTGTGGGCGGCACGGTGGCTAAGTGGGTACACTGTTGCCTCACAGCAAGAAGGTCCTGGGTTTGATCCTCAGGTGTGGAGGATCCGGGTCTTCTCCCCGTGTCTGAGTGGGTTTCCTCCGGGAGCTCCGGTTTCCTCCCACAGTCCAAAGACATGCAAGTGAGGTGAACTGGAGAGACTGTGTGTGTTGTTTTTTTAGCGCATTCAATTTCTACCCGTCAATCATAATGCTGTCCCCTCTCACTAATGCTGGTCCCTGCTCCTGATTGGGGAGGACGACGCCCCCTCCGACACATGCACAGCAATTGAACATCTTATCACCTACACTTGATGAGTGCAGTGCAGTGCTGTGTACGGAGAGCCACACCCTTCACCGCACTCCTTTCCCATCTCCGTGCAGACGCCACCAACCAGCCAGCAGAGGTCGTAATCGCACTAGTCTCAGAGAGAGTCCCCATCCGGGCTTATCTGAACAACAGGTCAATCGTTGTTCATGTGGCCGCTTATCCTCAGCCGGCAGGCAGAGCCGAGACTCGATACGATGTATAGGTAGATATAGGGGTGAAGTAGGAGTAAGCTGGATAGGGTCTCCTCGTAACTGATGCAATTGCAACGTCTGCTGGCTGGCTGATGATGTTTAATGCCAAACACAGTCACAGACAATTTCGTATCTCTAATTCACCTCACTGGAGCACCCAGTAGGAAGGAAGGAAGGAAGGAAACTCACTAGTAAAAACATGAAAATAAAATAATTGATTGTAAGCACTTGTTAGCAATAGGTGTGGTTGAAACATTTGTTTTCATACTCTTGGTCATGTAGTGTAAATATACCGCTCTAATACACACTGATAATGTGATTCCCGAGTGGTTATTTGAACACCAAGGTAGAGTCAAGCTTCTTCCATGTTCTTTCCTGTAACCAGATCTAAATGTTATTCAATCTTCACCTGCACAAAAGAACCGGAAGATGTTTTTCAACAAACACCACATACCATTTTGGACAGCATTTCTGCCATTTAGAATAATAGTAAAAATGTGTAAATTAAACATGATTTATTTCAATGACCTAAAATGTGCTGAACAAATTAAAGCATGTGATGTTTTGGATGCTTTAAACTAGCCACATTGTGTTATGCTAACAGCTTTAAGTGGAAATTTTAAATGGAGACCCAATCTCTTTTCCAATAGGCTTGAAGAAGATTTTGTTTGCTGAGCATCTTTTGACTTTTTTCTCTCACCTTAATGAATTTACTTGTAATTTTAACTTCTGTTAGTGCACTATGTTAGTATTTTCTATAAATCATTAGCATGAGTTCTAATTATGATACTGGTTGTGAACATCAAAGGAATACATGACACTAATACACCGATCAGGCATAACATTAAAACCACCTCCTTGTTTCTACACTCATTGTCTATTTTATCAGCTCCATTTACCATATAGAAGCACTATGTAGTTCTACAATTACTGACTGTTGTCCATCTGTTTCTCTACATACTTTTTAACCCTGCTTTCACCCTGTTCTTTAATGGTCAGGACCCCTATAGAGCAGGTATTATTTAGGTGGTGGATCATTCTCAGAACTGAAGTGACACTGACATGGTGTGGTGTGTTAGTGTGTGTTGTTCTGGTATGAGTGGATAAGTCACAGCAGCACTGCTGGAGTTTTTACACACCTCACTGTCACTGCTGGACTGAGAATAGTCCATCAACCAAAAATACCCAGCCAACAGGGCCCTGTGGGCAGCGTCCTGTGACCACTGATGAAGGTCTAGAAGATGACCAACTGAAACAGCAGCAATTGATGAGCGATCGTCTCTGACTTTACATCTACAAGGTGGACCAACTAGGTAGGAGTGTCTAATAGAGTGGACACAGTATTTAAAAACTCCAGCAGCACTGCAGTGCTCATCCACCACCTAAATAATACCTGCTCTGTGGTGGTCCTGTAGGGGTCCTGACCATTGAAGAACAGGGTGAAAGCAGGTTTTAAAAAAGGTTAAAGGTTGTAGAACTACAAAGTGCTTCTATATGGTAAGTGGAGCTGATGAAAATGGACAGTGAGTGTAGAAACAAGGAGGTGGTGTTAATGTTATGCCTGATTGGTGTATATAAAATATATAAATATATGAAGCTGGAATGGCCTCTTTTTGAAATGTGTCTCTGAAAATGTGTACCTATTAAGTCAAAACAGCATTTGTAAGGCACAGATGTTGAACAATTTCAATGTCTTTCAATTCATTCCAATAGTGGACCCAGCACCATAAAACATACCCTGAATAAATGCCTAAAACAGTGAAATATCCCCTTACAGGAGATGATACAGAAACAATTCTCAAATTCCACAATAATATACACTGCTAATATTTTTAGGTACACCTCCTCGTTTCTAAACTTACTGACAATTTTATAAGGCCCTACAGCACAACCATATAGCAGGTAATATTTGGGTGATGGATGATTCTCTGCAGTGACACTGATGTGTTGATGCTGTGTTAGTGTGTGTTACACTGGTACTAGTGGATCAGACACAGCCGTGCTGCTGGAGTTTTTAAATACAGTGGAACCACGATTTTACGGACTAAAAGGGGGGAGCACTGGTCTGTAAAATGCGATTGTCCGAAACAGGTTTTTTTTCCAGGGGGTGGGAAAATATATAAAAACACAGCACAAAAGTGCTAAACATGCACATATCACATGCTTATACATAGTAAAGTAAACAACGTAAATAGATATGTAAATATGTAATGTAAAACCTGTAAATACATTTAAAAATTGGTGTATTGTACTACTTGGAATACATTTCATTTACCTTGTGTGGTGTGGTGGTATAGTGGGAACTCAGAGTGTCTATTATTCTGAGTCTGAAGCACTGCTGGTGGCTACTGGAGCAGTGCTGGTGTATAACTAAGCACTAGAACTTCGAATCTCAGCTCTGCCTTTCTGACTAGGCTGGGCGGCTGCATGAACAACGATTGGCTGTTGTTCAGGGTTAGAGGGTAAGAAAGTCGGATCATAGGTCCTCATAACTGGTGCGACTGCGGCCCCTGCTGGCTGACTGATGGCACCTGCACAGGGTTGAGGAATAATGCTGATGGGGGTGTGGCCCTCCATACACAGTGCCTGTCAAGTGTATGAACTCGACTCGTGCAGGTGAAAAATGCACTATCTGTACTGACTGTGCGTACCAGAGCGCTGGCTAGCGGACAATTACTAAACTACTGGTCTTGGTACGCTGCTCAGGGGAATTTTAAACAATCTGACCTGACATTTGGGTTTCCAGATTTTATCCGTTAAATTGAGGTCTGTTAAATTGGGGTTATTTCGTTCATTCACTGTGCACACCTACTTTAATGCTTCACCTTGTAAAGTAAGAGACAGTAGCTCATTTGTTGCTGGACAATTTGTTTTTTGCCATCTTCTAATGCAGTGTTTTTTAAACTTTTTAGGCGACCCACATTTTGTCCATGATTTTTTGCTGCAACTCAGGCAAAACAAACAATGCATCTTACTCTGAAAGTTTACTATAAGACAAAATGCTTAATTAATGGGTGAACCACTTGTGATTTACAAAATGCAACAGAAAGCCTACACAAGGGGGCGTTCGTGTACAAGCTTATTTTATGTTTAAGTGCCTATTATTTCTCTCTGCGACCCATTTTTATGGCTTGCGACCCACTCAAGGGTTTGAAAAACCCATCAGTGCTCACAGGACGCCACCTACAGGATGCTGGTGGCTTGACATTTTTGGTTGGTGGACTATTCTTCGTCCAGCAGTGACACTGAGGTGTTTAAAAACTCCAGCAGCACTGCTGTGTCTGGTTCAGTGTAACACACTAATACACCACCACCACCACCACAATAGTGTCATTCCGTGAGAAAGACTTTCTAAGAATGATCCACCACCCAAATATTACCTGCTTTGTGTTGGTCCTGTGGGGGTCCTGACCAGTGAAGAGCGACATAAACAGGATAAACAAAGTTATGTAGAGAAAGTGATATACAGTGGTACCTTGAAACTCAACATCAATTGCTTCTGGAAGTGGCATTAATTTTAAAAGGGGTTGAGTTTTAAGGTATTTTTTCCCATAAGGATGTATGGAAAACCAGTTAATATGTTCCATGGTCCCATGGAACTGAATATATTTTAGGTTAATGTGAAATAATAGGGTTGTTTTTGACACTTATACACTGAAAATAACACAAATATAATATAAAAAACACTATTGTTGTTTTTTATAATGTTGTTATTATTGTTTCCTTATGCTTCTTAATCGTGGAGATGCTTGATCTTGGAATACTGTATTCCTCAGCGAGTTCAGTAAAGCGCTGACTGTCGTTATTTCCTAAGGAGTGTGGCAGTGTACAAAGCTTAATGTGACTTATTGTACTAAAACAACGATTTAGGAATTTCATTAGTGGACAGAACTTATGATAATAATTAAGAGAGGTGTTCCTGTGTCGTTCTTTTAATACATTGTCATTTTTTTTACAATAAGCATTTCAGACTCTCTCAGAAAAGCTGATTCTCACCATTTCTCAGCACCCTGAGCTATAACACAAGTTTAAAAGTGTAACAGTAGTAGTAGTTAACGAGTTGTTAATGTCTTCTGATAATGGATGTGTCTCTTTTCTTGTTCTATTAGATCTTAGTGCAGCGTTTGATACGGTCGATCATAACATTTTACTGGAGAGGCTAGAAAATACAGTAGGTGTTAAAGGACTCGCACTCTCTTGGTTTCAATCATATTTGACTGACCGCTCTCAATTCGTTTATGTAAATAATAAATGCTCAGAAACTACAAAAGTAAAGTGTGGTGTTCCACAGGGGTCGGTACTTGGACCGCTATTATTTACACTCTATATGCTTCCACTAGGTGAAATTATTCATAAACATGGCATAAACTTTCACTGCTATGCAGATGACACACAGCTGTATATATCAGCCAAACCAAATGATACTGACACAATCAGTAAGATAGAAGATTGTGTAAACGACATAAAAAACTGGATGTCGTGTAATTTTCTTTTACTTAATTCAGATAAAACTGAGGTTTTACTTGTTGGCTCTAAAGCTGCAAGAGACAAGTTGTCTAACCTGGTGCTAAACTTAAACACGTTCTCTGTTACTCCCAGCCCAGATGTAAAAAACTTAGGTGTCACAATAGATTCAGATCTTTCCTTTGATACACATAATAATATTACTAGAGTTGCTTTCTATCATTTGCGTAATATCTCTAAAATAAGAAATATACTATCTGTTAATGACGCCGAAAAACTGATCCATGCGTTTATAACTTCTCGGTTAGATTATTGTAATGCTCTTCTAACTGGATGCTCTGGTAGATCCTTAAACAAACTCCAGTTAGTTCAAAATGCAGCAGCTCGAGTGCTAACTAGAACTAAAAAATTTGATCATATCACTCCTGTTCTATCATCTCTACACTGGCTGCCAGTTAAATTTCGCATTGATTACAAAATACTTTTACTAACCTATAAAGCGCTACATGGTCTGGCTCCACAGTATCTGAGTGAGCTTATTAATTACTACAACCCAGCACGTCCACTTCGTTCACAAGATGCAGGGTTACTTATAGTTCCTAAAATTAAAAAGACCAAAGCTGGTGGAAGAGCATTTTCTTACAAAGCTCCACAACTTTGGAATAATCTTCCTGCCTCTATTCGGTATTCGGACACAGTCTCAATGTTTAAGTCTAAACTGAAAACATATTTATTTTCTCAGGCTTTTGATTAGTATAGACAAAGGCGCAGAGCTTGGGGGTTCTTGGTCATAGAAACTTGTGGTGATCAGGGATGTTGGGTCGCTGTCGTTCTGCCTCTCTTGTCCAATCACTCTGGTTTGGGTAGGAGAGGTGGGCGCTGATGTCCTGTGAAAGCCTTCATGACCTTGTTACCTGCTCGCTCTCCCTTTTAGTTATGCTGTAATAATTAGGGCTGCCGGAGTCTAAAACTCTCTGTAAAACTGTTTGTCAACTAGCATTGTACATTATTAACTACATTCTCTGTTGTTTTACCCCGAGGGCATTCTGATGGAAACCTGTTTACCCGCCGAGGTTAAGGATTAAAGTCGAGACTGCCGGGACAACGATGCTGCTCCTGTCAGATGTGACGGGTCTGGAGTAATTGCAACGACAAGAAATCACTACAGACTTTATTGAAGACTAGAGCGGATAACAACTCTATTATTATTTAATTGTTTATTTATCTATTTATTACCACTGTATGACTTTTAGATCATTCAAGTCTGTGTTTGTATGATTTGTGTAAATCGTGTATTTATTTAAAGTATCCTCCAGACCACCCAAGAAGGATGGGCCCTGTTGAGTCTGGTTCCTCTCAAGGTTTCTTCCTGTAATTTTCAGGGAGTTTTTCCTTGCCACAGTCGCCCTCGGCTTGCTCAACAGGGGTTTTTGTATCTGTTGGTCCTGGATTTTGTAAAGTTGCTTTGAGACAATGTATATTGTAAAAAGCGCTATATAAATAAAGTTGACTTGACTTGACTAACAGGAGGAGAATCAAGCTAATCACAGATACATTTGGAGCTTTCAGAGTGGATCTGACGGTTATTCCACACAAATGCAGATTCATCTCATATTCGCACTTTGATGGGGTTTTACCGCACCGCTCAAGCCGAGTGTTGAACAAAACGGCAGTCGCACACATGTCGAGTTTAAGGGAAACGTAGAGTTAAAGGGTACAAATTTCTTAATGAAGGACGTCGAGTTTTAAAGATTTTGAGTTTAGGGGACATTGAGTTACAAGGCACCACTGTGTCACAGTCCAATGAAGAACTACAAACTGCATCTACATGGTAAGTGATGCTGATAAAATAGACAGTGAGTATAAAGACATGGAGATGGACCTAATAAAGTGACCAGTGAGTGTAGGACTGAAAGCATACATATAATACAAGACCACTAAAACATGCACAAAACACAGATTCCAGCTGTGAATATCACAAATGTGAAAACATGGCATTACAAAAACAAACATCCCAGTAGTGATTAGTGGGTTTGAGGTCAGGTCTTTGTACGCCACTAAACTTTCTCCATACCAAACTCATCAAACCATGTATTTATTGAAATTGCTTAACATATGATTTATTTGATATTATTGATATTTAACACCTCTTAACAGTGGGTGCGTCTGGAACACCTGTACTCAATAATTAGCGGATGTCTTAATACTTTTGGCTGTATAGTGCAAGTTCCGGAAGAAAGAAAGTTGCTTCAGGTCTTTTAGAAATCAACATGTAGTGTCAAGAGCCATCCATCATCCTGATCATTAGTTATTAGATCATTAGTTAGAATGTTCCTGCTACCGTTACCCCGGTCAGTCATAAGGAACTACTTCTGCATAGTTAAAGCATCATCAATGTAAATGTAGGTAAATGTTAGACCTGGGATCAAATGGCTTGCTGTATTGTATTGTCTTAGGGTCAGATTAAATGTTAACCTGGCGATGCCCTGATGGCCAGGTTAAGGTCACAGTAAAAGGTCAGGGAAGAAGGCTGAGAGGACGAGGCTTAATGTCTGTTTGGAGATCAGATGTACCACTTATACTCTAAGGTTAGATATGCAGGTAGATGTGATAGCCAGAGAACACACGCCGACTAAAACTGGCAAAGTCCTGCTGTCACATCATTTCACTGGCATTCAAAACACATACATAGGAAAAGGGGGAAGTGACACCATGGCACACCATGGCTTCCCATTTTGCTTCATCTGCCAAGACCCCTCTCTTTTTACCTATTGCACTCCATCACTGTGATTGTCGAGGGAGATAAGCAGTATCTTGTAACTCGCCAATGATGATCCAGATAGAAAAGAAAGAGAGAATGAACAGAACTGCAGAACTGGTGTGGAGCCAACTGAGTAATAATTATAATATAACTATTAACCTTTATTAAACCACAGATTTTCTAGCCAACTAGTATACTAGTCCATGTGGTGTAAGCCAAGCAATTTAAAGCATCCATACAGCCAGGGTGACAAACAAAGCAAGTCTGTATCAACATACAGTGCAGTAAACAAAGTATTTGCCCCATTCAGTTTTTTCCCTCTCTATGTCTCTATTGTTTTTAGATTTTCCTTAAAGAATTAAGATATACCAAAGAACTCAGTCGCCTGATTTCATCAACTGAAACTGACACCATCGTTCTCCTGTTTTCTTCATCTGCCAAGACCCCTCTATCTTTACATTTGGCACTCCATCACTGTGCCAGTCAAAGGAGATAAGCAGTATCTTGTGACTTAGGGGCAAAGACAACTCAAGTAAACACAAAATACACTTTTAGATGATCATTTCATTTAATTAAAGAAAAAAAAGTTATGCAGCACCATCTGGCCAGGTGTAAAAAAAGTTAATCAATTACTGGACATGCCCATGCTTCATGACTGCAGCCCTATAGAATCTAAATATAGTTTTGCAATGATAAGTGGTAAAAAAGGCCTCAGTTAGCAGATGAAAAACTTCTGCATTCCAACTCACATCAAATAATGACATTATTTGAAATACCACCAATCAAAGATTGGTCAAAATACTATCCAAGGGAGATCTGCAAAGAAAAATAAACCATTTTCGAAGATGCTCGTGGCGCAGTGGTAAAACATGCTAGCACACCAGAGCTGAAAACTCGTCAGTTCAAAACTCAGCTCTGCCATCTGCGCAGTCTAGGCGCCTACACGAACACCAATTGGCGGTTGTTCTAGGGGGGTGCCAAACTGGAATAACTGATGCAATTTGGACCTCTGCTGGCTGATTAATGGCACCTGAGCAGAAATGAGGGATAATGAGTGATCAGGGTGTGGCTCTCCATACATTCGCATATGAACTCACCTCGTGCAGGTGAAAAGAAGCAGTCAGCTACTGCACACATGTCGGAGGGGGCATGTGCCTGTCTCGGCTCTCCCCAACCAGAGTGGAGATCAGCATCAGTGGAAAGGAAGCTTAATGCAATCGGGTAATTGGATATGACTAGATTGGGAGGAACATTGAGAAAAAATGCAACAAAAAAACATTTTTGAAGACATGGATTCCAGTATATCTGGAATCAAGCTACAAGCATTCCAAAATTCGAACAACACACCAGCAGTGAAACATGGTGGTGGTAGTACGGTGGTGTGTGCAAGGTTTACTGTATTAATGCCTAAGCAAGTTGCCATAATTGATAGAGCCCTGAATTCTGCATAGTGCTAGAAAATCCTTACGAAAATTGTCTGTTAATTAGTCAATGATCTGAAGCTGTGCAACAAGACAGCAATTTAACGCACAAGAGGGCGGCACGGTGGCTCTGGGTAGCGCTCTCACCTCACAGCAGGAAGGTGGGGCGGTCAGAGTTCTTTTCTGTGTGGAGTTTGCATGTTCTCCCCGTGTCTGCATGGGTTTCCTCCGGGAGCTCCAGTTTCCTCCCACAGTCCACAGACATTCAAGTGAGGTGAATTGGAGACACTAAATTGTCCATGAGGTGTATGACATTAAACTAGGGAACTGAACATGACGTTAATATCCTAATAAATAAATAATAATAAAGCACAAAAGCAGGTTTACCTCTAAATGGGTAAAGTGAAGCAAATTTAAACTCGGAGTGGCCTAGTACTGACTTAAATCCAGCTGAGGTTCTGTGGCAGGACCTTAAATGTGCAGTTTCTTCTGAAAAGCTCAGAAATGTGGCCAAGTAAGGGCAAATCTGCCAAAACCAGATATTAAGGGGGAATTACCTTTTACATAGGTGATATACTGTAGCTGTTACATATATTTCATCAATAAATGAAATGATTAATACAATTTTCATTCATTTTGTGTTTCATCATGTGGTTGGTGTTTTATATTACCTAGTTTGAGGATTCCACTTAAGAAACCACTTAATGTAAGCCAGCAAAAACCTTCTACCTTCCAACCTGTAGTGTCAAGAGCCATCCATCATCCTGATCATTAGTCATGAATGGTCCTGCTAACGTTACCCCGGTTTTCATGACAGAAACGGTAGTTACTCATTACACAAGATTGATCAGTTCACAAGGTTATATCAAACACAGTCATGGACAGTTTAGTATCTTCAATTCACCTCACTTGCATGTCTTTGGACTGTAGGAGGAAACCCACACAGACACGGGGAGAACATGCAAACTCCACACAGAAAGGACCTGGACCGCCCCACCTGGGGATTGAACCCAGGACCTTCTTGCTGTGAGGCAACAGTGCTACCCACTTAGCCACTGTGCTGCCCGGTTTTAGTCGTAATAAACTATTTCTGCATAGTTAAAGCATCAATAATGTAAATGTAAGTGAATGTAAGATCTGGGATCCAGTTCAGGTGTGTATTAGTGAAGAAAAGAAAAAGAGAAATTACAGAACTGCAGAATTTGTGTGGAACCAGCTGAATAGTAATCAGCACTTTGTGGATGTCCACTATAACTTAACTTTTCTTGAATCCTAGATTTTCCAGCCAACTAGTTTACTAGTCTATGTTGTAAGCCATTACAAGCAATCTAAAGCAGTCATAAAGCCAGGGTGACAAACAAAGAAAGGCTGTACCAACATACAGTGCCCCATTCTGTTTTTTGTTTTTTTCAATGTCTTTGTTTCAGATTTTTTTAAAGAATTATTATTTAAGGTTGTATTTTGTATTTCAGCATGTGGTTGGTGTTTTATATCACCTAGTTTGAGGATTCAAACCACTTAATGTAAGCAAGCAAAAACCTTTTATAACCCTTTTAAAACCAAGGAGCTAAACGGGAGTGGGGCTCTTGGTTTTAGAACAGCAGAATTTGGAATGGTATCATAGAAGTCCTGATTGGTTTATGAAATGTTGTAAAATTCCTTAAGAAGAAATTTTTCAAATGATGAAAAGCCTCTGTACTCTAGAACTTTCCATACAGTAGACTCATCAGACCATATAATTTTGCAGTGCTGCATTTCTCTGTGGTTCTGGGTTTCAACCTAACCTTGGGTCTGGGTCTGACAGGGGTTTGGCATAACCAGTGGTGGAAGAAATGTTTATTACGGTTCTCATAATTGGAGGTATGCTTTGGGTTATTGTCATGCTGAAAGGTTAAATTCCTTTTCATCTTCAGATTAGCAAAGACCTGAAGGGTTTGTGCCAAAATTGACTGATATCTGGAACTGTTCCATTTACATTTACGGCATTTAGCAAACGCTTTTATCCAAAGCGACTTACAGTACTGTGACAGTATATTGTCTAAGCAATTGAGGGTTAAGGGCCTTGCTCAAGGGCCCAACAGTTGCAACCTGGCAGTGGTGGGGCTTGAACCAGCAACCTTTCGATTACTAGTCCAGTACCTTAACTTCTAGGCTACTGTTCCACGGTACATGTAATGCCTTGGAAAGTTCTGTACCCCTCTCCTAAATGATACCTTACAACAATGAGATTCCTAGATCATTTAATGTTGCAACCAAAATTCTACAAGAAAATATATCAAAGTCATGTTCCTGCTGGGTATTTGCATGTGTGGTTTATATAATAGGGTTTGTTGTAAATCATGTTGACAGATTTTATGTTAACACCCTGTGCTCATGAGACTGAGAGACTGAGCTGCTAGTGGAGTAGAAAAGTGTGAGTGTCTGTCAGGCCTGATCCAGACAGTGTGGCCAGATAACGCTGACAGGGCACTACGGTTACCAACAGAGTCAGATGATACAGCTACGTCAAACCCTTGACAATATGCCTAGCCAAAGCCAAGATGCACAAGACCAGACTGTAGCATTTAACAACATTGACATGGCACTTCAGAATGTCTTGTGTGTACAAGTTACATTAGATACCAGTACCACAGAACAAACCCTTTAAACAATGAAAAACTAAACGTAGCATAAATGTCATGTTTTTTTTTTGTTTTTTTTTTACATTTTATTAGTCAAGGAAAGGCACGGAATAAATTGAAATCATGCTAATAAACTAGGCATCATTCCAAGATAGTACTTGGTGTTGGTCCCATAGAGGATTAACATGCACCTGTAACACCGGTAAGTTAAATAACACGAAATCCATCACATAACATTCCAACTACTTTAAAATAAACAAACACAAAGCCGCTCAGGTGGCGCAGCGGTAAAAAGAAACGCGCTGCAACCAGGGCTGGATTCTGAGAGTGTGGTATCGAATCCAGCCTTGCTTTACCGGTTCGAAGCTGAGTGGCTATATGAGCAACGATTGGCCGGTTGCTCATGTGGGGGGTGGGACAAAGAACCAGATGTGGGTCTCTCTCTGTCAGAATGCGATTGCGTTCTCTGCCGGCTGATTGGAGGCGCTTACACAGAGATGGGAGAGGGTGCCCTTAGGGTGTGTCTCTCCGCATGCAACGCTAGGTGGCGCCAAACTCGTCAATGTGTGGGTGGCAAAGATGCATCTGGCTGCTGCTCGTGTTTCGGAGGGGATACGGGTTAGCTTCAATCACCTCCGTCAGGGCAGGGTTCGGCATAGACAGAGAGGAAGCACGATGCTAACTGAACAATTGGATGCGCTAAAAGGGGAGAAAAAGGGGTAAAAAAAATAAATAAATAAATAAATAAATAAACAAACACGCCGCTCAGGTGGCGCAGCGGTAAAAACACACGCTGGAACCAGATCTCGAATACATCATATCAAATCTCAGCTCTGCCTACCGGCTAAGGCTGAGCGGCCACATGAACAACGATTGGCCTGTTGTTCAGATTTGGGCGTGCATAAAGAAAATATATTTAAAAAACAAAAAAAACACACACAAATGCATAAAAAGTATTTACATAATTAACATAATTCCCTTATCATTACTAAGTACATTTTTGGATAGTAAACAGAGCAAAAACCTCCCACAAAAATGTTCAGCATGGTTTATTAGCATTTACAGAGGATTGTATAACCTATACAAATAAAACTAAATAAAATTAGTAAAAACAGGAATATGTGGTTTGTCTTTTTTATTAAACCTTCATTTCTTTTTTCTATTTATTTATGCATTTTCTCCCCTTTTCTCCCAATTTAGTGTATTCAATTTGTCTTCCGCTGCTGGGGGATCTCTGATTGCATTCGAGGTGGGTATATTGCTGCTCACGCATCCTCCGACCCGTGCGCAGTCCTAGCAGACCCCTTCTTTTTGCCCATGCATTCTGCACAGACGCCTCTGTCTGCTAATCAGGGTCCTTGCACAGCGTTTGAAGGCCCCACCCATCCCACCCTAGCAGACACGGTGGCCAATTGGTCTCTGCTGCAGGCACCGCCAATTATGCCTGCTAGATGGCGCCCAGTCGACCGATGGCAACGCAGAGTGAATCTTTGTTTCTAAGTAAAAGTACGAAGAACAGATGGCGCAGCGGGTTATTCCACTAGCACAGCAGCGCAAAGTTTCTGAACACCCGGGTTTGAATCTCGGCTCTGCTACCAGTCGGCTGGGCGCCATCTAGCGGGCACAATTGCCAGGGCCTGCATCAGACATGAATTTGGCCACCGTGTCTGCTAAGAGGGGAAATGACCGGACTAAGTGTGTGGGGTCTTCAAACGCTGTGCAAGAATCCTGATTAGCGCCTGTGCAGAAAGTGGATGAGCCTCAAGCGCGAGGCGTAAAAGAAGGGGTCCGGTATGACTGTGCATGCATCGGAGGGCACGTGAGCAGCAATATACCCTCCTTGAATGCAAGCGGGGATCCACAGCAGCGAAAGACAAATTAACTACGCTAAATCAGGAGAAAAAGGGAGAAAATGCATAAATAAATAGAAAGTACAAAGAAACTATTTTTAATGCTTTGGCAGACCAGCTTGACTTGCAACACTTTCAAAAAATGTTGGGACAAGGGCAAAATAAGAGTGAAAAGTTATAGAATTTGCAATATAAGTTACTCACGCCAACGTGAAGAAGGAAAGTACCGGCACTTTTTCCTTCACTTTAAGCACTGGATGGCAAAACATTTGTCTTTACACTCTTTACACATCCACGTCATTGCACTTTATGCATATTCAAGTCACCGTAAAGCACTGTAACACATGTTGGCTTTTGCATCTTTCACTGGTAACAGACTGGCAGACCCTTTTTACTGTCTGTGTAGCCCTCCTTGGCCAGTATGAAGGATATTACTAGTGGAAAGAGAACTGTAACAATTAGATTTTCCATGCTAAAGGTAAAAAAGACCTGCCAACATGTGTAACAGTGCCCTAGGGTGACTTGAATATGGATAAAATGCAATGAAGTGGAGGTGTATATTAGGAGCGTAAAGACAAATGTGTGGTGGCGCAGCGGTAAAAACACACGCTGAAACCAGAGCTGGGATCTCAAATACATCGTATCGAACCTCAGCTCTGCCTGCCGGCTAAGGCTGAGCGGCCACATGAACTACGATTGGCCTGTTGTTCAGATATGGGCGGGACTAAGCCGGATGGGGTCTCTCTCCCATGACTGGTGCAATTACGACCTCTGCTGGCTAACTGATGGCGCCTGCACAGAGATGAGAAAAGAGTGCTCTCAGGGTGTGTCTCTCCGTACACTGCGCCGAGTTGCACTGCACTCGTCAGTGCAGGTGATAAAATGCATACGGCATGCGGCGTGGGTTAGCTTCGTTCTCCTCAATCAGAGCAGGGATCGGCATTGGTGGAGAGGAAGCATGACGCAATCGGACAATTGGATGCGCTAAAAAAGGGAGAAAAAGGGGAGAAAATGCATAAGCAAAAAAAAAAGAAAGACAAATGTTCTGCCAAAAGTGCCGGTACTTCCTTTCTTCATGTTGACATGTGTATCAGCCAGTATCAGTAAATCATTAAGTATTACATCCTGAATTACCGTTACACAGATCAGCATTAACATGACTTGTCATATACTAGACTTGTCGAGAGAACAGGTACAAGTAGAATGTCAAGTAGTGCCCCCTGGGCAATGTAGTTTACATACTGCCATTATGAATCACACAGGTACCGGCAGCTTGTGAAGTGCTGGTACGTAAAAAGAGGTCATGGTACTGTCATCAGTATAAAAACCAAATGAAAACTGTAATAACATTGCCTGCCCGTTTTCAGTAACAATGTTATTCTGTTATTAAATCTGAATAGCTTAATAAATTGAATATTTTTTTATTTATTTAGCCTACATTATTAAAAATCCATCAAATACAAAAATATATTTTGTGCTGTAATGTCTAATGGCAGGTGTCCAAGTGAAGCTAATGATTTATAAATCGCATGCGGGGCGCCCAAGTGGCCCAAGATAATCCGCTAGAACACCAGAACTGGGATTCTGAACTCCCGAGCTTGAACCTCAGCTCTGCTACCGGTTGGCTGGGCGCCCTCTAGCGGGCATAATTGACAATGCCTGCAGCAGACAAAATTGGCCATTAAGTCTGCCGGGTGGGTAAAAGACCGGACTGTAAGTGGGTGGGTGTTCACTGTGTAAGGACCTTGGTTAGGACCTGAGGCGCCTGTACAGAAAGTGGAGGAGCACGGAGATCAGTGCGTGGCTCTTCTTTGATGCACACGTTAATATTATTACTAGAGTTGCTTTCTTTCATTTGCGCAATATCTTTAAAATAAGAAATATAACATCTGTAAAAGACGCTGAAAAACTGATCCATGCATTTATAACTTCTCGGTTAGATTATTGTAATGCTCTTCTAACTGGATGCTCTGGTAGTTCCATAAACAAACTCCAGTTGGTTCAAAATGCAGCAGCTTGAGCAGGGCTCTAGACTAACTTTTTGCACTGGTTGCACTGGTGCGCCTAACTTTTTTTCTTAGGTGCACCAGCACAAAAGTTAGGTGCACCCTAATTTTCAACTGCATCGCATTTAACACCTTAGTTTTACAGGTTCACTTGTTTTTTCGCTGTCCATATAGGCAATATTGACTTGTAAATGATTAAATAACAGTCTGGTCAACATGGCCTCGTCTGTTGATGTTTGTTGCTGTCTGCCGCTGAAAGGCAGTGGGGAGAGGGGACCCATGGGCAGTGCATTTACTGCGGCATGTAATGTGTTTTATAGATGCATTGTGCTTTTCATCCTTTCAATTCAAAATGTATTAGAACCAGTCACAAATACAATTTTGACGGCCATGGTTTTCCCATGCTCTTTACAGTTAATTATAGTATTATAGTCTCATTATAGTACACTATTATAAAAATTATAACAATAATAATAGAGTATATCTATTCATGTATGTATGTATGTATGTATGTATGTATGTATATATATATTTTTGTGTGTGTGTGTGTGTGTATGGGGCTCTAGTGTTAGAGTGTAATCTTAAATAAAGTGCATTATATTATCGGCTTTACTGGATCTTTTACACAGATTCCCAAAATCGATTGCGGTGCACTCACTGTGTATTTTGACTACATGTATTCTAACACTTCACTGTCTTTTAGTTATTTTAATATTTTACTTAACGAAAATATTATTGTGTTTTTACTTTCGCTATCGTCGCACTTAACCGCTAGCATTAGCCTATTGCTACTAGAGGGTCGGCTCACCACTGTTACGGGTCTCTTGCTGTGTGGTGATGAATGTGTGGGAATAAAAGCACACGACAAGGTAGACTTCACTGTAACGGTTTAGTCAGGACTTCAGTAAGCGTTACAACACTTTAAACTGCCTAGCTCCAGAAACCGAACTTTTATACTTTGGCCGTCCGGCGAGTCTCATATACAAAACTAAACTAACTGAACGTCCGGTGCTGCATTCTGATTGGTTGAGCTGAATGTCGCTCACATATCACCGATACAATATTGTCCCGCTCTTCACTGTCTCTGATTGGTTTAGACCATGATATGGGCCTCAGAGCCGTAGATAGAGAGAGTTGCGACACTCCTTGATCTCGCCGCTACGCGGTCACGTGGTTCATGTAACCCTCAATAGTTCCAAACAAACCCGGCGCTGTCATGTTCTCAAATGGGACAGGCAGCAGTAAATGAAATATTAAACGGCAAATAATAAACATTTGTACAATTTCTGGGTATTTTCAACTGCGTTTACATTTACTGCATCTGCTTTAATGTCAATTTGGTATATAAAGTGGAAGATTGATGTTTATAATGACTTGTTAATAGGTCGTTCTTGTTAACACACAGTACATTATATTAGCATACATTACATAATGCGATATCCTTAAGTAGTAGAGACAATATACAGTATAGACATTAAAGTTTTTTATGTTTTGATTTTTGCATAAACTAATCTCCCTTCACTTTCCTGAGGATTCATAATAATAATCATTTTTGCTAAACACTAAGTCATGTGCTGGATTCATAAGGTTTACCTGCACTGAATGAACAGATTGATAAACACATTACCGTACCAAAAACATTATAGTGCAGGTACATGAAAAAGCATTCATTCATCTCTTATTTCATGAGTGATTAATAATTGATTCCTACATGTAATACATTAATGAATTCATTATGAATATGCACTAGTTCATTTTGTCTAATGTAAGTGGTGGACAAGGTAGACAAACCATGTAGTTGAGTTAAAGTAGAGATATCCAAGGTAACATATTACTCCAGTAAAAGTAGTAGTAAAAGTAAAAATACTCTTTACCTCCACTAAAGTACTAAACTAAATTTACCTTCAAATGTACTTAAGTATGAAAGTAAAAGTATAATGATTTATTGTGGTTCTAATGTTTTATGATCATTTCTGTAACAAGAATCTTGATTAATCAACTCATTTTAGGTGAAAAGACTCGTGTGTCATTAATTAAGCTTAACTGACTAAGCTAAATTGGGTTATACCTATTAATTAAGATAAACATGTAACATTTAGTGCTGAGCAAATGCTAAACAATAACAGTATTAAGTATATTAATGACATTAAATTCATAATTTTTTTAAAACAAAGCAACATACAGCTAAAAATGTTTGATAAGTAGTGGAAATGAATGGGGCTCTATGGGTTGTTTGGAACTATACAGAGCTCCACAACCCGGAAGCTGGGCAGAAAAAATGTCCCGCCCCCTTTCCAACGGTTCCCTATGGGAGTGTCGCCACTCTGTTCTCTCTACCGCTCTGGGCCTGATGTGTGTCTGTTGTTGAACCACGGGAAGACTTTCAGAGTAACGGAGACTTTTTTCCCCTTGAACTGCTGGTCGCACCGGTGCGACCTGAGATTTTTTTTAGTCGCACCATTGAGAAATTAGGTCGCATGTGCGACCAAATTGGTCGCACTCTAGAGCCCTGTTGAGTGCTAACCAGAACTAGAAAATTTGATCATATTAGTCCTGTTCTATCATCTCTACACTGGCTGCCAGTTAAATTCTGCATTGATTACAAAATACTTCTACTAACTTATAAAGCGCTACATGGTCTGGCTCCATAGTATCTGGGTGAACTTATTGATCTCTACAACCCAGCACGTCCACTTCGCTCACAAGATGCAGGGTTACTTATAGTTCCTAGAATTAAAAAGATCACGGCTGGTGGAAGAGCTGGTCTCAAAGTTTAGATTAAAAACACATTTATTTACTCAGGCTTTTGATTAGTCTTGTCAAACTAAACAAGCAAACTTAGTTATGCTGTAATAATTAGTGGTGCCGGAGTCTAAAGCTACTCTCTGTAAAACTGACATTTTACTCCTAATGATTTCACATTGTAACTACATCTTCTGTTGTTTTACCCCGAGGTGGTTCTGACGGAAACCTGTTTACCCTCTAGAGGTTAAAGACTGCAAGTCGAGACTGCAGTGCCAACAATGCTGCTCCTACTAGATGTGACGGAACCTGGCATGTTTGCACCAAAAAATGTCCAGAACTTACAATAAACTTTATCACAGACTGGACTGAACAATTAAGAACTCCAATTATTTTCTGCTAGTTATAACTTTTAGTTCAATTTAATTTTGTGTGTATAATTTGTGTAAATCCTATTTATTTAAAGTATCCTCCAGGCCACCCAAGAAGGATGGGGGTCCATGCTGAGTCTGGTTCCTCTCAAGGTTTCTTCCTGTAATTTTAAGGGAGTTTTTCCTTGCCACTGTCGCCCTCGGCTTGCTCAATAGGGGTTTTCGGTCTGTTGGTCCTGGATTCTGTAAAGTTGCTTTAAGACAATGTCTATTGTAAAACGTGCTATATAAATAAATTTGACTTGACTTGACTCTCCGCATATAAAGCGGTTGGTGGACTGCGCACAAGTCGGAGGGAGCATGGGCAGGCAAAAATACCCTCCTCTGACATGACTGGAGTCTCCAGCAGTGGAAGACGAATTGACTATGCTAAATTAGGAGAAAAGGGGAGAAATGGATAAACAAAATAGCAAAAAAAATCGTGTGTTTGTCTTGGTAAAATATTTTCTTTTTTATTAAAAGATTGTCAATACAGGGAAATCAAGATGATTTATGAAGGATTTTGATTGTAGGCTGTATTTTCACAAATTACACAATTACACAATTGTAATTTACACAATTACCAGTTTTGCATCCAAGGAGAGCACGTCGCTGTACACACCTCTTCCGACACGTGTACAGCCCTCCTCCTCTCGCCCATGCATTCTGCACAGGCGTCTCTTCCGCCAATCAGGGTCCTTAAGCCTGAGTTATACTTTCGCATCTGAGCGTAGCGCACGACTCCGCACACTGCGCGCGAACCAGTGAGAACGGCAGAAGCATTTATGCCTGATGCGTCATTTGTTGCAGTTTTCTCCGAACGACAGGTGGTAGTGCAAAGAAATACCCCTGCAAAAACAGGTGAAATCATCCATTCTGCTGAAGCGCGGCGCGCGCGATACGCGCAAAGTTTAAAAAATCGAGAGGTGCACGACCTCGCGCCGCGACAGAGCGCGGGGCCAACGCGCATGGGCGGAGCCACCGCGACTGCGTCATTTTGGGCGCGCGCACCCTCGCGCCAGTTGCGATGCGTGAAGTATAAAGCCTGAGTTATACTTTCGCATCTGAGCGTAGCGCACGACTCAGCACACTGCGCGCGAACCTGTGAGAACGGCAGAAGCATTTACAGGTCCTTCTCAAAAAATTAGCATATTGTGATAAAGTTCATTATTTTCCATAATGTAATGATAAAAATTAAACTTTCATATATTTTAGATTCATTGCACACCAACTGAAATATTTCAGGTCTTTTATTGTTTTAATACTGATGATTTTGGCATACAGCTCATGAAAACCCAAAATTCCTATCTCAAAAAATTAGCATATCATGAAAAGGTTCTCTAAACGAGCTATTAACCTAATCATCTGAATCAACGAATTAACTCTAAACACCTGCAAAAGATTCCTGAGGCTTTTAAAAACTCCCAGCCTGGTTCATTACTCAAAACTGCAATCATGGGTAAGACTGCCGACCTGACTGCTGTCCAGAAGGCCATCATTGACACCCTCAAGCAAGAGGGTAAGACACAGAAAGAAATTTCTGAACGAATAGGCTGTTCCCAGAGTGCTGTATCAAGGCACCTCAGTGGGAAGTCTGTGGGAAGGAAAAAGTGTGGCAGAAAACGCTGCACAACGAGAAGAGGTGACCGGACCCTGAGGAAGATTGTGGAGAAGGGCCGATTCCAGACCTTGGGGGACCTGCGGAAGCAGTGGACTGAGTCTGGAGTAGAAACATCCAGAGCCACCGTGCACAGGCGTGTGCAGGAAATGGGCTACAGGTGCCGCATTCCCCAGGTCAAGCCACTTTTGAACCAGAAACAGCAGCACTGGACTGTTGCTCAGTGGTCCAAAGTACTGTTTTCGGATGAAAGCAAATTTTGCATGTCATTCGGAAATCAAGGTGCCAGAGTCTGGAGGAAGACTGGGGAGAAGGAAATGCCAAAATGCCTGAAGTCCAGTGTCAAGTACCCACAGTCAGTGATGGTCTGGGGTGCCATGTCAGCTGCTGGTGTTGGTCCACTGTGTTTTATCAAGGGCAGGGTCAATGCAGCTAGCTATCAGGAGATTTTGGAGCACTTCATGCTTCCATCTGCTGAAAAGCTTTATGGAGATGAAGATTTCATTTTTCAGCACGACCTGGCACCTGCTCACAGTGCCAAAACCACTGGTGAATGGTTTACTGACCATGGTATTACTGTGCTCAATTGGCCTGCCAACTCTCCTGACCTGAACCCCATAGAGAATCTGTGGGATATTGTGAAGAGAAAGTTGAGAGACACAAGACCCAACACTCTGGATGAGCTTAAGGCCGCTATCGAAGCATCCTGGGCCTCCATAACACCTCAGCAGTGCCACAGGCTGATTGCCTCCATGCCACGCCGCATTGAAGCAGTCATTTCTGCAAAAGGATTCCCGACCAAGTATTGAGTGCATAACTGAACATAATTATTTGAAGGTTGACTTTTTTTGTATTAAAAACACTTTTCTTTTATTGGTCGGATGAAATATGCTAATTTTTTGAGATAGGAATTTTGGGTTTTCATGAGCTGTATGCCAAAATCATCAGTATTAAAACAATAAAAGACCTGAAATATTTCAGTTGGTGTGCAATGAATCTAAAATATATGAAAGTTTAATTTTTATCATTACATTATGGAAAATAATGAACTTCATCACAATATGCTAATTTTTTGAGAAGGACCTGTATACTTGATGCGTCATTCGTTGCTGTTTTCTCCGAACGACAGGTGGCAGTGCAAAGAAATACCCCATTCTGCTGAAGCGCAGCGCGCGCGCGGGGAGTTCCGAAACTCGGTGCTGGTGTGCAAGCGGTGTGCAAGCTGGTGTGCAAGCGGAACATCTCGCTGCCACCTGGGCACCCTTACCAGGCATTTTAACCAAGTATTGTTTCGAAAATGAAAGAGCCAATGAGAGGACGGTAAATCAAACTCCAAGAATTTGCCAAGCAGTTGGGAATAAATCTGAGAATGAAGTGAAAGCTTGGCCTGCCAGTCAGGAATGATGCACAGCAGCTACACATGTGCAGACGCTCATACATGTCCAGACCAGCCATTCACATATACTTATTAATTCATTATATCAGCCGTCTTGCTTTAACTGACATTTTTATTGTTTTAATGACTTGGCACCAATGAAACATAATGAATTATGAATTTACACTTTATAAATGTCACACATTTCCTTTTTTTTTTTTTTTTTAAATTAAACTTGTTGCAAAATATGCCAGGTTAAACAGGCCAAACAGGCCAAACAGGATGTGTTTTGCTATACAGGACGTGTTTCAGCAAGCTCTTGCAAGTTTCTCATATTCACAATGGGTCCCTGTACAGTAAACCCAGTACTGTTCTCATTCATAATAAATCTAAATACAGGTAAGAGTTACAAAAGGGTTGGGGGGAAAAAGGGAAATACTACAGTCAGCTCACAACATTTATGCTACATTAAGCTGTTGATTTGGTCATCTTCATCAGTGGTCACAGAACGCTGCCTCAGTCCAGCAGTGACAGTGAGGTGTTTAAAAACTCTACCAGCGCTGCTGTGTCTTATCCACTCATACCAGCACCATGTCAGTGTCACTGCAGTGCTCTGAATGATCCACCACCCAAATAACACCTGCTCTGTGGTGGTCCTGGGAGAGTCCTGACCATTGAAGAACAGCATGAAAGCAGGCTAACAAAGCATGCAGAGAAACAGATGGACTACAGGCAGTAATTGTTGAACTACAAAGTGCTCCTATATGATAAGTGGAGCTGATAAAATGGACAGTGAGTGTAGAAACAAGGAGGTGGTTTTAATGTTATGGCTGATCAGTGTATTGATCAACATATTATTCATTTATTCATTGTCTGTTTTACCACCGCTTCATCTTATTCAGAGATGTGGAGGGTCCAATTCGCTAGGCACAAGGCATAGAACACCCCAGACAGGTTGCCAGTCCATCACAGGACAAACACACACTCACACATGCACACACACTCATACCTTGAGCAATTTTAGGTAGCTCCAATTAGAGTGCACGTCTCTAGACTTGTGGGAGGAAACCTGAGCAGCCGGACAAAACCCATGCAGACACCGGGAGACCATGCAAACTGCACACAGAAAGGACCTGGACTGCTCCAACTGGGAATTGAACCCAGGATTTTTTTGGCTGTGAGGTGACAGTGCTACCCACCTGCGGATCTTTATCTATAAATCTGAAAATGTATGCAAACGTTAATAAACAGTAATTTATTTCCAAAAAGACTTTGTAAAGACTTCAATAGAAAAAGGTTTCAGCACAAACTGGACCAATTTCCAACAAGTCAGATCTATTTTTTCTGTTTTAAGATTTTGAACGTCATGTTTTACACACCTTGGTTACATTCATGACAGAACAGGTACTTGAACATTGTCTCAAAGCAACTTTACAGAATCCAGGACCAACAGACCAAAAACCCCTGTTGAGCAAGCCGAGGGCAACAATACCTTAAAAATACAGGAAAGAACATTGAGAAGAATCAGACTCTGCAGGAACCCATCCTTATAAGTAACCTGGACAACACTTTGAATAAATTACTAGTTCAATTTGAAGCTCCTGCTTACCTCACTAGATTTGGATTAACACCTTCAAAGTAACATCCCATGATCTTCTGACTGTTAGGCAGTTCAGGTATCCACCAATTCAACGCACGACTCAGCCAAACCTAGTAGAACACATTCCCCAATCCAAACACACAAGAATCGCCCAGATGGTAGATGAACTGGACCCTAACACACACACACACACACATATATACTGTATATAACCATAATACCCCAGAACTACACACCCACTTTTTACAATGAAAGAGACAAGACATCCAAAGAGTATTGCAATACCCACAGTGCAGGTATCAATGCCCAGTGTATTGCAGTACTTCATTTACAGTCACAAGCAGTCAATGAGGCTTTAGAGTAATGCAGTCAGTACATTATTGTTCATTTCACCCCAAGCACAACCGACACAACCAGAATTAAAAGATTTAACCCTATTTAAACGTTTACACTAATAATTGTAGTGTTACCATTGTACAACACAATTAAAATAATATAAATACTGGCCAAAATTAACTGATTCATTTACTGACCAAACAATTTTTAATGCAGCAGATCAGTTTCATTGCAGCTTCAATAGCAACTCTAGCTTCAAAAGCAACTCTAGGTTTAATAGCAACTCTAGCTTCAGTAGCAACTCTAGCTTCAAAAGCAACTCTAGCTTTAACAGCAACTCTAGCTTTAATAGCAACTCTAGGTTTAATAGCAACTCTAGCTTCAATAGCAACTCTAGCTTTAACAGCAACTCTAGCTTTAACAGCAACTCTAGCTTTAATAGCAACTCTAGCTTCAGTAGCAACTCTAGCTTCAATAGCAACTCTAGCTTTAATAGCAACTCTAGCTTTAATAGCAACTCTACGTAGCTTCTATAGCAATTGTACATTGCACCAGAAGTTGCACTGAAAACCAATGTATTTACATCTTACTGTACAGTATTTATATCTTACTTAATTGTACGGTGGCCGAGAAGTGCAAAACAACTTTACATTTCAGAAAACAAAATTACAAAAAAACAAAAACAAATTTACAACGAAAGCAAAAACAAATTTACAAGTGCTCGGGTACCCAGTGTTTGTAAATTTGTTTTGGCATATGTAAAAGTGTTTCAGCACTTGTCAATTTGTTTTCGGCATATGTAATTTTGTTTTCTAAAATGTAAATTTGTTTTGCACTTCTCGGCCGCACATTTTTGACGGAAAGGGTAGGTACAATAAACCGGAAGTGCGTGTTGCTTACCTGCTGTCAATCAAACTGTTTCTCAGCGGTAAAGTGAACGGAGTTTGTGATGGTAACGATAAACAAGGTTTTGTCTAGTCTGTGGAAATCATTTTATCCAGTTGACCCGCTATTGTTTTTCTTGTGGAAAGTTATTAGATAGTTTGTGCAGATGTTTAGACGTGGTGTGTGCATCTCTATCTACCGTCCGCTCTTCTAAACATCTAAGGAATTCCCACAAGAACAACAAAAGCGAATTAATGAAAATAATTAACACAAAATGGACAAAACATTGTTCATGATTTGATACCACATTTGATACCAAGGCTTTGGAGCTTGTTTCACTTTTGTAACAGTGGACTCAGTGTATCGGAGCTTATATTAAAGCAGCATGTGCGGGACTGATGAAGCTTTGGCGCTGTGTTTTATCTCACTCACTATATAAGAGACAATCAAACCAGGGTTACCCACCGTCCTGTAAAATACAGAATCCTTCTTTATTTGGAAACTAAACACCGCGTTCAGTATTGAACTGATACAGGACGCTTTGTTCCGTATTTTTATCAATGGGAGACAGAGTGATGTGTATAAAACAGAAGGAAACTGCAGCTACTGTGGGAATTAAGTAGTGTTCACTTTTATTCTTAGTAACGCGGTGTGTGCGCAATATAACCTGTGTAATACACCGCTGTATGAGTAGCACCGTGGGCAGAGTGCGTTGAAACAATAGCGGGTCAACTGGATAAAATGATTTCCACAAACTAGACAAAACCTTGTTTATCGTTACCATCACAAACTCCGTTCACTTTACCGCTGAGAAACAGTTTGATTGACAGCAGGTAAGCAACACGCACTTCCGGTTTATTGTACCTACCCTTTCCGTCAGAAATGTGCGGCCGAGAAGTGCAAAACAAATTTACATTTTAGAAAACAAAATTACATATGCCGAAAACAAATTTACAAGTGCTGAAACACTTTTACACATGCCAAAACAAATTTACAAACACTGGGTACCCAAGCACTTGTAAATATGTTTTTGCTTTTGTTGTAAATTTGTTTTTGTTTTTTTGTAATTTTGTTTTCTGAAATGTAAATTTGTTTTGCACTTCTCGGCCACCGTATAATTGTGTCTGTTGTGCATTTATAATTAAACCAAAAGAACTAATAAGCTTTAATATAAAAAATAAATTAAGTATCTACACCTTTCAGTCGCAGAGAAAAGTTACATTTCAAAGAAGAGAAAAATGTAAACAAACCAGCAGCCGAACATCCCAGCCAGTAGGAGGTGCACTTTTCAGTGTGCTGTGATACTAAGCCCATTTAAAATAAGGACGGTTGCGTCAGGAAAACTGACAATATACACTGATCAGCCATAACATTAAAACCACCTCCTCGTTTCTACACTTACTGTCCATTTTATCAGCTCCACTTACCATAAAAGGAGCACTTTTTAGCTCTACAATTACTGACTGTAGTTCATCTGTTTCTCTGCATGCTTTGTTAGCCCCCTTTCATGCTGTTCTTCAATGGTCAGGACTACCACAGGACCACCACATAGTGGTGTGTTAGTGTGTGTTGTGCTGGTATAAGTGGATAAGACACAGCAGCGCTGATGGAGTTTTTGAACACCTCACTGTCACTGCTGGACTGAGAATAGTCCACCAACCAAAAATATTTAGCCAACAGTGTTCTGTGACCACTGATGAAGGTCTAGAAGATGACCAACTCAAACAGCAGCAATAGATGAGCGATCGTCTCTGACTTTACATCTACAAGGTGGACCAACTAGGTAGGAGTGTCTAATAGAGTGGACAGTGAGTGGACACGGTATTTAAAACCAACACAACACACACTAACACACCACCACCACCATGCAGATTTGTGGAAAATGTTGGGATTTGAATGGGATAGCAAGAAATCATTCTTGTCAGATGTTTATTTATTCATTTGTTAGGATTTTAACGTCACATTTTACACACATTCATGACAGACGGTAGTTACACGTTACACAAGATTCATCAGTTCACAAGTTTAATGGACAATTTAGTATCTCTAATTTACCATACTTGCATGTCTTTGGACTGTGGGAGAAAACCAGAGCCCTCGGAAGAAACCCACACAGACACGGGGAGAACATGCAAACTCCACACAGAAAGGACCCGGACCGCCCCACATGGGGATCAAAGCCAGAACCTTCCTGCTGTGAGGCGACAGTGCTACCCACTAGCCACCGTGCCACTCTTCTTGTCAGAAGTGACTGTTGGATAAAATTGTGATTTATAATAAAAATAATTACTTATGCTTATAATTAAAAGACAATACACAGTGATGTCAGTCAATATATAATTTATTGGATTGGTATTTGCTTTAATGATGAAGATACATATTAGCACTTATTAGCGCTAAAAATAGGTGCCATGAAACAACCAAGCATAATAATATTGTTGAAACTGTATGTATGACCATCATTCACACAAGAACCTGTAATTAAATAAACTTTAAAGCCACACTTTGTGATTTTATAGCAATATTGTTTACCTCAAAAACACTTTGTATGAATGTAACATATATGGGGTTATAATACATGAAAACTATTTCATTGGAAATCAGCTACTACTAACCTGGGCATTCACACCAGCCATAACTGTTATTTTACAATTAGCTGGCGCATGCAAATTTCGTCATATGATAGAACCATCTTATAATTTAGAAGGAGGCGTATTTCATATGTAAGTCTAGCACAAATTAAAAGGACAGAAAGCCATACTCTAAAATCACAGTGTGTACCTTTAAATGCAAAGCCAGTATTTCTAAAACCATATGGATCATTTTCTTTGATCTACAAACAGGCTTTTATGCAAACCTGTTTCTGGCATTACTGAGCATGTTTAAGTCTTCAGGGTAAAGCATAATGACAAGCTTGAAACTGTGAAAACTTAAAGTAATTAATAACTAAAAATAAAGGGATCTTCTCCCGAACCACAAGGAACTGAAACTGTAACTCCTGTTTACACAAAACTCACTGACGACTTCATTTACCATATTACTCTTTCTCTCCTCATTCTTGTCCCCCTGCTACTCAGTCTTCTGTCCATCGTTTGAGTCTGACTTGAGGTCAGGCTTATTCTTGGGTGGTGGACTGTCGAGGAAGAAATCATTACAGGCCACGGTGAGAGCGCCCATAAGTATAATGAACTCGGTAAAGTCCACCTCGCCATCGTTGTTGGCGTCCAGGTCGTTCATTACTTTTTCCACGGCGTCTTTATCTTGTGCGCTCTTATAAAGGAAGAGACAGTGAGCAGAGTTAAAAAGTGTAAGAGGGATTTGAGAATGCAATGATACAGGTGCATTTTGAACATACAAAATTGGGTGGTATTTGCACTGATTGGCCAAATATAAATTTATGATTATTTTAAAGATGCTAACTGTATTTAGTTTTAGTGATAGCAACATTTGCCTTGTAATAGTACAAAATTTAAATGTAATGCTAAAAATATGATGATGTAAATTGACAATTGTCAAATTGACAGTTGACAGATGGTCTGCTGACATGGGATGTCAGGGGAACATATACTGTAGACATTTTTTGCTTAGTCATAAAAAGCAAAATGTCAACATACTAAACAAATAAACCTTCAAAGTTTTTGGATGGTTAGAAATGTCTAATATGGTGATATCTTGGCCATACTGGCCACTTTATATAATTGCTTTAAAAATTGCCTCATGGCCGCTCAGGGGACACAGAGCTGGGATTTCGAATACATTGTATCGAATCTCAGCTCTGCCATCCATCTGGGCTGGGCGGCCACATGAACAATGATTGGCTGCTGTTCAGAGTAGGATGAGCCGGAGCAAGGTTCATCATAACTGGTGCAATTACAACCTCTGCTGGGGAATAATGCTGGGGAATAATGCTGATTAGGGTGTGGCTCTCTGTGCACAAGGCTGATCCGCATATGAACTTGCCTCGTGTAGGTGAAAAGAGGCAGTCGGTACTGCACACGTGTCGGAGGGGGCGTGTGTCAGTTGCGAAGCTCCTTAGTCAGCGGTAGAGGGTTGTATTGGTAGAAGTGAAGCGTAACACAATCAGGGTAATTGGATACGACTAGGTTATGGGAGAAAATTGGGGGGGAAATTGGAGAAAAAAAAATGCCATATGTTTTTTTTTTGTCATTAGTTCCACAAGGCTTTTAAAACATTCCTTTAATAGTCTGATCCATTCTGACTTGATTACATTTCATTTGCTTGCTGCACGTTTATCCAATCCTACCACATCACAAATTTGGATCTAGGGACTAAAACGGACATTTAAATACAATGACTGTACACTCACTCCTACATTCATGTAACCAGTTTTGAGATGACTTGTTCTTTGAGAAATGGTGATGCAAGATACTATTTCTGTCACCAGTAACCAGAAACCATTCCATGCTTAACATCACACAGATCACATTTTTGATCTGTGAACTGTGCATGGCTGTTTGATTTTATGCATTATATTAATGCCAAATGACTGGCTAAGTATTTAAAGTATGTTAAAGGCAGCGATCACTACAGGCATGTTGTGATATGCCACATAGCTGATGGTCAGATTGCTTCAGACGCCTCATACCTGCAGATGAAAGGATAACATTTTTACACGGCGATGTGTGCTACGTGCGTAAACCGTGACATAGTATTTCTCACCCCTAGATAGTTTCCCAGTTCCTCTGTCAGTAGTTCTCTCAGCTCCCCTCGGCTGAGCGTGTACTTGTCTCCTTCCTTCCCCGAGTACTTGTGAAAAGTCTTGATGAGCATCTGCATGGCGCTTTCCAGGTTAGTGCTTGGTTCCTTAGCCATGCTGTTTAGGAATTCACAAGGGTTAAAGGTTAAGGATGTAGAGAGTAAGACACCCTAATTACAGCCATATGTCTGGTCACATGGCTGTATATAAAGAGCTTTAGCTCATATTAAGTGGCACAAGCACAAGAACTGGGGCGGAAAGACAATGGTCTGAGAAAGAGCTATTTAGTGAGTTCAGATTGAAGACCTACATGATACTTTGTGTTTAAATTTGTGTTAAAATGTGTCTACAAGTTGTGTATATTGGTTTGAATTCCCGATGGACATGTAATTAAAACCATGTAATTAATTCCCATGTAATTAAAACCAGTGCATTTTGTCCACTTATTATTGATTGTTCAGATTTTTCATGAGGTGTCTATCTTTTCATGCAGGTGTCTATCTTACCTCATTACCTAATGAATTTAAGTAACTTGAGAGAACCCAAAGGTTTTCTACTATACATTTACTCCAAGACAGGATCTGGTTTGCTGCCTGCTAACTAAATAGCCCTGATCTGATTGTAAAACACATTATATAGACAAAAGTATGTGGACACTTGATCATGAGCTTGTATAAACCATGAGCATTTATATAAGGCTGGTCAGACTTAACACTTATTTGTGGGCATGACATCCTCCACATGTTTAGGAAAAGCTTCTCATTCTTCAAGATTTTGACCGTTTCTTTAAAACTCAGCTCCATTTGTCAAGAAATTTGTACCCTTAAACTCAATGTTTTCCTTAAACTCAACGTGTTCAGTTTGTTTTTCAAAAATTATTTATTTAATTTCAAATTAACAATGAACAGTAGCTTTGTTTAGCGCTCGGCTTGAGCGGTGCGGTAAAACGTCATCAAAGTGCGCATCTGAGACGAAACTGCATTTGTGTGGAATAACCTTCAGTTTCACTCTGAAAGCTTCCACATGTATCTGTGTTTTGCTGGATTTACCTCACTGTTTCACTTTTAAACTTGTATTGCAGCTCGGGGTTCTGAGAAATTGTAAGAATCAGCTTTTTATTTCAGTGTTTTTATATTATATTTGTAATATTATTGTATGTTGTGTATGTATTGTATTATTGTATTGTATTGTATGTATGTATGTATGTGTGTTATTTTCAGTGTATAAGTGTCAAAAACAATCCCATTATTTTACATTAGCCTAAAATATATGCCACAGGAACCATGGAACGCATTAACAGGTTTCCCATACATCCTTATGGGAAAAATACCTTGAAACTCAACGCCTTTTAAACTCAACGCCAGTCCCAGAACCAATTAACGTTTAGTTTCAAGGTACCACTGTAATGATGTTGGACCTGTATAGGGCACTGGTGTTCTTTAATACCAAACTGAACATACAGAAAAAATTAATTGTACTGTACATGTGTATATATATAAACACCTCAACTTATTAATTAAAAGGGATGTCCATATGGCGTACCATACAGTGTATTTGGTGCTGTGATCAACTAAATAAACCAAATATTACATTTTATATCTTAAAACCTTTTTCATCTAATAAAGGGGTTTTTGAACAATGGTTAAAAAATGAAAGAAGCACTTAAAACATTATTCTTACACATTACAATTCGAGCGTGGCATCTTGGTTCTTCTGTCTCCAGGCTCGCCAAGCTACTAAGATAATATAGAAACAAACAATCTTGCTCAGAAGGGGGCAAACAGTGAGCAGCAAAACACCTGGAAATGTAAAACTGGACAGGAAAGAATAGCTTGCAGGTTTGAGAAATACAAAAGCAAAACATATCATAAAGCATATGAATTGCAGATATATAAGGTTATTCTCATAAGACTCTGTGGATTAAAGCCATATTGTACAAAATAAGAGCCAAAGTAAAACATGATTCATATAAAATGTAGACTCATTTGTAGATTCAAATGCAGGTCACTAACCAACCCAACCAACTGCCCTGACGCATCCAGTAGACTTGGAGAACTACATGAGTCCCGGTTCATTGGACGAAAGTCAGAAAACACCCCAGATGGGTTGCCAATCCCTGCCAATCAACCCACATAGACACAGGAAGAACATGCAAACTCAACACAGATAGGACCCTGAACACCTGGCAGGGGAATTAAACCCAGGTCCTTCTTGCTGTGAGGTGACAGTGCTGCCTATTGCGTCACAGTGCCGCCCTGGTTCTATTCTGTTAAAATGTACAACTTTTTAATCCCTCCTCATAGTATTGGCCAAGGCCATAATCACAATATATATTAGGGGGGCATATTCAGATATACTTACAATGCAGTACTGGAGATACTGGACTAGTAATCAAAAGGTGGCTGGGTAAAGCCCCACCACTGCCAGGTTGCTACTCTTGAGCAAGACCCTTAACCTTCAATTGCTTAGACAATATACTATCCCAGTACTGTAAGTCACTTTGGATAGTCATATTCAACTCAATAGCTTTGTGTAATGTTAGGATCTGTTAGTGTTCCCATCAGTGGTTAATATGACAGGAACCTTTTAGGATGGCAGGAACCCCAGGTGGTAAATTTGGTCCACCCCAATATTCAGATAATAGCTACGGCCTTGGTATTAACTCTAACTACAGTTTTTCCACTGCATTCCTTGCATTCCACATATAGAGCAACTTGACTGAGACGAAACCCAGATCAGTCTCTCTCAGAGGAGGACTGTGTTTCTTCAGAATGCATTTTAAGCACTGTACCATCTGATTTCACTAATTTATTCATTACACAGGGTGATTAATGAGGCATCTTAGATGGTAAGGTGGAATTAATACCTGCAAGCAGAGTGACCTAAGGACTGGACTTGTGTACGGCTGGATTACATGTAATTTGACAGATACTGTATGTGTATGGCACAGTTGTAAGCTAGAGCAATTACGTGGCTGTATAGCAGTGGTATTTAAAAGCAGGACGGATTGTTTGATATTAAATATATACGCTTTTTAAAATGTATAATCAGTTTTACTATACATCAATGTGCAGTTATGTTTGCATTTAGTAAATAAGCATGGCAGTTATGTTCAGACTGTGTTTAAGGGATTTTTGGTCATGAACAGAATTTGAATTTGCATCTGTGGGTGTTAGCGGGAGGGTGTGTATTTTTGTGATGGTGCCAAATTCAGTTAAGCACAAATATTTGCATCCCCTTAGAACAAAATATATTAGAAGAAATTAAGTTCATAATAACAACAAGGCTTTGGATTCAACTTACCATAAAAACTCCACTACAAATCTTCTATATCTATAGATATTATGTAATTAATTCATGTTTTAATGATTGATTCATTTTGAATTCAATTATGCACTGTCTGTTTTTGCTGCTGCTTTATCCTGGTCAGATTCACAGTGGGTCTGATTCATTGGGCGAAAGGCAGAAAACGGACGGACATTGGGCGGACAGGATGCCAGTTCTTTATGGGGCAGACACACACGCAACTAGGGCATTTACATTTTCAGCATTTAGCAGACACTTTTATCCAAAGTGACTTACAGTACTGTGACAGTATACTGTCTAAGCAATTGAGGGTTAAGGGCCTTGCTCAAGCTCCAGTGGTAGGGCTTGAATTAGGGCTCCATTTGGCCTGACTGCATGTCTTTGGATTGTGGGAGGAAACCCATGCAGACACAGGGAGAACATGCAAACTCCACACAGGTCCCAGGTCCTTTTTGCTGTGAGGTGACAGTGCTACCCACTGCGCCACTGTGCCACTCTTTAATTTAAAATTTAGGACTTTATTAGTAATAATTGTACTGAGACCTTCTTAAATCAGGTGTTAAGACCAAAAATGTTATGGTAAAACTACTTTCTTTTAATTCCTTAAAAATGTGTTTATATATATATATATATATATACAGTGTATCACAAAAGTGAGTACACCCCTCACATTTCTGCAAATATTTCATTATATCTTTTCATGGGACAACACTATAGACATGAAACTTGGATATAAGTTAGAGTAGTCAGTGTACAACTTGTATAGCAGTGTAGATTTACTGTCTTCTGAAAATAACTCAACTCACAGCCATTAATGTCTAAATAGCTGGAAACATAAGTGAGTACACCCCACAGTGAACATGTCCAAATTGTGCCCAAAGTGTCAATATTTTGTGTGACCACCATTATTATCCAGCACTGCCTTAACCCTCCTGGGCATGGAATTCACCAGAGCTGCACAGGTTGCTACTGGAATCCTCTTCCACTCCTCCATGATGACATCACGGAGCTGGTGGATGTTAGACACCTTGAACTCCTCCACCTTCCACTTGAGGATGCGCCACAGGTGCTCAATTGGGTTTAGTCCATCACCTTTACCTTCAGCTTCCTCAGCAAGGCAGTTGTCATCTTGGAGGTTGTGTTTGGGGTCGTTATCCTGTTGGAAAACTGCCATGAGATGCCAGTTTTCGAAGGGAGAGGATCATGCTCTGTTTCAGAATGTCACAGTACATGTTGGAATTCATGTTTCCCTCAATGAACTGCAGCTCCCCAGTGCCAGCAACACTCATGCAGCCCAAGACCATGATGCTACCACCACCATGCTTGACTGTAGGCAAGATACAGTTGTCTTGGTACTTCTCACCAGGGCGCCGCCACACATGCTGGACACCATCTGAGCCAAACAAGTTTATCTTGGTCTCGTCAGACCACAGGGCATTCCAGTAATCCATGTTCTTGGACTGCTTGTCTTCAGCAATCTGTTTGCGGGCTTTCTTGTGCGTCAGCTTCCTTCTGGGATGACGACCATGCAGACCGAGTTAATGCAGTGTGCGGCGTATGGTCTGAGCACTGACAGGCTGACCTCCCACGTCTTCAACCTCTGCAGCAATGCTGGCAGCACTCATGTGTCTATTTTTTAAAGCCAACCTCTGGATATGACGCCGAACACGTGGACTCAACTTCTTTGGTCGACCCTGGCGAAGCCTGTTCCGAGTGGAACCTGTCCTGGAAAACCGCTGTATGACCTTGGCCACCATGCTGTAGCTCAGTTTCAGGGTGTTAGCAATCTTCTTATAGCCCAGGCCATCTTTGTGGAGAGCAACAATTCTATTTCTCACATCCTCAGAGAGTTCTTTGCCATGAGGTGCCATGTTGAATATACAGTGGCCAGTATGAGAGAATTGTACCCAAAACAGCAAATTTAACAGCCCTGCTCCCCATTTACACCTGGGACCTTGACACATGACACCAGGGAGGGACAACGACACATTTGGGCACAATTTGGGCATGTTCACTGTGGGGTGTACTCACTTATGTTGCCAGCTATTTAGACATTAATGGCTGTGTGTTGAGTTATTTTCAGAAGACAGTAAATCTACACTGCTATACAAGCTGTACACTGACTACTCTAAGTTATATCCAAGTTTCATGTCTATAGTGTTGTCCCATTAAAAGATATAATGAAATATTTGCAGAAATGTGAGGGGTGTACTCACTTTTGTGATACACTGTATATATATATATATATATATATATATATATATATATATATATATATATATATATATATATATATACTCCATTTAAATGTCTTATTTTTGGTAGTTCAATTGTAAACTAAAATATTCCAGCCAAAAATATGGAAAATGCCAACTTTTGCACATAACTGCAGCAACATGCATTATGTTTGGTTTTTTTTAAATTATGCTTCTTTTATTTTATATGTTTAGTTTGTTCTACCAATAAAAGTATTAATGCCACTGCTGTACATGAAAAATTTGGCTTGAATTTTCCAAAAAAAAAAGAAACCTAGCAAGAAGACAAAATTTGGCACATCATTTAAGACGCTGTAATGTAATGATAACATGAGCTTGTTTGGTGAAGCTGGACTCTGTAGGATAAAGAACAATAAGAAGTTGCAGGAACCAAGAATTCACTTACTGACTAAATCCTGGTGACAACAAAAAATAAATAAATACATAAAACATTTTGACATACGTGGTGGAAGTCACTGTAAGCAACAACATTACATTAAGTGGCATGTGGTAAAAAGTCAGAGAATAAAAGAAAGTTATGTCATATTACATAACTTCCATATTAAGAATGATGGAAAAATGTAAACAACATAAACATTAAAATTACAAACAATTAAATCACATTAACTACTAAAAATCATTTAATTCATATATAATACTACAAAATACTACCATAAATGTAGTTAAAAGCTGACAGATACAGACAGAATCAGGCCTGTCTCTGAGCTGTCCATCTTACCTCGGTGCTTCTGTAGAGCCTGATGTGTCTGCTTCGCGTCTGTGATGAAAGGTGAGGGAGGCAGACGATTCACAACGAAGTAGAATGGATGAGGAGACAGCATCCCCGAGGTCTTAAATATCCCTCACTTCTAATTTCATCCCTCCCCTTACACATCTCCTTCATCTTCTGTTTCTTCATCTCGCCGCTGTCCCCTCCTCCTGACCTGTGTGGTATCATCTGCTTCACCTGCTTGATCATGCAAGGAGACTCAATACTGCAGGCCAGTGAAGTTCTATATGCACTCATATCGTGTTACACAGTCTACAGATTGCTGGAGCATATTCACGCTACGAAGCCAAAGTATGTGGACGCCCTGTCTAATTCATTGGGTGATTCATTTATTTATTCCTCACACACCCTGGTTTGGGTGCCCATCCACTCACACCTAGAAATAATTAACTTTCACCTGCAGGCCCATTTTGGAGGTGGTAAAACAAGAGTATGCTGAGAAAACACACAAACATCAGAACATTATAACAATCTCCTCATGAACAGTGAATGGAAACCAAGTAAGGAACCAATTTAAGACCCATAGTTGTAGCTATGGCACCCACTTTTCCAGCTGCATCATCATGCCACCATATTACGAGAGATCTTCAAAAAAGTTTCCGCATTTTTATATGTTGGTTGAAAACTGTGAGGGCGGGAGGAGTAGTAATTGGTCGTGTCTGAGAGACTGAGAGAGAGTTTATAGTCCGGATTTAGCGCCATCTGATTTCCACCTTTTTAAACGCTCAAAGAAGCTTTAAGCTTTTTCAGCTGCATCACCGTGCTACTCTATTACGAGTAATCTTCAAAAAGTTTCCGCATTTTTATATTTTGGTTGAAAGTGGTGAGAGGGGGAGGACTAGTAATTGGTCGTGTCTGGGAGACTGAGAGAGAGCTTATAGTCCAGATTTAGCACCATCTGATTTCCACTTTTTTGGACCGCTCAAAGAAGCTTTAAGGGGAAGAAGATTTTCATATGATGATGGTATGAAAGCAGCGGTGCATCAGTGGCTACATGGTCAACCAAAAAAATTTTTTGCTGATGACATTAAAAAGTTGGTACAAGAGGCTGCTCAGGTGGCGCAGCGGTAAAAAACACACGCTAGCGCACCAGACCTGGGATTTTGAATACATCATATTGAATCCCAGCTCTGCCATCCGGCTGGGCTGAGTGGCCACATGAACAACGATTGGCTTGTTGTTCATATAGGGTGCGGTATTAAGCCGAATAGGGACTCTTCGTAACTGATGCACTACGACCTCTGCTGGCTTATTGATGCCGACTGCACAGAGGCGGGGAAAGAGTGCTGTCAGGGTGTGTCTGTCCGTACACTGTGCTGATCTGCACTGCACTCGCCTAGTGTGGGTGACAAAATGTATGCAACTGCTGCCCACGGGTCGGAGGGGGCGTGGGTTAGCTTCGTTCTCCTCAAATCAGAGCAGGGGTTGACATTAGGACGCGCTAAAAAGTCGGGAGAAAAAGGGGAGAAAATGCATAAAGAAAAAAAATATATATATTAAAAAAAGTTGGTGCCACTCAGGTGGCTCAGTGGGTAGCACTGTTGCCTCACAGCAAGAAGGTCCTGGGTTTGATCCCCAGGTGGGGCGGTCCAGGTCCTTTCTGTGTGGAGTTTGCATGTTCTCCCCGTGTCTGCGTGGGTTTCCTCCGGGAACTTCGGTTTCCTCCACAGTCCAAAAACATGCAGGTGAGGTGAATTGGAGACACAAAATTGTCCATGACTGTGAACTGATGAATCAATAGCATAAAAGAAAATGACTGACCTAAACAGAGCCACAAACTAAACCCTAGGAAACAGTGCTTAGTCTCAGTACTGCTTCTAAATTGACTAAATGGAATTCCCACAGTATACACACAATATAAATACAACATATTTATTCTAATACAGAACACAAGTAGACACAAGTACTTGAGTTAGGTTTGTAGTTCTGTAGTACAAACTCAAGGAGGCTGGCAAAGTCCTGTACCCATATCGTTTTTCAGAGTGCTGGCTCATTGATAATGCTTACGTAATGGAGCCAGACTTCATCTGGCACACCACAAAGTCAGCCACACCAAAAGCAAACATGATAGTAATACGGCCAGTTTTTTTTAGTTGTAATGTGTACATGTCATGTACATACAGGTGCTTGAAGGGTATAATTGAGTTAATGGATTTATGTGAGCATACATTTTACATTTGAAAGATGTCAGGTAGTGGGACTGTCTAAATATACTGTATATGCAGATAAAATAATAAAGAGAGTTATGTTGCAAATATAGATTTTTTTATATGTATTCATTAATGTTCATAAATTATTAATCAGTGTTATGAAGCCAGAGCAGAGAAACACTGAGATCAATGCAGAAATAAACCATGGTTGGACCAACAGACAGTTGACAAACAGTCATAGAAACCCCACAAAGACTAAAGGCAAACATACAAGACTCCCCACACATCGAAATATAAATGCAGCACACGGCATGGTGGCTCGATGGGTAGCACTGTTACCTTACAGCAAGAAGATCCTGGGTTCGATTCCTTTCTGTGTGGAGTTTTCATGTTATCCCTGTTTCTGCTTGGGTTTCCTCCGAGAGCTCCGATTTTCTCCAAAGATATTTGTGGGTCTCTGTGGGTTTCCTACATTTGCCCAGTAAACTGGACCCACTGCCACCCTGAATAGGATAAAGCAGTAGTAAAACAGACAATGAATGAATATACAAATGCAGCACCACAACAAAGTCACTGGCATACAGAAATGTAGGGAAAAGTGATATGGTCAGATGAGCTGGTGTTTACTCATAGTCACAAGTGGATGAGTGCTTTTGTGGTGGTACCGGCTTGATTCCTTTGCCCCTGAATTCAGAAGTCACAGTGGTATGCCGCTCAGGTGGCGCAGCGGTAAAAACACACGCTGGAACCAGAGCTAGATCTCGAATACATCGTATTGAATCTCAGCTCTGCCTGCCGGCTAAGACTGAGCAGCCACATGAACAACGATTGGATTGGCCTGTTGTTCAGATGGGCGGGACTAAGTCGGATAGGGTCTCTCTCTCTCATGACTGGTGCAATTATGACCTCTGCTGGCTGATTAATGGAGATGAGAAGAGATGAGAAAAGAATGCTCTCAGGGTGTGTCTCTCCATACACAACGCTGAGCTGCACTGCACTCGTCAAAGTGTAGGTGATAAGATGCATATGGCATGCTGCCCACGTGTCGGAGGGGGCGTGGGTTAGCTTCGTTCTCCTCAATCAGAGCAGGGATGGGCATTGGTGGAGAGGAAGCATGACGCAATCGGGCACTGGACGCGCTAAAAAGGGAGAAAAAGGGGAGAAAATGCAAAGAAGTCACAGTTTTTAGTTTTAGGCTGTCGTGAGCACTTATCATCTTAGATGGAGGGTTACTATAAATAAGTACAAATATGTTATTATGTACGTGATACATTACATAAAAATGTCCTATAAATACGGGGGAGGTCGGTTCAAAGATGACAATACCCCTATCCACAGGATACAAAGGGCTAAAGAAGTTTAATAATTATAAATATTACACAGTTATATTGCAATAACCACCTGCTTTACATGTGCATGTATTATTTTATTCACATTTTTTTTGTGCAAAACCATACTTAGTTTGGTGATATTAAATCATTCACTGTCATATACGTATATTCAGTAATAAGGGCAATAGAAAAGTAAACGCATAATTTGAGATATTTACATATAAAGGGGGCAATTAGCTTTTCACACACCCTAATCTAATGGTGTAAAAAGTGCCTCTTTCCAAAAAATGCCTCTTGGTATATACATTAATTGATTATTTAAGCTACACCTACCACAGGTAACATTTGTAAGTATACAATTACTAATTGAAGCCCATCTGTTGTTCTGTCATCCCAGTCATGTTTCATTTATCTGCTGGAAAGGACCCCCCCCTTTCCACCTAGTTTGACCCACACTGACCAGATGACGTTAGTGTGGTGAACCATTCTCATCACTGCAATGACACTAACATGTAGTATGAGTGCATTTGTGTTGTTGGGATTTTTAAATGAGGCAATTTCAATGCTGGAAGGAGAAAAGTGCTCCAACCAAAAATGTAAAGCCAGCAGCTGTACAACACAGACAACCATGTCATTACCATGTCATTGTGCTGCATTCATTCACTCATTGTCTGTTGTGGTGGGTCAAATTCACTGGGTGAAACATAGGAAACACCCTGGACAACTGATATTTGGTCAGATGAGGTTCTGTGGAGGTTCCTTTTGATGAATAAATGGAGTGTACATAGTGACAAATGAGTTACAGTCAGTACTTGTGTACTCACAAAATTTATCTGTACTCTAGGTGCAGCTTAAACTAAAATATAAAATAATTAATTAAATAATGTATCTAGCAAATACACTGATCAGCCATAACATTAAAACCACCTCCTTGTTTCTACACTCACTGTCCATTTTATCAGCTCCACTTACCATATAGAAGCACTTTGTAGTTCTACAATTACTGACTGTAGTCCTTCTGTTTCTCTGCATGCTTTGTTAGCCCCCTTTCATGCTGTTCTTCAATGGTCAGGACTCTCCCAGGACCACTACAGAGTAGGTATTATTTGGGTGGTGGATCATTCTCAGAACTGCAGTGACACTGACGTGGTGATGGTGTGTTAGTGTGTGTTGTGCTGGTATGAGTTTTTAAACACCTCACTGTCACTGCTGGATTGAGAATAGTCCACCAACCAAAAATATCCAGCCAACAGCTCCCCGTGTGCAGCGTCCTGTACCCACTGATGAAGGTCTAGAAGATGACCAATTCAAACAGCAGCAATAGATGAGTGATCGTCTCTGACTTTACATCTACAAGGTGGACCAACGAGGTAGCCGTGTCTAATAGAGTGGACAGTGAGTGGACACGGTATTTTAAAAACTCCAGCAGCACTGCTGTGTCTGATCCACTCATACCAGCACAACACACACTAACACACCACCACCATGTCATTGTCACTGCAGTGCTGAGAATCATCCACCACCTAAATAATACCTGCTCTGTGGTGGTCCTGTGGGGGTCCTGACCATTGAAGAACAGGGAGAAAGCAGGCTAAAAAAGAATGCAGAGAAACAGATGGACCACAGTCAGTAATTGTAGAACTACAAAGAGCGTCTATATGGTAAGTGGAGATGATAAAATGGACAGTGAGTGTAGAAACAAGGAGGTGGTTTTAATGTTATGGCTGATATATGTACCTAAAAGTAATAAAACAAATATTAATAAATTAAATAATATTAAACATACAAAAACACATATTATTTAATATAATTTTCCTTTTTATTTCAATGATGAAAGATTTTGTTATTAGCTGTTACATTTGAACTGATATTTGAATGTAATACTGGTTACTTTATGGTAGTTTTTGTATAATTGTAACATGGTTTTAATAATGCATACAACGCCACAGTTAAAGCAACATATAAATACTGTATAACTAAAGCAAACGTTCCAGTTTCAAGCCAAAGAGACATTGTCAGGTAACACAAGGTAAAACTAAATAATAATAATGATAGTATACATGGTTAAGTAAACATGAATATGTTTGAATGGTTAAGTGATATTTTTCTTATTATTTTTTCAGAGATACATACATACATACATACAAATGATACATTAAACATTTTAGTGGTCTTTAAAACTTCATTAGTATGTTATTAAAGTCCCAATCAGGGATTACTCCTGAAGAGGAAAAGTTAATAAAGCTTGAGTGATGCATTTATAAAGCGATGGCATAGCATGCTAGCAAAGGACAGTTAGAACTCGAACAGAATTAATCACTGATCTTAGAATCATCAGGATTTATTCCAAGCCTCTGATAAAAGTCACCTGTCATTTAAGGTAATTTCTTATTGATACTGTTTCAGTTTCGTCTGTAGAAGTGTGTTCCAAATGCTAACATGCTATAGCAGATAGCACTGTAGTTATTTTGTGTGACTTGGGAAGAATTCATTCATTATTAGAAGAAAACAGCGGTTATATTAAAATAAATTGATAAATTCACCTTTGACCTATAAAGAACAATGTTCCTTTGCACACTTGTAATAAAGTACTAGAAATGTGCTAGCAAGCTAAATGTGTCCGTTTAGCCTGTTTGTGTATGTGTTAAATACATTTTGAAAATTCTATGAATTCAGTGTGACCAAGAACGTTTAAGTTAAATTAAGTACAGGGCCGCTCAGTTGGCGCAGTGCTAAAGAGTTGCTAAAGAGCGCTAAAGAGTTGGGGTTTTGAATACATCGTATCGACTCTCAGCTCTGCCTTTCCAACTGAGCTGGGCAGCTGCATAAACAACGATAGGCTGTTGTTCATGGGGTAAAATGTCAGATCACAGGTCCTCATAACTGGTGCAACTGTGGCCCCTGCTGTCTGACTGATGGCGCCTGTACAGGGCTGAGGAATAACGCTGATGGGGGTATGGCCCTCCGTATACAGAGCCCGTCGGTGTATGAACTCGACTCGTGCAGGTAAAAAAATGCAGTCTGTACTGACTGTACATGCCGGAGGGGGCGTGCGTCAGTTGAGAGGCGTTCTCAGTCAGCGGTAAAGGGTCGAATCAGAATAGAGGACGCTCAGGGTAATTGGACACGACTAGATTAGGGCAGAAAATTGGAGGAAAAATTCAAAGTTAAATTAAGTACTAAAATTTATGACCTGTGTCTAAAATAATATTTACTGACTTACTCAGGTTTGTGAAACTGTATAGAAAATACAGAATTCAAATATAGAATTATTTCTAATTAGCATTAGCAGTTTTGAGCTAATGTTTGACTCATTTTTAAAACATGCTTTAATTGATGAAAACAAGTACACTATATGAGCAAAGATTTTTGTACATCCAATTTCAATAACAATTTGTATTAAAATAGCGACAACCTATGAGATCTTTTTAGCTATAACAACAGCCACAAGACTTTGAAATATGTCTGCGGGAATTTGTGCCTATTCAGTCAAAAAAGCCTTAGTATAGCTGGGCACTGATGTTGGTCAAAAAAGCCTCAACTTATGTTCCAGTTCATTCCACAGTTGTTCAGTGGGGATCTGTGCAGACCACTGGAGGATCTTTAAACCAAGATTTTCTTCATATATTTGTCTATAGACCTTGGTTTGACCACAAGGGCATTCCATAAACTGTGCTGCAAAGTGGTAAGCATATAATTTCCTTCATATAATTGATTTATTACACCTGTTAGCGACAGTCGTGGCTGAAACACATGAATTCAATAATAAAAATGGGTGCCCCAATACTTTTTATATTCCTCAGAGTACCAACAGAATAAAAACTGGGAGTAAAAAATTACTTCTTCCTATATCTTGTCACTTATCAAAATTGTTGCAATAAATCTGTCCTAAAAAGCATTTATTAAGCAAAATTAATTGATTTTCTGTTTTTAAATATATCTTTAAATCTAAATAAGTGCTGTAGCATGTCTTTAAACTGCCGGTTGCCTTTTCCTTCCTATGCAATTATTTGATTTTACTGTATGTGCCAAGGTCCTCAAGAACCCATTCAGTATCAATGAAGCCTCAACCATTCTAAGTCAATTTGTTTAATATTTAAATAAAAATGGGCCTAACAATCATTTAAATGCACTTTGATGTCTTGATTGCCTTACATCAATTTCTACGTGTTTACACTGACACAGGTTCAAAGCATTATGGGAGACACAAAGCAACTCACATGGGTAGCACTATTTGGGTAGTACTGTCGCCTCACAGCAAGAAGGTCCTGGGTTCGATCCCCAGGTGGGGCGGTCCGGGTCCTTTCTGTGTGGAGTTTGCATGTTCTAGCCGTGTCCGCGTGGGTTTCCTCCGGGTGCTCCGGCTTCCTCCCACAGTCCAAAGACGTGCAAGTGAGGTGAATTGGAGACACTAAATTGTCCATGACTGTGTTGGATATAACCTTGTGCACTGATGGGCCTTGTGTTGTGGCTACCGTTCCTGTCATGAATGTAGCGCCAAGGTGTAAAACATGATGTTAAAATCCTAATAAACAAACAAACAAACAGTGGACTACACACTACTCCAAGCATTTGGGACGGAGCCTAGAGCCTTTGTCTAGTTGCTAAACGATAATTCACATTATTGTTTTGTTAGTAACGCTCTTTTCGTATCAAGATGGAAAGAAATGACATGTTAAATGAGGAATGTGTTTACAAAAGAGCCAGAAAACAAATGTTTTGCTTGAATGTGATTATGTGAATGAGTCACACCAAAGAAGCAGAGCATAAAACACACATGCTATTAGACTGAATGATTAAAGATCCAGTTTGTTTATTGTATGCAAATAACATTTCATTTATTTGGCAGTGGTTGGAACAGGGGTTCAATATCATTCAGCAATGGTCATGAAGCAGAGATTAGCATTAGCATGCTAAGCAGCCCTAATGTTTACAAAGTGGCTTAAAACTTCACATGAAAAAACAAAAGAGATGTGGTGTTAGGACACGAGTCAGTGGGTCACATGTGGGCGTACCTTGACCTTCCAAGAAGCACTAGTCACTGAGCATGCTAATAATAAGCTGCAGTTGTAAACATGGCTTATGTGTGTGTGTGTGTGTGGGTACATTGAGAGATCCATGTGGTAATGTGTTAATACAAATACAAATCTTCAAATGGCTAAAACACAATACAGATCAATACAATGACAACAGGCTTTGAAACATAAAAAAATCGAGTGGTTTGCACTGGAATGTAGTGGTAAAATTTGGCATTTGGTAGATAGTTAAATTTGGTAGGCTAATAATAGTACAAAAATACATTGAAATTAAAAAAAAGCCAAAACAGGGGTGTAAAGAGGTCTGGAGTGGCTCTCTTAAAGCTCCTACGGGCGCTCCTCTAACACCTCTTCTACATTCTCTTCCTCTACCAACTCCACCACTTCCACTACCTCCTCCTTCTTGACCTGCACTTCCTCTTTTACAGGCTCTGCTGCCTTCGCCACCTCTGGCTCGGCCTTTGTGGCAGCTGTCGCCTCTGTTTTCGCCTCCTGGTTCGAATTTGCCGCGTTGGTCTCGTTCTCGGTGGAACGCTGCTGACTGACTGCGTTTGCCAAGTAGCCAATCAATGTCATGTACTCTTGAAAGCTGACTTTTCCATCTTGGTTGGAGTCGAGGCCTTGACGCATGTTCTTGATAGCCTTGGAGCTGTCTGTATCCTGCACACAAAAGCAACGAGTTATAAAAAAGAGCATAAATACAAAACAGAAAGACCAGTATGTTTTCTTTATTTGTTTATATAAAACAACAATAACTTGTTACTAATTGGGTGCTCGGATGGCACAGCGTTCTATTAAGCTACCTATTCAGGGCCGCTCAGGTGGCGCAGCGGTAAAAACACACGCTGGGACACCAGAGCTGGGAGCTCGAATACATTGTATCGAGTCTCAGCTCTGCCTGCCGGCTGGGCTGAGCAGCCACATGAACAACGATTGGCCTGTTGTTCAGATAGGAGTGGGATATTAAAAGCTGGATAGGGACTCTCTCATAACTAATGCAACTACGACCTCTGCTGGCTGATTGATGGCGCCTGCACAGAGACAGGAAAAGGGTGTTGTCGGGGTGTGTCTCTCCGTACACAGTGCTGATCTGCATTGCACTCGTCAAAGTGTAGGTGACAAAATGCATACGGCTGCTGCCCACGGGTCGGGGCGTGGGTTAGCTTCGTTCTTCTAAATCAGAGCGAGGATCGGCATTGGTGGAGAGGAAGCATGACACAATCGGGCAATTGGACGAGCTAAAGGGGTAAAAATGCATAAACAATATATATTTATATTGTTTATGCATTTTTACCCCATTTTTACCCCTTTAGCTCGTTCAATTGCCCGATTGTGTCATGCTTCCTCTCCACCAATGCCGATTACCCGCTACTATAAGCTACCTATTCAGACAAGATCAACTATGTCTGGGGAAAACCTTCGCCCTGTGAATTAGCACCCTGTCCAGGGTATTCCTGCTTTGCGTCCAGTGTTTTCTTGTGAAACCAGACATAATGATAATGAAACCATGTGGCTGTGTGGCAACCTACTATACCAGCTGTGCCTCTGTGCCACCCTAACTGTAGTAATGAAAAACAAAATACTGAAATCTCAATGCCTTGTCTTTGGCCATCTTGCATAAATTACTGCTGTAATGTTTGTAAAAATCAATTATATGAAATAAATCATATGCGCCTAAATTTTGGCAATAGTTTGGGGAGGATCCTTTTCTTATCCATAAGTATTTATGTGCCCAAACTAAGGTCCATAAAGACATGGCATGTAAAAACTAGTGGCCTGAACAGCACCTTGACCTTAACCGCAATAAACATTGATTGTGCAACAGACCTCCAAAATCAGTGCTTGAGCACCCAAATTCTCTTTTGACCGGATGGGCACAAATCCCAACAATCTTGTGGAAAGTCTTTTCAGAAGAGTGGAGGCTGTTACAGCTGCAAAGGTGGGGAAGGAAGTTTGGTGCATGTTTTTAAACCAGAAATCGAACACGCTTGTTGTCCGGTGTCTAACTGAAATAAGTTATGCTCACCTAGCCTCACTTTTACTATTATGGGCAATGCAGAGTTGGCAAGACATTCACAACTATAAACAAATAAACTGCTCAGTGATGAACAGAGCACAATAAAAGTAGGTCTAGGGCATTAAGGTGGTGCAGCTGTAAATTATGCTGGTCCACTATCGCTGGGATCCAGGGTTTGAACCCCTAGTGGTGCTATGGGCCAGTCAGACAGACATGATTAGCTTTGTATAAAGACGGTGTATGGCCAAGGCCCTGCTAAGGTCAGAAGTATGCAGGATGCATCTGAGCCCAGCGATTTTAATTCTTTGGGCATTTCCCATTTATTAAGCAAATACTTGGAAATCTAAGATGAGATGGTGAATAGCTCAGAGGGCCAGTGATAGCTCAGTGGTTAAGGTACTAGACTAGTAAACAGAAGGTTGCCGGTTCAAGCCCCGCCATCACCAAGTTGCCACTGTTGGGTCCCTGAGCAAGGCCCTTAACCCTCAATTGCTCATCGTGTTCAGCTCATTGTGTAAGTCACTTTGGATAAAAGCGTCTGCTAAATGCTGACAATGTAAAATGTAAATGGTGAATGACTGAGAATAAATTAAGCTCTAGTTCCTCACCGTCATGATGTTCTTCAGCTGGTTCTTCACTAGGTTTTGGAAGTCCTTCTCTCCCAGGTTCTCCTTGCCCTTTGCTGATTTCAAGAAAATTGACACTACTGTCTTAATAGCTCCTTCCATGTTTGCAGTCACCTATGAACAAGCATTGAGAAAAGATATTTAGGAACTTGATTCCAGAAGAAACCAGGAATACCATGAAAAAGGTTTTATTGAAGGATCTGAAATAGCAGATGTAAGGTAAAATCACACAGATTACTGTTAATACCTTTCTTGATCACCCTCAATAATTCGAGCCGTGCAGCATCTATTCTGATGCAGGGAGATTCATCCCTAAAAGCAACCGCACAGACACAGGGTCTGCCTTAAAACCTAGTGATCTCTCTACATCACCCTATGCACTCTCCCGAGAAGAAGACTTTAACCTTAAAATGCTGCCTACTAGAATGCCCTATTTCGAAGCTATGAAACTGACTGAATAATTAGAGGTGAAGGCAATCCCAGCATTCAGTGCAGCACAACTTTTCTCACAAACAATTACAAATATGGTGTGCAAATGCGCCACCACAAACAAGTTCTTTTCAAATGTAAATACATTCTCAATGATTTTTAATTTGTATAAAGGTGTACAAGTGAAATTAGCAAATTTGGGCTTGAAGGGACAGTTTGACCATTTTGGTACACAAAGTGAGATTGTGCCGCTTCGGTGTATTGGTGTGAATGGCCTGAGGCTAACTGTGTTAGCTTAGTAAGTAAAACTGTGGTGACGTAATCACAGTAATGTCCAAATAATCTGCCCTATGAGTTCAATGTTTTATTAGAATCCTCTTTACTTAGGCAGCTGCCTAGGTAGGCAGTAGGCAACAAGGTAGCTCACTAGATTTTTTAGGACAGACCTGGCTTTGTTAGAATGGTAACAGCAATAACCTCAACCAGGTCTCAGGATTAAAGTTTCTGCACTGTCCACGTTGGAGTCCTGAAAAGCAGTTCTTAGACTTGTGTTTACTTCCTTTCTCCCAATAAGCTTGTAAACCCGTAGGCTTTCAGATATACCGATATGGCAGTGTAAAAGTCAGTCTTTGTCAACTGTCTGCAAAGCATTAGAAACCTTTTGCCGACCTCCATAATGAATTAACAGTAAAGACATGTTTGACAAGGCTTGACAAGATGAGCGCACTAATGAGTTTGTCTGATGTTTTATATGAGACGTTTCTAACACTAAGGTATGCAGCACAAATTCACTGATAAGTGCTTTACAATTATGGATGGAACCTGGTGTTTCACAGTATTAAACTGAGGCAGAGCCTCATCATTCAAAACAAGCAACGGCTGTTCGAAATGCATTAAAATGACCTTATTAACCGACAGCATTACTCAAACAACGAGTTCTACGTCAGTAAACGGTTAATCATTTACATCCCTACTTAAAATTTACCACTTCTTATTCTTTTTTACAAATATAGGGCTGTTTTTTAACCAATGCATGTTCTGTATTTGGGCAGCGTCCTGTGACCACTGATGAAAGTCTAGAAGATGACCAACTCAAACAGCAGCAATAGATGAGCAATCGTCTCTGACTTTATATCTACAAGGTGGACCAACTAGGTAGGAGTGTCTAATAGAGTGGACAGTGAGTGGACACTGTATTTAAAAACTCCAGCAGTGCTGCTGTGTCTGATCTACTCATACCAGCACAACACACACTAACACACCACCACTACGTCATTGTCACTGCAGTGCTGAGAATGATCCACCACCTAAATAATACCTGCTCTGTTTTAAATAATACCTCACCTTGTTTAAAGGACATCTAAATACCTCCTACTACCCAGAAAAAAACCCAATAAAAGCTCCAGGCTCTGAAGTTTATGGGCGAGTCTCTGACACATCTGAGAAAGTATAACCCAGATTGTATCCCTCAACTGCTCCAAACCTGCTGTGTACTGACCATATTTTCCAAAAACAACCAATTCAAACAAACAGTTGATCATTTCTAGTTTAAGATGTTTGATACATGGAACAGAAACATTGGGTTATTGAGCAGGAACATTGGATTAGAACAGATGCTGTAGGTTCTTAAGCAGCAACATTAGGTTCTTGAGCAGTAACATTGGATTAAAACAGATGCTTTAGGTTTTTAAGCAGAAACATTGTGTTAAAACAGAAGCATTAGGTTCTTAAGCAGGAACATTGGATTAAAACAGAAGCATTGGGCACGGTGGCTAGTGGGTAGCACTGTCGCCTCACAGCAAGAAGGTCCTGGGTTCGATTCCCAAACAAACAAACAAAACAGATGCATTAGGTTCTTGAGCAGGAACATTAGGTTAAAACAGATGCATTAGGTTTAGGGCTGGGTATCGCCACTAATTTCCTGGATCGATTCGATTCACAAGGTCCCGCTTCGATTCGATTTCCTATTCGATTCAATTCATTTCGATTCAACACATTTAGGCATATTTCAGTTACATTAACAGGTTTTGTTTAAATGTGTAAAGATGTTCAGAGAACGAATGTGATAATTGTACAAAGTACATAATATTTTCATTATTAAAAATATTTGTGTATTTTGTTTACATAAATAATTAATCCAAAACAGAAAACATTAACATTTATTTTTTATTATTATTTTATATGTCTGACACACTACAACATTGTAAATGTAATGTAAACATACACCTGGCTGTTGAACTGCTTATGCCAACTTTACACTACACGACTTTCTGATTTGCCGGGTCGCTGTACAGTTCACACTGCACGACTCATGGGCGATGGGGGGTTTTACACTACACCATCTATCACCAACTGGAATCACTGGTCTCCAAAACTACGTTTGTCACGAAAACAAACGTGAGAAGTGACGATGGGTTTAATGATACCACGTCCAAACATGCACATCAACAAGTAGCGAGAGATCAAGTGAGAAAAATAAAGGAATCTGAGTGGATTTGGCAACGCGAACAGAATGGCTTGTTCTGTAGTAAGTTGGAGGTTAATAAATATTTTGTTTTGTAGAGAACGATCAGGTCAGAAATACCGTAAAACGTATGTGCTGATGTATTCTGATAGAAACTATATTACGCCCCTGAACCAACTGTTTACAACCTCGCCCCTGTGTTTCCCCTCGCTGTTTCTCACATTGATTGAGAGCCGAGTTTAGATAGCCGAGCGAACACCGAGTTCCTCCTGAACCTAGTGCTGACCAGTTGCCGAGCGAAAAACAGGGCAAAAATCGTGTAGTGTGAACTAGACATTACTTGAGCTTCTGCCATGCTGAACTGATGTGCAGGTCAGATCTCGTTGCGCAAAAAAACAGTGGCTGGTCATGCGAAATTAAAGGGGGTAACCATAGTAACAGATTTCCATGTACACCGTAAAAAGGGGCGTATTTAAAAGATCGATCTCGCATTTATATGAATCGATATCGGATCGTTCAAATAAAGATCGATTCGAATCGAAAAATCGATTTTATAAACCCACCCCTAATTAGATTCTTGAGCAGGCTGTGTTTGTGTATTGTAACGTATGGAGAGCTTGGTGCCAGAAACTGACAGTTGACTGCAGATAAGGAAAGAAAGAAAAGGGCAGGGAGTCGCCACAATGGTTCTCCTATCTTTGGTAGGTCATCTGATCCCATGAGGGCCTGACTGCACAGCGGCTTTGTGTTACCTGAGGGATTACCAGCGCCCGAACCGTTTTAGCTTTCTTGCCCTTCTTGGTGGCTGTCATGTACAGACCACGCTCTGTTTACACATTCTTTCTCCTTCTTGCACAATTGCTTATTGATCTGCCCACTCTTCTGCTTGGTGTCACATAGCGTAACGCACATGCCCATCATACCCGGATTTTCCTTCCACTCCCACTTTTCTGTCGAGTACTGAGCCAATGCCCGTTGGCAGGTCACAGACATACAGGGGTTGGACAAAATAACTGAAACACCTGTCATTTTAGTGTGGGAGGTTTCATGGCTAAATTGGACCAGTCTGGTGGCCAATCTTCATTAATTGCACATTGCACCAGTAAGAGCAGAGTGTGAAGGTTCAATTAGCAGGGTAAGAGCACAGTTTTGCTCAAAATATTGCAATGCACACAACATTATGGGTGACATACCAGAGTTCAAAAGAGGACAAATTGTTGGTGCACGTCTTGCTGGCGCATCTGTGACCAAGACAGCAAGTCTTTGTGATGTATCAAGAGCCACGGTATCCAGGGTAATGTCAGCATACCACCAAGAAGGACAAACCACCTCCAACAGGATTAACTGTGGACGCAAGAGGAAGCTGTCTGAAAGGGATGTTCGGGTGCTAACCCGGATTGTATCCAAAAAACATAAAACCACGGCTGCCCAAATCACGGCAGAATTAAATGTGCACCTCAACTCTCCTGTTTCCACCAGAACTGTCCGTCGGGAGCTCCACAGGGTCAATATACATGGCCGGGCTGCTATAGCCAAACGTTTGGTCACTCGTGCCAATGCCAAACGTCGGTTTCAATGGTGCAAGGAGCACAAATCTTGGGCTGTGGACAATGTGAAACATGTATTGTTCTCTGATGAGTCCACCTTTACTGTTTTCCCCATATCCGGGAGAGTTACGGTGTGGAGAAGCCCCAAAAAAGCGTACCACCCAGACTGTTGCATGCCCAGAGTGAAGCATGGGGGTGGATCAGTGATGGTTTGGGCTGCCATATCATGGCATTCCCTTGGCCCAATACTTGTGCTAGATGGGCGCGTCACTGCCAAGGACTACCGAACCATTCTGGAGAACCATGTGCATCCAATGGCGGTGCCGTGTATCAGGATGACAATGCACCAATACACACAGCAAGACTGGTGAAAGATTGGTTTGATGAACATGAAAGTGAAGTTGAACATCTCCCATGGCCTGCACAGTCACCAGATCTAAATATTATTGAGCCACTTTGGGGTGTTTTGGAGAAGCGAGTCAGGAAACGTTTTCCTCCACCAGCATCACGTAGTGACCTGGCCACTATCCTGCAAGAAGAATGGCTTAAAATCCCTCTGACCACTGTGCAGGACTTGTATATGTCATTTCCAAGACGAATTGACGCTGTATTGGCCGCAAAAGGAGGCCCTACACCATACTAATAAATTATTGTGGTCTAAAACCAGGTGTTTCAGTTATTTTGTCCAACCCCTGTATGTGGAGTGAACATGCTGAACACATTTATCTATATTTTAATTGCCGTTTATACAGACTTAATACAAAAGCACAACTTCATAGCTGAACACAGACCTCTCTTCTGGCATCTGTTAAACATATAAGAAGCATGCAATCTTGAACACCACATGAACAATACACCAGACACAGATGCAAGCAGCCAATCATTGGTAAGAATGGAAATTCCACGCATGTTTTCTTCACTCAAGTCACTAAAACTCGATTGGAATGTTTGCCTTGCTATTGCAAGTCTACTTCATTTAAAAAGACAATTGTTCGTGCATTTACAGTTAGTAAGTAATGATAAAATTAGCGATTAGTTATTAGGTTAATTAGAACAGCCAGCTAATGTAACAGCCGCTTAATAAAGTATTTGGTTTCATAGAGGCTTTGGCACAGGACTAAGGTTACTACTGGGTAAATCTCTGGCATGCAACAAAGTAAACGGAAACTGAGACTTTATATTTTGTAAGGTATTCCAGTGTTATTTTTTTAATGCCTTAAAATGTGAAACTTTTTTGAAAAAATTGTTAGAAAGGTTTGACCCTTTGACAACTTTTTTTCTTACAGTTCCTAAATCATGAATGGCTTTGCTACCACACCCTACTGAACAGCTGAGTAAGGACTTCCTCTAACACCATGAACTTCCCGAAAATTGTTTATCTTCTCATTTAATCTTAAAGATAATATAAACAGGTTGCAAATCCAACAGTGGTACCTTGAAACTTAACGTCAATTGGTTCTGTGACTGGCATTAAGTTTAAAAGGCATTGAGTTTCAAGGTATTTTTTCTCATAAGGATGTATGGGAAACCTGTTAATGTGTTCCATGATCCCGTGGAACTGCACATATTTTAGGCTAATGTAAAATAATGGGGTTGTTTTTGACACTTATACACTAAAAATAACACAAATATAATATAAAAACACTAAAATAAAAAGCTGACAAGCTTCTTACAATTTCTCAGAACCCCAAGCTGTAACACAAGTTTAAAAGTGAAACAGTGAGGAAAATGCAGCTAAACACAGATACACGTGGACGCTTTCAGAGTAAATCTGACTGTTATTCCACACAAATGCAGTTTTGTCCAATATGCACACTTTGATGACGTATTACCGCACCGCTCAAGCCGAGCGCTGAACAAAGCGGCTGTTCATTGTTAATTTGAAATTGAATAAATAAATTAAAAAAAAAAAAACTGAATATGCTGAGTTTAAGGTTGGTTGGTTGGGTTGTATCACCATTATAAGCTCTGTATTTAGAGCCATTCTTATTCTCAACATTCTTATTAAAAAAAAAAAAGGTGTTAAAACCATGAAAGGAGTTTTAGGATCCGAGTTTATGGTAAACATTGAGTTTAAGGGTACAAATTTCTTGACGAATGGCATCGAGTTTCAAAGATTTTGAGTTTAGGGGACGTTGAGTTACAAGATACCACTGTATGACAAAAAGCTATTCTATTCTAATTTATCTGCTTATAATTTGACAGTCAGCATTTAAACTAATACAAACATAAGCAAATAAATCCTTCATATCTGCCTGTTCAATGTGTTGGAATCTGAAGGGCTGAATTAAAGAAGCCCTTTTGTCTACCTATCAGAATTTTGCTTCCTCTGCTGTTGCTGGGAAGAATGTTGGTGATTGGTGATCCAGCAATACATTTACAGTGGGCCAAGCAATACTAATTCAATGAGGGACCAATTTCAAATGACAGTAAAAGGGATTAATCATGTCTTCCCTTTAAATAGGTGGACTTTATGACACATTCTGCCCACTGTGGGGACACAGATGTAACAGAGTTGTTCTATATGGACATGCGTGAGTCTAATACAAGTTTGAGTATAGTGAAGTCACACATGTGAGTTTTGGCTGATCTTATGTTTAATTAATAAATATGAAGTAAGCAATTGTAATTGCTTTAACGGTCCATGCTGTTTATTTAGGAGTAAAAAAAAATTTAGGATCCGAATGAAACAACAAGTGCAATTAAAATAAGGATTTTGTTTAGTAAATTTATGAAGGTTTTTCCTTTAATTTCTTATGTTTGTATATTTAGCCACTTAATGAAACAAGTAGTTCCCATGGTAACAGATGAAACAATGTTCTGACACTCTTGTGGCAAAGCATGACCAAGTTGGCATTAGAACACTGATGACAAACAGTTCTCTGGTATAAGAAGCTTAGCAATTCAGCCAAAGTATAAAACAACCGATTTCGCTTTTGCCAAATGTCAATCAATGTGTACTCATTTATTTAAAAGTAAGACAAAAACCAGAGCCCCTTAGTTAAACCAATGCTAACAAAGAAAGAACATACCCAAAACTGACCATGTTCAAATGCGGGACAGAACTACATTACTGGAGCTCTGCAGCACCGACACTTCTTGCTGCGCCACTGAGCAGTCTGAATGTAAGTCATTTTAATTTGTAATTTTCACCAACCAATTCGTCCTGGTCAGAGTCATGGCAGGTCTGGTTCAATCAGAAAACACTGGACGCAAGCCACTGCAGATCTTTGTCCAGCCCCATTCCCTCAGACACAGCCAATCTGGTCTGAAAGTACACTATTGGGCAAAAATATGTGATACTCCTAATTAGTGAATTTGGGTAATTAGCTACAACCATTGCCAACCTTTTTTAAATTAATTGTTCATATGAAGCTCATTGCGGTTTAAAATTTAGTTTTTTGTTTACGCATTTTATCCTCTTTCTCTCCCGTCTTTTTTAGCGCGTCCAACTGCCCGATTGCATCATGCTTCCTCTCCACTAACGCCGACCCCGCTCTGATTTGAGGAGAACAAAGCTAACCCACACCCCCTCTGACACAAGGGCAGCAGCCGTATGCATTTTGTCACCCACACTAGGCGAGTGCATATATGCAAATCAGCCTTGTGTACGGAAAGACACACCCTGATCCGCACTCTTCCCCCGCCTGTGCAGGTGCCATCAATCAGCCAGCAGAGGTCGTAGTGCATCAGTTACGAGGAGTCCCTATTCGGCTTAATACCCCACCCTTATATGAACAACAGGCCAATCGTTGTTCATGTGGCCGCTCAGCCCAGCCGGATGGCAGGGCTGAGATTCGATACGATGTATTCGAAATCCCAGCTCTGGTGCGCTAGCGTGTGTTTTTATATTTTAATAGATGCTGTATGGTTGTCAATTATGGTTAACCATCAACTAACAATGGTCGGTTATCGGTTAAAAATTGGACTGTTGATTGAAAGCCAGGCCTTCTCGTCCGGCTATAGTGCAACAATTTCCTATGGACATATTCTAAATACTTGTAAAAACCAGCTCAATGGTAACTCCCAAGGTTTTGGAATAGGATATCCAACAAGCTCAATCGAGTGGCCATATACTTTTGGCCCTATTGTGTGTTATGTAAAATATTATGATTGCACACTTCTAAAATGAGCACCTCAATTTTCTCTAAATCTAGATTTACTTTACTGAACTGGAAAGAACAATGGATGACAGTTCTGCCAGTGGCTGATGACATTATGAGTCAAAGCTTATCCAAACTGAACTTTACACATTGTTTCATTGATAAAAATGTATTTAAACCATTAGTCAAGTGACTTAGTAACATTACAGGGCTGTTTTATTATGAGTCAGACGTATCCGGTCAAAACCAGATGAGGAAAATATTCCTGAGCTTTTTCTATTAATTAAAATCATACAAGATAATACTATTACCCTATGTTCAGACCGCCAGCAAAGCAGCATGACAGCTTCTCAATTAAAGCTGCTGATTTCTGGCGACAGGAACGGTAAGCTTCGTTTTTGGTTCCTAAAGGGCAGTTGTAGCCTAGCGGTTAAGGTACTGGACTAGTAATCAGAAGGTTACTAGTTCAAGCCCCACCACTGCCAGGATGCTGCTGTCGGGTCCTTAAGCAAGGCCCTTAACCCTCAATCGCTCAGACTGTATACTGCCACACTACTGTAAGTCGCTTTGGATAAAAGCGTCTGCTAAATGCTGAAAATGTAAAAAAGTAAAAATAAAAATAATAGTTCCTACTGAAGATGAAAGAGAAACTCATTGTCGGGTGTCAAACTTCTGCAAATTGATGGCAGTAGTCACATGTCATGTTGACCGCACAGTGATAGACTACACTGGAATGACATTTATAGACAAGTGATTTACATTTAGGATTTGTAATTTTAGCTGGAACACATTTGATTTGTGATCATATTGTGTTTTCTATACACTTTGTAGATACTAGCTAGTAAAGCTTTTACTTTAATTTCTTATCTGCCTTTATATTTAGGCACTTAATAAAACAAGTAGTTCCCATGGTAACAGATGAAACAATGTTCTGACACTCTTGTGGCAAAGCATGACCAAGTTGGCATTAGAACACTGACGACAAACAGTTCTCTGGTATAGGTAGCTTAGCAATTCAGCCACAACACATAAATCAACTGATTCTGCGGTTTGACATGCTGCACTGCCATGGCATTAGCTTTTTTTCTTTTTTTTTGCTTGGCATCAGTTAAACCATGGAAACCGAACGCCCAAATTCGCTGCCGGTCTGACTGTAGGGTTAGGCAGGAACACAACAAACAGTAGCTGTTTAATGTCAGTATGGAGTCTGACTGCATGTTAAAGTCTGCACATGTGCATCTGTGTGTAACGTTACTTATGCTTATAAAAATAATGTGGACATTTTGCATCATGTCCCAGGATGATTAAAACTACACAAATGTGGTCAAGAAATGCTATAGGATGGTGAATACATCTCTATGTTTGATCGGTATGTTTACTTTGTTCTTGTAATGAATTGTTTGCTTCTAATTTTCTTTGTTTAACATCAACAATTATGATGCTAAACTGGTTCTGCTCTGTTTATATTCATCTTACTCTTCTACATTACCGCCATGGTGACAAGGTTATGCTGTTTTATTTATTTATTATATTTTTTTATTATTTTAGCATAAAGACTTGTTGAAATTAAACTAAGTCATGTGTTTTTTTTTTATATTTTGATGGGATGGAAAAAACTTGCCAGGTAAAAGTTAACCATTGGCTAGAGACAGTCATTGGGAGTCCCTATTTTACTTTACCTACTTTGACAACAGTTTTTCCCCCATCTGGCCTATTTCCGATACTTTAAAGGTCCTTGGTGATACTCCACTTACATTGATGACAGAAATGGTAGTTACTTGTTACACAAGATTCATTAGTTCACAAGTTTAACGTCAAACACAGCCATGGACAATTTAGTATCTCCAATTTACCTCACTTGCATGTCTTTGGACTGTGGGAGAAAACCGGAGCTCCCAGAGGAAATCCACGCAGACACAGGGAGAACATGCAAACTCCACACAGAAAGGACCCAGACCGGCCCACCTGGGGATCAAACCTAGGACCTTCTTGCTGTGAGGCAACAGTGCTACCTACTGAGCCACCGTGCCACCCAAAATAAATAAAGAAATAAATAACAACTGATTGAGTAAGTATATAATAAAACTCTAAGAGGAAATACATTCTGGCCAGGGATGCAGTGGGCCCAGTACCACTCCTCACACCAAGAGGCAATTAATAGTAACAAGTCTTGTTACAGGCCTGAAAAGCCAAGCTACTCAAAAGAAAAGTCAACACAGAAAGAACACAATAAAACGAGGTGGGGTTTAAATCCAGGTCCCTAGGACCCAGGAACTGTGCAGCACTATGCCTTTGAGCAATTTTGTGTAGTCATCATGACCTGCTGTGCCACTTCATTAGCATGATTGTTTGTGGTAAAACACCCGCATGCTACAAAAGCAGTTGAAGGTTATTAGGTTTGAAAAATTTAAGAATAGGCGGTGCCATGTTGGCACGGTAGGTAGTGTTGATGCCAACACCTGGGACCTGGGTTTTGTTTGTTGCCTTTGGTTACTGTCTGTGTATGTTTAAGTATTTATTTTACCATGATTGTGTAGGTTTTGCCTCAGCTCCAAACACAATGCCAGTGGGTGGGTTAGGCTAATCCACATTGCCCCGGGCATGTGAGTGTGAGAATGGGAGATAGATTGGTGGACCTACAGTGGCTCTGATCTGAAAGAAGGGGTTGCTGACGACAAATGAATGAATTTGTTTACATTTAATTTTTCTTTCTGACAACAGTTATCAGATTTAGTCATGCCAATAAAAGTGCTAACTGAACTGTGTACGCACTGCTGATAGAGTTCCGGCGCCAGCCTACCACACCCTTCGTCCAGGTTTATACCTCATCTGATCATCTGATCAGACGCATGTGCCTAGCAGATCTCACCCCTTCTCAAGACTCCGCTACTATGTTACAGCGACACCGGCAATTGTTCAGGCACGTCCATTTGTGAATGCTCAGGCTGTCTTTCGGTGACCTTCGATGATCTCTGGCATTTCAGTCGAGAGCTCGGCTAAATTATTCAGCACTCGCTGGGTGGATAATCTCCTAATTTACAAGAGCCGGCGGGCAAATTCAGAAGCTGCAGGTCCACATGCTATTTGCTGTCATTAGTGTAACTAATTGTGTGAATAGGGCCTTTACTAGGGTATAGTTTGTTACTGATTCCTCTGGTGTATGTAAGCATTGTCCTGATGAAGCCGACCTAATCCCCTTCATGAAAAAAACACGCGCACATTCTGAGATGCATCATTAAATATAAAGCTGAAGCCAGGGGGCTCCCGTTTCTGGTTTGCGTTTCCTAATGTGATCCACAGAACCAGCAAAGGAGCAATAATACTGCCATGCCATGAAAAATTCACACAGGAACAAGGTCAGGCTGTGCATAAGTTAACGGCGAGGAGAACGCACTAAAGGACAGCAGCGAGAATGGCACAACAATCTCTATTTTATGTGTTTTCCAGTGTTTTCTAAAGTTGTTATGGTCAGGCCACCCCTATTAAATTTTTTAAGGTAAGAATACACACTTATTTTCTAAACTTTACTATTAGTTCCATTAGTCTCTCTTTTTCAAACCAATGTAAACAGCCAACTTCGCAAAAAACTTGAATATTGATCATAATACTAAGCAACCTCTAACTGTCACTTTATTATTATTATTAACATTGTGTTTTAAATGTATTATTATGGGGTTTTTTCATCCCATAGAAGCAAAGCGGTCTAGATGCCTGGCTGACCAACAGCACCACTGAGATTCAAACTCACAACTCAGCTATGATGGGCTAACGTAACAGACCAATGGGTTTTTGATTTAAATGACTAATCATAGCAGACATGCATAATAGTACCTCCAATTTAAGGAAGCAAAGCCAGTATACACTTTATAGTGTATTATTGAAGTCCTACTGTGGTACATTACAGGATTTCATAAGCGCACTTTATATTCAATAATAGGCGTCAAAAAAAATTTGTAGCACACTATACAGTGAACAATGTGTGGTTTTGGGCATACAGTCATCCTGGCAATCTATTCCTGTCATATAATGCAGCCTCTTATAACATATTTTATTTTTTAATTATATCTTAACAAGAAAAGTTGATTAGCAATAGTAGATCTCAGGATGTCATGGTGTTTGGTACAGTCCCAGTCCAGTGTTCCATATAACTGACATGACATTAAATGCAGTTTAATAAAACAAAGCCCACTTTGTACTATAACATTCAACAAGAATATGTGCTCATTTGCCAACATGAATAAACACTGAATATACATTAAAATACATCTCTTTTAAGAATTTTTTAAGGAAGGAGCATCTAAGAAGGCACTAATTGGATTTCTGTTAACACTACGAATATGCAGCTGAACTAAATTTGTATTTTTTTTCTTTGTATTAAAATAAAAGAGATACATTATTATGTTTTTGGGACCGTTAGTCTAATTGTGCATTTTTTTTTGTCAGTAAAAAGGAAAAGAAGACAATTTATGGAACACTGTCAAATTAGGTTTTTTTTTTTTTCAAAGCCAGTAAAGACAGAGCCCAAAATATAGCAAACATACCCTATATGTCTGAAAATATGTGGACACTTCTAATGATTCAGTTCAGCTTTTTAAAGCACTCCTATTAATAATGTGTACAAAAATTAATAATATAAAAGTCATTATGCTTCCAACATGGTTTAACAAGTTTGGTGTGGAGGAACTCCAGTGGTCTGCACAGAGCCTGATCTCACGCCCACTGAACAGCTGTGTGAATGAGACGTCCCAACCCGTTGTTGTCCACATTTCTGATTACACAGTGTAGCACTATTGTGTAAATATTTATGCAAATGTACATGCTTAAACGACTGACTGTTTTTGAAGAAATTGGGACTGCACTGTTTCCTGCACATTTTAAGTAACTTTGCATAATCATTTGCAGCTGGATTTATAATCTCACCTGCCATTCATGCATATAATTCTTTGTCAACCAGTCATTCCAAATTAAGAGCCAATATGAACAAGATTTGCTGGCTAAAAGACCGGCAGTGGTAACATACAGCACCATTTAATGATTACCTTACATAAAAATGTTATCACGTTGCTGCTTTTTACAGCTTCTTTAGTATTTATTTCACGTTACATGGGCAAATATGTGGATTCTTTTATGAATTATAAGGAACGACCACATTCAAAGGACCAATCAGGACACGCAAGGATTTTTTAAACCTGTCTTGCAGTTTCAATCTTACTATATATTTAGAAATGGCCAACAATACTTTCACTATTATGCTGCTGTAAACTACTATGTCAACTAACTCTCATCTACATATATCAGTATCAATTTAAAGAACACAGCACTAAATCAGTTTGTGTATAATTCATCCATTCATGAGTCTTGCATGAAGGGTTAAGTGGGGAAAAATAATAATAACCATACATTTTTGGGTTTTTATACGTTTTTGAATAATAACTTATGATTATTTCGGCAAAGACAAACTGGCCAATAGTTGTTTTGATATATAAAAAAAAGGGGGATCAATACTCTTGGTATAAAAGAAAGGTAAAAAAGTGTTTGCTAGGGTGTTTGATTTATTAATCCACACATAACCAAAAATTATAGATTATAGGAAACACTGTATGAACTATAAAACCAGTCACCATAAAATGCATATAATTCTGTTTTTGCCTAAACAGAAAACTAAATTAAATTTGAAATAAACAGCTGGTAAAATAATAACAATATACATGATTTTGGGGTTTTTTTTTATATGTTTTTGAATAATAACGTCTGATTATTTCGGCAAAGACCAACTGGCCAATGGTTATTTTGATATAAAAAAGGGGGATCAATAATCTTGGTATACAAGAAAGGTAAAAAGTGTTTGCTAGGGTGTTTGATTTATTAATCCACATGCAATTAATTTAAAAAAATCAACAATGTCTTGGTTTGTATGGAACATTTACATTATAGATTATAGGGAATATTGTATGAAATATGAAAAAAGTCACCATACACATGCATATTGTTCTGTTTTTGCCATTAAAAGCTGAATTTTAAATAAACAGATGGTAGTGAAATTAGGGCGTTTACAAAGAGGGGATAAAATGACAAAACATCACTAGATTCTTTACTATTTTAAACAGTATTACAGTAGTAGGGTTTGCTGGGCTTTCTAACAACCAAAGGAATTGACCTAACCCATAAGCAGCAGCATTCAGGGTATTTGTTAATGTATGTTAGTGTTGTGGTTTCCTCAGCTTTTGTACTTTTAATGCCATCCGTTGCTGCACCATTAAGAGGAACCAAAATTTTACATAAAGTCAAATGCAAGTGCAAAATTGAGTTAATACAGGTACATTAAAAACAGCAGTAGGTGGTGAATGTAAAATGAGGCGTCGAGTAAAGATTCAGAGTTACACGGTTAACAGTGTTCCATACAGAAAGACAAAAATGTCAGAAATGTTGGGTTTGGTTATTTTTTTCTTTCTTTTTTGATGCGACTCGTCATTATTAAACAAAATAAGAGTTTAAATTTAGGTTAGACACCCTGTCAAAGGTCTTTTAACGTAAATTTATACAAAAGTAACTGTAAATAAAGTGTACGGATTACCGTGACTTGACGTAGGAGACGTAGTTCATATTTTAAGGACCCGAAATTCTAAAAACTACGGCTATTACTACTACTACTACTAACAATGATAAAATAAAACAATAAAATAATAATAATATTAATAATAGTTATTTTACGTCTCAACCAAACACACAGGTATGTATGCGCGCGCACACCTCGCGATATGCAGCCAAATAAAAAGACGTCACTCAGTTCGCTCGTGAAGCAACCGCATACCCACTTTTAGTTCATTAAAAACAAACTACCATCGTTAAATCAAACTAAAACCGTGATAAAACAACAGATATCGAATTTAGTTCATTACAAAAGCGAATATCCGGGCCAGTCAATGCTGAAGTAAAAGGGCGGATCGAAAACGTGGCGCTTCAGCCCGCCATCAAACAAGAGCTTTAGAAAAAAAATCCTCACAAATCTCTCAGAAGAAACCGAGTATCTGTGTTTAAACACCGAGAGCAGTTCACTTACCACAAACAAGCCCGACACACCAGCAGCACGATGAATAATGTTTTACACCGCTTTACCCCTCACGTCTCTTCTCCTCACTGTCCAGAACTAAAACTTGTCAAACTAGAAAGGCTGGAGAGAACTTCTTCCGTGATTTGGCTTTTTTTCTTTCGACTTTTTTTCTCCCAAGCTGACAGTCAGAGGGCGTGTTCGCTCAGGAAAACTGGGGGAGAAAAACCAGGGGAAGAGTGGATGGAACTTTGCTCAGTACTTGCAAAAGTTTGGAAACGTTTTATTAGGGAATGAGTTTGAATTTAAAACCAACGTTTGCTTTTAAAACAAACAACTTTGTTGTTAATCGAAATAAAGTACACAAAGTGTGGGTGATTAAGTTTTACTTTTGTCTGCGTGGAGGAGGGATTTCCTCAGGGGTTGCAGTAGGGAGGAGTGTGTGTGTGTGTGTGTGTGTGTGTGTGTGTGTGTGTGTGTGTGTGTGTGTGTGTGTGTGTGTGTGTGTGTGTGTGTGTGTGTGTGTGTGTGTGAGAGAAGGCCCAATACTCCCATGACATGACATATTTTTGAAAAGACTGGAAAAGCGGGTGTGGCACAGAAACATGGTTCCTAAAGACCTGGAGTCGATCATTGCTTCAGGATTGCCTTAGGGGGTTGACACGGGCACTGGTGGATAGCACTGCCTCAGCAGGATGGTCCTAGGTTTGAATCCCAGGTGGAGTGGGTTCTTTTTGTTCTACCTGTGTTTGCATGGGTTTCCTCTGGGAGCTCCAGTTTACTCCCACAGTCCAAAGACATGTAAGTTATGCGAATTGGAGATACAGTGATACCTTGTAGCTCAACGTCCCCTAAACTCAAAATCTTTGAAACTCGATGGCCTTCGTCCAGAAATCTGTACCCTTAAACTCAACGTGTTCAGTTTGTTCGGTGTGGTAATACGTCATTGAAGTGCACATATGAGACGAAACTGCATTTGTGTGAAATAACCGTCAAATTCAATCTGAAAGCGTCCACATGTATCTGTGTTTCACTTTTAAACTTGTGTTACAGCTTGGGGTTCTGAGAAATTGTAAGAATCAGCTTTTTATTTCAGTGTTTTTATATTATATTTGTTTTATTTTCAGTGTATAAGTGTCAAAAACAGTCCCATTATTTTACATAAGCCCACGGGACCATGGAACACATTAACAGGTTTCTCATACATCCTTATGGGAACAAATACCTTGAAACTCAACACCTTTTAAACTCAACGCCAGTCCCAGAACCAATTGACGTCGAGTTTCAAGGTACCACTGTACTAAAATTGCCCTTGAACTGATGAATTATGTGTAACCTGTACAAGGCCGTAGCCATGTATTGAACACGGGAAGACCTGGAGTCAATCGTTGCTTCAGAATTGCCTTAGGGGGTTGACACAGGCACTGGTGGATAGCACTGCCTCAGGGGGAAGGTCCTAGGTTCGATTCCCAGGTGGAGCAGTCCAGGCCCTTTTTGTGTGGAGTTTGCATGCAGTTGTAGGGCAGTTGTAGCCTAGTGGTTAAGGTACAGGACTAGTAATCCAAAGGTCGCTGGTTCAAGCCTCACCAATGCCAGGTTGCCATTGTTGGGCCCTTGAGCAAGGCCCTTAACCCTCAATTGCTTAGACAATATACTGTCACACTACTGTAAATCGCTTTGGATAAAGGCGTCTGCTAAATGCTGAAAATGTAAATGTAAATGCTCTACCTGAGATCTCCAGTTTTCTCCCACAGTCCAAAGACATGTAAGTTGGGTGAATTGAAGATACAGTGGTACCTTGTAACTCAACATTGCCTAAACTCAAAATCATCGAAACTCAATGGCCTTCGTCCAGAATTTTGTACCCTTAAACTCAACGTTTCAGTTTGTTTTTAAAAAATTTTTTTATTTAATTTCAGATTAACAATGAAGTCACTTTGTTCAGCGCTCGGCTTGAGTGGAGTGGTAATACGTCATCAAAGTGCACATATAAGACGAAACTGCATTTGTGTGGAATAACCGTCAAATTCACACTGAAAGCATCCACATGTATCTGTGTTTCACTTTTAAACTTGTGTTACAGCTTGGGGTTCTGAGAATTTGTAAGAATCAGCTTTTTATTTCAGTGTTATTATATTATATTTGTGTTATTTTCAGTGTATAAGTGTCCCAGCCCCATTATTTTACATAAGCCTTAAATATATGCAAGTCCTCTGGACCATGGAACACATTAACAGGTTTCTCATACATCCTTATGGAAAAAAAATAGACTCAATGTCTTTTAAACTCAACGCCAGGCCCAGAACCAACTGACGTTGAGTTTCAAGGTACCACTGTACTAAAATTGCCCTTGAACGGCTGAATTATGTGTAACCTGTACAAGGCCGTAGCCATGTATTGAACACGGGGAGGCAAATCTTTTTTTGGGGGTTGGTTTGGGGGGTGGGGTTGTAGTTCCTGTCTACCAACAACTGATGGGAACACTAACTATCTATATATTGGGAGAGCATGCCTTGAACGTGTAACTACCTATCCTATCATTATTGTTACCAAAGTGTTAAACATGACCTTAAAATCCTACTAAACAAACTGTGGACAGAGATTCCCTCTGGGGACTACGATTACCTCCCATTCCCCCGCACCCAAAAACAAGCAAAATGTGGATAGGCTGCTCTAATTTGCCCCTATGTGTGGGTAAGTGAGTGAATGTCTGAAAAAGCAGATTGCATGTTCTAAATTGCCAACAGGTTGTAGGTGAGTAAGTTAATATTTAAATGTGTGTTCCCCTGCAAGGGATTGGCAACCTATCAAGGGTGTATTCTTGCTTTGTTTCAAGGTGCCACCAGAATGAAGCAGTTAGTAAAAATGTTCAACTAAAGGAATAATTACAAGATTACAGAAATCCTGCCTTTTGTAACTAAGCTTAGGAGGGTGGCATGGTTGTGTAGCAGATAGTATGGGCGCTTCAAAGCATCAGGGTACTTAAAGCCTAATTTCAAACCCTGCCTTGGCTCACTGTCTGTGAGAAGTGTTGTATGCTTTCCAGATGTCCACATAGGTTTCCTCCGGGATTTCTGGTTACTGTCAAAAACCTGCCAGTTAAGAGAAATGGCATTTCCAAATTGTTCCCAGGTATGAGTTAATAAGTGCAAATTAAGTATTTTTTGTTTAGTAATGCTGTATAGTAATAATTTGACTGTAAGCACATTTAGTATTTTTATCCAAGTGTATTTTAATCTGTCATTACAACCCCAAATCAGAAAAAGTTGGGACAGTATGAAAAATGCAAATAAAATAAAAATGCAGTGTTCCTTACATTTACTTTGACTTTTATTTGATTGCAGACAGGATGAACCTGAGATATTTCATGTTTTGTCTGCTCAACTTCATTTCATTTGTTAATATACCTCCATTCCTACATTTCAGACCTGCAACACATTCCAAAAAAAGTTGGGACAGGAGCAATTTAGGGTTAGTAATGATGTGAAAAAACTAAATAATGATGTGATTCCAAACAAGTGATTGTAATCATGGTTTGGTACAAAAGCAGCATCCAGGAAAGACTTTGAAAGAGTCTTTGATGAGCAAAGATGATCAGAGGATCTCCAGTTTGTCAACAAATGCATTAGAAAATTATTGAAATGTTTAAAAACAATGAACCTCAAAGAAAGATTGGAAGAGATTTGCATATTTCTCCCTCTACAGTGCATAATATCATTAAACGATTCAAGTAATCAGGAGGAATTTCGGTGCATAAAGGCCTAGGGCACAAGCTTAAACTGAACGCCCGTGATCTTCGATCCCTCAGACGGCACTGCATCAAGAACCGCCACTCAACAATAATAATAATAATAATAATACATTTTATTTATATAGCGCTTTTCAAGATACTCAAAGACGCTTTACATAAGACAAATAATCAAAACAAATACATACACCATACAAATCATAGTACAAAATCAAAATAGTACATCAACATCAAGAATAATTAAGATAAAAACAAAGAGAGCAACATAAGACAGTTCATTAAAAATTAGCTAAATTATGAGAGAGAACAACAAATATAGAACAATTTCTTAAAATTAGACAGAAACAGGACAGATTCACATGCAATCAGGAAACTGAAAACTTTACAAGTTTTAGGATCTAGGACTTCACATTTCTGTCGTGATCTAAGTATAAAAACTATTAAAAAGAATAGCAAAAATAAAAGCATTTAATCGTGTTGTTACAAGTTAAATGCCATTTTGAATAGATGAGTTTTGAGAAGTGACTTGAATTTGGACAGGTCAGGACAATCTCGTAGGTGTTTGGGGAGAGCATTCCATAAAGATGGAGCAGCTATGGAAAAGGCCCTGTCACCCCAGGTCCGGTGCTTGGTCCTAGAGGGTATGGACAGTAGGTTAGCCTCAGAAGAGCGAAGGCTACGGGAGGGAATGTGCTGATGGAGCAGGTCGGTGAGGTAGGATGGGGCCTGATTATGGAGAGCTTTGTGAGTGAATAGAAGAATTTTGAATTGAATGCGTTGAGCAACGGGAAGCCAATGAAGTTTTTGGAGAACAGGTGTAATATGATCACGGGAGCGAGTATGAGTAAGGAGGCGAGCAGCTGAATTCTGGATATACTGAAGTTTTTTTAGGATTTTGTTAGATGTACCATAAAGGATGCTATTGCAATAATCAATTCTGGATGTAATAAAAGCATGAATCAAGGTTTCGGCGGCAGAAAAGGAGAGTGATGGACGTAGACGTGCTATGTTTTTTAGATGAAAGAAAGCAGTTTTGGTGATGTGATTTACATGGAGGTCAAAAGCTGATATAACCACATGGGTGAGGGATTACTTTGGCAAACCTTTGTCAAGCACTACAATACAGAGTTACATGCACAAATGCCACTTAAAACTTTACTGTGCAAAAAAGAAGCCTTATGTTAACCATGTCCAGAAGCGGCATCGACTTCTCTGGACTGGCCTGCCTGCAGTCTTGACCTGTCCCTAATAGAGAAAGTGTGGAGAATTTTGAAACGAAAATTGCGACAACAATGACCCCGTACTGTTGTACATCTTAAGACGTGTTTGCAGGAAGAATGGGACAAAATAAAAGCTGAAACACTGAATCACTTGGTATCCTTGGTGCCAAAACGTCTTTTAAGTGTGGTGAAAAGGAATGGCAACATTACAAAGTGGTAAATGCTTTACTGTTCCAACTTTTTTTGGAATGTGTTGCAGGCCTGAAATGCAGGAATGGATGTTTATAAATAAATGAAATAAAGTTGACCAGATAAAACTTGAAATATCTCAGGTTCATCCTGTCTGCAATCAAATAAAAGTAAAAGTAAATGTAAGAAAATGTAAGTGTTTTATTATTTGCATTTTCCATGCTGTCCCAACTTTTTCTGATTTGGGGTTGTAAGTTTATTTTAAAATCTCAAGCAGTTATAGTATTTGCTTTAGGGTAATGAGGTAAAGACAATGTTAGATTTAACTGCCAGTGTGATCTAGCTACAGAAATGCATGGTCAGTGAAGGACCTAACAAAGATTTTAATAAATATCAGTGTGGGCTCACACGTTATTACCCCTTAACGTTGCAGTCTTTACACTATTACTGCTACAGCCACACAGCAGTTAGAAATGAAGCTCATTGTGACCAAATTCACATAAAGGAACTTGAAATATTCCACCATAACTGCACCTATCTGTGCTTTGTGTCGTCTATGCACTGGTGTAGTTGTCTATGTGCAGGTGTGGGTGTGTGTGTGCTGTTGGAGGGTGGCACCGCCCTGTACCTGTTTGAATGTTAATACAACAGTCATTCTTTTGTTGTTCTTATTTTGTTTGACTAAAGTCCACTGAATAAAAGAGCCTCCCGTTTAGGCCTCAAGCCATATACTGTAAGCTGTTGCTCATAACCCAGAAGGAGAAAGAAAACACTAAATTTACAGCAATGCAGTTTAGTTAGGTTGAAAGCAGACAGTATTTATTGGCGTTAGATAAATGGCTTAACATTTGCCTCACATTAAAAAGGAAAAGCTCAGTTTGGCTTTAGCAAATTTACTACTGTAAAACAATACTTGCTCCTTACTCCTTCTTGGTCTTTAATGTCACACATTTCAGATATTTTTTACAAAGGTTAATATAGGACAAAAAGACCTAAAGAAACATAAAATACTGTTACTTAATGTATTTATTAAAGTAAATATAAATAAATTATTCAAACACCGACCAAAAATGTAGTTGTTCCTCTAAACTGCTTGTGCCTGTTTAGTAACAACTACTGCAACCCAATGTGGAGGAATTTGGGCTAACTTCAATTTTTATCCCCCCAAAATTGCTTTAATTAAGATTAAATTAGACAGACAGACAGACAGACAGACAGACAGACAGACAGATAGATAGATCCATCTATCTATGAATGAATAAATGAATGAATGAATGAATGAATCCTGTGCAGTGACAATAAAGGATTCATTCATTCATAAATAGACAGACAGACAGACAGATATCTATGAACCTACAGTACAGTCCAGTAAAGTACAAAAGCAAACAGAAAAATGAGAAATGAGTAGTTCTTGTACTTGACATGTAATGGGTAACTGGTAACTGTAATGACTGTGATGCAGGAGGTATAGTTTCAGTATAAAGTTAGACTTAATAGTAATTAAATTATTAAATAGTAAAGTGACATGTGACAAACATTGCCCAATAACACTTGAAGGAACTAAAAGCATGAACTGCCTGTTCAAACACAGTCTGCCACTGCAATAAGAAATGCAATCTAAAACTCTATTACACAAAAGGACAAACCATGCATCAATTCTCTGAGCCCGAGCTCACAGTGGAAACATGTGCGGTGCAGTTTTCCCTGCCAAAGAGCCAACATCTGTCATAGTGTCCTTTTAGCAAAAGCATAATTGTCATAATATAGGGGTGCATCAGTGCCCACAGCATGGGTTACTTGCACATGTAAAAAGTAAGTACCATTGACCAAGAGGCATTTATCAGAGTTGCTGTAACCTTGAGCTGCTGTAATACTTGACTGTCTCTTTGGGATTAATAAAGTGATCTATCTGTCTGTCTATCTACAGTATCTATTGATTAATCTTAGCTAATGATCATATCTGTCTATCTATCTTTATTAGGACTGTAGAGATCAAGCAAGCAGGACAATCCCAGGTCTCACTCTGTGCACGCTACAACAGTGTAGCCTTGTAGACACAGAGCACATGTGCTTGACTGGCCTGCCAGTAGTCCAGATATGTCTCCTTTTAAAAATGAATGGACAAGCAAAGACTGTTGAACAGCTGAAGTCCTCTATTAAACAAGAATGGGTTCCATTTGCATAATTGCAATTAGTATTCTCCTAAATTATTAAAAAGTGTGTCTTTTTTTGGAGTGTGTTGCAGGACTCACATTCAAAATTTCCCCTTAGAGTTAATATTAACATTTTCCAGCAGGTAGCCTGTTTTTTTTTATATTCAATGCCTAATTTATGGAATGTAACCAACTTCTGTGGAAATTACTGTATTCTCTAATCCTGCCTATTGTGATGAATGAATAACCATAAAAAATGTTTAGCCATAGTTAAAACCCCAATAAAGCAAGATTTCACAAATTAAAAAATTTACCACAATAAAAGATTGCATTACCCTTGAGGTTTTACTGGAAAACTATTAAACTCCAAACCCTTTTTGTCCATGTATATAATTTACAAGCTTTCTCTACATCCTCAGGGGTAGTTATGATGAATAAACTGAAATCTAGCTAAACCTGATTTGTGTTCTGTGGGAACATCAACACAGGGACACAATGATCAGCAGTGCGAATCCCCCCCACCTTATTCTACCCATGGGTCACAGAGCTGAGAAAGGTGATATGTATGGTGTATTTTCTAGTGTGAGCTTTGTGGTAGAGTGCATATTTGATGCTATTATGATGCTATTAAACCACGGATTTACAACACACCAGGTAAAAACTGTGCACAATAAAGTGCTGAAATACTTTGGACTTATACACTGATCAGCCACAACATTAAAACCACCTCCTTGTTTCTACACTCACTGTCCATTTTATCAGCTCCACTTACCATATAGAAGCACTTTGAAGTTCTACAAATACTGACTGTAGTCCATCTGTTTCTCTACATACTTTTTTAGCCTGCCTTCACCCTGTTCTTTAATGGTCAGGACCCCCACAGGACCACCACAGAGCAGGTATTATTTAGGTGGTGGATCATTCTCAGCACTGCAGTGACACTGACAAGGTGGTGGTGTGTTAGTGTGTGTTGTGCTGGTATGAGTGGATCAGACACAGCAGCGCTGCTGGAGTTTTTAAATACCATGTCCACTCACTGTCCACTCTATTAGACACTCCTACCTAGTTGGTCCACCTTGTAGATGTAAAGTCAGAAACGATCGCTCATCTATTGCTGCTGTTTGAGTTGGTCATCTACTAGACATTCTTCAGTGGTCACAGGACGCTGCCCACGGGACTTGTTGGCTAAATATTTTTTACGTTGGTGGACTATTCTCAGTCCAGCAGTGACAGTGAGGTGTTTAAAAACTCCATCAGCATTGCTGTGTCTGATCCACTCATACCAGCACAACACACACTAACACACCACCACCATGTCAGTGTCACTGCAGTGCTGAGAATGACCCACCACCCAAATAATACCTGCTCTGTGGTGGTCCTGTGGGGGTCCTGACCATTGAAGAACTGCATGAAAGCTAACAAAGCATGCAGTGAAACAGATGAACTACAGTCAGTAATTGTAGAACTACAAAGTGCTTTTACATGGTAAGTGAAGCTGATAAAATGGACAGTGAGTGTAGAAACAAGACGGTGGGTTTAAACAGAAAAAGACAAGTCTGTTTTTTAATCAATAAAACTGCTTTATTTATTTTAGGTCACATGCTCAGTGATTAACTGTAACTTTACGTTATAGCTAGAAGGGAATGTCATAAACATGTATTTGACCTGATTTGCATACATGTGCATTAGTGGCATATGTGAAATTTTTTTTGACATCGTAATGTTATTAGCTGAAGCCTCCATGCTTGCTTGCCAGCTTGCCAATTAGCTGCCAGAATTCCTGGAAGGTCAGTTCTCCGTCATTGTTCTCGTCCAGTGAGCCCATCAGCTGTTCGATCGCAGCGGGATCGGAGGCATTCTGCAAGTAATCATGGAGGACATGGATGCATTTATGTGCTGTTATGGACCCAACCAAGGTAATCATAATATATATATATATATATATATATATATATATATATATATATATATATATATATATATATATTAATGTTCAGATATAGTCTAAATATATACTAATGTATAATATATATATATATGTATACTATACTATACCCCTAATATACTGATGTAAAGTATTTTCATTAGTTACTGATGGCAGGAATATTTTAAAATGCCAGGAAACCCCAATCCCCCCACCCCAAGATAGATTTGCCACCCCAATCCCCAATATTCAAGTCATTGCTATAGCTTTGGACCCAACCCAATCATGCTAAACTGTGGCAATATATTGCACACTCCTATTTAAAAGCTCATTACAGAATAATGGCATTGTTTGTTTGTTTGTTTATTAGGATTTTAACGTCATGTTTTACACCTTGGTTACATTCATGACAGGAACGGTAGTTACTCACTACACAAGGTTCATCAGTTCACAAGGTTATATCAAACACAGTCATATGAATAATTATAATAATAATGGCATAGAAATACAATGCTGCTGAAGCATCTTTGCCTCTTGTTTTCTTCAATTTACTGAGTTAAGTAATTGCCTGAATTCTTTCTGTATAAATTCTTGTTGATCAGCTGACAAACAGGCTTCTACGGCTTCATTCTTCAAAACAACAAGCTGGTGTGATCACTAAAGCAGCACATGCATCAGTGTAACTGTAAGGAATTCCCCTTTTACTGAGGTCTGGTATTCATTACACAGAGCCTCAGACAATGCAAAAACAATATGTGAACACATGCGGCAACTAAAACAATCTCTCTAGACTACCAAGTCATGAGATTACTGGATCACTTGAACAACAACTATGACATTCTTATGTATACAAGTAAATAAAGAACTGACCTTGACCAGGTTTGGCAGTTGAGATGCCACTAGGCTTTGGAATTCTTCTTTGCTCAGGGTGTGTGAGCTGCCGTCTTTGGCTGCAAAAGTCTTAAACTGGGAGACGAGCACACTGATGGCAGGTTCCATGCTGACCGGGATGAGCGTCTGCACTAGACATGGCAAAAGCAAGACAAACAGGAAGGAGAATAATTAGTCATAGTTATTGCACAAAAACACAGCACTAATTTGTTGACGACAGACAAATTGCTTTCAATTAGCTTGTGCAAGACAATCATCTGTGTAGAACCAAGATGTCTGTTAACTTAGATCTTTGCTAAAAGCAGCAAAAATGTAACAATGATAATAATAATAATAATAAAAAGCTTGGGAAAAAAGAAAGTACAGTCATAGTACCTGAGTATCGTTATGCAGGCCTCAGAAGCAGGTCGACTGACGTTCCTCCTCTCACCTCCGCTTTTATTCAGTTCATTAAAAAGCACAGCTCAGCGGAAAACTCCGCTAAGAATTTTCCCAAACAAAACTCCTGATTCCACTAACGGTCAAGATGCTTTATCTGCTTGGAGATCTTTCCATTATTTAAAAAGACAGCAGTCAGACAACCTGCTTCCATGGTGACGTTCTTTTAATGGTCATGTTATCACATGGTTTTCAGATAAAAATCAAACATAATTGTATTATTTAAATGGTGAATGTGTTTTATCATATCGATGTATATAATAGAGCTTTCCAAAACAGAATTATTTTGATTATATTACTACACATTTACCACTGTGATCAAATCCAGCCTGATGTCCATGTTTGTGGTCAGTAAATTCAAGGTTGTTTTAAAAGGATATAAAGCTTAAGTGTTCTCAAACTTTTAGGTGCAATCATGAGTTTGATTGATAACAGTGGTACCTTAAAACTCAACATCAGTTGGTTCTGGGAGTGGTGTTAGGTTTAAAAGACGTTGAGTTTTAGTGTTTTTTATTTCACCTAAGGATGTATGGGAAACCTGTTGTGTTCCATGGTCCTGTGGAACTGCATATATTTAGCCTTATGTAAAATAATGGGGTTGTTTTTGACACTGAAAATAACACAAATATAATATAAAAACACTGAAATAAAAAGCTGATTCTTACAATTTCTCAGAACCCCAAGCTGTAACACAAGTTTAAAAGTGAAACAGTGAGAAAAATCCAGCTAAACACAGATACATGTGGACGCTTTCAGAGTAAATCTGACGGTTATTCCACACAAATGCAGAAGTATAAAATAAAAAACACTGAAATACAATTGAAAGTTAAAAATCAATATAAAAATATAATAAAACCTGCACTTAGCCGTTACTTCTTTATTGTTTCCTTATGCTTCTTAATCGTGGAGATGCTTGATCTTGGAATACCGTATTCCATTCAGTAAAGGTGCATTCATTTTGAGCAGTGGCACATTAGCTTTTGTGCTGCTTTTTAACGATAAGCGTTTTAGACTGTCTCGTAAAAAAGCTGAATTTCTCAGAACCTATAAGCTATAACACAAGTTTAAAAGTGAAACAGGAGGACAATCCAGCTAAACACAGATACATGTAGACACTTTCAGAATGAATCTGAGGGTTATTCCACACAAATACAGATTCGTGTCATATGCGCACTTTGATGACGTTTTACTGCACCGCTCAAGCCAAGCGCTAAACAAAGAGGCTGGTTTTTAATTTGAAATTAATTTTTTTTTTTTTTTTAAGAAACTGAACACGTTGAGTTTAAGGAAGTTAAGGAGTTTAAGGGTACAAATTTCTCGAGGTAGTAAGATGAGTTTCAAAGATTTTGAGCTTAGGGGACGTTGAGTTACAAGGTACCACTGTATTTGTTTTTTTAATAACGCCATGTTTACACATTTGTTATATTGACAGCAGAATTGTGTTTTGTGCTTGCTTCTTATGGTCATATACATGTACTTTAAGTATTATTATTAAGTTAGGGTGTCTTTTTTTAAATGTTTTAGACATATAAAGTCTTGTTTTTTCTCTGCAGTATTTAGGGCATTCAGCAAAGATATGTTTTATAGAGATGGGTGGCTGACAGTCATTGCATAGTGTGGGGTCTTCCCCTTTTATTAGATGCTGAGATCATCAATCATGACAGTCATTACTTTAGTTCAATATAAAGATTTATGTACATTTATTTGACAACATAAAGATCTAAATTTTACATCTAAGATTGGTCTAGATGATTACAGTATGTGATAAAAATATAATTTGTTAAATTGCTTATTTGTGTATTGCAGTCTTATGAGATAAGAGGTGAAATAGGTGAAAGTACAATACTGTGGTGATAATTAAAATTAATTACGTAGCCTTAAATGTATATGTTTGTTTGTTTATTAGGATTTTAATGGCATGTTTTACACTTTGGTAACATTCATGACAGGAACGTAGTTATTCATTACACAAGGTTATATTGAACACAGTGTTGGACAATTTTGTATCTCCAATTCACCTCACTTGCATGTCTTTGGACTGTGGGAGGAAATCGGAGCTCCTGGGGGAAACCCACACAGACACGGGGAGAACATGCAAACTCCACACAGAAAGGACCCGAACCACCCCAACTGGGGATCAAACCAAAAAATCTTGCTGTGAGGCGACAGTGCTCCTGGTGATAATTGGTCAAATTAATTGTGTAGCCTTAAAATTATATAACTAGTATATTACGATGTAATATGATTACTGTAACATCTGGAGTCATTGTACCTTTCCTAATTTACAGTATTTAATGAAAAATATTTTTTTTTTACTAATTACTGTGCAAAAAAAGAGAAAATAAGTAAAAAAACAAAAAAAAAAACAGCACATTTTATTTACAGTCAAAATGTTATATTTAATATTCAATTTTTTAAATATTCAATATTCACTGTTGTCAAAATCCAGTCCAGCCATCAAATTAACATAAAAATTTTTGACATCAAAGAAATAACAAATAAATATAATTGTTTTGTAACTAAATGTCGACCCTATTTTTGTATTATTTCGCTTATTTTTTAATTAAAATGGCCTGGACAACAATGAATCCAAAACGACTCCACAAACAAACTCAAATTATGTCAATTTAACATAGCAGTTTTCCACAAGTAGGAAAAAGACTGAAACAAAACAAAACAAGATATGCAAACCCAAAAACATGGATAAACTAATGATCCAAACATCTGTATCCCATCATTCAACACAGGGTTGATCTGACCACCAGCATTTCACTTGAAAAATTGAAATAAAGACAAAATTAAAAGTCTGATAAAACTGGGTCAGTTTACATTAGTCGTCATTTTATATACAGTGCACGTAACTATTTTTCCACATTAAAACAGCGTGTGAAACTGTAAGCATGCCTCAAAAACAAAGAAAAACAAAAGCTTCACCATGACGCTTAACATTTTGCTGATGTAATTATATCTACACAAGACAGGAACCAGTTTGCTATTTGAGCAGTCAGCGTTATTATGGTGTGAACATAAACAGGTGCAGACAGGCTGTTCAAACCAAACTAGACACATACATATACATTCTTTAAGTTATGCATCCACTGGGGTCCAGACTACTTATAAACCTAGTCACTAAAGGGGGCAGAAGACCCCCATCCCATATCTGAAGATTTGATTTCAATTGAAACTAATTACTGCTTTACAAAGCAAGCAAGGACCAAGGGTTTGGCACTGAAGAAAAGAAAGGGGTCATACAGTGAGGATTTTAATAACAGTTTAACAAATAAACAAATAAATAAATCATAAAAAATAGCTAACTTCATTTCATTTCCGACACCTGAACATTGATATTTGAAATAAGAGATGAGCTGAGACTGTTATTGTGGATAACACAGAATAAACTGACTCGCCTTTCATGCTCAAAGTCTTAGGAAAAGGTTTTGAGACGCCTGGCCAAATTCTATATTAAAAATTAATTTTTGGACGCTCAGGTGGCGCAGCGGTAAAAATAACATGCTGGAACCAGAGCTGGGATCTCGAATACATCGTATCGAATCTCAGCTCTGCCTACCGGCTAAGGCTGAGTGGCCACATGAACAACGATTGGCCTGTTGTTCAGGTATGGGCGGGACTAAGCCGGATGGGGTCTCTCTCCCATGACTGGTGCAATTACGACCTCTGCTGGCTGATTGATGGCGCCTGCACAGAGATGAGAAAAGAGTGCTCTCAGGGTGTGTCCTCTTCGTACACAACGCTGAGCTGCACTGCACTTGTCAAAGTGTAGGTGATAAGATGCATACGGCATGCTGCCCACGTTTCGGGGGGGCATGGGTTAGCTTTGTTCTCCTCAATCAGAGCAGGGATCGGCATTGGTGGAGAGGAAGCATGATGCAATCGGGCAATTGGACACGCTAAAGGGGAGAAAAAGGGGAGAAAATGCATAAAAACAAAATATATATATTAAATATATATATAAAAATTAATTTACAAATCGCTAACTGGGAACAAACATATTTCTTAGCATTTTAGTGCTGATCAATTTATTTTTCTTTGCTGAATTTAAAATATAAAAAAAAGCATAAACTATAAAATATGCTGTCACTTAGGCCGCTCAGGTGGCGCAGCAGTAAAAACACACATTAGCGCACCAGAGCTGGGATCTCGCATACATTGTATTGAATCTCAGCTCTGCCATCCGGCTGGGCTGAGCGGTCATATGAACAAAGATTGGCCTGTTGTTCATATAGGGGTGGGGTGTTAAAAGATAAGGGATAGGGACTCCTCGTAACTGATGCAATTACGACCTCTGCTGCCTGATAGGGTGTGTCTCTCCGTACACAAGGCTGATTCGCATATATGCACTCACTTAGTATGGGTGACAAAATGCATACGGCTGCTACCACGTGTCGGAGGGGGCGTGGGTTAGCTTAGTTCTCAAATCAGTGCGGGGGTTGGCATTAGTGGAGAGGAAGCGTGATGCAGTCGGGCAGTTGGATGCGCTAAAAAAGTCGGGAGAAAAAGGGGAAAAAATGCATAAACAAAATTTAAAAAATAATAAAAAAATAAATAAAATATGCCATCACTTTAGCAAGTGTCATGCTTTTTATGCATACATTTTGTCCAATATACTCAATTAAGAAAATAAAAAGTAAGAAGAAGAAGGGAAATAAAAAAACCAACCCCAAAACCTACATTTATAACAAATGGTTTGCAAACTTTTGACACAACATGAGCACATTAGAACCTAAATGAGATGTCTCAGCCTCTGATCTGATGCACATGTGGATCCAGTAATATTTTCCACTGATACTGAGTTGGAAAGCTGTTCACATAGACTAGTGTTGGTGTATTAGGTTCTACGTCTGGTCTATATAGTTTTGTATTATTTAATATCATTCAAGCTAATTCTGTCAGATTATGTACACTGATTATGCATAACATTATGACCACCTCCTTGTTTCTACACTCACTGTCCATTTTATCAGCTCCACTTACCATATAGAAGCACTACTGACTGTAGTCCATCTGTTTCTCTGCATGCTTTGTTAGCCCCCTTTCATGCTGTTCTTCAATGGTCAGGACCCCCACAGGATCACCACAGAGCAGGTATTATTTAGGTGGTGGATCATTCTCAGCACTGCAGTGACACTGACATGGTGGTGGTGTCTTAGTGTGTGTTGTGCTGGTATGAGTGGATGAGACACAGCAGCGCTGCTGGAGTTTTTAAACGCCTCACTGTCACTGCTGGACTGAGAATAGTCCACCAAACAAAAATATCCAGTTAACAGCACCCCGTGGGTAGCGTCCTCTGACCACTGATGAAGGTCTAGAAGATGACCAACTCAAACAGCAGCAATAGATAGATCTCTGACTTTACATCTGCAAGGTGGACCAACTAGATAATAGTGTCTAATAGAGTGGACATGGTATTTAAAAACTCCAGCAGCACTGCTGTGTCTGATCCAGTACTCATACCAGCACAACACACACTAAGACACCACCACCATGTCAGTGTCACTGCAGTGCTGAGAATGATCCACCACCTAAATAATACCTGCTCTGTGGGGGTCCTGTGGGGGTCCTGACCATTGAAGAACAGCATGAAAGGAGGCTAACAAAGCATGCAGAGAAACAGATGGACTACAGTCAGTAATTGTAGAACTACAAAGTGCTTCTATATGGTCAGTGGAGCTGATAGAATGGACAGTGAGTGTAGAAACAAGGAGGTGGTTTTAATGTTATGGCTGATCGGTGTTTTTGACCTCATAAGAAAATATTTAAAAGGGACAGTGATTTTTTTTTTTTTTTTTTTTTTGGTTTACCTTTTTTTTTTTTAATGCATTTTCTCCCCATTGTCCTCCCGATTTAGTGCAGTCAATTTGTCTTCCGCTGATGAGGGATACCCGAATGCATCCAAGGAGAGCACGTCGCTGCCCACGCCTCTTTCGACACGTGCACAGCCCTCCTCTTCTTGTCCATGCATTCTGCACAGGCGTCTCTTCCGCCAATCAGGGTCCTTACACAGCGTATGAAGATCCTACCCTAGCAGATACAGTGGCCAATTAGTATCTGCTGCAGGCACTGCCATTTATGCCCGCCAGATTGCGCCCAGCCGACCGGTGGCAACGCCGAGTTTCGAACCGAGGAGTTCAGAATCTCGGCGCTGGTGTGCTAGCGGAATCTGCACCACCTGGGCGCATTTTTGTGTTCAGTTTAACAAAATATACGGAACTAATTCTAATCAATGCATTATGTGAGGCTTGATGTTATAGCTTGATGTTATTTCCAAGTTAAAAGTATTTGGCGAATTTTCCATCTCCAGTCGGAAAACATTTCTTAGACACCTTATTTCATCGTAGTCTCTTGTACACAACGTACAAAACATACTACAGGCGTACTGCTGTTATATCGTGAAGCCTTGGGAATTAAACTATACGTGGTGAGAGCATTCGGCGGTCATCTGATTCTGTTGTGGTGTTTACCCTTCCAATTACAGTCAAGGTTTGCTGCTCTATGCTGCGAATTTTACCAGTGCCTCCCTCTCAAACTCTTCCATCTTTTCCTCTAGAACATCATCGTCCTTAAGGATGTCTGCCAGGTCCTCCAAGATGTCGGCGACATCCTCCGCAAACTCGCTGAAAAGCATTGTATGGTGGCTAAAGATGCCATCAGAAAAGAACTGCGTGACCAGATGCTGCAGAGCCTCCTTGTTCTCCTCGGTCAGCCCTTCTAGTTTGCTCAAGTACATTTGTAAGAGGCTCTGAAACTGTGAAAACTTAACAGGAACCAGGCCTTCTGCTTCAGCACAGCCTGCTACATCATTGCAGTGTTCTGGAGGGTTCAGATTTCTCCTCAGCTTCTTTTCCTGGTGTTTCCAGAAGTCTACAGACACATGGTGCTTATCCTGTGGGTGCTGGTGGCCAGGTTTGGTCTGCCAAGACCTTTCCTGCTTCCTCTTCTCCCTCTCCTGTTTTCTCTCAATCTTGCTACGCTCCCACTCTTCATGGTACTGTTTAAGGTGCTCTTTGTGTTTCTGACCATGCTTGTCCTTGCCAACCTTCCACCCTTTTCTTGTGTCCATGTCTTTGCTACTCCTTTTTTCCTCCCGCTCATTTTTCCTCTTTTTTCCCTCGTTGTGCTTCCTCTTCCATTCATATTGCTTGTCAAGATGGTCCACCTGGTCTGAGAGCCTCTGCTGCACCTCAACCAATCTTTCTCTCAGCCCTTTCTTGCTCCAGCCTTGTTTTTTCATTCCTTCCAACCTCTTTTTGCTTTCCTCTAGAAGGGATTTTTGTCTCTTGAGCTCCTCTTTCTTGTTCCACTGTTTCTCAGGCTTTGCCGGACCTTGGCTGTCTTTAGGAACATCAGGAGGAGATGCAGGAGATGGAGTAGAGCTGGAAAGGGGTCCTGAGGGCTCCTCAGCTAAAAGGAAACAAAATACAATAATATTCATTACTAGGCCCCATTGCTAAGGTTTGTGTTTAGTGATTTAAAATTGTTCATTTGTGTAAAGTATGAAATATAAGGTAGTGTAACTGACTTTTCTGTGGTGTAGTGTTCTGACAATGTTTAATGTATGTGTTTACATATTGAGTGCATTTTGTCCCTTTGGGGATTCCATTATCAATGGAAAAGTGCTTCTCTACACACGTGATCATGTGATAGGGCCAGTGATAGCTCAGTGGTTAAGGTACTGGACTAGTAAACAGAAGGTTGACGGTTCAAGCCCCGCCACCACCAAGTTGCCATTGTTGGGTCCATGAGCAAGGCCCTTAACCCTCAATTGCTCATCGTTTTCAGCTTGGATAAAAGCGTCTGCTAAATGCTAAAAATGTAAATGTAAATCATCTCTCTGTAGTCTGTGCCCAAAATAACAAGCCAGTAAAGTATTATTCTCCCGACAGTTTGTCTACAGTCAAGCCGGAAAGTCTGCACACCCCTTTTACCTTCACATTTATTATGTTACAGACTCATTCTATAATAAATTGAGTTCTTTTTTTGCCTCAAACATCTACACACAATCACCAATAATTACAAAGTGAAAACAGGGTTTAGAAAATATGCAATTTCATTTTACTGACAAAAATGGTTTATTTAGGGATTACATATCTGTACACACCCTTAGCCTAATACTTGGTTGATGCACCCAAGAAGCTACGAGATTGGCACAAGGCCAAGGCCCGTCTTCAGTTTGGCCGGGCGGCGAGGTCTAGGAAGATTTTTGGTGGTTCCAAACTTCTTCCATTTACGAATGATGGTGGCCACTGTGCTCTTTGGGACCTGTAAAGCTGCAGCCATTTTTCTGTACCCTTCTCCAGATCTATGCCTTGACACAATCCTGTCTCTGAGGTCTGCAGATAATTCCTTTGACCCCATGGCTTGGAGTTTGCTCTGATATGCACTGTCAACTGTGGGACCTTATATAGGCAGGTGTTGGCAATCCCCAATCATGTCCAATCAATTGAATTTACCACAGGTGGACTCCAATTAAATTGTAGAAACATCTCAAGCAGTATCAGTAAAAACAAAATGCACCTCAGCTCACTTTTGGGTGTCATATCAAAGGGTGTGCACACTTGTATACATACAGATATTTCACATTTTGATTTTTAATAAATTAGCACAAATGTCTAAAATCCTGCTTTCACTTTGTCATTGTGGCTATTTTGTGTAGAATTTTGTGACAATTAGATTGTAATCTATTGTGATGAGTCTGTTATGTAATATTATGTGGAGAAGGTGAAAGGGTGTGCAGACTTTCTGGCTTGACTGTACAGTTGATTTCGTACTTTATGGGGGGGGGGGGGGGGGTAAGAAATATTTGTATGATGTCAAAACACGGACATCATTCAATTTATGAGTGTTATTTAAGGACTGCCGTGAAAAGTGGCACTTTTCCTTAAAAATCTGTGAAATCTGTGATTTTTGAAAAATGAGGTCCGTTAAATTAAGCACATTTTCCCGTGAATTTAGTAGGGCCCTATTTATTACAATAACATTGCATTGTAATAGCTGCAGCTGCCTGTTCCCAATTTTGATATAATCATTTCAGGCTACAACATGCCTTCACAATATGTGTGAAGTCACCACCTGCTTTCTTTACATCAGCAATGAGGTCACTCACTAGCCAGACTAAATGTTCTCAGACGCGGCCAACTGTGACTGTTGTGCGGCCAACCAGGCAGACGGCACAGCACAAGACTTGAACTCAAGACTCAGTGGTGGGTTAGCGTATTAAAACTGCTGTGTCAACTGAGTGCCTCAGAAGAGAACCTAACCGAACCTGATTAGAACCAAAGAACATGGTTTAACTCTTCACTTCAGTTCAGTGCTTTAGTAACAATGCTTTGGATGCTGTGGCATTTGCATACAGTGCTGCTGGAGTGGAACCAAACTTTAAGAATTACCAGATTGCATATCCTTTCCTTTACTGCTGCTGAACTCCACTCCTGATCGAGGACAGCCGTGACTAACACACTCTATCAGACACGTGTGCAGTAGCGGAATGCTTTTACTCACATGCAAGAGGACGGTGCATAAGGTCCGTATCGCATATGGAGAGTCACGCACCAATTTTTATTATCCCCTGTCTATGTGCAGACGCCATCAAACAGCCAGCACAGGTCATAATTGCAGCAGTCATGAGGAATCCCATGCCCATCTGGCAATCCCACCCTAGTAGAAGCCATTCATTGTCCGTATAGGCACCCGGCCTGCCAGTAGCAGAGCTTAGATTCAAATTTACTAGTTTGGGATGTCAGCTCTGGTGTGCTAGTATGATTTATCACTGCACCACTGAGCACCCAATAACTTTTTTTCATTTTCTCCCAATTTAGCGTAGTCATTTTGTCTTCCGCTGCTGGGGGATCCCTGATTGCAGTCAAGGTGGGTATATTGGTGCTCACGCCTCCTCCGACCCGTGCGCAGCCCTTAGCAGAACCCTTTTTCACCTATGCACTCTGCACAGGCCTCTCTATCTGCCTATCAGGGTCCTACACAGACCCCACCCACATAGTCCAGTCATCCCGCCCTAGCAGAACCGTGTCTGCTGCAGGCACTGCCAATTATGTCCGCTAGATGGCGCCCAGCCGATTGGTGGCAACACCGAGACCCAATTACTTTAATTTAATTTTAAGCCAATCAAGACCTACTGTAGACAGAGCTCAAACAAACAGAAGCTAAAAGTTTCCTTTATATGTTGATTTATTACACCTGTTAGCAACTGATGTGACTGAAATACATGAATTAAATAATTAGGAGGACTATCTTAAATCTTTTGCTCATACAGTGTATAGTGTCATGGAACTTCACAAATGTTATCACGACTGACGTGGGCATACGTCAAACTCTAGCTGGGAAAGTGTGATACAAGCTATATAGCGAAAGATACTGTAATATGTTCTCTGTGCTCTCAACATAAAGCTACTTGCTTAACAGATTTCTTATTTGGTTACTTTTTATCCATGCTGTTAATATCTACTATAACAGCAGGGATGTTGGCACTTCCTAGTGCTGTAGAAAATAAAACATAAAAAATGCTGTACACTCCACACAGTGTCACATCGAGTGTGCTAATTATAGGGCTGCCCGATTGGTCAACGTAATCAATATTTTAAATCGATGCATTGTTTTTAAAACTATGTTTATAAATGATCATTTTTAATTTGTACGTCTCCATTCATATAGCCGTTCATATCATTTCCCTCAGCATTTGTTGCATATTACACAGCAGCACTAGCGCAATGTTGTACGTCTATATTGTTTCATTAAGCTTCTTAATCGCGAGATCTTGGAATACCGTATTTCTTAGCGAGTTCAGTTTAGGGCGCATTCATGCCGCTCACTTTAGGAAGCAACAGGAGCCACACACTTTTGCTGCATTGGGCTTGCAATTTTTGCGGTTGCCGTGGCGCTCAAAGTGCAAAAAGCTTCTCATGTGAATGCGCTGTGACGCTTACCACTTTGTTTACATCGCTTAGAATTTGAAGTAAGTTGAGTGATAGTGTAGGTTAGAATCTGGGCTCATTCTGTTTTTACTGTACGTTGGACTTAATGAGACGTGCCTACCTCTAACTATTTTATTTCTGCTATAAGTGTAAGCACATTGCTTAGTGTATGGAATGCCATAAACACATGATGCACTTTGTTTATTATGGAGCACTTGAGAATTTGATAATGTGGACATAAACCCTGTTCACATTTAGTTTTGTGCCATATTATTATGCCATACAGTTTGTTGTTAAAATAAAGGAAGCTTAAATGAGATTCTAAATCAAAAATTTTGGTGGAAAATTTATCGTTTAGATTAATCGACTAATCGCTTAAATAGTCTATAGAATAATCAACAGTTGTTAGGGGCAGCCCTAGCTAATTATGGTAATTCGGTGCTCTGTACCTGTGAGTTGGGTAAGCTCAGCAATTCTAGCTTTGAGTGCTTCTAGTTCTTCTTTTAGACCAGGCATTGCAGAGAGTTCTTCTTTCAGCTTGGTATTTTCTTTGTCAGTTATTCCTTTCTTAGCTGCTGTCCTCAGCGCCTGGTCCAGTTCCTCCTTTTGAGACTGGAAAAAATGTAAAAGCAGAATCATTAATATGTAAGAAACAGGAAACTATGAAACTCCACATTATACAGTAATACACATCATTATATGTATGAAGAAAATGCAGAGTTAGGGGTCACAAATCTAATACGGTCTGTGACCTGAGTAATGAAATACTGCCATTTATAAAAATAGCCACTGAAATCAATGCAAGAAAGTTGTAACAGGCCCACAAGTCGTGGAGATCGCTGGCTGGGCACAGTAAGAGAATTATGTCCTCCTGCTCTGCCATTTAGGGCCATCAGCGGTGTCATGGAGGCACAGATGACTCAGGAGTCAGTTCCTCTTAACTGACAGTTAACTACACTTGTTTCTATTTATTACGGTTTCTATAGTAAAGAGTTGCCAGCTCCTCTGCAGTGAGGCCGGCACTCTTTGTTTATTCCTGAAAACCTTGTTGATGTTGCTGCACTTTACAGCCATCAAGATAGAACCGGCCTGAATGAGCGAGCTGCCCTAGAGGCTGCTTTGTAGTAGGCTCCACTTCTGGATCCACACTGGCCGTAGTTAGCACCGGTTGGTGGGGTGGGGTGGGGTGGGGTGGGGTGGGGTGCTGCTCATTCATTGCTGTCTGTGGCTTGTTCAGGGTGTCTATTCCTTCCTCTTTTTACAAAACACAGTTGTCGCAGGCGCTCTGACTGGCTTGATATATTGTGGCAACCAGTTTTCATTGCAGTTGTCATAGCAGTTGTCACTGCAGATGTTCTGTGCCTTTCATTTGTTACTACCTTTGCTAAAAGATCACATGCATGAATAAACAGAAATTAATAAAAAATACACTTTCACCATTCTTCAAGAAGCGCATTTGTGAGGTCAGAGACTGATGTTGGACAAGAAGGCCTGGCTCACAGTCTCCACTCTAATTCATCCCAAAGGTGTTCTATCGGGTTGAGGTCAGGACTCTGTGCAGACCAGTCAAGTTCTTCCACACCAAACTCGCTCATCCATGTCTTTATGGACCTTGCTTTGTGCACTGGTGCACAGTCATGTTGGAACAGGAAGGGGCCATCCCCAAACTGTTCCCACAAAGTTGGGAGCATGAAATTATCCAAAATCTTTTGGTATGCTGAAGCATTAAGATTTCCTTTCACTGGAACTAAGGGGCCGAGCCCAACTCCTGAAAAACAACTCCACACCATAATTCCCCCTCCACCAAACTTTACACTTGGCACAAAGCAGTCAGACAAGTACCATTCTCCTGGCAACTGCCAAACCCAGACTCGTCAGTCAGATTGCCAGACGGAGAAGCGTGATTTATCACTCCAGAAAACAAGTCTCCACTGCTCTAGAGTTCAGTGGCGGTGTGCTTTCCAACGCTTTGCATTGCGCTTGGTGATGTAAGGCTTGGATGCAGCTGCTCAGCCATGGAAACCCATTCCATGAAGCTCTCTACACACTGTTCTTGAGCTAATCTGAAGGCCACATGAAGTTTGGAGGTCTGTAGCGATTGACTCTGCAGAAAGTTGGCGACCTCTGCGCACTATGCGCCTCAGCATCCGCTGACCCCGCTCTGTCATTTTACGTGGCTACCACTTCGTGGCTGAGTTGCTGTCATTCCCAATCGCTTCCACTTCGTTATAATACCACTGACAGCTGACTGTGGAATATTTAGTAGCGAGTAAATTTCATGACTGGACTTGTTGCACAGGTGGCATCCTATCACGGTACCATGCTGGAATTCACTGAGCTCCTGAGAGCGACCCATTCTTTCACTAATGTTTGTAAAAGCAGTCTGCATGCCTAGGTGCTTGGTTTTATACACCTGTGGCCATGGAAGTGATTGGAACACCTGAATTCAATGATTTGGATGGGTGAGTGAATACTTTTGGCAATATAGTGTATATATTGTTGTGTTAAACATACTCTGAAAGTGCATCAACCAATTAGAAATGTTAGAAAGTTATCAAGAAAGAAGAACAAAATCACACATAGTGGGGAAAAACACTATATAACCACTTTTGCTTGTGTAATATACTTGGTGGTGAAGTGGCCTAGCTCAGCAGTATTTAAGTTCAGTTTTTGCTGCCTGTTTTATCCTGGTCAGGGTTGCGGCAGGTCCAGTTTCACCGGAAAACACTGGGCATAAGGCAGGAATGAACTAGTCAGGGCACTAATCTATCTCAGGGCTTCACCCTACAAATACAATATGTCTGCTTTCTTTCAAAGCTATCGACTAAACATCACATTAGTTTCCTATTAAACCAATAGTGGTTAGATGACAAACCAGCAGCTGCTTACAATCATCTCTGACATCCTAATTCACAAACTGCTGTACTAAATGTTGATACAACAATGCTAGAAACGTTAATATGAATTTGAATACGGTTTGTACATGTTGTATGCAATTTGAGATCAGACTTTCCCAGTTCTGTGAAAAAACTATCTCCGCCCACAAACCACCAGTGCACATCAATGCCTTATTTGACAGATATCAGGAATGGAACTGTAAATTTGACCTTATCCTGACCTGTAACTGAGCCTCCAGGATGGAAATCTGCTTGTTTTCTTGAGCCAGTCTTTCCAGAAGTTCCTAAGACGGGACAGATCAAGATACTAATTAAATAAAGCAGCAGGAACAGTAAGTAATGCAAACATGCCAATCAAAAAAGGTGTAAAATGTATGCAGAAGAAGATGCCAACCTGGTCACTTAATTCTGAGCCATCGTGGTCATCTGAGAAGAAATACAGAGACAAAAATAATTTTGCTGCCTTTACCCATAAATAGAAATATGATCTTTGACTATTTTCTGTATCTCTATGCTATATATGGAAGAACGATATGTGGACACCTGATTATCAACTTGTTTGACATCCCATATCTAAACCAGGTTAGTACTATGCCAACCTAACAGCCATTATGTGATGCCTTAGTAATTAAGCAACTGATCTATTAGCCTGAAAGCTGAGCAACACCGCCACCGCTACTGTTGGGTCTTTAAACATGGCCCATAACCCACAGTTGCTTTGATTGTATCCTATCTCAATTGGACAGAAATGTTCAACAAACAAACTAATGGAAATACTTTAGCAATGTCGGTCTGACTCACAATTCAAGTTCCAATGAATCCCAAAGGTGTTCATTAGGCTTTAAGTCTTTCAGGACTCAATTTTAAATGCAGTTGGCTAGCTGATGTTACTACAAGATCTAGGTTTGGTGTCCAAATACCTAATGGGTAGAACAGGGTTTTTCAAACTTTTTTTCCAAGCAACCCACATTGGTGTCAATTAAGTCCCACTGTAGTTCAAGATGTAACGTAGAGCCTCCACAAGAAGGGCATTTATTTACAAGTTCATTTTGTGTTTTATGTGCCTGCTAAAATTTGTTTATGTAATTATTATTATTTTTCCCATTTTTTTGGCTCACGACCCTTGACCCAGGGTTTGAAAAACCCTGGTTTTGAACACACATGCAAAGAAGTAATGCTCATTCTTGACAAAAAGCTGAACCGAAAGTACATTAGTCCACACAGCTAGATGATGCAGCCAATACTAATGTGTCTAATGATGTTTGACAATGCCCTGATAGTTTAATAGAAAAACAACATGGTTATTATGCAAGGTGAATGAAACAAAAGAAGCTGCAGACATCTGACATTTACTAAAGTAAATGTACACAAGTGCAGCTTGTCTTTAAAAAAACACCATGGTTACATGTAGCATGGGGGCAGTACAATCACTAAACAGAGCTATTAGACTATATACACCGATCAGCCATAACATTATGACCACCTCTTTGATTCTACAATCACTGTCCATTTTATCAGCTCCACTTACCATATAGAAGCACTTTGTAATTCTACAATTACTGACTGTAGTCCATCTGTTTCTCTACATAAGTTTTTAGCCTGCTTTCACCCCGTTCTTCAATGGTCAGGACCCCCACAGGACCACCACAGAGCAGGTATTATTTAGGTGGTGGATCATTCTCAGCACTGCAGTGACAATGTCATGGTGGTGGTGTGTTAGTGTGTGTTGTGCTGGTATGAGTGATTAAGACACAGCAGCGCTGCTGGAGTTTTTAAACACCTTACTGTCACTGCTGGACTGAGAATAGTCCACCAACAAAATATATCCAGCCAACAGCGCCCCATAGGCAGCGTCCTGTGCCCACTGATGAAGGTCTAGAAGATGACCAACTAAAACAGCAGCAATAGATGAGCGATCGTCTCTGACTTTACGTCTACAAGGTGGACCAACAAGGTAGGAGTGTCTAATAGGGTGGACAGTGAGTGGACACGGTATTTGAAAAACTCCAGCAGCGCTGCTGTGTCTGATCCACTCATACCAGCACAACACACACTAACTAACTAAACTAACTAAACAATACCTGCTCTGTGGGGGTCCTGACCATTAAAAAACAAGGTGAAAGCAGGCTAAAAACGTATGTAGAGAAACAGATGGACTACAGTCAGTAATTGTAAAACTACAAAGTGCTTCTATATGGTAAGTGGAGCTGATAAAATGGACAGTGAGTGTAGAAAGAAGGAGGTTGTTTTAATGTTATGGCTGATCAGTGTATATTAAGTGGGGCTTTTGACATGTTTTTAAGGTACGTCTTGGACTTTAACTCCTTCAGCACCCAATTACCTAATTCATAAGGGTCATGTGATTCACCCCAGAAGAACTCTGACATCAAACTAAACAGAACAATTTCATTTTCCATTTTGTTTCCATCAGCCGCTTAATCCTGGTCAGGGTAGCAGCAGGTAGTTTCTAGGTTCCCTCAGGAAACACTGGGCGCATAGTGGGGTGCCAATCAATTGCACTAACCTGAATTTTTTGCATTGTAAGCAATGCTACTGATTTTAATGTCATCTGGGAGACACTCTTGCTTAATTCTAAAGTGTCTGACCACAGTCTGCTAAGGCAGCCAGGTTAACCTAATTGGGCAAAAGCTGCCGACTGAATTGCTAATAGCAATAAAACCCTAGGTTGTCATTAGTAAACCCCATCAATCTCAGAGTGTGGCTTCCACCGACATGCAATGCACAAGCTTATACTGCCATCTAGCTGTACCTACCCCCAGCTTGGTCAAACATGATACCTGGAGACACAACACAATTTCATATCACACCTGAGAACAAAGAGTCAAATGCCAGCTCAACACCTTAATTAAAGAGGAACACTCCAATTTGGATTTTTTTAAAGCAGATAGTGCAGGGTCATTCTGCATACCTTGTAAAAAAATGACAGAAGAACACTGAACCAGTTATGATGTCACCATGCATAAGAACTTGTCTCCCAATAACATAGTGGCATGAACTATAAGGTACAACCCCAAATCAGAAGGTTTGGACAGTATGAAAAATGCAAATAAAAATGCAGGTGTTTCTTACAATTAGACAGTATGAAACCAAGATACTTAATGTTTTGTCTGGTCAACTTCATTTAATTTGTTAATATACCTCCATTCCGGTATTTTAGACCATTAACACATTTAAAAAAAAGTTAGAACAGGGGCAATTTAGGGCAAGTAATGAGGTAAAAATAAATAATGTGATTTTAAACAGGTGATGTCAACAGGTGATTGTAATCATGGTTTGGTAAAAAAGCAGTATCCACAAAAGTCTTTGAGGAGCAAAGAAGGGCAGAGGATCTCTGGTTTGTCAATAAATGCTTAAACAATTATTGAAAAACAATGTTCCTCAAAAAAGATTGCAAGGGATTCATATATTTCTTCTTCTACTGTGCTTAATATATTTAAACGATTTAAAGAATTTGAAGGAATTTCAGTGCGTAAAGGGCAAAGGCGCAAGCCTAAGCTGAACACCCATGATTTCTGATCCCTCAGACGGCACTGCATCAAGAACTGTCATTCATTAACAGCTGATATAATTACATCGGCAAGGGATTACTAGCAAACCTTTGTCAAGCACTACAATACGAAGATACATTCACAAATACCACTTAAAACTTTACTGTGCAAAAAAAGAAGCCTTATGTTAACAATGTCCATAAGTGGTGTGACAGTCTCCGGGCCCTGAGGCACCTGGGATCAGCATTCCAAGTCTTTTTTTAAAAAGAAATGGATACTGTGTGCTCTGGATCAAAGAAGAAAAAGGACCATCCAGACTGTTATCATTAACAAGTCCGAAAGCCAGGGTCTGTCATGGTATGGAGCTGTGTCAGTGCCCTAGGTAAGGTTCTGTGATGGCAGCATTAATGCAGAAAAGTACATTGAGATTTTAGAGCAACATGTGCTGCTCTCAAGACAACATTTTTTCCAGGGACGTCCATGCATTTTTCAACATGACAATGCAAAACCACATGCTACACATTACAAAGGCATGGCTGCGGATGAAAAGGGTACAGGTACTGGACTGCCCTGCCTGCAGCCAATGTGTGAAGGATTTTGAAATGAAAAATGCGACAACAACAAACCTGTACTGTTGCACACCCCCAAAGCCCTAGAATTACACCCCTTTTGGCTATCAAAAAATCCAAGCGTGACTGTTCCTCTTCAAACACACATTATTAATCAGATTTTGTATTGTAAATCTAAAAAAGTCTTGAGGGCCCACATTCCTGCTACACAACTCACCTGACAAGAAAAGAGAGCCAAGACACAACAGTGCCAGAGCACCTATGATCAGATGATTCAGTGAGAAGCCTGATTTCTCTTCTTTCCTTTCTGGAACCCTGAACTCTACTTCTTCTCTCTCTTCATCGTCTGAGCTCTCTCTCTGCTCTTGAGCGTGCTGTGCATGACGGAGCCGCAGCCTGCTGCTCTCTTCTGGGTGTTCAATTGGCCAATCTGCACCAATAGATTCTAAACACAAGTGCAACGTAACAGTGTGTTAAAATGTAATAGATAAAAATTTGACAATGTTGACAATGTTTTTAAGCTTTCTTCTCATTACATACTGTACCTGCTTCTCTCACCACATCTACACCTTTAGCTGCTAGTTCAGATGCTTCTCTTTCTATTGTGGACTCCTGCTCTTCCAAAACATGAAAACCAGTGACTTTTCGGTCAGCACTGTCAGCTCCAGATGCAAATTCAGAGGGCTCAGGTTGAGACTGGATTTCAGGGCTGGCAATGACTTCAGCATGAATATCTATCACAGCGACTGCAGATATACGATTGTAGCTGTCTAAGACTATGCTTCCGCTTGCAGGGACATTAGAAAACAAAGAACCTGGGGTGGCAGGGGAGTCTGTAGTTTCACCTAAGGATTCATCACTGGGGGTTATTTCAGCTTTTGGTTCAGGACAGGGGTTTATTTCTGTTTTAGGTTCAGGTGCTGGAGTCACTTTATCTTCAGCTTCAGGGACAGGGCTAGGTTTGAGAGGTTCCTGTACATCAGGGAACATCTCTTCGTAATGTTTTTCAAGGGAAGCCTCCTCTGAAAGGAATAGGGCTGACTCTGTGGCTATGCTAAAGGGAACCGCGCCCAGCAGATCGTTGTCTGGAGGGGAGCTGGTGATGGTGTCATGGATGACAGGTGCGCAGATCTCAGGATCAGTCTCAACAAAGCCAGTAGCCGCTCCCTCCTCGAAGAATTCTGGGGATGTTTCCTGACAAACCTGTAAATTTGCACACACATGTTGTATTAATCAGGTCTCCTCTTTAATAAACAAAAATTAAAGTTGTTTACACGTGTTGTTGTTTACAAGTGTTGTTGTTTGTAGATCCAGTATTTGCATATATACTATACAAATATATACAAATAACCATAAGCTTGTTGGACATCCTATTTCAAACATTCAGAAATTATTAATTATTAGAATTTTAACGTCATGTTTTTACACACTTTGGTTACATTCCTGACAGAACAGGTAGTTACTGGTCCACAAAATTTGGACAATTTTGAATATCCAATTCACCTCACTTGCATGTCTTTGGACTATGGGAGGAAACCGGAGCTCCCAGAGGAAACCCACGCAGACATGGCGAGAACATGCCAACTCCACATAGAAAGGACCCGGACAGCTCCACCTGGTAATCAAACCCAGGACCTTCTTGCTGTGAGGTGACAGTGCTACCCCCACTGAGCCAATTGCAACAATACATACAACAATATTTTAGTTGAATTATTGTAAAGAAATTAAATAAATAAATAATTTATTTACTATAAGCTCTCTCTATTTCCTCGGCTGCTCCCGTTAGGGGTTGCCGGCGAATCGTGATCTGCATTATTGATTTGGCACAGTTTTTATGCCGGATGCCCTTCCTGACACAACCCTTCCTATTTATCCGGGCTTGGGACCAGCACTACAATGCACTGGTTTATGCAAGCTTGTGGCTAGGTACCTATAGGACAATTCAGTGTCTCCAATTAGCCTGGCTGCATGTTTTTGGACTGTGGGAGGACACCGGAGCATCCGGAGTAAACCCACGCAGACATGGGGAGAACATGCAAACTCCGCACAGAAAGGACCCGGACCGCCCCACCAGGAGATCGAACCCAGGACCTTCTTGCTGTGCTACCCACTTAGCCACCGTGCCGCCCAATTTATTTACTATAAGCTAATTTAACAAAATAGTACAGTTGAAATAATTATATCTTATCGTTACACACAGTTGATACAGCAATCACCTGTTGTCCCTCTTCGGAGAAAATGATCTCAGACGATGGTTCAGTCTCATTTAGCCTCACATCCAAAGAGCTTCCTGTAAAAACCAGAGATATTAAGCTAGAATATAGAATCACTATTAAACTGAGGGTTTTTAAAAGGTTTGTGTAATTATGTAAAACAATTAACACTTTAGAAAGATAAATAAGTAACCTGCAACTTCCTCTGAAAGGCTTGGTGCATCACCAATGCTCTCAGTCCCATCATCTACTGTCCCTGCAGTGTCAATAGCTGCCTCCTGAAAAAAAACAAAAAACTACTGTTACCATTTATGTGGTCAAATCCACAATTATGCCACCTTAATGGTAACAAACACGCAGGGACAATTTAGAGTATTAAATCCATCTTTGCTGGACACGTGTAAAACATCTAAAACTCCTTACTTACAGTGACCAGAGGCAAAAATCAAACCCAGATGCTTATAGCCATATAGCATCGTCTATTCTTCCAGCAGCCATGGTTTACCACTTCTAAATTTCAATAATCTAATTCATACAAGCAGTAAGGCTTATTGTATTGTTATGTTTTACCACCACTTTATCATGGTCAGTGTTTGCCAGGAATCACTGGACGCAGAGTAATAACACACCCTGAATAGGCTGCAATCCATCATGGGGCCTCGAGCCTTTACAGGAAGCAAACAGGCCTGCTCAGTGCAGACAAGGAATGTGAAACATCACAGGCATGTTGACCTCACGACAGACATCTCATATGTTACTGTGCGTGATCAGTGGAAGCTCAGTTAACATCACACACAGTCACAGCGTAAAACATATCAGCATCAAAGCGACATTTTCCAACATGATCCGTTTATTTGTTTATTTTATATATACGCTTATATATAAAAATATACACCGATCAGCCATAACATTAAAACCACCTCCTTGTTTCTACACTCACTGTCCATTTAATCAGATCCACTTACCATGTAGAAGCACTTTGTAGTTCTACAATTACTGACTGTAGTCCATCTGTTTCTCTACATACTTTTTAACCTGCTTTCACCCTGTTCTTTAATGGTCAGGACCCCCACAGAGCAAGTATTATTTGGGTGGTGGATCATTCTCAGCACTGCAGTGACACTGACATGGTGGTGGTGTGTTAGTGTGTGTTGTGTTGGTATGATTGGATCAGACACAGCAGCGCTGCTGGAGTTTTTAAAATACCGTGTCCACTTACTGTCCACTCTATTAGACACTCCTACCTAGTTGGTCCACCTTGTAGATGTAAAGTCAGAGACGATCGCTCATCTCCTGCTGCTGTTTGAGTTAGTCATCTTCTAGACCTTCATCAGTGGTCACAGGACGCTGAACATGGGGTGCTGTTGGCTGGATATTTTTGGTTGGTGGACTATTCTCAGACCAGCAGTGACAGTGAGGTCTTTATAAACTCCATCAGCCATCAACAACACACACTAACACACCACCACCATGTCAGTGTCACTGCAGTGCTGAGAATGATCCACCACCCAAATACCTACTCTGTAGTGGTCCTGACCATTGAAGAACAGCATGAAAGGGGGCTAACAAAGCATGCAGAGAAACAGATGGACTCCAGTCAGTAATTGTAGAACTACAAAGTGCTCCTATATGGTAAGTGGAGCTGATAAAATGGACAGTGAGTGTAGAAACAAGGAAGTGGTTTTAATGTTATGGCTGATCGGTGTATATGTGAGTGTATATATACATTTAAACATTGTATATGCATTGCTATCAACTGTAAACATTGGCAAGATTTAAAACAGCTGGCCAGTATCACTAAAAATACCTATACTTCATTGGTGCAACACTAATAATAAAATTCACAATCTCAGCTTGCTGGCCTAGAGTCTATAGTATGTGGAATAGGTGTGTTTATTGTAATAAGATTTATTCTGTTCAGTCTTATGTCATCCAAATATCTGAAAAGTTATCATGACCCACCACAGTTCAAGAGATATACTGTATTTATTGGGGTGGTCAGCCTATTACTGCTGACAGTTAAACAAGTTTCAGCAGTGCTACCGGCCTGGCTGTTTGCTCAGCCATGCTTGAGAAAAGGCAGAAAAGATCTCTGATGTCTCATTTCTCATTGCCTGTGCAATAGCAACCCCTACTGACCCCTGATCCACACATATGCACAAGCAGTAGAGTTAAACGTACTACATACAGTATGTGGCCAGCTCTGTGGGAATCCACTACTGGCAGGTGTAAAGAAGAGTCTATGGCTCACCTTAGCACACATGGGACCTATGCACGCAGAAAAAGACTTGAAGTAAGGTATTGGAAATGACTAAATTGGTAGAAAATGGGGAAGATGCAACCAAGCAAAAGGTCTTCATTAGCTGTATATACAAATACTGCTCCCACAATGCCACAAACCTAAGATACACTAACTACTATTTACTTTTGTGTGGTAATGCAGTCTATGTTGATTGCAAAAATAATTACAACAATAAAGTGGAATGCATGTGTTTTGCACTGTTCATGAAGACACACTGACACATTTGTGCCAATTTAGAGTTGTAAAGGTAAAAGATCAAATAAAAATCTGAATTAAAAAAGATGTTAACTTGTATTGATAAAGCAGCAACTAATAATCATTTCCAATAAACAATCAACCCTTTGATTTATCCATTTTAATTACATTTCTTTAATTACAAAAACTAGTAGACTTTATGTAGGTTTTTGCAATATGACATAATTCCAAAAAGAATGTTTGCCACAAAAAAAAACACACTGCACATCGCCAAAACAACACCATACCCTCAGTAAAGCATGGTGGTGGCAGCATTTTGTTTCAGGGCTATTTTTCCTCAGCTGGAACAGGAACTTTAGTCAAGGTGGAGGGACTTATGAACAATTCCAAATATTAGTCAAATTTGTCACAAAACAGGCCTCTGCTACAAAGTTGAAGATGAAGAGAAACACAACAACAACCCAAAGCATACCTCCACATCAACAAAAGACTGACTTCACCAAAAGAAGGTAAAAGTTTTAAAATGACCCAGACCAGAATCTAGAGCCCAACCTGAGTCCAACTGAAAATCTGTGGGATGACCTGAAGAGGGCTGTGCACAGGAGATGCCCTCACAGTCTGACAGAGTTGGAGTGCTTTTGCAAGCAGGAATGGGCTAAGACTGACAATGCTGATAAACTTCTACCAAAAAGACTGAATGCTGTCATAAATTTAAAAGGTGCTTCAAGTACCAAAGTAGTAGTTTAAGGCTGTGCATATTTATGCAACCACTGAAATTACTCATCTTGGTCTCATTCTTTTACATAACAAATACCTCACAAAGACCGCTGTGCCACCCAAGCACCCAATATGTATATGTAAATGTATCTATATGTGTCTGATCCACTCATACCAGCACAACACACTCCCACCATGTCAGCATCACTGCAGTGCTGAGAATGATCCACAACCCAAATGATACCTACTCTGTAGTGGTCCTGGGAGAGTCCTGACCATTGAAGAACAGGGTAAAAGAGGGCTAACAAAGCATGCAGAGAAACAGATGGACTACAGTAATTGTAGAACTGCAAAGTGCTTCTATATGATAAGTGTAGCTGATAAAATGGACAGCGAGTGTAGAAACAAGGAGGTGGATTTAATGTTAGCTGATCGGTGTATATCTGACAAATAAAGGCATTCTGTTCTATTGTAGTGTGCTAGGATGATTTACCATTGCATCACCCAAGAGCCCCAAACTGTAAGGAAACCAAGAAATTTAACTAATCTTCTTGTACACAAAGAAGATTAAAAATAAATTCATGATTAGATTTAATTGTCTAATTTAAATTTTAAACACATCATGGTGTTAAAGTGTTCCAGAATATCTTTTGGCTTTCTTTCTATTAGCATAGTCAATTTGTCTTCCGCTGCTGGGGGATCCCTGATTCGAGGTGGGTATATTGCTGCTCACGCCTCCTCCGACCTGTGCGCAGCCCTTAACGGAATCTTTTTTCACCCATACATTCTGCACAGGCACCACTCTATCTGGCAATCAGGGTCCTTACACAGCGTTTGAAGACTCCACCCACATAGTCTGGTCATCCCGCCATGCAGGGACTGCCAATTATGCCCGCTACGGTGGGACGGTGGTACGGTGGTAGCCTAGTGGGTAGAGTTTTGAGCTATCAACCGGAAGATTGGCGGTTCAAATCCAGGCTCTGCTATGCAACCACTGTTGGGTCCTTGAGCAAGGCTCTTAACCCTGTCTGCTCCAGGGGCGCTGTACGATGGCTGACCCTGCGCTCTGACCCCAGTTTCCAAAACAAGCTGGGATATGTGAAGAAAGAATTTCATTGTACTGTACATCTGTATATGTATATTTGACAAATAAAGTATATCTTCTTCTTCTTCTAGATGGCGCCCAGCCGAACGGTGGCAACGCCGAGTTTCGAACAGAGTAGTTCAGAATCTCGGATATCTTTTGGCTTCTTTCTTGAAATGAGACTAATGAGACTTTGGTTTGGTCCATTTTTTTTGACCAGGAGTTTTTTGTGTTTACCTCAGGAGAGAGGAGGGTCCAGCTGTTATTGGAGGACTCACTGCTGCCAGTGCTGTTATCAGACATCACTGCCTTGTGTCACAGCACCTGCAAAACACACACAATATAATATTAATATAATCATTAATAATAGTAATTAATAATAGTTATAATAAATCACTCTGAGGCTGTAGTACTGAACTGCCCACCACAGTGACGTCGTCCACAGACTATGTGCGCGACTGGCACTGAAGCCTGGCATTCTGGGATACAAGCTGACGTGTTAAAAAGACTGGTGTGGGTTACATAAGCTACAAAGCTAGCGTAAACAGTAAGAGGGCGTTTCGTCTATAAAACACAACGCACTACTTTCTGAAGCCAAACAGAAAATTGAACTCACACGTTGCCCTACTGTTCAATTTTACACAACACACAGCCTGAACCGACCGACCCTCACATTTAAATATGCCCATAATAGGAAAACTGCAGTGTGCTAGCAAACAATGTAGCAATGCAACAAAACTAGCGAACCCACAAAATAGTGCGTTTAGCCATTTATAATAATTCTACAGGCTGGCTTTGTGGTAAATGGCTGTTTTGCAAACATAAACAGTCAGGCTAAACGTACTTAGGTACTATTCCCAAAGCCTCTTCCCCAGTCCCAGTACTACAAACACGACACGCAGTATAACATCCCCGAGTAACAGTAGCTAATCCCGACTTTCAAACAAAGCCGCCATACCCTGTTAAAAAGCGTAAATCCTCTTCGTTTTTCTCCGATTCTGATGTTTAATGCCTTCGTGCGAACTTCGGGAATCCCGATTTCCGTCCCGCCCACAGCCTCGAGCTATCCAATGAAAGCTCAGCGTTTCCACCGAACAGCCAATCACGATCCTAACGTCGGTTTGCCCACACGGCTGGCGTGCGTGAGGATTGACAGTCGCAGGTGAAAGTGAGTCTGTGCAGTTGTCGTCTGATCGCGACCCGGACAGAAACTGACAGGACGTGACATGCGTGTGTCCTATATATAGTGGATGGCAGAACCATGTTCTCCAGCACCGTACTGACACGTTGGCACAGCAAGGGCTAAATTTGTTGGGGTTTCCCATCTCAATTATATTGTCCTCATGTTGCATCAGGGCCTCCAGGCTCATGTGATCAAAATGAAAACCAAGGGCATTTTTATCGTTTGTCAGGCATATATGGTTAAAATAGCCATTCTTTATATCTACAGAGTTACAGTTCTGGTGCATTTTTACTTTTCTTCTCCTTGACCTTTGTTTCTCACTGTTTTACTGTCCTTGCTCCCTCTCTATTACATTTACGGCATTTAGCAAACGCTTTTATCCAAAGTGGCTTACAGTACTGTGACAGAATATTATAAGCAATTGAGGATTAAAGGTCTTGCTTAAGGGCCCAACAGTGGCAACCTGGCAGTGGTGGGGCTTGAACCAGCAACCCTGGCATTAAATTATTGAAAGCCAAAACAGAGGATGAGAAGAAGCTTTTTTTCCACAAGCTATTTGAGTCCTCAACAAAAATAGCAATCAGGACTAACGTACACGAATCTAAATTTATGTGTATATATGAGTATATATATATATATATATATATATATATATATATATATATATATATGTGTGTGTATATATGTATATGCATGTATACAGGTTCTATGTATGTGTAGGTATATATATGTGTATATGGATTTGGATTTGTGTATGATATTCACACTCCTATTGCATATGTTGCACAATAAAAGATCAATATTATGTACGTAGTTCTTGCACTGTTGTCACTGTCGCACACTTGGTTCACTTTAAATTGTATTTTTAATTATATTTAAGCTTTCTTAATTTCAATTTTCAAATTTCTGTATTCTTACACTTTAGATTTTAAACATTTCTATTTTTTTGTATAATACATATTTTTGTGTACTTTGTTTACTTTTTGTAACTACTGTGGCTGAGCAGTCACAGAAGCATTTCACTGCCAGTTGTACTGTGTATGACTATGTATGTGACAAATAAACCTTGATTTGATTTGATACTAGTCCAGTATCTTAACCACTAGGCCACAACTTCTATTAGCACTGTCCACTTAATCCTCTTCAATGTCTAATGCCCCTTTTCTACCGCACGGCACCCTATGGTTCAGCACATTTTAAATCAGTGATCCCACATTAAGTGTTTGTTTTCATTGCCAAGATACCTGTACTGAATCTAAGTACCCATCCTAAATTTGATTGCCTTTGTAGACCACCTGGGTGCCTAAATTGTATAACTGTTACTTAAAAATTACATCAGCTTATTTATTTTTACATATTTTTGTGATTTTATACTTAAATATAAACATTTAAGTATAAAATCCAATGTAAAATTATATAATTGATTACATACAGTGAGGAAAATAAGTATTTGATCCCCTGCTGATTTTGTAAGTTTACCCCCTTACAAAGACTTGAACAGTCTATAATTTTTATGGAAGGTTTATTTTAACAGAGAGAGACAGAATATCAACAAAAAATCCAGAAAAAAAACATTAAATAAAAGTTATAAATTAATTTGTATTTAATTAAGGGAAATAAGTATTTGATCCCCTACCAACCAGCAAGAATTCTGACCCCCACAGACCGGTTATGTGCACAAAAGGCACACAAATTAGTCCTGTCCCTGTATAAAAGACTCCTGTCACAGAATCAGTTTCTTCCGTTCAAATCTCTCGACCACCATGGGCAAGACCAAAGAGCTATCAAAGGACGTCAGGGACAAGATTGTAGACCTGCACAAGGCTGGAATGGGCTACAAGACCATCAGCAAGAAGCTTGGTGAGAAAGAGACCACTGTTGGTGCGATAATTCGAAAATGGAAGAAATACAAGATCACAGTCCTCTTGTAGTAGACTTGAAGTAAGGTATTGGAAATGACTAAATTGGTAGAAAATGGGGAAGATGCAACCAAGCAAAAGGTCTTCATTAGCTGTATATACAAATACTGCTCCCACAATGCCACAAACCTAAGATACACTAACTACTATTTACTTTTGTGTGGTAATGCAGTCTATGTTGATTGCAAAAATAATTACAACAATAAAGTGGAATGCATGTGTTTTGCACTGTTCATGAAGACACACTGACACATTTGTGCCAATTTAGAGTTGTAAAGGTAAAAGATCAAATACAAATCTGAATTAAAAAAGATGTTAACTTGTATTGATAAAGCAGCAACTAATAATCATTTCCAATAAACAATCAACCCTTCGCCCTCGCTCTGGAGCTCCATGCAAGGTCTCACCTGGTGGGGTAAGAATGATTCTGAGAAAGGTAAGGTCAGTCCAGAATTACACGGGAGGAGCTTGTCAATGATCTCAAGGGAGCTGGGAGCAGAGAAATGCTAGATATGACCCCAAGAACACCATCCCCACGGCATTTCTCTGCCTCCAAACACGGCGAGTGGAGTTGATGCCAAAGAGCTTAATTTTGGTCTCATCTGACCATATCACATTCTCCCAAGCTTTCTCTGAATCATTCAGGTGTTCATTGGCAAACTTCAGACGGGCCTGTACATGAGCCTTCTTGAGCAAAGGGACTTTGCGGGCACTGCAGGATCTCAATCCATTACGGCGAAGTGTGTTACTAATGGTTTTCTTGGTGACTGTGCTCCCAGCTCCCTTGAGATCATTGACAAGCTCCTCCCGTGTAATTCTGGGCTGACCTCACCTTTCTCAGAATCATTCTTACCCCACCAGGTGAGATCTTGCATGGAGCTCCAGAGCGAGGACGATTGACTGTGATCTTGTATTTCTTCCATTTTCGAATTATCGCATCAACAGTGGTCTCCTTCTCACCAAGCTTCTTGCTGATGGTCTTGTAGCCCATTCCAGCCTTGTGCAGGTCTACAATCTTGTCCCTGACGTCCTTTGATAGCTCTTTGGTCTTGTCCATGGTGGTCGAGAGATTTGAACGGAAGAAACTGATTCTGTGACAGGAGTCTTTTATACAGGGACAGGACTAATTTGTGTGCCTTTTGTGCACATAACCGGTCTGTGGGGGTCAGAATTCGTGCTGGTTGGTAGGGGATCAAATACTTATTTCCCTTAATTAAATACAAATCAGCCCCGGTTCTGGACTGCTTTGCTTGGGGGGGCAGTAAAACCTAATGAGGGGGCATGTTGATAGTCATGTTTTTGAAGCCAGAAATATATTCAAGGCTTGATTTGTGCATGAATGATGACAGCCAAGCTATTGATACTGGCTTAAAGTGATGTATGAGGTAAAGAAATAAAAATGCATGTTTTCTAACTTAAACTTAAAACCCAATGATTAAAAAATACATGTTGATTATGTAAATGGAGAAAAAAGATTATCTAATTGTATTTCATTTTAATACGCCCCCTTAATTAAATTGCCATTACTAATAGAACAACTCTATTTCTTGAAAGGCTTTAATACAAATTTAAGTCAAAGCTGACAAATGTACCTACACACAGACTGAGAATATTCAAACGTGGAAATAGGAATGAGTGAGAATATTTATATTATTGGGAAATTAAAATATAAAGAAAACAAAAGAATACTAATTCTGTAAAAAAAAAAGTGTTTACCAGTATACCTGCCTCTCGCTCACACTAACAGAACATATACTGCCGAACTGAACTGTTTGGGGCAGTCTGCCGATTTTTATATGACTCAAAGAGCCAATCAGGAATAAGCAAGGAAATATCTTCACACTGTAAAACAAAATGCATTTTTGTGATTGGTTCAGAGATAATTTTAAAAATAGCCGTTGCTTGCATTGTGCTTGGGGGGGCAAAGACACAATTTGGGGGGGCAATGCCCCCCTCAGCCCCCCCCTGATACAAATTAATTTTTTTTCTGGATTTTTTTGTTGATATTCTGTCTCTCTCTGTTAAAATAAATCTTCCATAAAAATTATAGACTGTTCAAGTCTTTGTAAGGGGGTAAACTTACAAAATCAGCAAGGGAACAAATACTTATTTTCCCCACTGTACAGTATATATTCTACTTTCATCTGTTGCACTGGTTGTGGCTAAAAACTGGATTGAATAATTAGAACCAGTGTTTACATACTGTAAAATGTAAGAATAAAATGTAAGATGACCATTATTGTATGCTAGGTCATGTCTATCACCATTAAACCAAGGTCATAACCATGATTTGAAAGTTGGGGGGAGGGGGAACCAAATTTACTGAGGTTGGTTGAAAGGGGTTCCTGCCATTCTAAAACATTCCTGCCATTTCAACAGCTGATGGGAACACTGGTGGATCCTAACATTACACAAAGCTAGTTAGTGAAATATGTTTATTTATAATTTTTACATCAGTATGTAGGGGGGTCATTTTGAGCATATCTGAATATTAGGAAGATATCCCCCCCAATGTATCTTGTGACTATGGGCTTGCATTAAACTATAAATAAGCTAATAATTGGTAGGTGAATAATATGTCGGTTTATAATGTTAATCCCAGTATAAAGCCGAGTGCATTAAAATAGTGCCAAACCCACCCCACACCCACTGTAAAGCAGCGGTTTCTACTATCCTGGAATGTATTTGTAAGAATGCGTCAACTTGGCAATATCATAGGATGAAGAGCCTTTCAACTAGTTAATTTAGCATTTTTATTTTCATCAGGTGCTGCCCTAATCATTTGTAAGCCACCACAGTCATCTAAAGGTAACACCAGCACCACTTCTACTTTGAATAGCAAATCTAAACCAGAGGCAACCAATCAGGAAGGAGCACATTAGATCCCATTTACACACTCAATGCAGACTATATGGACAGTATGTGAACACCAATTCTAAAAATTCAATCCAGTTTTAAGCCACAACCATTGCTAACAGATGAACAAAAATATACACTGATCAGCCATAACATTAAAACAACCTCCCTGTTTCTAGACTCACTGTCCATTTTACCATGTCCACTTATCATATAGCACTTTGTAGTTCTACAATTACTGACTGTAGTCCATCTATTTCTCTACATAGTTTTTTTAGCCTGCTTTCACACTGTTCTTCAATGGTCAGGACCACCAAAGAGCAGGTATTATTTAGGTGGTGGATCACTCAGCACTGCAGTGACAATGACATGGTGGTGGTGTGTTAGTGTGTGTTGTGCTGGTATGAGTGGATCAGACACAGCAGCGCTGCTGGAGTTTTTAAATACCGTGTTCACTCACTGTCCACCTTGTAGATGTAAAGTCAGAGACAATCGCTCATCTATTGCTGCTGTCCGAGTTGGTCATCTTCTAGAACTTCCTCAGTGGTCACAGGACGCTGCCCACGGGGCGCTGTTGGCTGGATGTTTTCGGTTGGTGGACTATTCTCAGTCCAGCAGTGACAGTGAGGTGTTTAAAAACTCCATCAGCATTGCTGTCTTATCCCATACACACTAACACACCACCACCAGGTCATTGTCACTGCAGTGCTGAGAATGATCCACAACCCAAATAATATCTACTCTGTGGTGGTCCTGGGAGAGTCCTGACCATTGAAGAACAGCATGGAAGGGGGCTAACAAAGCATGCAGAGAAATAGATGGACTACTGTCAGTAATTGTAGAACTACAAAGTGCTTCTATGTGGTCAGTGTAGAAACAAGAAGGTGGTTTTAATGGGGCTGATCAAAATGAGGTTTACAAAGACATGGTTAGGCACAGAGCCCTGACCTCAAACCCACTGAATACCTTTGGTATAAATGTATGTTAATTGCGAGCACAAATTCCCACGAACACTCTGTGCTTAGTAGCAGTGACAGCAAGACTAATAAGAACTGAGCACAGGATGAACAAAACCAAACATGGTAACATCCTTAAAGTCAACTTCCTTCACAGGACACAGCAACTCAGACAGAGGAGACAGTTTATCTTCCAACAAAGAACCAAAGCATGCAGCCAAAACAACACTGGAGTGACTTTAGGGCGAGTCTCTAAATCAAGACATATGCCTCTTTTAATCTCTGAAGAGACCTTAAGATGGCAGTTCAGACATTCACCCTCCAAGCTGACAATTCAAATGTGCAAAGCCTGTAGAGCTGTATCTACGGCTTGCTGCCAAAAGTATCTGAAGGTCTGAAAACATTTGTAGAACTTAAAAACAGGTTTTCACTTTCATGGGTAATTGGGTTGATTAATGGGTAAATATTGTCTTTAAAATGTTCTAGGTCAATACAGTTTACTTTGTACAAGGGATATGCTTACTGACCAGATGCACACAAGGGTAAATGAGTTCCCTCATGTCTATTTCTTAGTTTGTACTTTTTAAAATGCATTTTAGGTTGTTTTTCTTAGTAAATCTGTATGACCAATTCCAGGTCATGACCCAAAGCTCTCAAACTGTTTTGCAACAATGTCTATTTTTAAATGTGTTACATAAATTAAAGTAAACTGGATATTGCCTGTAATATCAGCTGCACAAACAATGCTCACACTACTTCAAAAAATTTTATTGTCTGGTCCATTAACCCGTAGACCTGTTTCGTAGACAGCACACTACTCGTTTTCTTAAAAAGAATTTGAATAGCGTGTAAAAATACTTTGTAATTTACATTTAACATCAATAAATTTCAAGTCATTCTTCAACATGTGAAAATTGGCCTGTCTCGGACGACATCCCTGCGTTATGCCTACGAAGACCTGTTTTCTTTTCACTGCAGCTTCAAACAAACATCATATAAACTTAAGAACTGTGTAAAGAGACAAGTTTATTACATTTTTATTTTCGGTCCCAAAAACCAGCATAATAACATTATATCAATAATATTAATAAAGAAACAAAATAATAAAAAACCCTAAATAAAATAGCGTCCATTTCCACAAACTCCATGTTTTGTCCATTTGTAGTTAAAGAGGTGTGGTTTTAAGCTAAGGCCAGATGTCATCTGAGGTGTCAGTCAGGAATGTAGAGGTGGGTGGTGCTTGAATGGTAGGCTTAAAAGTCCAGTCCAGGCTACTGCTGAGAAACCTAGAACAATTCAAATGCATAGAAACTGAATTAATACAATGCAAATAAGTGCAAAATATGAAAAGCATGTTTTACTAATTGGATTACTTATCAACTGCTGTACAAATTTAAAATGTAGCTTAATTGGGAAATGGTAGCTAAGTAGTTAAGCTGGTTCAGTCCCTGCAACCACCAAGCTGCCACTGTGCCCCTGAGCGATGCCCTTATTCCTCAATTGCGTATATGGTATTCAGGCATGACTGTAAGTCACTCTGGATAATTTTATTTATTAGGATTTTAATGTCATGTTTCACACCTTGACACGGGGAGAACATGCAAACTCCACACAAAAAGGACCTGGACCGCCCCACCTGAGGAACCCAGGACCTTCTTGCTGTGAGGCGACAGTGCTACCGACTGAGCCACTGTGCCACCACCACTTTGGATAAAAGCATGGGCTAAATGCCAGAAACAAATTGGTTTAAATACAGCTAGAAATTGAAGCATGCCATGTTTAGTGTGTCGGGTGTGTGTGTCGCTGTAGAATCATCACTAGCTGCGCGTTGTAGGTATTACAGGCAACCGAGACCACAGCTGTGGTGCCTGCTACACACACAGTTTAATTTTTACCTGTTGGGACTGTGATTCTGGGCCTCTGCTGGCTAAACGGCTCAAGATGTTTCTCTCTGACATTTGCAACCTCACGGCAACAGGTGGTATCCTGGCAATGGTTGCTGGGAGACGGGTGACATCTGCTTTCATGTCGCTCAGCAGCTCCTCTAGCTGTTTCAAGACTTTAAAAAAATAATAAAAAAATGCAGGAAATGTAGTTACTGGATTGATTATGTAAACAGCACAAACAGTAATCAGGTTGTCATTCAGCCTAAAAAAATTGAAATAAATAAAAAAAGTAAATAAATATACTATACTTCTACTTGCATAGTAGAACTTTAACTGGATATCTTTTATCTACAACCATGCATGTGCAGAAAACCAAACAGGATATGACCTTAATTTTTTTTCTGCCACAGGGGACTATTCTGGTCCACATACCCGTTTTTGGCCCAGTTTTTCACCAGGTGCCCTTGCTGACACAAATGCAATTTTTATCCAGGCTTGGGACCAGCACTGAGAGTGCACACCCAATGGTTGTTAAAGCAGCATCCCCCCCACCAGACATTGCCAACCATGTCTGTGTAGATGCCCTATGGGCCAAAAAAAAGCACAAGATCACACCCCGGATCTCAAACCACATAGTTAATGTCAACCTAGTGTGGTTGTATGCTTTTTGGAACACAGCACTGATCAAAACAGCAGCAAATAAGACAGCATTATATGCTAAATTAGATATTTACAGTAAAGTGACCACCAAGTCAGGTCTAGCCTAGTGTTTTAGAAATCTTCGGGGATTAAGCATACATTAAAGGGGGCTGGTCAACACTGCTTCACTTCTCAGTCACCGATGACTTAAACTAGAGTGTAGGTAATAAACTGATACCAGGTTGATTTAAGCCGACACCAGACTTGTCTAATTAAATTGGATCTTGATCACAATATCCACAATATCCCTAAAATTAATTTGGCATTAAGTGATATTATTACACATCTAAACACACTCATTCAATACCTGAATTAATTGCACATCTAAACAATGTAATGGGCATTTAAAAAAAATCCAAATGGACAAACAAGCTCCATAGTAACACAAGCTTAATTAAATGGACAACAGTGACACTAAAATTACACCTGTAGGGCAGGTGTTACCTAGTGGTTAAGGTACTGGACTAGTAATCAGAAGGTCACTGGTTCAAGCCCCACCTCTACCCTTGAGCAAGGCCCTTAAGCCTAAATTGCTCAGAAAATATACTGTACAGTACTGTAAGTCGCCTTTGATAAAAGCGTCTGATAAATGCTGAAAACTCAAATTAACGCTTAAATAGCCCACCTTTGTGTAGGACAGCATTGGCAGGCTTGTTGCCAGACATGGACTCCTTGCTGAGGTGCTGGTGTGACTCAGCCAAGCATTCCACCTCACTAAAGCGCGTGTTCAGGGCCATGGATGGGTGAGAAGGATCCTCAGTCATGTTCAAGTATGCTGCCCTCCGCAGCTGCTCCTCGATCACCAGCGCCTGTTCCAGCAGCTGATGGAAGAGTACCCAACTTAGAACCAAGAGAACAAAGAGGCTTTTCATATCATGAGCAGCTTTGCGCTATACCTTAAATCTGCGGGCCAGGAACTTGTTTTTGATCTCCAGAAAGTTTCCTCGGTTCATCTCACCCTTAAAGGGTTCGTTGAGGATGGCAAATTTAACGTCGTTCTGAATATCTTGCCAGCGAGCATAGCCGTGTCTGAAAAGCACGAGTTAAGGAAGCATACGCTGCACAACAGTCTTTTCACAAAGGTTTGTGATAGAAAGGATTTTTTTTTCCCAATTTTCCTCCCAATCTAGTCATATCCAGTTACCGATCTCCACTGCTGATTGAGAAGAGAGAGACTGACACACGCCCCCTCCGACATGTGTGCAGTAACCGACTGCATTTTTTCACCTGCACAAGGCGAGTGCGTATGTGGATCAGCTTTGTGTATAGAGAGCCACACCCTGATCAATGCATTTTCTCGATTCTGTGAAGGCACTATTAATCAGCCAGCAGAGGTCGTAATTGCATCAGTTCTAAGGTCCCTATCCGGCCTTCCACCCTGTATAAACAAGCCAATTGTTGTTCATGTAGTTGCCCAACCCAGCCGGATGGCAGAACAGATGAGCTTGAAATGTCAGCTCTGGTGTGCTTTCATGTTTTACCACTGTGCCACCTGAGCGGCCAGAAATGATTACATTTAAACGATGAAAATTAAAGTTGCTTTGGATAAAAGTATCTGCTAAATGGCATAAAATGTACAGTAGTGAGCACATGAACTAAGCACTAAAGGCTCAATAAAAGGATACTGTATAATTCCAGCAAGAAGCCAGTAATCATGTCGGCGATGCCAAATCTCGTTGGTTTTCTTAGTAACCGTGGCTGCCCGCTCCTCGTTCTGCCACAAAGAGTGCAATTCTGCAAAACAAAACAATGCAGTGAATGAATAAACTCCAACGTTATAAAAGGCACATGGATAAATAGAAAGCAGGCCATTTAACTAACCGGTAAAGCCTCCGTCTGCAATGTTGAACATGAAACGGGTCTTTGATTTCTTCTTCTCCTCACTTCCACCCGTCGCTCCTTCTTTTCCACTGTCTCCGTTTTGTAATTTGGTTGATTCCTCAGTCTTTACAGCTTCCTTTTCATCCTTTTGGTCTAGGAAAAACAAAATAAAAAGGAGAATTAAGTACATTGCTAGTCATAAAGTGCCTTGTAAGTGTCAACATAGGCACATATGACCACTTCTAACCTTTCTTCTCATCTGGAGCTGGGGTGGTGTCCATCTTCTCTGGTTTATCTTCTTTATTTTCATCTAATACAAAACAAATGGGATTATTTTCGATAAACAGTATATTTATTTATTTATTTGGGTTTTTATGCCGTGTTTAACACTAGTGTCACTTAATGTCAAAAATAGGTATTATGTTTGTCTGTCTATTTTATTTTGTCTTTATATTTTAATTCATTGTGCAAAACTGTTGTGTTGTCTTGCGTAAGAGAGAAACAATTTAAATAATGTAAATAATGACTAACAAACAAGACACTGGAATACTGATCAATACAGAGCAATCTGGTATTTAAAACTTCAGTTCAGCTCTCATCCTTATCATCATGTCACAAATGATCACCTTTGATCGAGTCACCGTTCTTTGACTCGGCCCCTTCAGTCTTTGCCTCGGCCCCTTCAGTCTTTGCCTCATCCGGAGACTTGCTTTGCTCCCCAGCTTCTGCAGTCGTCTTCTCCTTCTCTTCTACTCCGTTCCCTGTTTTCTCTGCATCTGTGGTGGATGCAGAGTCGTCCTTCTCACTCTTTTCCTTCTGTTCAGAGGGGGAGAGCGATTTCTCCACGTCGTCAGGAATAGCGATGACCTAACGAGGGCATTTGCGGAGCATCAGAGGTCTGCTGTTCATTAACAAATTACACGCCTTAATTGAACGATTCCTCACCTCAGATTCAGGCTTTTTGCTCGGCTGCTCAGCCTCACCGTCTTTTTTGACTTCCTTCTCCTTTTCTGCGTCTTTGCAGCCATCTTCATTCCTGGATGAATCTTCTGTAGAGAGAGAATCTGAGAGAGATTCATTTCATTAAGTGACAAGGTAATACCAAAATTACAGTCAGCCTAATAACCAGCAAGAATTTGAAACTTGTTAACAGAATGTATTTAGCAATTTGTGTTAGATAAGTAAGATGATAATAAGAGCTGCAGCAATAAGACTGTCAGGTTTGGCAAAATGACTTCACTGCTGGTTTACTGAACAGCAAGACTGAATCTATAAATACTGACTGATTTAATAGTTTATTCACTAGGAGTTTTGTATGACCTGCATTTCAGTTGGTAACAATAATTTATTTATTAAGATTTTAACATTGCTTTACACACTTTAGTTACATTTATGACAGGACAGGTAGTTACTAGTTACACAAAATTCATCAGTTCAAGTTTAATGTCAAACACAGTCATGGACAATTTTGTATCTCTAATTCACCTCACTTGCATGTCTTTGGACTGTGGGAGGAAACCGGAGCTCCTGGAGGAAACCCACACAGACACGGGGAGAACATGCAAACTTCACACAGAAAGGACCCACCCGCTCCACCTGGGTATCGAACCCAGAAGCTTCATTTTTTCAATCAAAGGGTGAATTAAATGATACTAAGGAGCTACAAAGCCACAACAAATGATTCCAGAATTAGAATCATTTACAGCTCCCTAGCACCTCCCCAGTCCTGCTGTTATTTTTTCCTCACAATGCCATGGTTGTAAATGAACTGGAATACAACAGTTCAGGGTTTTGTAAAACAGTGAATATTAGTTTTTCTCCACAATGTCTGTGCTTTGCTTTTGATTATGTAAACAATTTATCCCAGCACCACACTGGGTCAATCTGATTAAACAAGATTGAAAAACAATGGCACAGCCAGAGCAAAACTGGTTTACCCGTATCATGTAAACGCATCCTTAAAATGCTACAAAAATAAAACAAACCTGGTGCAGGTGTGTTGGGCTGTGTATCAGCTGGGGTACCAGTGGAAGGTGTTTTGCCTGGCGAGTCAGGGTTGCTAGCAGCTGCAGCTTTTTTATTTTCTTCCAGCTCCATCATCCAGGGCATGGACCACTGACCGTTCACATGTTCAAACTCCTGCACCTAGAAACAGACAGCACACAGAAACATAAGCTTCAAAGAACAGAATATAAACTATATACCAATGTAGTGAATGTGCTGGAATTAGTAGCCGGTACTGCTAGTAAAGCTTATCTCACAAGCGTTCCTACCTTTTTACGGATCAGCGACATCACCCCGATACGAGTGAGGACGTGTTGTCGGGACAGGCCTTCTCTTGGCACACCATCGGCAAACGTTTCAGCCCCGTCAGCACCGGGCTCGCACAAGTGCCTCATAAAGAGTGACACATATGCCCTGAGAAAGAAAGAAAATTTGTATACAGTAATCCCTCGCTATATCGCGCTTCGACTTTTGCGGCTTCACTCTATCGTGGATTTTATTTGCAAGCATGTCTAAATATAAACCGCAAATTTCTGCTAGTGATGGGTCGGTCGCGAACGATCCGGCTCTAAGAGCCGGCTCTTTAAAGTGAACGATGGGATTCGGCTCCGGGTTTTTTTTCTGTCAAAGCCACACGTGATTGGTCAAGATGCGTAGTGGCGTGCACAGACAGCGTGCACACGAACAGGAGAGAGAACTTGATAAAGTTCTGCAGACAAGGGGGGTGTGTTCGAAAAGCTAGCTCTCTCTCTACATAGACGCATTTTACATCATCCTGTGCGCGCTCCCGATAAGGAGGCTGTTCAAACATGGCTGACGGTGCGGACAAACGAATGGAGTTCTTTTCAAACGTAAATAAAATATTACTGATTTTTAACTTGTATAAACTTGTACCGAGTGTTTTTATTTGCAAGTTCGGGCTTGTCAGGAAATGTAACCGTTATCGTTACATGAAGGGAAATGTTATATTGACGTTAGCATGCTGTGCTACCTCAATCCATTGGTTTTAATGACAAGATGCTAAATGCTAAAGCCGATGGAATCGGGTTATAAAAATAACCATATAAACACATGGTTTTTACTTCGCGGATTTTCACCTTTCGCGGAGGGTTCTGGAACGCAACCCCCGCGATCGAGGAGGGATTACTGTATATACATTTTTTTCAATTAAAAGGAGAGCACAGATCCTACCAGATATTCTACTTGCAAACCATGAATACAAGCAAAAACAATGCTTACTTGAACTCCTTTTCAGATTTCCCTCTGAGGTCTCTGACCAGCCATTGTGTAGTAAAAGCATCCTGGGGGGGCATTCCATAGCGCATCACGGCGTTTAAGAAGGCCTTCCTCTGGCGTGCATTGAAACCCAGCACCTTAAAAAAATATAGACATCAAATGATTGTACTAGGGCAGTGGTCAAGTTACAGGACTAGTGATCAGAGGGTTGCTAATTTAAGCCCCACCACTGCTGGACCCCTGAGCAAGGCCCTCAACCCTCAGTTACTTGCATTGTATACTGACAAATCTTAAGTTGCTTTGGATATAAGCATCTGCTACTAAATGACATAAATGCAAGTGTAGTGATTACATGAGGTTGAATAACTCACCTCAATGTTGCCTCCCACTCTGGCCAGCAGGGGGGGCAAAGGTTTGTCCTTTTCATTTCGGAGACCCTTCCTGTTAGGCCTGCGGGAGTTGGCTAGATTTGGAAAAAGGAATATTAGAGGTAAGTGGACTCCCTACAATTCAGGTTAATAAAATCAGTATCACTAAAAGCATTTTACCTTCTGCACGCTCATCAAAGTCCTCATCTCCTTCTTCTGAGGCAACAGAGTAGTCTGAATGACCATCAGACTGGTCATCCTGCCAGTCTTGTGTAAAAAAAAGAAATATATTAATACAATATGTAAACAAATATTGGGCAGTATAAAGCAAGCTTGATATATTATCAACGCAGTGTCTGAGCAAACAATATTTAATTGGGTGAAGTTCCTGTCAAATAATCCAATACCTCTGTCCTCCTGTGAACCGTCATTGTAGTTGACTTGTTTCCGGATGCGTTTGCCCTTGCCGAGGTTGCGAGCTAGATCCTCCTGCTGCTGCTCATAGTGGTGCCTGAGCAGCTTCTCCCAGTAATCTGGATCTACACTTTCTTCCTGCTTAATGATCTCCCTCTGCACTTCCTCTTCCTGTTACAAGACAACACAATACATCAGGCTTAAAACTCTAACCTGGCTAACATTTTCTTGCTTGCTGTTGGCAAAATCTGCTACAAACCTCATCTTCCTCATCCTTCACGACATATTGAGCCACCTTGAAGGAGCTGAGGTACTCATTCATACTCTGCAATTCAGTATCCTCTGTGGCGTCCTGGTTGCGGTCCAGCAGACGGTCTATAGCCTTATCGTCGTAATGGATCACACTGCTGTCCTCTTCTTTGTTGTCACCTAAAAGATTAAAAACAAGCAAACAAAAACAGTTAGGTAATGCGTAACTAAAAAAACCTACTTAATTTAAGGAATTTGTAACAAATGATGTACTCACCTTCTGCTTCATCCTTGAACAGCGCCTCTGTGCCGAACTTGAGAATGTCATCCAACTCCTGCTTAGACATGGAACCGGTTTTGGAGCCCAAACCAGGTCTTACCACCAAGTGAGTCAACATCATCTTCTTCTTGGCCACCTACAGACAAAAAATAAAAATAGGGTAAATATTGTAAGGTAAAACGAGTAAATATTCTTCTCTAAAACGTTAGGACTTGCATGCTATTTACCTGAGTAATTCTTTCCTCTACAGTGGCTTTGGTGACAAAGCGGTAGATCATGACCTTCTTGTTCTGACCAATTCTGTGAGCTCTGCTAAAGGCCTATGTAAACAGATTACACCCATGTCAAAAGATATGCAATAACCAAAAAGAACATGTTTTAAAAATGCACTATTAAAAGGCTGTGTTGACTGCTGGCTCACCTGGATATCGTTGTGAGGGTTCCAGTCTGAGTCGTAAATGATGACTGTGTCAGCTGTGGCCAGGTTAATACCCAAACCACCAGCTCTGGTAGATAGAAGGAAAACGAACTGAAGAGCACCAGGAGCTGTGGGACAGAGAAGAGTTTAGCATTACATTGACAGTAGGCCTTAGTTAATGCTGTACTGTAAAACGTGTATTACAATGGCACGTATGCAGCTGCAACTCAGAATGGCAAACATGGCCCAGTTGTACACTCATCTACTTTTGTTTTATGCATAAACGGCTGGACATTATAGACCAGATACTTTATTTTGAAGACCGATTATGTAAATATTTTTTAACATTTTGAGCAGCAGCTCTGCCAGAATGTTGGTTAAATACTTGTTAACAGTCCATGTGCTGTTGGGTCACATGTGTATTATCTGTATTGTGTGAACTATTGTGTGTATCACCAAAACAAATTCCTCGTATGTGTAACATACCCAGTGAAATAAAGTGATTCTGATAAGTCTTAAGGGAGGCTACACTTATTTTAACAACTACTTCAGTTGTAGTTCACAGAGTAGAAGGCCTACAACTAGGGCTGTCACGCTAACCGCAATTTTGAAATATCGCGGTATAGACCAGCCAACCGCAGGGCATGCCAAGCAACCGCAACACCGCGGTGTTCACGTTTTTTCTTTCTTTCTTCTATTTGTTTTTGTTTATATTGTTGCAGGTCCATCTTGTTTTACGCTTACATTCGGGCGTAATAAATGTTAAATAAATTCATAATGAAAATGAGCTAGGAGCGTCATTTTCCCGCAACCTGTTCTCATGCGTTGCTGCTGAGTGTCAGGCTTTGTGTTTTAAAATGTAAACAATCGCAACAGGAATTATAGGCAAGTTTATTAATGATCAAATTGAGTTCACACTCAATAAATACTTGTAATTTAGACTATATTCAAACAGCCTCGGCGTACTAAAACACTTAATGACGGTTAATATGGCATTGCAGCCTGCAAATATTCTTTCTGGTCTTGCTGGAATGATTTAAATGTATTTTTTCGTTGAATAAAAATGTATTGAAACGAATAATAACTTGAAATGTAGTATATATTGTTATGTTAATTATATCTACTAAATAGATAGTTTGTCGCATTGTAAAGTCGCATGCAGGTACAGTACACGTGTATTAGTGTAACGAGCCCCATCAGAGAGAGTTTTAGTACCGAGGGGAACATCGCTACCCCACTCAGATTCTCTCTAAACCACATCAGATGAACGTGTTGGTTCTTCTAGCGCGCATAATAACGCAGGTTTAAACTCTTACAGACTTTATTATATTTCTTTTTTACCATATTTTGATTAGATGTGTATTTACAATATTTAGCCTAAACACTTTTTTTTTTTCGTTTCACACTGTATATCTAGCCTAGGAGCTAAATTTAAACCTTTTTTTAATAGAGAAAAGACGCGCATCCCTGCTCTGTTCTGTATTTAACATTAAACACGCATTTCATTGGTCTTAAAGCTGTCTCATCTTTGTCATTATAAAGCAATAATATACCGAATCATAGCCTAACAATAAAGCTTGTTTATATAGCTCTAAAATGCAGATTAATTAAGTAATTTTCAAAAACAAAAAAAAATGGCGATATTACCGCATACCGCGATATTGAGACAGGTTGAATATCGCAAGGGGAAATTCTTTCACCGCGACAGCCCTACCTACAACACCAAAAGTCTTTGCCCACAGGCTTACCACAAATGGACAGGCAAAGGCTAGTGTCTACTTATGACCATGCACATTCATTTATGGTTATTATTTAATAAAAAATATATATTCTACGTTACTGTCTTGCTTGTAGCCATTACATCACAACATACATCATACAAAAGTGTTTCATAAAAACAGCAGTGAGCTAGGTGTAGTGTGGCTTTTCAGTCACCAAATCTAAATCCAATAAAGCCCCTCTGAGGTGTGATAGAATTATAAACCTCACATTCATTTGCAGACAACTAATCTACAACAAGCACCAGGTCAGGTTAATGCAGGGTAAACTCCTAATATTTAAAGCATTACATAAACCATACTACAAAAAATTGAGGCTGGTTTAGGAGTCAAGTATTAAAAGTGTGTTTCGTCTAGCCAGGTCACCAATAGGCAATATCAGCCTATGCCACTTGACCAAAAACAGTGGGCATTTGCTTAATTACTGACCATGGTAAAAGGATAAGAACTGATGTAGGACTATATTATTAAAGAAACTTTCATCATGTGTTTGAATAAGTATGTAAACAAGTGAGTGAAGCACTCAATGATCACACTAACTGTTCCTATAATTACACAGACCATGTTTAGGGCAGAGAGCTTAAATCAACAGCACTTATTAAGACAGGCCAACACCCATATTTACTTTAAATAAAACTATTATAAACATAACTACTACTTGTAAGTGTTAGATAAAATATTTTTTATAAGAAAAAACTCTTACCGTTGAACCTGTCAATGGCTTCCTGTCTCATTGAACCAGTGATTCCTCCATCAATACGCTCATACTTGTAACCTTCGTTTTCCAAAAAGTCCTCCAGCAGGTCCAACATTTTGGTCATCTACACAGTGATGCAGAAACATTTATAGACAAATGCCAATACAAAGCTATATTTATTTAAAACAGGTTAATTCTAGCACATACCTGAGAGAAGATGAGCACCCTGTGCCCTCCCTCTTTCAGCTTCCGCAGCATCTTGTATAGCAGCAGCAGCTTACCAGAAGACTTAGTGAGGCCACCGCCATCGTACATGCCATTGGGCATCTTGGGTGCTTCCTGTATCAAGCAATGACGCAAGCATTAGTTTAGTCAAAAATACTATTAGTATTATTTCATAGTGAGTTTTGTTGATGGGACATTTTTGTACATCGAACCACATACCATAGCAGCAACAGGGAAAAGGTAGGGGTGATTGCAGCATTTCTTTAAGTCCATGACCACGTTGAGCAGGGACACCTGATTTCCACCTCCACGAGTGTTCAGAGCCTCAAAGTTTCGTGTAAGAATGAACTTGTAGTATTTCCTATAAAGAATAAAAAGTTTACACCTTAGATGTTTCCTTAAATAATTTCAATACAAGTGGCTTGTTTTTGGCTGCTTTCTATAAACCTTTGATCTTTTCTTCTACTCACTTCTGCATTGGACTAAGCTCCACTCGGACGATCAGCTCGGTCTTGGATGGCATGTGCTTAAACACGTCCGCTTTAAGTCTCCTGAGCATGTGTGGTCCCAACATGTCATGAAGTTTCTTGATCTGGTCCTCTTTAGCAATATCAGCAAACTCTTCTAAGAAGCCCTCCAGATTACTGTAACACGGTGATCAAGTCAGCAATAGTTGGATAAAGCATAGGGAGTTATGTTTTATCATTAGCACACCAACCTAAATCGCTCTGGTGTGAGGAAGTTAAGCAAGTGGAAGAGCTCCTCGAGGTTGTTCTGGAGAGGAGTACCAGTAAGCAGTAACTTGTGCTGGAGAGGGTAGTTATTCAGCACTCTGAAAAACTGCACAGCACATACAGCATTAGAACACAGCCATGTACACACACAAAAGTAACACCTTAAAGCTTTATGAAGCTTCATTTATACCAACATTTGACATATGTTTAGCTCACCTTGGACTGGTTGTTTTTAAGTCTGTGGGCCTCATCCACAACAAGACAGGCCCAGTCGATTGAGCCCAGAATGGCCATGTCGATAGTGATTAGTTCATAAGAGGTCAACAACACATGGAATTTAACTGAAGCCTCTTTCTACAATAAGAAGAAATACAAAGTGCAAGTTCAGAATTAATTATTTGATAATAGTTTTTGTAATAGTACTGAGAAAAAGGTTTACAGTTTAACTAAGCAAATGTGTGTGATGACTGCTGGTTTGATTAAGGCTGCTTTCAGAAGATTACTTTTCTACTTTGTTCACCGTGAGGCAGGGCACATATTGCCACTTACTGCATCGTTCACACCCTTCGTCATTCGTAATTCACTTTGTACTTTAGCTTATAATAAGATTACAACCCAGCAAAAAGTTAATCTTAATAAGAATTAAATTATATTAAAGAGATACAAGGCTACTAAAAGTGATTTCAAGGTTAGTAAACTTGCCATCTAAAATGCAAACTCTGTCTCCGTATTGTATAGTCGCCGTTCACCATGCAAGATTTGCCGTCATGCTATATTTGAGGTTTAAAGAAACAGTGATAAACCGTTTCTTACATAATATAAGCAATTATATGTTTCTCATTGGTGCCTTTTGAGGTAAAAAGGTAAGCTGCAAACAATTCAACATTTAATTGGATTGAGCTTTTGAGTGCAGCGACAAATGCGGTAAAAACGTGTGGTAAATCTGTATGGAGCATGGTACTCAAGCTAGAGCAGAGGCAAGTTAAGAGGCACCAACTCGCTCCATTAGGCTGGGCATTGTGTGGCTGCAGGTTTAAGCCATGACTACATACGACTGCTTGTAGTGGACACAAATAGGCCATCCAGGTTACTATACTTATACTATAATGCAGTAGATTTTAATAAGCATAATACATTTTTAATTGCATTGCTTCTCAGGACACACTTCGCATCTAAAGTTGCTGATTTGTACTTATTTACTAACACTTTATTCCAATCTTTTCCATTAAAAAAAAAAAAAGGCACTTTGGTTCTAACAGGTTTTAGCAGAGTTGTGTTCTTCGACTGTTGTCTATCTAAACTTAAGGAATGAAATGTTCACTATGGAAGCACTTCTGTAAGTCGCTCTGGATAAGAGAGTCTGCTAAATGCTGAAAATGTAAATGTAAAGTTCTACTCACCTTCATTCTGGAAGCCTTTTTGCCTCCGCGGATGGCGTTGTCCTCAAAGGTAAACTCGTTCTCTCGGATGACAGCCCTGCTGTCTTTGTCGCCTACATAGGTAACCACGTACATATCTGGAGCCCACATCTCAAACTCACGCTCCCAGTTAATAATGGTAGAGAGAGGGGCGCTGACCAGAAATGGGCCCTTTGAGTGACCCTAGAATGAAAAGGGGAAAAACCTTATAGCAAAGGAGCACCACAGGAATCCATTCTCTGGACTAATTATATAAAGCTACAGTTGGGAGGTTTAATTATAAATTAGTAATTATGTTTACCAAAAGCAAGCTGATACAATACATGTAGTGGTGCAGTTATTCAATATTGTGTAGCTTTGTAGTGAAATATCAGGGAATGTTTCACCTGAGCTAAGGTTCTTAAGCATGTTTGATCTTCGAAGCTGTAATGTGCTTTTAATTGATGGATCACATTTTGACCATAACTTATTAATAATCATCATTTATCTTGTTAAACAAAGCAACACCTTAAATAAATTAATTCCTTTTCTGCAACAAGCGAATTCATTGTAAGACTCGTAGCCTTCAATAGCTATCATGACAATGGGTGAATGACGAACCGGAACAAATTGCATGCATTCTGCACTTAAACCAGCAGGTGGCAGACAATCAATATTCTCTAGCAAATTACATGCAGGGCTGGGCATCCATGTTGATTAAATCAGTACATCTGTTGATACTCTCAATTCAAAATGGCAACCCCATTCACTTATGTTCACCGTAGCCCCTTGCAAACATACCTCTTTGTAGAGTGAATAGAGGAAGACAGCGGTCTGTACAGTCTTCCCTAGACCCATCTCGTCAGCCAGGATAGTGTCTGTGCCCTGAGCCCATGAGAAACGCAGCCAGTTGAGTCCTTCTAGCTGGTATGGGTGCAGTGTGCCACCAGTAGGGTCAAGATACTCGGGCTGACGCTCAAATTTCATTGTAGGCTAAAAAATTAAGCAAAAACAATTAAAGCTACAATTTGGTATCAAACTTATGTATTGTTTAAAAAAAACGAAGTACCTAATAAAATTATAAAATGCAAGAAAATTTGATCAGCCTGATTTCTTAAACCATCAAGCTATGTGCAACAATATAGACAACATCGATAAATAACATTGGTAAGCATATGTTCTTGTTGGGCTCTGTATATTTTAGCAGTAAAGTTGCACAACAACAGTAATTAATAAAAGACTTACATCCACAACTGGGTTTTCCGGAGGTCTGTCCAGTCTCTTAACCCTGCCTTTGAGTTTCAGTTTTTTACTTGGTTTGCCTTCATCTCCCATCACGAGCTCCCTAATCGAAATGAACATAAACATTTTCATCCATACACTTATACTATACTTGTGCAGCTGTGGACATATATAATATTTATAGCTTTGCAACTTGCAACAAATCTAAAAGTAATTTGTTTAAAAGAAACGGGTGTCATACCTGTGGTTCCAGTACTGCAGTTTGTAAGAGTCAAACTCGGGGACGTCCATGTCATCCGATTCCCAGGTAGCCTGGTCATATTGCAAGTCTTTCCACTTGATGAGGTAGTGACAGTTATTTTTCTTGTCCACACTAGAAACAGGAGAAAAGCAAGCAAGGTAAGAGGACATTAGGACATGAGAAAACATTATACAGCTCTCTTATGAAACTCAAAGGCATAAATTCAAACACAGGCACACATCATTGTACTCAATGAAGTACTGATTAAATGAGAATCTGAACCTTTATGAGAAAAACACTGCTGTAATCGTTACTATACTCTTGCAATACGACCAGCCAGGAGGCAAAAACAGTGCACGAAGGCTCTGTCAAAACTAAATCATACCAAAAGTGTAAAAGCTTTGAGTCATGACAAGAAGGTTCAATTCTGGCTTTACTGAGAAAGGGATACAGTAAGCGACAGGTCACTTTCGTCCTTAAACGGTCAACCTATTTAAATGCCACTCAACAACTGCAAAATGACAAATGACAGACATCAGCTAGGGGCAGGGATAAAGTTGTGCAAAGCCAGAAAAAAAAACCTTCATTGATGATGAGCAAAGAACAACCTGGCTGATATTTGCAAAAGACCCAAAAGATTGGAGAATACTGTACTGGAGTAGGGACAGCTCTGATAAGTCTAGTTTTCAGCCAACTATTAGACAGAGACCTTGTATAGGCCTACACACCCACTGAAACCTAATGCAGGATCTGTGCTTCCTGCTCTGACAATATTCCCCTACTCCAAGGACTGGTTTTTCCAGCGGAGCTATATGCCATGCCGCTTGATAGCAGGTTAATTAAGGTGTGAATAGAGCCCCACCAGACCAAGACCTGAACTGAACTCTAGGAAAAACCACTGGAATGTGATTAAAAAGGAAGCTGGGTGGTTACAAGCCATGAAACAAAGCCAAGCCGCTCGAATCAGTGCAACAGGAGTGGCACAAGGTCATGCAACAGCATGTAAAAGACTGATAGGAAGCATACCAAAAGTTATTCCAACAACTATTGATTTCTGAGTTAAAGTTAAAATATTTGTATTTATTTTGGTCTGATATCAGTTTGTTTGTTTTTTTTCCTTTGACCAGATGCAATTTTCTAAAAATAAATACATAAATGTTAAGTAGTTTATAAATTAAAACAAAAATGCATTTTACTCAAACACACCTGTGAAGTTACTACATGTAAATGTATTAATTTAAAAAAAAAAAAAAAAAAAAAAAAAAAAAAAAAAAAAAAAAAAAAAAACCTATACAAATTTACAGAGCAGAACCTGAATCTTTACCTGTGGTTAAGGATTCGGTGGATCATCATCCACTCCATCTTGATGCCAAAGCGGTAATACTTCTCCTCCATCTGAGCATATTGGGGATCTTTGTTCTTACGCTTTTCACTTTTATCTTCATCACCCTCAGCTCCAAAATCTATCGGAGGAGGCTCGTCCATGTCATTCTTACGCTGGTAATTTCTAAACATCACCTGGCAATGCAGTTCCAGCTGGAGAATAATAAGAACCAATCAATCAAGCTGCATGTACGCTGCCGGTAAGTATAAAAACAAAAATCCACACACACAAACTACACTTTAAGGATAATGTAGTTTGGTTTTGTAGCAAATCAGAACAGACCTGCAGCTCAGACACCCAGGAGCAGTGCCAATAAGACATGTTTTGCCACTTGACAAAGAACTCCCTTTCAGGCCGGCCAGCCAGTGGAGAAGGGTCGGGGGAATCGGCAGGAAGGTCCGGTGGGCGAGGAACAGGGGTGGGTGGTGGTGGGTCTCCCCAACGCCAGGTAAGGATCTTCTGTACTTTGCCCTTCATAGAAGGACACTAGAAAGGGTAGAGCAATGTAAATTAGGCAAATATGCAGAAGGTAGGAAAGTCCTGACAGCATGACTACTGATACAAAGTAAGCATTTACTAACAAAATAACATTTGTTCCCTCATTGCAAGTAATCAAACCAACAAATAAAGTAAAATAAATAACAGTAAACCAAATTATTCAATGCTTATGGTTTTACTAGTTGCTGCTTCAGTGCAACTTTCATACAAAAACCTGAGTGAACCTACACTAAAAGATGTGAGGTGAGGTTAATTATCATCCCTATAAACCTGACCTTGAAACAGCCCTGCTTCTATTTAAGCCTTAAAAACTCATATCGCAAACATGTCAAGACACCAAGCATAAACAAATCCATACATAACAGACTGTTTTGGTTGGCAGCATCAGTGTAAGCAACATGGTTTAAGAGTGTAAAGGATACGAAATTGATTGGTCGTATTTAAAATGCGCCAACACTAGCCCAAATACCAATTCTTTAAAGCTGGACGTTACATATTCTAGTCTAAAAAGTTCTACTTCTTGTCAGGAGACTGGTTGACTCACAGTGCAACGAGGACAGATCCATTCTCCGTTGGGAATTTCAGGCAGGGGTGGGTTGAGACAGTGTATGTGGTAGGAAGAGGGGCAGGTGTCACAGCACAGGAGCTCTCCTCCATCCTTACACACTCTGCAGAACTCCATGTGGTGGTCATCCTCCTCTGCTTCACCTGCAGGTGCCTCGTTTTCCTCCTCTCCCTCAGAGGCTTCCTCACGTGCTTCCCACTGAATACCCTCCTTCTCCTAAAAAGACAGACAACATTGTCAGTAACTCAGACTACTAAACTACTTGATATAATTAAACGCTAGCATGTCAAAGTGCATGACCAGTAAGAATGATCCTTTTTTGTAGAAATTTAATGAGGCAGTGTAAAGCTAATTAGATGCCTATAAAATGTCTATTCCCCAAAGCCCATTTTATATGAATAAACTGTAGAATGATCATTAGATGATACGCAGCTTTGTGTCTAATCCCAACTTCTAGCATTCATACTGTTCACCATCAGATCAAAGTGATATTAGAAACATTATGTGATAAACAGGTGTATTTGAGACAATCACTCACGCAGTGTGGGCAGCTCCAAGTGCCTTCTGGTGCTTTCTCCATGTCAGGGTCTAGACAGACCATGTGGTAAGCTCTGGGGCAGGTATCACACAGGATGATCTCTCCTCCTTGCTGGCACACCTCACAGTAGTCTTGATGATCAGTTTCATAGCCATCAGCATCATCGTCTGTCGTTGAGGAGAGAAACAGACGTTCACTTGAGCAGACAGTTACACTGGGCATCATTAGATATGCCAGACATAACTAGATATCATTTAGTTACAATAAGTAATTAATTGAGAAAACGTCAGTAAACCTTGTATGAAAAAGTGACACTTATTTGAGATAACAATGCAAAGGCATTATCTTTAGTGAAGGCAAATTACATTGCTACCATCTATAGTATGACATGTTGCTCAGCTAAAAGAGATACCCAAAGTTCCACACCCTTCTTCTTCTTTTTGGGCTTGGGCTTCTTTTTCGAGCGGCTGCTGCGACTGTTGGAGCTGTCGGACACAGAGACGCTGTTCATGCTGCCATCGTCGAAGTCACTGTCTACGTCCATGTCTTCCTCTTCACTCTAAAGAAGTAAGGGTTACGTTAAAAATCAACTATAAATTTGCAGACAGTTTATATTTGTAGTTGCTTCTCTTAATTTTAAAGTAAAGAGACAGACAGATGCTGTGACAAGTAATCGCAAAATGTAGTTGTTTGTGGCTTGTAATGTGAATATAGATAGTAACACAAATAAGAGGAATGACAACGTACAGATGAGCGCTTTCTCTTGCTGTTGAAGCTTCCAAGTTTGATCTTCAGAGGTGCAACTTTTTTAGCCTTGGCTTTCTTCTCTGGGGGTTTTGGAGTAGGCTTGGACTTTCTACGGGCATTTGGACCTGACAAAAGAAAAAGGTGTCAACACAAATGCAGGATATACATTTAATTTATTGTTATTTATTTATTTATTAGAATTTTAATGTCATGTTTTACACACTTTGGATACATTCATGACAGGACTGGTTACACAAGATTCATCAGTTCACAAGTTCAATATCAAACACAGTCATGGACAATTTAGTATCTCCAATTCACCTCACTTGCACGTCTTTGGACTGTGGGAGGAAAGCAGAGCTCCCAGAGGAAACCCACCCAGACACGGGGAAAACATGCAAACTCCACACAGACAGGACCCAGACCGATCCACCTGGGAATCAAAGCCAGGACCTTCTTGCTGTGAGGCGACACCGTTTTACCACCACTTTGTCCTGGTCAGGGTCATGATGGGTATGGTTTCCCCAGAATCATTGGGCACAATGCAGTAACACCCCCTGGACAGGACACCAATTCAGCCAATGCCTCGGCCACCCTCCCCCTACCACCAGACATAGCCAATCACTGTATGTATGTATACACTCAAGAGCACAGCAGGGAACTTGATCCTAATGGTAGTGCGCTAACATAATTAACTACTGCACCACCCAAGCCACCTTGAACTCAAAATAATGCATTTAAATAGAAATATGTTACTATATGTATATAAAGCAGTTGTATGTATATAAAGCAAAACCAATGATTAGTTATAGTCTCAAACCATTAAAAAATGCTATTATTAAAAAATTTTAACCAATCACAGTTTGTATTTGTGTCTGTGGTTGTAAAACTTATTAGTAAAGCAAACCAAAGTTAATGTGGATGAATATTAACCCACAGTCAAAACTGAACCTCTATTTCGCACCCAAATGCACACATTTGCAACTGTTTTTAAAGAACACAAGCCTTTATAATTTTAGCAGTATTAACCTTAGCAGAAGAAACTACAATTAGTCCATTCTAAAAACATGCACTGAAATCAACTTGCATTATTAGATCAAACATTTAAATTACTGTGCCCACCACCAATCTGTATCAAAAGACACATTATACACAGCAGAACAACGCAAAAACCCACGTAGGCCTCGGCTTACCTTTGCCTTCTTTCGTCTTAGCCTTGCGGACCGGAGGTACTGGAGGAGGCTGGGGCTCGGCAGGTGGAGGGGCAGAAGAGTTAGTATTGGCGTTTTCAGCCACCATGCTCTCAACTGCTGCAGCCACATTGGCAGCTGCCAGAGCAGCATTGGCACTAGCAGAGCCACGCAGGGGGTTGTTGGTGCTGAACTCGCGCCACTTGGCACCTAGCACCATCATCATTTTGGAAACGGCAATCTTTGGGTTCTTGGCTGCAATAAGAGGCCTAAGACAGGGGAATTAAAAAGTAGGTATAAGCGTGTAGTTATTTCACTCACATGCATTATATATACGATTGCATTTAGAATTATTCAACCCATAAAGCAAATAGTCCAAAAGTTAGAAGAGATAAATGATTTCCTATGGGGTTCAGGTGAGTGATTGTCACTCCAAAATCTTTCCGTACTTCTTCTAAAGCCAAGCTTTGGTGGACTTTGTGGTATGCTTGGAATCGTTGTTCTGTTAAAAGGCCCAATAACATCTAAGCTTTAGCTTCCTGACAGAAGGCATGACATTTACTTCTAGGATTTACTGACACTTGATTGTATCCATCTTACCCCACACCACAGGTTTCCAGTGCCAGAGGAAGCAAAGAGGCCCCAAAGCATCACCAAGCCGCCACCATGCTTCGCTGTAGGCAGGGTGTTCTTTTCAGTGTATGCTTCATTCTTTCTCCTCCATAGGACAGAAAAGTTCCAGTTTTGTTTTATTGCTTCACAGGAACTAACACTACTCCAGTGTTTAGTATGAGCCTTACAGTGCAAAGTGAAACCTCTGTGCTTGCTGCCACCAAATCTTGCCAAAGGTCTTTAGCTGTCACATGAGAGTTTATGAACATCTGCCTCCTCAGAAATCTGGTAGTAGCCTATGATAGCTTCCCTCTTTCTGCCCTGTCCACATAGTGCAACTAGTGTTCCTTTAACTTTGAACTTGTGAACTATGATACCAACTGTGTCTCTAGAAACATTCAATGCCTTTAGTATATTTTAGTATCCTTTTCCTTGTTTGTGCAAGGCATTAATCTCTTCTACTAACATTTGGACAACTCCTGACCGTATTTCTAACATGCAATTAGTCAACAAACCCTTAGCCATTCCAGGTATTTGATGTTTTATCTCAAGCACACTTGATGCACAACCAATGAAGTGCTTGATTAGTTGCATCAGGTGTGCTTGAGATAATGTGTGATTCTATTCAAGGGGTTGAATAATTCTAAACTGCAGTAGTCATTAAAAATAGCAATGTGTGTTGAATTTGGAGAAACCACTTGTTATATTAGTTGTGTTGAGACTCAATAACTACTCATGTCTATCCCCAATACGTATAGAATTACTGCAAGGCCTTATAGAATGTCTTCAATTGCTCACAATAAACAGAACCTGGCTATTCTAACCTAGCCCTTTATATACTGCGTAAAGTAGAATGTATTATTCCCAAGATCCAAGTTGCAGTGACTTTAGAATGTCTCATTTCTAAGAGTCTCACACCTGACAAACTGACTGAAAGCCTTGTAGTTGGTGAGAGCTCTGTAATCCTCTTCAGTAAAGACATGGTCAATGTCCTCCATGCCCCATGTATCCAGTAGTTGCGAGGAGGTCTTTGGCTCCTGAAAAATACATTTTACAACTTAAAATAACAGAACCATTATGACTTCATCATCAATTGATTGCATACACCAAATATAATCAAAACTAAGCACTAGCATCGGCAGGTTTCATTTAAAAGTAACTTAACACATGTAAAACATTGCTTCAGGATTCTACCCATAACAGCATAAGGCACAGGACTTCTTTTTCATACTCACAGAGTCATCATCGTCATCATCTTCTTCTTCTTCCTCCACTGGCTCTTTTCTTCTCGATGCAGCCGAGCTCCTATCAGGGCCACTATTTCTTTTCTTCTCTTTTCCAGTGCTGGCTCTTTTCTTCTTTTTCCTGCCAGGTGTGTAGTCACTGCCCTCGCTGTCAGAGCGCCCTCCATTGCCGTCCTCCTCCATGTCCTCCATATTAGGCCCCTCAACAGCCTCAGGGGAACTCATTGGGATATCCTTAAATAGGTTGAACATGCACATACTGTATTATAAGCATGAAGGATGAGACATGAGGAAAAGTAGCGTTTGTTTGAATAACGTTAAAAGAATGTATGAATAAGATGACAAAAATGATTCAAGATTCAAATGCAAGCTGTCTAATGAGCTTACCTCCCTACGGGAGCGCTGCCTTTTGCCACCTTTGCTTTCACGACTTTTCTTTGCCTTCTTCTTCTTTTTCACCTTACGTGCTTCATTCTCTGACAAGTCTTCCTCCAAGTCTTCATCTGCAAAGCAGATTATGCAAAGATGTTTAAAATCAACCATCAACTTCACAAATATATTTAACAATACAGATTAAAATAACATTTTGCCTTCATGTTGAAGCAGCAATCAACATTTGCTGTACTGTAAATAAATGGCAACAATTTAAAAACTTCTCACTGCTTAAAAACATCTGGATAGTTCAACAATACATATTTCAGTGTGATAATGACTGAGAGAACTGTAAAAATACCCACAACCCTTAAATATGCAGCTTACGCATTGCTAGATTTTGGCATATAGTTTTAAAAAGGCAACATAGTGGCAACCCATTCATGACATCACTGAAACTCTTGACCCTCTGGGTTTTACTAAAGCATAATAATCACCAAGCCACCACAGCTCATCACATGCTTTCATGTTTGTTGCAAGAGTTTTCCACCAAGTTTTGTGCTGTTCTAATTTCACTGTCAGCAACTAACATCAGTGAACTTTTTTTATGCCTGTGGTAAAATACTTTTAAATAAAATATTGAAATGGTTACCAGAAGTATATAGAAATACGTTGCCATATTTCCCACATAATACATTACGTATTAGAACATCAGTATACATTTGTGTGCAGTAAAGGTGTACACTAAAAGTGCATCTACATGGAAAAATAAAACAGCTTGGGGCCAGTGGTATTTCACATCAAGTTTCTTAACGCTGTATGAGTTACCATCATCGCTACCTGTCAGACAGAAGTTTTTATTTTATTTTAGTGGTCAAAGCTGAAGAAGTCATAGCTTCAGATCGAGGTAATGGGAAAAAATTACAGCAAACACTGTTGCTCATCAAGACAGAATACTTTGAATTTGCATTTACATTCTAAAGCTCTCAAGTAACTTATAAGGCAAACACTTTTGCAACTCGTCACTGCAATGTGACATGGATGATGCAAAATTCATCACAAACACTGATTGATCATTACACAAACATTGATAGTTTTTTTGTTGTATGTACTCTTTACTAATTACAGTAACACCGACTGCCGACAGCTGCCACTTTTATGGTTTCTAAAGGAGAGTAAATGCCACCTGTACCAGTCCTGTGTGCCTTCACAAAAGCATCTGAGGATATATTTGAACTCATCAGTAGTAGCCTAAACATTTAGTTTAGTCAATTATATAACAAATTTACATATTTCGAATTAGTATTACTATTACTGTTTTAATAGCTATAAGATAGTCATGTCGTAAATAGCGTAGTGGTGCAGGAAATAGAAATATTGTTTACAGGGGTATTGCGAGCAAAAAAGTTGAAAACCAGTACTTTAAAATAATAAAAGGTTGGTATCAAAAGGAGCAAAATTCGTTCGGAAATACTGCTGAGAACTTCGTGAATAAATCATTTAAAGCGATCGGCAAATAGGGCCAGAACACTGAGGCTCTCTCTCAACAGCTACAACACTTACAGCAGACGCCGCCAGTTCTCTACGGGGAAACCCCGGTTATCATTGATCTCGGCTAAACTGTTACACGACGGACGTAGACAAGACAAATACTACCGCAAGAGTTTCAATTACTGTCAAACACTGTTACGTGGCTCGCTTTATTCACCAAGAATAAAGTTCAACAAAAGCACAAGTGTGTGGCTGTCCGTTATTAGCAGCTCTAGCCGGTGTGCTAACTGCCTGCGCTCTTTTCTCTGTGTATCCCTCCGCCGTTCTCTCGCTTTCTCCCACATATACACACACAAAACACCGGTAGGCCGCAAACACAGCCATGTCGGGGAATTCCGATTCCAAAACATTTCAGCAACCAGATAGCAAACGTACAGTCAAAGAAATGGCTTACAATTAAGTTCTACTGTATTGGTTAATTAATAAGTGTGTTTATACTGTGATGCTTGACTGCACGAGCTCGTGTTGATAGCTAGCTAAATAATTAGCAATATAGCTAAACTAGCCGCGGTTAGCAGATGACAAGCGAGTGAACCGAATTCGGAATAGAATAAACGCAGCGCGCGAAGACAATGCCAACCAAGCTATTTTCAAGACAAACTACCAAACTGTGCCATTTTGGAAAGTTTGTATTACTTGTTAATCAATGGACGTAGTCAACCTTTGATACGTCGTTTATCTTAAACCATCTGCACAGCATCCTACACTTTTCCGAAAAATAAAACCCACACACAAGCACTCAATTTATTAACTACATTGGTAAATAACTAGCCAGTGTGGCTAACATAAGCTGACAGTGTTCTGGACAGGTTTGCGTTTGCCTCCGTTTCACATCGAGTTGACCATCCTTTAAGTGTACATAGATTGACATACGTGGGTGTACTCGAAATGGCACTGAAACCAGTTTCCTGTCGATCCTTCACAGATCAACCGAAATGCATGTCAAAAAGAGAGCCAATGTAAAAGGATAAGATTTCAGATGAATGTTGTTAAAGAGTAAAGTTGAACTACAGTATGGATACCTAGCATCACTCAAATGGGTCCCATACAGCCCGTCAGACAATGATTTCTGGACCTTGTTAAACGAATCAGTACTTAAAACGCAGTTTCGACCCTCTCCCAAAGACCATAAGTACTTGTGCAGTCATCACCAGTCTCAATAACTTGAGCAAAATGATTTAAAAAGAGAACTAGGAACCGTGAACATAGCGCAGCTTTAGACTTTAGAAAAGTATGTCAATAAGCGTCGACAAACTGCTCACTATATAATATAACATTACAATAAACAGCCAGTTATGTAGAAAACTTACCTTGTAACACTGACCGGTCTTCTGTCGGTCCAAAATCATCTCGATCATCTTCACTTCCAGACATGGTGTATATGCACCGTCTGGTTAGACTAAATACGCGGCTCCTTCACGCCTCTCACCCAGGCTTGTGGCTTCTGAGGCGAGGCGAGGCGGGAGAAGAGCCGGTTTGGTCCAAATCAAAAGCAGATTAAGAAAACGGAAGTTAGTATTCATAAGCAAGATGCCAGTCACATCATTCAATGGGCAGTTCAGAAACGGTTTCGAAGCACTGACTTTTTCAGGCATTACAGCTGAAAAGCGGTGTACCGTGTTGTCCGATAATGATACAAAGCGGTAAATTATCCCACGCGAGGGTCAGTAGCATAAAACGCTAACGAATGAGGGGAAAATTAGCTCTGAGGCTAACTTAGCCCTTTCACCAACTAGCACGCTAGACAGGCTAGCACGCACAACCAGTGTGTGTTAGCTAGCAGTACCGGCTAAATTGTTTGGCGCGATTGAGCCACGCTGTTACGTTACAGCAAAGTTCGCTTTTGTTTTCTTTTTATTCGACTTTTATTTGCTGGTATTCACGGAATAATTTCTACCTCAGAAATACAAACAATGTAAGATAGTACTTACACAACTAGACTCTGTGGAGGTTTGAAACAGAATGAAAATGTGAAACGCTTTAAAAGTGCACACAGGTTCCACGCTTTATTGTCTCCTCGTGCGGCGACAGTTAACGCAGCTTGTGTTATTTCCGTTCGCCTTAATGAACTCAAAAGCAGTAAGATTCGGTTCTGCGGTGTGGGGTCCGTGCGACGACGCCGTCTCCCTCTCCCACTAACACCCCTTGCATACACACAAAGAGATCAGGGGGCAGACATCCCATAATAACCCCCTCTTACACACACACACATATACACTTACCCCTCCCCCCACTCTGCATAGTTACCTTGCAACATACAGACCATAATAATCCACCCCCCCCACACACACTAACACACGCACGCTCAGTCTCTTCCCCATTCCACCATGGCCCTTAGCAACCGTCACCATGGGGACATTCACCCCTCCCACCCCGTGAACATCCCATAATAATAATGACCACAGTCACTGACATCCCACAATAAGCATAACTCCAAAATGAGAGAGCTAGCAGCAGGAGAGAAAGAAACAAGTCACATGCCAACTCCGTGCCACATGACCACATCTTTCAAGTACCTACTGTACTTGTGCGTGTACCAGCTGTACCAACTGTACTGTAGATCCAGTACCTGCTGTGTTGTAGATCAATTATCTCAGCATCTGACATCAAACAACTAACGTTCAAATCAAAGTGATCAACAAACAGTACATGTCCAAATCACTAGCTTGTTCACCCATCAAACTGCACCACAGAGATTAAGGCTCATCATGTACTACTCTGTACTTGTTTTGAACCACCAAGGTCAGTAGCAACTATCAGGCCATCTGGGAGCAAATAAACATGTTCAAATTTGGTAGAAATACAGATCAGAAATCATTACATGGAGAGTACCTGTCCATATCACTTGTCCAACCACATAACTGCACCTTAAAAAGTTTTGAAAGGCCCAGTATATATTACAACAACAATTCTGTCCAGCTACAGTCAACAGATGACATGGAATGGACTAAATGGAATCACAGTGGTACCTTGTAACTCAACGACCCCAAACTCAAAATCTTTGAAACTCGACGCCCTTCGTCGAGAAATTCGTACCCTTAAACTCAACATTTCCCTTAAACTCTTTTTTTTTTAAATTGATTTATTTAATTTCAAATTAACAATGAATAGCCGCTTTGTTCAGGGCTTCGTTTGAGCGGTGCAGTAAGACGTCATCAAAGTGTGAATATGAGACGAATCTGCATTTGTGTAAAATAACTGTCAAATCCACTCTGAAAGCGTGCCCACATGTATCTGTGTTTAGCTGGATTTTCCTCCTGTTTCACTTTTAAACTTGTGTTACAGCTCGGGGTTCTGAGAAATTGTAAGAATCAGCTTTTTTTGAGAGAGAGTCTAAAATGCTTATCCTTAAAAAGAAGCTTAATGAAACTTATTGTATTAAAATTATGACACAGTAACACTAAACCGCTCTTAATTATTACTGCTCATAAGTTCTCTCTACTAATGAAATTCCTCGCTCATTTTAGTACAATACGTCACGTTAAGCTTTGTGCACCAGTTATTTATTTTTAACTGTTTTCAATTGTATTTCAGTGTTTTTATATTATATTTGTGTGTCAAAAACAACCCCATTATTTAACATTAGCCTAAAATATATGCAGTTTCATGGAACCATGGAACGCATTAACAGGTCTCCCATACATCTGTATGGGGAAAAATATCTTGAAACTCAACGTCTTTAAAACTCAACACCACTCCCAGAACCAATTGACGTTGAGTTTTAAGGTACCACTGTAATTAATTTATTCATGTATTTTCACACACCACTCCATCCTGGTCAGTCACCTAAAACAAGTAAGCATGCATTTTGAATAAGAATAACAAAAGGAAAAGATGTAAGCAACATTTAAAACATTTATTATTGGGGCACAAATGGCAAAAGCTTCAGTCAAAAACAATGCTAAGCTAAGTAGTGTTTTATTGTGTGTGTGTATACCAAGAAAAAGGTACAGGCTTGAATGCTTGACTCTATAGTCAGAGGGACTGGTAGATCTACGTATAATGCCATAGGAGACAGTGGGCTGAAAATAAATAGGTAAAAGTAAATGATAGGTGAGGTAAAAAAACATATTCTGATATGCAGTTAGCAGTGTATGCAAAAAAGCATAAATAAGAATTGATGAATGTATCTCATTTTACCACTGTCTTTAGAATTCTTGTTTTATGTCTTAGAGCAGTGTGCTCAAGTGTGCTCAGCTGCCCTTATCCATATATACAGGTGCTGGTCATAAAATTAGAATATCATGAAAAAGTTTATTTATTTCAGTAATTCCATTCAAAAAGTGAAACTTGTATATTATATTAATTCATTACACACAGACTGATATATTTCAAATGTTTATTTCTTTTAATGTTGATGATTATAACTGACAACTAATGAAAACCCCAAATTCAGTATCTCAGAAAATTAGAATATTACTTAAGACCAATACAAAAAAAGGATTTTTAGAAATGTTGGCCAACTGAAAAGTATGAACATGAAAAGTATGAGCATGTACAGCACTCAATACTTAGTTGGGGCTCCTTTTGCCTGGATTACTGCAGCAATGCGGTGTGGCATAGAGTCCATCAGTCTGTGGCACTGCTCAGGTGTTATGAGAGCCCAGGTTGCTCGGATAGTGGCCTTCAGCTCTTCTGAATTGTTGGGTCTGGCGTATCGCATGTTCCTCTTCACAATACCCCATAGATTTTCTATGGGGTTAAGGTCAGGCGAGTTTGCTGGCCAATTAAGAACAGGGATACCATGGTCCTTAAACCAGGTACTGGTAGCTTTGGCACTGTGTGAAGGTGCCAAGTCCTGTTAGAAAATGAAATCTGCATCTCCATAAAGTTGGTCAGCAGCAGGAAGCATGAAGTGCTCTAAAACTTCCTGGTAGATGGCTGCGTTGACCTTGGACCTCAGAAAACACAGTGGACCAACACCAGCAGATGACATGGCACTCCAAACCATCACTGACTGTGGAAACTTTACACTGGACCTCAAGCAACGTGGATTCTGTGCCTCTCCTCTCTTCCTCCAGACTCTGGGACCTTGATTTCCAAAGGTAATGCAAAATTTACTTTCATCAGAGAACATAACTTTGGACCACTCAGCAGTCCTTTTTGTCTTTAGCCCAGGCGAGACGCTTCTGACGCTGTCTCTTGTTCAAGAGTGGCTTGACACAAGGAATGCGACAGCTGAAACCCATGTCTTGCATACGTCTGTGCGTGGTGGTTCTTGAAGCACTGACTCCAGCTGCAGTCCACTCTTTGTGAATCTCCCCCACATTTTTGAGTGGGTTTTGTTTCACAATCCTCTCCAGGGTGCGGTTATCCCTATTGCTTGTACACTTTTTCTACCACATCTTTTCCTTCCCTTCACCTCTCTATTAATGTGCTTGGACACGGAGCTCTGTGAACAGCCAGCCTCTTTAGCAATGACCTTTTGTGTCTTGCCCTCCTTGTGCAAGGTGTCAGTGGTCGTCTTTTGGACAACTGTCAAGTCGGCAGTCTTCCCCATGATTGTGTAGCCTACAGAACTAGACTGAGAGACCATTTAAAGGCCTTTGCAGGTGTTTTGAGTTAATTAGCTGATTAGAGTGTGGCACCAGGTGTCTTCAATATTGTACCTTGTCACAATATTCTAATTTTCTGAGATACTGAATTTGGGGTTTTCATTAGTTGTCAGTTATAATCATCAACATTAAAAGAAATAAACATTTGAAATATATCAGTCTGTGTGTAATGAATGAATATAATATACAAGTTTCACTTTTTGAATGGAATTACTGAAATAAATCAACTTTTTCATGATATTCTAATTTTATGACCAGCACCTGTATATAATCACACAGATGCCAGCCATTGGCTAACATCACATGATTAATAAGAGACAGAAATGTCCCTTCCAGCCAAAATAAACAGATTTCTAATGCAGAGTTGAAGGGCCCAACCCTACAACCAAATGCTTTTCTGCTGCACCACTCGAAAGTGATTGTCAATTAGAAACACATTGTATTACAAAGTGCCAAAATTGTTTCAATTTCAGCATTTTAATTCACAACAAATTTAAAAAATAAAAGAATTTAATGGAATTAATATAAAGATAAGTTCAACATTTCAAAAAGTCAATAAAGCAGAAAAATACATAACAAATAATACAAAAATACTACGAAGATACCCCTTTTGTTTATGGAAGTCTGAGTAATGATGACTGTGGTGTATCCCAAACATTGCAGGGGGTGGTGACTGGCAGATAATGCTGTAGAACATACAGTAGGTGTCAAATGATAATGGGACAAAAATGAACATTTTATACAGACAGGTGTGAAATTAAAAGAAAATCTATAGATGAGTAAAGAAATGTGATTGCAGATGTTAAAGTATTGAAAACACTAATGTCGCTCAGGTGGCGCAGCGGTAAAAACACACGCTGTTCACCAGAGCTGAGATCTTGAATACTTCGTATCGAATCTCTGGCCTGTTGTTCAGATAGGGGCAGGATTAAGCCGGATGGGGACTCTATCTCAGACTAGTGTGATTAAGACCTCTGCTGGCTGGTTGGTGGCGCCTGCACGGAGATGGGAAATGTGCGGTAGAGGGTGTGGCTCTCTGTACACAGCGCTGTACTGCACTGCACTCGTCAAGTGTAGGTGATAAGATGTTCGATTGCTGTGCACGTGTCGGAGGGGACGTGGAGCAGCCTCATCCTCCCCAATCAGGAGCAGGAACCAGCATTAGTGAGAGGATGATTGACGGGCAGAAATTGGATGCGTTAAAGTGGGAGAAAAAGGAAAAAAAAAAAAAAGAAAACACTAAAAAACTACAGTCTACTTTCTTATTACTGTATTTGTTTTGACTTTAGTGTTAGCAGACCTACAATACAATGGGCCCACACATAATAAAGTAGCAGCATGCATTCAGTCCTTTCAGTAAACACATAATAATACCTGTAGTTATTGTAAAACAATAAATTTACACTATGATGGGTTGGTTTTCCTTAGAATCAATGGGCACAATGCAGTAATACACCACGGTGAGAACGGCAATCCATTGCGTCTACCATTACGCCCTCCGACATGTCTGTATATAGACGCCCGACCAGCCGATAACACTGCTGGGGATTAGAAACTAAATTTCAGTGGTATTGGGGAAGAATAATTAACCACTACACCACTCGAGGGCCTTAAATATACATTAATTTCTATATAAATTAGAATAACATAGGACAAAGGGCAGGGCAAATCTACAGAGAAAATCAGGAACACTGTGATATCAGTATGATAAGCTGATGGTAGTCACACCTAGCACACATGTTGAATGCAGGATTCCAAGCGATGAGTGTTTTTGGTGTAATTTTGTCTCATTCTTTTTGTGTCTTAAAGAGTGAACAGTACAGTGTTGGCATTGTTGCATTTATTAGTTCAAAATTCTCCACACATTCCAATCCAGTACCCGTACTCTTCTTCTTCTTGCAGCCATGCCTTTGTAATGTGTGCAGCATGTGGTTTTGCATTGTCTTGTTGAAAAAAATTTATGGGCATCTCTGAAAACAATGTCTTCATGAAGGCAGCACATGTTGCTCTAAAATCTTAATGTACTTTTCTGCATTAATGCTGCCATCACAGAAGTGTAAATTACCTTTGCCAAGAACACTGACACAATCCAATACTATGACAGACCTTGGCTTTTGGACTTGTAGCTGAAACCAGTCCAGATGGTCCTTTTTGTCTTGAATTTCTTCCAAATAAAAGATCTAAAATACTGATTTGTCTGACTGTGTGATGGTCCATCCCAGATGCCTCTGAGCTCAGAGAACTTGACACCGCTTCTAGACATGGTTAACATAAGTCTTCTTTTTTGCACAATAGTTTTAAGTAACATTTGTAAATGTAACTCTGTATTGTAGTGCTTGACAAAAGTCTGCCCATATGGTCATAATAGCTATTAATGAATGACGCTTTCTGATGGAGTGCTGTCTGAGGGATCTGAGATCACTGGTGTTCAACTTAGACTTGCATCCTTGCCCTCTGCACACTGAAATTCGTCAAGATCCTTTGAGTAATTTAATGATATTACGGATTATAGAGACAGAATAATGCAAATACCTTCTAATCTTTCTTTGAGGAATGTTGTTATATGTTTCAATAATTTTCTCAAGCATTTGTTGACAAACTGAAGATTCTCTGCCTATGTATGGGACTGCATATATGCAAGCCAGTTGAAGTGCTCATGCTAACCTCTGTCCACCTTTAAATAAGCCTACAATGGGCAAGTAAGCATTGAGTCTGGACATTGGCACGATAGAAAAAGTTTACCTGGTCAATTAATCAATAGCTGGGACTTTGTGTTGTATATCCAGAGAAAGAGATGGCACCTGGATACACTGTACGACAGCCCACTTGGCAATGTATGGGAGCTAAAGGACCTGCTGGTAATGTCTTGGTACTATAAACCACAAAGTGATAACAGGATCCTCCTGTTATAACCCATCATGATTTTCTGACCTGTTACCAATTCACCTGCTTATTGTGGAATACTGTACTTCAAAACACTGTAACTTAAATATTCTATTAACATTTCAACTTTATGTGTTGCAGGCATCAATATACAGCTGAAAAGCAGCTAGAAGAAATATTACACGTATTGTAAATACGTAAATATATCAACATGGAACAACTGGGACTCAATAGCTCAGTGGGAAACTACTTAGTCATCGTATGTATTTTGCATAATCAGTCAACATAGCCAGCTTTTGTAGTATGAGGCAGAAGCTTAGATTAATGACCCAGTCTAAAGTGTATATAGACACGCCATAGGGCACAACATAAGGCAGATGTGATTATGTTTAATGCTGCAGGACATCCTATAAAATTCATCACACAAAAAAATTTATACAGAATGTAAATGTGTGCTCTTTAGCAGTAAAGTTTATGTGACTTGACTGTGAATGATGAAGGTCATATACATACACCACATATGCCACAACAGCCACAACATTAAAACCACCTCCTTGTTTCTACACTCACTGTCCATTTTCTCAGCCCCACTTACCATATAGAAGCACTTTGTAGTTCTACAATTACTGACTGTAGTACATCCGTTTCTCTGCATGCTTTGTTAGCCCCCTTTCATGCTGTTCTTCAATGGTCAGGACCCCCACAGAGCAGGTATTATTTAGGTGGTTGGTCCATCTTGCAGATGTAATGTCGGAGATGATCGATCTATTGTTGCTGTTTGAGTTGGTCATCTTCTAGACCTTCATCAGGATGCTTTTGGCTGGATATATTTTTGGTTGGTGGACTATTCTCAGTCCAGCAGTGACAGTGAGGTGTTCAAAAACTCCACCAGCGCTACTAACAACACCCTAACACACACTAACACACCACCACCACCAAGTCAGTGTCACTGCAGTGCTGAGAATGATCCACCACCCAAATAATACCTGCTCTGTAGTGGTAGATGGACTACAGTAATTGTAGAACTACAAAGTGCTTCTATATGGTAAGTGGAGCTGATAAAATGGACAGTGAGTGTAGAAACAAGGTGTTATGGCTGATCAGTGTACTGTATATTAGTGGATAATTAAAAAAAAAAAAATTTGAGTTAGCATTTTAAGCCAGCTTTGGTTTGCACATCAGCACACTCACTTCACATATACATACACATACACATACACACACACACAATCTTTTTTTGTAATTTAGCTTTACAAACTTTCTCAAAATGTACAGTTTCTACCCATGTAAATGTATTTATTTATTTATTAGGATTTTAAAGTCTCACTTTGGTTACATTAATGAGAGGACAGGTACTTACTGGTTACACAAGATTAATCAGTTCAAGTCTTTAATGTCAAACACAGTCATGGACAATTTCATGTCTCCAATTCACCTCACTTGCATGTCTTTGTACTGTGGGAGCCACACAGACACAGGGAGCACATGCAAACTCCACACAGAAAGGACCTGGAGGGCTCCCTCTGGAACTCAAACCCAGGACCTTTTTGCTGTAAGGCAACAATGCTACACACTGAGCCACCATGCCACCCTCTACCCATGTAAATATCCTAATCTGCACAGTCACTTTACATATACTGTACACATACCCATTCATTATTTTATTTATTTATTCTGCAATTCCTACTTTTGCTGTATTGGTAAATACTTTCACTTTATCTCTTTTGGAGAGTGTCACACTAAATTTTGTTGTACGCAGGTACATTGACAATAAAGGTTCTTCTTCTTTTTCTTATGATAGTATCAGACTTGTACATTTCTACTATCTGTGTCTGCATGGGTTTCCGGGCAAATCTTATACATAATGTTACAAAAATAGCCTGTACTACATTAGTTACAAACAAAGCCATTTATATCTTTTGACTTCCCATTTTGGTTTGTCCCTCATATCATGTACTATTCCTCTGACTCAGCAACCCCTCTCTAATACTACTTTATTTTGCCCTCTGTCTATTATTCTTTTTCCGTCCATTCGCCCTTATTTTTCGTCTGTTCTTTCCTTCATTCTTTATTCGTACTAAGAGGTCGAGCACAGGCACAAAGAGCTGAGGAAATGAGGTACACATACATCAGAAAGTTCTGTAACACACATACACACTTGCACACACACACATACAGTACATATAAATACACACCCAGACACCAATAAAAAGAATATGGAAGTAGTTTCTCAGACACACCCCTCCCCCATACAGCACTAGCACCAAACATCCCATAATATAATTTCTGAGTCAAAAGAAAAGTACAGACCATAATATTCTTCCTGTGCCGGCAGTTGCCATGGAAATAAGCGGGCGAGACGGGTGGGGGTTGGGGGGGTCAGATTACAGCGTATGCCAAAATGCAGACCATAATATTTTTTTCCACTAGCACCCGTTTTATCACTCATAAACACACACACACACATACTATATATATATATATATATATATATATATATATATATATATATATATATATACACCTCAATACCCTTTGCCAACCTATACGTCTAAATATAACCCATTCACCAAGCTACATATGGACTTCATTGACTGAAAGATGATTAGAAAAGCACAAAAGATGGAAGGATGTGGACGTTTTGATAGATGATTAGACAGATTAATGAACCAGCAGTACACAGAACACACAGTCACGAGGGATTTGAAAGTAAACCATAATAAAGCAGCAAAAACACAAAGAGGGCAGTTTCATTTTCTGTTAGGTTTTAAATACATTTGTTGAGTCATTTCTTCCTACAGTCCGTTCTGGGTATCAGTCCACGATTGTAGCTTGTTTCTCAGCTTTTTTGCAACTAACGTTTACTTGACAAAGGCCGTGAGGTCTTTGGGAAGTATGTGCACTGATCAGCCGTAACATTAAAACCACCTCCTAGCTCCACTTACCATATAGAAGTACTTTGTAGTTCAACAATTACTGACTGTAGTCCATCTGTTTCTCTGCATGCTTTGTTAGCCCCCTTTCATGCTGTTCTTAAATGGTCAGGACTCTCCCAGGACCACTACAGAGCAGGTATTATTTAGGTGGTGGATCATTCTCAGCACTGCAGTGACACCGACATGGTGGCGGTGTGTTTGTGTGTTGTGCTGGTATGAGTGGATCAGACACAGAAATGCTGCTGGAGTTTTTAAACACCTCACTGTCACTGCTGGACTGAGAATAGTCCACCAACCAAAAATATATCCAGCCATTAGAGCCTCGTGGGTAGCGTCCTGTGATCACTGATGAAGGTCTAGAAGATGACCAACTCAAACAGCAGCAATAGATGAGCGATCGTCTCTGACTTTACATCTACAAGGTGGACCAACTAGGTAAGAGTGTCTAAAAGAGTGGACAGTAGTGTGGACACGGTATTTAAAAACTCCAGCAGCGTTGCTGTGTCTGATCCACTCATACTCACACTAACACACCACCACCATGTCATTGTCACAGCAGTGCTGATAAATAATACCTGCTCTGTGGGGGTCCTGTGGGAGTCCTGACCATTGAAGAACAGCATGAAAGGGGGCTAACAAAGCATGCAGAGAAACAGAAGGACTACAGTCAGTAATTGTAGAACTACAAAGTGTTTCTATATGGTAAGTGGAGCTGATAAAATGGACAGTGAGTGTAGAAACAAGGAGGTGGTTTTAATGTTATGGCTGATCGGTGTATGTATATACATACACAAGTAAATATCATCTCCTTCAATCATACTACTGTAGATCCAGACATGGGTGCTCAGAAGCCCCCAGTATAACAATGGTTCACAAATGCTAGTGCTGCACTGTCTAGGAGTGGGCATCCTGCAATTACCACACAAAAAGCACAATGTGCATTGTTGAAGTAGGTGAAAAGAACCCAAAGGTAACAGCAAAACTCCAACAAAAATATACAACATACAGTATACAGTGAAAGAAAATGAAACACATGGATGTTCAGAAATGGTCATTGTTCATTCATTCATTCATTCATTGTCTGTTTTACCCCTGTGATTCTATTCAGGCTTGCGGTGGGTCCGATTCACTGGGTGAAAGGCAGGAAACACCCTGACACAGGTCGCCAGTCCATCACAGGGCACACACACTTTTGCACACATACTCAAAACTAGACTCCACATGACCTGACTGCATGTCTTTGGACTGTGGGAGGAAACCAAGCAGACATGGGAGGAACAAGCTCTTCACTGAAAGGACCCGAACCCAGGACCTCCTTGCTATAGGGCAACTGTGTTACCCACTGAGCCAGCGCTGTCTTAGCCACTGTCTTATCATTACAGTGTTGCATGATGGAGGTAGAATCATGGTTTGTCTCTCAACCTTATTTAGCCGTCACGCCCCTGACAAAGGCCATAACGTCTTTGTGAAGTACATTGGGCTTACTAAAAAATATTACCATTATCAATAATATAATGGTGTCTTACCAAGGTTAAAGCAAACAGAAGATTCTATAGAAAAGAACTTCTTTCGGTTCGAGTTTCGGTATGGAACGTGTATCTTTCAGCACATGTTCTGTCTCTCCTTAAATGGTGAACCTGAAGACAAACCTCACATAATACACACGCCTGATCTGCATGCTGAATGAAGAAGCCTTTGCACAGGAATATTCTCTAGCAGGCTAAGACCTCGCCACAAAAAGGTGAAGAAAAATGGGGGGGGGGGAAAGAAACAGTCCATAATATTTTTCCTCCTCCCCCCACCCCTTTCAATCCCCGCCCTCACCCCTCCCCCCACTTAACAACACAGACATCCCATAATAAGCCGGGTGACAAGAACCCGTCCCTCCCCCATCTTGCCACTATAATAATCAAAAAAGCAGGATTACTAATTCACCACTTTGACTCTGCTGTACTCTCTCTCTCCGCTGATACCACAAAGAAGGCTGGCTATGGCGTCAGCAGCAGACCTTCTCATCCACTAGCTTTTTAAAACAGCCCTCAATCATCCAAGTACGTATATAATTCCAGCCTTAATTTTAGTGTTAACAGAAATAAACTGCAAGGTAAAACTTCTACCTGAATCGACCTTGTACTGTAAACATGAAGTAGTGTAAAGTCTTGGCTGACAACCAGTACAAAAACTGGCAAATCATGGATCTAGCAAGACTGACCCAGGACTACCTGCACAGTAAATAATAGAGGTGTGTATTGTGGTGATAGTACACGTCCCGTGTCACACGCTACAGTACTTTTAGACAGAAGACAAAGGAAGAAATAATGCAGCAATTCATGCATATATCCTCACTTTATGCCTTCAGTATGTGCATGAGGCACACACACTTAACCATTTATCTCACACACACACACCCCCCCCCCCCGCACACACACACTTTTTAGCTTCCACCCTCCCACCTCCCTTTGCTATAGGAGGCCACGTTGTGACAAAACAAAGAACATCCCATAATTTCAAAATCAGCCGTACCGATGCAGTAAACATGGCAACTGACTAAAGTGTAAGGCCAGGGAGTAGTCAAGTAAATATGAATATTTATGCACGATCATCCATGCCAGCTACAAACTGATGGGAAAAATGTGTGTGATCTCTTATTACTACTGACTTTATGTATTGTTGCATCATACTATGGGTTATGGACATGCTGCCTTATGAGGTCAATTGTTAATCCAATGATGGACAGTTACATTTGTCAAACTGTGAGAAATTATTTACAGTCTAGACTGAAAAAAAAACCCATAAACCTCTGGGTTAATGACCAGAGGTATAAATGTACAGTTAAGTCTGTGAAGTGAACATGCACAAATAAAACATTAAATCAGAGAACCCATGTAGAATAATTCTGCATTCCATCCAGCAAAGACGGCACTATGAGCACAATATGCAATTCGGAAAGAATTTTTAAAAAATGATTTAGAAAAGACCACCCAAATGTCCTGCCATGCTTTGGTGGCAAAGTTCAGTTGCTAGAATAACTAAACATTAAACATTTTAGCATAAAAAAGCACATATCTTAGCTGTGAAGCATGGTTTGATTCTGCTTGGCTGCATTAAGGCCTGGACAGGTCGAAGTCATTAACAGAACGATGAATTTAAACAAAGGATGCACATGCAATTCCAGTTCAGGTTCAACCTACACCATATCGCCAGATCCTCCATGCCAAGTACAAACTGATGGAAAAATGTGTGTGATCTCTTATTACAACTGACTTGTATTGTTGCATCATACTATGGGATATGGACTGGGTTAATGATCAGAGGTATAAATATGAAGTGAAATTTGTGAAGAGAAAATGCACAGATAAAAAATTTTAAAATAATTCTGTGTTTCTTTGTTGAAAAACCCCTCTGAACCTCTTGGTTAATGATCAGAGGTATAAAATGTACAGTGAAGTCTGTGAAGTGAACATGCACTAATAAAAAAAATTACATTAGAGAACGCGTGTAGAATAATTCTGCATTTCCATCCTGCAAAGATGGCACTATGAGCACAATATGCAATTTGAAAAGAATCATTTGGAAAAGACCACCTGAATGTCCTGCCATGCTTTGGTGGCAAAGTTCAGTTGCTAGAATAACTAAAAATTAAACATTTTAGCATAAAAAAGCACAACATATGAAAGCATATCCCAGCTGTGAAGCATGGTTTAATGCGGCTTGTCTGCATTAGGGCCTGGACAGGTCGCAGTCATTAACAGAACAATAAATTTAAACAAAGGATGCACATGCAATTCCAGTTCAGGTTCAACCTACAACGTATCACCAGATCCTCCATGCCAAGTACAAATGTGTGTGATCTCTTATTACAACTGACTTGTATTGTTGCATCATCCTACAGGATATGGACATGCTGCCTTATAAGGTGAATTGTTTATCCAATGAAGGACAGTTGCGGATAGTTATTTTTAACATTAAATGTTTGTCAAACTGAGAAATTATTTACAGTCTAGACTGAAAAAAAACTCAAACCTCTGGGTTAATGATCAGAGGTATAAAATGTGAAGTGAAATTTGTGAAGAGAAGCATGGTTTGATTCTGCTTGGCTGCTTTAAACCCTGGACAGGTCACAGTCATTAACAGAACAATACATTTAAACAAAGGACGCACATGCAATTCCAGTTCTGGTTCAACCTACACCATATCGCCATATCACCCATATAGACCGATATTTACTATTGGTTGCTGTATAGAACTGTAAGTAACAAACCTAAAAATTAAATGCAAAACAACAACACAACACAACCCAACATAACTGTATGCAGCCCACGGCTGGACCCCATGCCAGAGAGCATTCTATATGATAATATATAAATTAGGTCTCAGACGGGATTTGGGTGTAGACTATTGAAGGTCGCAGCTGCCATCCTCTTAAGAATTACAATAGACGTGACAGCTATTCTCTTTCCTCAAAGCTGAATATTTTTTATATTTGATTTGCTTTATTTTCACCAGCACCAAATTAGATGAAGTAGACAAATTCTATTTAGTTAATATGGCATTTGTCAGGTTCATAAATCAAAGGTCATCTTAATAACTATAAACCAATTAAATACAACCCCAAATCAGAAAAGGTTGGGACAGTTTGGAAAATGCAAATAAAATAAAAATGCAGTGTTTCTTACATTTACTTTGACTTTTATTTGATTGCAGACAGGATGAACCTGAGATATTTCATGTTTTGTCTGCTCAACTTCATTTCATTTGTTAATATACCTCCATTCCTGCATTTCAGGCCTGCAACACATTCCAAGAAAGCTGGGACAGGTGCAATTTAGGGCTAGTAATTAGGTGAAAAAACTAAACAATGATGTGATTCCAAACAGGTGATGTCAACAGGTTATTGTAAGCAGCATCCAGGAAAGGCTGAGTCTTTGATGAGCAAAGATGATCAGAGGATCTCCAGTTTGTCAACAGATGCGTAAGAAAATGATTGAAATGTTTAAAAACAATAAACCTCAAAGAAAGATTGGAAGGGATTTGCAAATTTCTCCCTCTACAGTGCATGATATCATTAAACGATTTAAGGATTCTGGAGGAATATCATTGTGTAAAGGCCAAGGGTGCAAGCTTAAGCTGATCGCCTGTGATCTTCCATCCCTCAGCTGGCACTGCATCAAGAACCGCCACTCAACAACAGCTGATATAACCACATGGGTGAGGGATTACTTTGGCAAACCTTTGTCAAGCACTACAATACAGAGTTACATGCACAAATGCCACATAAACGTTTACTGTGCAAAAAAGAAGCCTTATGTTAACCATGTCCAGAAGCGGCTTCGACTTCTCTAGGCTGCGAGGCATCTAGGATGGACCATCACATAGTGGAAATGTGTATTGTGGTCAGATGAATCAGCATTACGGGTCTTTTTTGGAAAAAATGGACGCCGTGTGCTCCAGACCAAATCATACACTGTTGTTTGTTCATTTACACCTGGGGACAATTTATAGAAGCCAATTCACTAATCCTGGTTTCTGGGAACCTAAGGCTACTATTTAATCACAGAACACCCACTCATTAAGTAAGTCATTTAAATGTTTCAGTTTCAAAATTACAATAGGTACTCAGGTTGTGCAGCGGTAAATTACACCTAACACTACTGTTGGGATCCACGGTTTGAATCCACAGCTGTGCTATCAGCCATACAGGCGCTTGCATACAGACATGATTGGCTATGTCTGGGGGGTGTTTTACTGCATTGCGTGTATTCTTGGGAAAGCCACCGCGGAGCTGATCTGGATAAAACAGCTCGGGAGGCACATGAGTGAAATTACACTAGTAGTACTGCTGAGATCCAGGGTTCAAATCCACAGCGGTGCTATTGCTGGTCAGATGCCTGCATACAGACCTAATAGGCTGTGTCTAATGAGGCGAGGATGGCCAAGGCCCTTTGATGGATTGGTGTCCGGGCTGAGGTGTGTTAATTCTTTGCGCCCAGTGAAGCAGGAACCACTACAACTCTGGCCAGTATAAAACAGTGGTAAAAACATAAAAATAATCATGATTAGTAAAATGAGTTTGTGTATGTCTTGGTTCCAATCCTGGGGGTCTGAGGTCTGGTCTGTTTTACCTGCAGGAGTGATGTTGGGTCATCTAGCTGTGCTGGGTTTTGACCCTCTAGTGTGAGGACTGTCTACTGTCCAGAAATGCACTGTCAGACTTTAATCTATACCAAAGGCTGAACTGAAGGATGATGAGCTCTCCATGTGCTAAACCCTTAGTTATAATTAATTTTACTTCTTTATTTTACCAATCTAGTGTCTTTATTTAATCTAGTTTAATTGATATTACATGGGTCACCCAAGGAGGTCCCTGTTAAGTCTGGTCTCTTTCAAGTGGTCTTAATTACAAAATGTAGGGAGTTTTACCTAGCTACTGTTGCACTCAGCTTGCTCATTGGGAATTCTTGGAGCTGGAATCTGTACAATTGCTTTGGGTCATTGTTCCCTAAAAACTGCTATACAAATCAATTTGCTTTGTACAAAATGACCCAACGTTTTTAAGCCTTGTTGAATCTAAACATAAATACATTCGAACCTCTTCAGCAATATGAAGCAGGTATTAATAATAACCACACTATGCCATAATCAAAAGACTATCTGGAAGAAATTAGATTAAAAGTTATTCAAATATTACAGCCAGGAAAGGGTAACAAAATCAATTCTAAGGCTCTGGGACATCAGCAAACCACAAGAAGAAGCAATAAGATGGAGAAAACCTAATGTCGTAAATCTGTCCAGAAGTGGCCAGCTCAGACTATTTTCCAAGAACACACCAACAACTCATATAGGATGTCACAAAAAACCCAGACAAATATCCAGAAATTAAGTCAGCATTATGATTACACCATTAGAAAGAGATTAAATGGTATCACTGCTAACCAAAAGGATCATTAATCCTTGTTTCACATCTGCTAAAACACCTAGAGAAACATTTTAGGGGAATTTATGTATGTTGGAATGGGTAACTTTACATCGTATGCTTAGATAGCATTCCACAATAAGAACATCATACCAACAGTTAAACATGTGGTGGTGATGTGATGCTCTGGGGATACTTTGCTGCCTACTGGCCTGGGCGACTTGCCATAATTAATGGACCCATTAATTCCGCAGTCATTATTCAAAGCTCATGATTAAGTCCACCTTTTAATGGCTTTAAAAAAAACAACAACAGTTATGAGGTGGCCTAGTCAAAGTCCTGACTTGCACCACGCAGAACCCTAAAGGCTCTGTACAAATGAATAGAATAGAATGCATTTTTTGGTCATATATACATATACAGATGTACAGTACAACAAAATTCTTTCTTTGTGTGTCCCAGCTTGTTTGGAAGCTGGGGTCAGAATGCAGGGTCAGCCATCATACGCCACCCCTGGAGCAGAGAGGGTTAAGGGCCTTGCTCCAACAATGGCTGCATGGCAGAGCTGGGATTTGAGGAAAGGATATAAATACAGTTAAAAACTATTTTGCTACATTATTTTATACCTATATTACATTAGTTAGAGGTTCAAAACCTGAAACAATATATTTAAATGCAAAAACTGAAAAGATCAGGACTGTATAGGCAATTTGGAGCACACCTTCACCTCCATGCTTTGCTATGTGGATAGACAGAATTGTACTAAGAGATCAAGTAAGCCTAGGAACAGCAATCCTTTCTTTAATGACCCTTTCCCCTATTTCATGGTAATACCTCCTGCTTCTAATGAGAAATGTTTATTAAAAGCATGTGTGTTTAATGTCAACATTACTTCACTGTCATTGGATTTTGAACAAGCTGGCCCTTGTTTATTGATCCACCAGAGAATTGAGTGAGAAGGGCATTACAATGATCTAAAGTTATAAACGCATGGATCTGTTTTAGCATAATTGACAGAAAGTATATTACTTATGTTAGAGATATTACACAGATAAAATAAGCAAATCAATTTTATATCAAGATCATCAAAGTCCACTGATCTGAACTCCATTAGGTCAACAAAAAAGGTTCTAGAAGTGTAGGAATTTGGCACTGGATGTTGCAAAAATACAAAACGCAATAGCTACTCTTGAAATAAATCCACTGTGATTAAAGATATTGATCATATTTGGGTAGCACTGTCACCTCACAGCAAGAAGGTCCTGGGTTCGATCCCCAGGTGGGGCGCTCCGGGTCCTTTCTGTGTGAAGTTAGCATGTTCTCCCCGTGTCTGTGTGGGTTTCCTCCGGGAGCTCCGGTTTCCTCCCACAGTCCAAAGACATGCAGTCAGGTGAACTGGAGATACAAAATTGTCCATGACTGTTTGCCATTTAACTTGTGAACTGAGGAATCTTGTGTAATGAGTAACTACCGTTTCTGTCATGAATGTAACCAACGTGTAAAACATGACATTAAAATCCTAATAAATAAATAAATATTGATCATATAACTAGTGTACAATTAAGCTAATTTGGCACAAATACATTTACCTAATATTTTTTACCTGATCTTTACTGTTAAAAAATGTCAATAATTTTAAAGCTGGCATTAAATTTATACAGTAATCTTTAAAAATTTACATTTATCAATTCAAGTAGACGTGGTTTGTGTAAAAGTGGAGAATATTACAAAGCGTTTTGAGTAAATGATTATAAAAGTTAGCGACCATGCTCGGTATTGGATTGCAACTACACGATTGCAGTACATTTTAAGTACAATGTGTGGCGCCATCTAGCGGTTAAACGGTGTAATTTAATAAACTACAGTAAGATTCTGCTTTGACTAGCCATGATCTGTTTGTTAAACGGACTGGTAGCTGCTTCTGGACCTGTTTAATCCAGCATGTGCATGTTTTGGATGTGAACGTTGGGATTACATGCCATTACAGACATCACATTAAATCAGCCATAACATTAAAACCACCTCCTTGTTTCTACACTCACTGTTCATTTTATCAGCTCCACTTACCATATAGAAACACTTTGTAGTTCTACAATTACTGACTGTAGTCCACCTGTTTCTCTACATATATTTTTAACCTGCTTTTACCCTGTTCTTTAATAATCAGGACCACCACAGAGTAGATATTACTTGGGTGGTGGATCATTCTCAGCACTGCAGTAACACTTACATGGTGGTGGTGTGTTAGTGTGTGTTGTGCTGGTATGAGTGGATCAGACACAGCAGTGCTGTTGGAGTTTTTAAATACCGTGTCCACTCACTGTCCACTCTATTAGACACTCCTACCTAGTTGGTTCACCTTGTAGATGTAAAGTCAGAGACGATCGCTCATCTATTGCTGCTGTTTGAGTTGGTCATCTTCTAGACCTTCATCAGTGGTCACAGGGCGCTGTTGGCTGGATGTTTTTGGTTGGTGGACTATTCTCAGTCCAGCAGTGACAATGAGGTTTTTAAAAAAACTCCAGCAGCGCTGCTGAGTCTGATCCACTCATACCAGCACAACACACACTAACACACCACACCATGTCATTGTCACTGCAGTGCTGAAAATGATCCACCACCTAAATAATATCTGCTCTGTAGTGGTCCTGTGGGGTTCCTGACCATTGAAGAACAGCATGAAAGGGGGCTAACAAAGCATGCAGAGAAACAGATGGACTACAGTCAGTAATTGTAAAATTACAAAAAGCTTCTTTTTGGTAAGTGAAGCTGATAAAATGGACAGTGAGTGTAGAAACAAGGAGGTGGTTTAAATGTTAAGGCTGATCGGTGTATACCGCTTAAATGCCTCTGCATTTTTGTAATTCGACGGACAGAACATTTCCAGATATTGTTCTGATGAACAGCGTACTCTGATTAAAAAGTTGATTGTAGAGGGAAAAACATACAGAGAAGTACAGCAAATTATAGGCTGCTCAGCTAAAATGATCTCAAATGCCTTGAAGTGGCATTTGTTAAGAAACAGACGTGTCCTGAATGGGTTCAAATTTGCCAAGGAACACATTGACTGGTCCAAAGAGAAATGGCTCAACATTTTGTGAACTGATGAAAGCAAAATTTTTCTTTTTTGGTCTAGTGGTCATAGACAGTATGTCAGACGACCCCCGAGCACTGAATTCAAGTCAAAGTTCACTGTGATGACAGTAAAGTATGGTGGTCCAAAATTGGGGATGTTTTTCATACCATGGTGTTATGCCTATTTATCACATACGAGGGATCATGGATCAGTTTGAATATATCAGAATACTTGAGGAGATCATGTTGCTCTATGTTGAAGAAGAAATGTCCTTAAAATGGGTGTTTCAACATGACAACGACCCAAAACATCTTGGTTACAGACAAACAAGATTGAGGTAATAGAGTGGCCAGTAATATGAAGTGCGTTTTTTTTTTTTTTTTTTTTTTTTTTTTTTGAGGCAAAACCCAAAATTGCAGAAAAACTGTGGAATGTAGTTTGTTTATCCTGGACTGGATACCTGTTCAGAGGTGCCATAAGTTGGTCGACTCCATGCAACACAGATCTCGGAAACAATCGTTATGCCACTAAATATTAGTTCAGTAATTTAAAGTAAAGTGAAACCTCAAACATTTTTCTCAGTTTATAGATATATTTGTTGGGTTTTTAAAGAAAAATGCTGCACTGCTATTTTTTTTAACAGCCTAATATTCATTTTTCTTAACTTTCTGTAAAGGATTAACACAAACTGGCTAAATGTTGTTAATGTTTTGATTTAGAATTAAAAGTGTAGTATTTTCAGTGCATTTGCATTTATGGAAAAAAAGTTATTATAATGATTTTGAGCTTTATTCACTTTTTTAAAATCACTGCTATTTTTTTTTAACACTACTGTACTATGGAGCAATGAATAGAACTAAAACCGTTTAGCCATATTCATCAGCTGTTTGTCTGCCGCTGTTCCCACGATCAAGTATGGAGTTTTTTTTGCTGCAGAAACAGGCAATCTTGACCATGTGACTGGCATTATGTTTTCACAGAAATACCAAAGCATTTTGAGGAGGAATGTTTTCTGAAAGTGGTCTTCTCACTCTACAGATTTAAATCCTATATAAAATTTGTGATATTTAAAGAAATCAGCCATCACACCTCAATAAGATGGAAGCTTCTACATGAGAAGATTGGGTGAAGATTCCACAAGAGAGGTGTCAGGAGCTTGTTAGCACTTAGCAAATTTGTTTAACAGCTTGTATGTATTAATAAATATTCTTTCTCTGTTTTCTGATACTTCTTGTCTCAGAAAGCCCTCCAATGGATTGGCAGCATATACAGGGTATTCCTGCTTTGCATCCAACATTTCCAGCTGGAACTGGACCTGTCCAGGATAAAGCAGTTCAAGAAAATAAAAATGTATACGAATTCACAATGATTTTAATGTTTGAACTTTAGTTCTTTTGGGGGAGCTTGGGTAAGCAGCTGTCTTAACACTTGGGTTCATGGGCGCTCAGGTGGCACAGTGGTGAAACACGCTAGCACATCAGTGCTGACATTTTAAACCAGTCGGCAGACCTACACTTACAACGATTGACTTGTTCAAGGGCAAGGTGCCGGAGGAGACCTCATAACTGATGCAATTACGACCTCTGCTGGCTGATTGATGCTGCCTGCACAGAGACGAGGCATAATGTGTGATCAGGGTGTGGCTCTCTGTACACAAAGCTGATACACATATGAACGTCGTCTTGTGCAGGTGAAAAGATGCAGTCAGCTACAGCAGACGAGTTCGGAGGGGGCGTGTATCAGTCTCAGACCAGTGCAGATCAGCATCAGTAGAGAGGAAGCGTAATGTAATCAGGTAATTGGATATGACTAAATTGGGAGGAAAAGTGAGGAAAAATGTGACTCAACAGACACAGCCGGCTGCGCCTTAAGGAGGGAAGTCCAATGGGGTATACAGCAACTACTACTGTCTGGCTGAGGTACTGGCACTAGAGGAGAAAGAACAGAGAGAATAGCTTGGTCTGACTTAGCATAAAAACATACCGGCAGCTGTAAGGATGTTGCTGGCAGCAGAATAATGATAGTCGGCAGCCCACCTTAGTCACCTTGTGCAAGCAGCAGACGTCTTCTCAATCTTCAGATTGAAGCAATATTCCAATTGGAAAAATTTTCTGTATTTAATAATACATTCAGGCAGCACAGTGGCTTGGTGGGTAGCACTATCACCTAACAGCAAAAAGGTACTGGGTTTGATTCCCAGGTGGTGCGGTCTGGGTCCCTTCTCGTGTGGAGTATGCATGTCTTCCCTGTGTCTGTGTGGGTTTCCTTCAGGAGCTCCGGTTTCCTCCCACAGTCCAAAGACTAGAGTTGCTTTCTTTCATTTGCGTAATATCTCTAAAATAAGAAATAAACTATCTGTAAATGACGCTGAAAAACTGATCCATGCATTTATAACTTCTCGGTTAGATTATTGTAATGCTCTTCTAACTGGATGCTCTGGTAGTTCCATAAACAAACTCCAGTTGGTTCAAAATGCAGCAGCTCGAGTGCTAACCAGAACTAGAATATTTGATCATATTAGTCCTGTTCCATCATCTCTACACTGGCTGCCAGTTAAATTTCGCATTGATTACAAAATACTTCTACTAACTTATAAAGCACTACATGGTCTGGCTCCACAGTATCTGGGTGAACTTATTGATCACTACAACCCAGCGCGTCCACAAGATGCAGGGTTACTTATAGTTCCTAGAATTAAAAAAAGACCACGGCTGGTGGAGGAGCGTTTTCTTACAAAGCTCCACAACTTCGGAATAATCTCCCTGCCTCTGTTCGGGACTCGGACACAGTCTCGATGTTCAAGTCTAGATTGAAAACACATTTATTTACTCAGGCTTTTGATTAGTCTTGTCAAACTAAACAAGCAAACTTAGTTATGCTGTAATAATTAGAGGTGCTGGAGTCTAAAGCTACTCTCTGTAAAACTGACATTTTACTCTTAATTATTTCACATTGTAACTACATCTTCTGTTGTTTTACCCCGAGGTGGTTCTGACGGAAACCTGTTTACCCTCTCGAGGTTAAAGACTGCAAGTCGAGACTGCAGTGCCAACAATGCTGCTCCTACTAGATGGGATGGACACCCGGCGTGTTTGCACCAAATTGTTTAGAACTTACAACAGACTTTATCACAGACTGGCCTGAATAATTAAGAACTCCAATTATTTTTTTGCTAGTTATAACTTTTGGTTTAATTTAATTTTGTGTTTGTATTGTTTGTGTAAATCCTATTTATTTAAAATATCCTCCACGCCACCCAAAGAGGATGGGTCCCTGCTGAGTCTGGTTCCTCTCAAGGTTTCTTCCTGTATTTAAGAATCCCTGTATGTAAGAAAATTTTTCCTTGCCATTGTCGCCCTCGGCTTGCTCAGCAGGGGGTTTTTGTCTGTTGGTCCTGGATTCTGTAAAGTTGCTTTGAGACAATATCCATTGTAAAAAGCACTATATAAATAAATTTGACTTGACTTGCTACCCACTGAGCCACCATGCCACCCTATAGATTAATATGTTTAAAAAAAAATCTGTTTTTTTTATTTATGTAAATACATGCTTTTTGTGTGGAGTTTGCATGTTCTCCCCGTGTCTGCATGGGTGTTCTTCAGAAGCTCCGGTTTCCTCCCACAGTCCAAACACATGCAAGTTAAATGAACTGGAAATACAAAATTGCCTGTTTGACATTGAACTCAAATTGAACACGACATTAAAATCCTAATAAGCAACCAAACTACTATTTAGTCATGTCACTTACTAACAACTGCTTAAAATGAAAAATACATTCATACATCTATGGCATTGGGATCCACTCCTGTCAGTTGAGGCTACAGTAGGCACAGGCTCACTGAAGCTGGACGGTTTAAAAAGAGATTGCCTAGTCTAATAAATCTTAACTTTTGTTTTGACATGCAGATTTTAGAGTTGGAACTCTAGGGTTGGTGTAATCTGCATGTCCTTGTAATGTAGTAGTGCAATATGATGTGGCCTATAAACTTTGTAGCCTATTCTCCTTAAGGTTTAATATATTGTGCATTATGTGGTGCTTTCTACTCACTTTAGTAGTAGAAAAGCAGCCATTCAGTGTAGCTTTTTGTCACCTTAATCATTCTGGCCTTTTCCTCTGACTTTTTCCATCAACACAACATTTTCACAGAACAGCCACCCACTAAATGTTTTTAGTTGTTACACACGTTTCTGTGTAAACTTTACAGGCTGTTATGTGTGAAACTTCAGATTAGCAGTTTTTGACCTACTTAAACCAGCCCACCTAGGACCAATAACCACGTCACAGATAAAGTCACAGTTTGGCAGAAACCCTGCAATGGACTGGCACCAGGGTATTATAAAAAAACAGGTCAATGGTAGCTCGGCGGTTAAGCTGCTGGACTAGTAATCATAAGGTTGCCAGTTCAAGCCAGACTGTCGCCAAGTTGCCACTGTTGGGCCCCTGAGCAAGGCCCTTAACCGTCATTTGCTTGAGTTGTATTCAGTGGATAACTGTAAGTCACTTTGGATAACAGTGGCTTACAACAATAAAATACATGACGTACAAACCCATGGCACAGCCCAACACTCTTGACTGTGATATTGTGATATACAATATTGCTTTTTATCACAATGTCATCATTTCCAATTCCTGCTTTTTAACACCTACTGCTTGTACCCCCCTTGCCCTGACTGAGGAGAGCCACAATCACTCGCCCTATTTGACAAGCATGTAATCGCCGGCTGCTTCTTTTCCCCTTAAAAGAGGAGTCCCACAGCAAGCTGTATCACATCTGGAAAGTCACGCTATGCTCTCGCCGACTTTCACACATCACTTGGCAAGCCCCTTGAACAGCTGCAGAGGTCGCCATTGCAGCAGCATTAAGCCCGGTCAACCTTAGACACAGCCAATTGTGCCTACTGAATGCCTGGCCAGGTCGATAGAACAGCTGAGATTGGAACCGGAGATCCTAACAGTGTCGAATTATATAATTAACATCCAAAAACAAAAGCCATCAACCATTTAAACAACACATTTAAGGCGCCCAGGTGGCGCAGAGGGATGTTCCGCTAGCACACCAGCGCTGAGATACTGAACTCGTTGGATTGAAACTCGGTATTGCCTCTGGTCAGCTGGGCACCATCTAGCAGGTATAATTGGCAGAGCCTGCAGCAGACACGTTTCTGCTAGGGCGGGATGATCGGACTATGTGGGTGGGGTCTTCAAACGCTGTGTAAGAACCCTGATTAGCAGCTAAGGGCTGCGCGCGGGTCGGAGGAGGTGTGAGCAGCAATATACCTGCACACCAGCAGCGGAAGACAAATTGACTAAGCTAACTTGGGAGAAAATGCATAAATAAAATAGAAAAAAAAAATTTAAAAAAATGACGCACTTCCAAATTCACATTATGTTAAAAAAAAACAAAAAACACCCAATCTGGGTTCAGTTTAAAACAAAAATGTGCAAACTGGTTTTAATTTAACTAGCGTTTCGTTTTATTAATAATAAACAGTAAGACACAATTCTATTTTAATTCTCATTTCCTGCATCACAGCTATTTAAATGATTATTGCTTTAATTATCATTACAACAACTGTATACAAGCTAGTTTAATAAATCATTGCATTAATTCTAAAACACCAATCAAATCATTAAAGTGGCCAAAGAAATCAGTATTAAAATAGCACTAAAAATCTTAAAGTTCTAAATGCTAAACACCAGCTTCCCAAAATAATAATAATAAAAAAATCATACAATACTCATCTCATTATTATGACGACGTATTAGGGCCACTGTGACATTTTATTATTATATTTTACTTTTATTTCAAAAATAAAGCTAAAATACTTTGGGAGTAAAGTCGAAGTTGTAGGGAGTGCCAGATAAGAGAAGCACAGATGAAATGCAGTTTCTTGCAAAGTCGTTTCAGAGTTCTTATACTAATAACTTACTGATGCTGAGGTGGGAAACCGTTATGAAAGTATAACATTATAGCCGCTCAGGTGGCGCAGCAGTAAAGCGCACTAGAACATCAGAGCTGGGATTTCGAATACATCGTATCGTATCGAATCTCAGCTCTGTTATCCGGCTGGGCGGCTAAATGAACAACGCGTGGCCCCTTTTCGTACAGGGTTAGGGAGCCGGATAGGGACCTCATAACTGACTCATAACTGGCATCTGCACAGAGTAGAAGAGTAAAGCTGATCAGGGTGTGGCTCTTTGTGCACAGGGCTGATTCGCATATGAACTCGGCTGGTGCAGGTGAAAAGATGCAGTCGGCTACTGCTCATGTGTCGGAGGGGACGTGTGTTTGCTCTCCTCAATCAGGGGCGGGGGTCAGCACTAGTAGAGAGGAAGCATAATGCTAAAAATTGGGAAAAAATGCATAAAAAAAGAAAGTATAACATTATAACAAATCCTTGACACCCCTTATTTTTTTCTTGTTGGACACCCTTCGGCCACAATACTTCGACTTTATTTCTTGAAGTATCTTGACTTTATTCTTAAAATATTATGACTTTATTCTCAAATTAAATATAAAAAATGAACAGTGGGTCTAATACGCTGGCGTACATTGTTATACGCCACAAAAAGCAAATAATAAAAATTCAGTTTATTTTAAGGCCTGCGGAGGGCAGGAGGAGGTAAGAAACACTTGGGAGTTCCAGTTCCATCAATGCACAGGAATGAAAAGGTCAGATTATCATTTTCTTTTTCTATGACTGGAATGGCTAAACCATTTTGGATGATGTAAAAAAATAAATCAAGCTATCTAAGTGATTTTAATATCACATGACAGATGCTTGTCAGTCATCTATATTCATTTTTTATAAAGGCAGAAATCTTTATTAGATGCGAAGCACCACATGGACCCGCTTTGTAATTTATTCACTCACTCATTTAAATACTTAATTACGGTAAACAGGCACAAAGTTTCTCCACAAGGGGGAGCTCCTGACCCTAGTGCTTCGCATCAGGGACACTGTGTGTCCTAGCAGTTCTGTAGTATACATGTATGACTGACTTATCTAGAAAGACTAAAAAGTCATTAGTCAGGAAGAGAGATGTCTAGCATGTTACCGCACAAGCCACTCGATTAATTTTGTAAAACAAAAGGCACTGTCTGAATAATCTCCAAATTCTTTCTCCATTAACTTGTTCCCAAATACCAGGCTTGTTTCATTTCATTTACTTTCATTCTTCTCTCTTTATTCTCTATAAGAGAATGCAGCGCTTCTTGGGCTTGGTCTCAGGAGGCTCCAGCGCCGCCAGGATTGCTTCATCAAACACGTTCTTTAAACCTCTCTGTAGGGAGAAACAGAAAGCAAACCAGACTCTTTATAAAAGTCAGATTTAAAACAAGACAACCCAATTAACTCAACGAGAAAAAGCACTGCGTCAGAATGCGGCACTTTCGTTTAGTGTAAATAAAAGCATCTCCACAGTTAAAGATTTGTGATTGGTCACAACACTAAACAACAGCTCAGACAACAATGAAAAATTATTTATTCTATGTATGTTTAGACTTTTGTTTTGTTTCAATCATTACACTGCATTTCTAGAAATTAGATAGATAAATTTATAAAATAGATATAGATAGATTAGATAGACAGACAGATAGATTAGATAGACATAAATAGACAGATAGATAGATAGATAGATATAGACAGACAGATAAATAGATATAGATAAATAGATTAGATAGACAGACAGACAGACAGACAGATAGATATAGATAGACAGATAAATAGATAAGATAGATAGATTAGATATATAGATAGATATAGATAGATAGATTAGATAGATAGACAGATATAGACAGACAGATAAATAGATATAGATAGATAAAATAGATAGACAGACAGACAGATAGATAAATAGATATAGATAGACAGATAAATAGATTAGATAGATTAGATATATAGATAGATATAGATAGATTAGATAGACATATAGATAGATGGATAGATATAGATAGATAGATAGATAGATAGATAGATAGATAGATAGATAGATAGATATAGATAGATAGACAGATAGACAGACATATAGATATAGACAGATAGACAGATAGAGATAAATAGACAGACAGATAGACAGACAGATAGATATAGATAGATTAGATAGACAGATAGATAGATAGATAGATATAGATAGACAAATAGATAGATATAGATAGACAGACAGATAGATATAGATAGATTAGATAGACAGATAGATAGATTAGATAGATATAGATAGACAGATAGATAGATAGACAGATAGATAGACAGACAGATAGACAGACAGACAGACAGACAAATACAGACAGACAGATAGATAGATAGACAGACAGATAGACAGACAGATGTAGATAGATTAGATAGATATAGATAGACAAATAGATAGATATAGATAGACAGACAGACAGATAGATACAGACAGATAGATAAGACAGACAGATAGATAGATAGATAGATAGATAGATAGATAGATAGATAGATGGAAAAATAGACAGATAAGACAGATATAGATAGATTAGATTGACAGATATATATATATATATATATATATATATATATATATATATATATATATATATATATATATATATATACAGTGTATCACAAAAGTGAGTACACCCCTCACATTTCTGCAGATATTTAAGTATATCTTTTCATGGGACAACACTGACAAAATGACACTTTGACACAATGAAAAGTAGTCTGTGTGCAGCTTATATAACAGTGTAAATTTATTCTTCCCTCAAAATAACTCAATATACAGCCATTAATGTCTAAACCACCGGCAACAAAAGTGAGTACACCCCTAAGAGACTACACCCCTAAATGTCCAAATTGAGCACTGCTTGTCATTTTCCCTCCAAAATGTCATGTGATTTGTTAGTGTTACTAGGTCTCAGGTGTGCATAGGGAGCAGGTGTGTTCAATTTAGTAGTACAGCTCTCACACTCTCTCATACTGGTCACTGAAAGTTCCAACATGGCACCTCATGGCAAAGAACTCTCTGAGGATCTTAAAAGACGAATTGTTGCGCTACATGAAGATGGCCAAGGCTACAAGAAGATTGCCAACACCCTGAAACTGAGATGCAGCACAGTGGCCAAGATCATCCAGCGTTTTAAAAGAGCAGGCTCCACTCAGAACAGACCTCGCGTTGGTCGTCCAAAGAAGCTGAGTGCACATGCTCAGCGTCACATCCAACTGCTGTCTTTGAAAGATAGGCGCAGGAGTGCTGTCAGCATTGCTGCAGAGATTGAAAAGGTGGGGGGTCAGCCTGTCAGTGCTCGGACCATACGCCGCACACTACATCAAATTGGTTTGCATGGCCGTCACCCCAGAAGGAAGCCTCTTCTGAAGTCTCTACACAAGAAAGCCCGCAAACAGTTTGCTGAAGACATGTCAACAAAGGACATGGATTACTGGAACCATGTCCTATGGTCTGATGAGACCAAGATTAATTTGTTTGGTTCAGATGGTCTCAAGCATGTGTGGCGGCAATCAGGTGAGGAGTACAAAGATAAGTGTGTCATGCCTACAGTCAAGCATGGTGGTGGGAATGCCATGGTCTGGGGCTGCATGAGTGCAGCAGGTGTTGGGGAGTTACATTTCATTGAGGGACACATGAACTCCAATATGTACTGTGAAATACTGAAGCAGAGCATGATCCCCTGCCTCCGGAAACTGGGTCGCAGGGCAGTGTTCCAGCATGATAATGACCCCAAACACACCTCTAAGACGACCACTGCTTTATTGAAGAGGCTGAGGGTAAAGGTGATGGACTGGCCAAGCATGTCTCCAGACCTAAACCCAATAGAACATCTTTAGGGCATCCTCAAGCGGGAGGTGGAGGAGCGCAAAGTCTCGAATATCCGCCAGCTCCGTGATGTCGTCATGGAGGAGTGGAAAAGCATTCCAGTGGCAACCTGTGAAGCTCTGGTAAACTCCATGCCCAGGAGAGTTAAGGCAGTTCTGGGAAATAATGGTGGCCACACAAAATATTGACACTTCAGGAACTTTCACTAAGGGGTGTACTCACTTTTGTTGCCGGTGGTTTAGACATTAATGGCTGTATATTGAGTTATTTTGAGGGAAGAATAAATTTCCACTGTTATATAAGCTGCACACAGACTACTTTTCATTGTGTCAAAGTGTCATTTTGTCAGTGTTGTCCCATGAAAAGATATACTTAAATATCTGCAGAAATGTGAGGGGTGTACTCACTTTTGTGATACACTGTATATATATATATATATATATATACTGTATATACAGGGGTTGGACAAAATAACTGAAACACCTGGTTTTAGACCACAATAATTTATTAGTATGGTGTAGGGCCTCCTTTTGCGGCCAATACAGCATCAATTCGTCTTGGAAATGACATATACAAGTCCTGCACAGTGGTCAGAGGGATTTTAAGCCATTCTTCTTGCAGGATAGTGGCCAGGTCACTACGTGATGCTGGTGGAGGAAAACGTTTCCTGACTCGCTTCTCCAAAACACCCCAAAGTGGCTCAATAATATTTAGATCTGGTGACTGTGCAGGCCATGGGAGATGTTCAACTTCACTTTCATGTTCATCAAACCAATCTTTCACCAGTCTTGCTGTGTGTATTGGTGCATTGTCATCCTGATACACGGCACCGCCATTGGATGCACATGGTCCTCCAGAATGGTTCGGTAGTCCTTGGCAGTGACGCGCCCATCTAGCACAAGTATTGGGCCAAGGGAATGCCATGATATGGCAGCCCAAACCATCACTGATCCACCCCCATGCTTCACTCTGGGCATGCAACAGTCTGGGTGGTACGCTTCTTTGGGGCTTCTCCACACCGTAACTCTCCCGGATGTGGGGAAAACAGTAAAGGTGGACTCATCAGAGAACAATACATGTTTCACATTGTCCACAGCCCAAGATTTGCGCTCCTTGCACCATTGAAACCGACGTTTGGCATTGGCACGAGTGACCAAAGGTTTGGCTATAGCAGCCCGGCCGTGTATATTGACCCTGTGGAGCTCCCGACGGACAGTTCTGGTGGAAACAGGAGAGTTGAGGTGCACATTTAATTCTGCCGTGATTTGGGCAGCCGTGGTTTTATGTTTTTTGGATACAATCCGGGTTAGCACCCGAACATCCCTTTCAGACAGCTTCCTCTTGCGTCCACAGTTAATCCTGTTGGATGTGGTTTGTCCTTCTTGGTGGTATGCTGACATTACCCTGGATACCGTGGCTCTTGATACATCACAAAGACTTGCTGTCTTGGTCACAGATGCGCTAGCAAGACGTGCACCAACAATTTGTCCTCTTTTGAACTCTGGTATGTCACCCATAATGTTGTGTGCATTGCAATATTTTGAGCAAAACTGGGCTCTTACCCTGCTAATTGAACCTTCACACTCTGCTCTTACTGGTGCAATGTGCAATTAATGAAGATTGGCCACCAGACTGGTCCAATTTAGCCATGAAACCTCCCACACTAAAATGACAGGTGTTTCAGTTATTTTGTCCAACCCCTGTATATATATACAGTGTATCACAAAAGTGAGTACACCCCTCACATTTCTGCAAATATTTCATTATATCTTTTCATGGGACAACACTATAGACATGAAACTTGGATATAACTTAGAGTAGTCAGTGTACAGCTTGTATAGCAGTGTAGATTTACTGTCTTCTGAAAATAACTCAACACACAGCCATTAATGTCTAAATAGCTGGCAACATACGTGAGTACACCCCACAGTGAACATGTCCAAATTGTGCCCAAATGTGTCATTGTCCCTCCCTGGTGTCATGTGTCAAGGTCCCAGGTGTGAATGGGGAGCAGGGCTGTTAAATTTGGTGTTTTGGGTACAATTCTCTCATACTGGCCACTGGATATTCAACATGGCACCTCATGGCAAAGAACTCTCTGAGGATGTGAGAAATAGAATTGTTGCTCTCCACAAAGATGGCCTGGGCTATAAGAAGATTGCTAACACCCTGAAACTGAGCTACAGCATGGTGGCCAAGGTCATACAGCGGTTTTCCAGGACAGGTTCCACTCGGAACAGGCTTCGCCAGGGTCGACCAAAGAAGTTGAGTCCACGTGTTCGGCGTCATATCCAGAGGTTGGCTTTAAAAAATAGACACATGAGTGCTGCCAGCATTGCTGCAGAGGTTGAAGACGTGGGAGGTCAGCCTGTCAGTGCTCAGACCATACGCCGCACACTGCATCAACTCGGTCTGCATGGTCGTCATCCCAGAAGGAAGCTGACGCACAAGAAAGCCCGCAAACAGTTTGCTGAAGACAAGCAGTCCAAGAACATGGATTACTGGAATGCCCTGTGGTCTGACGAGACCAAGATAAACTTGTTTGGCTCAGATGGTGTCCAGCATGTGTGGCGGCGCCCTGGTGAGAAGTACCAAGACAACTGTATCTTGCCTACAGTCAAGCATGGTGGTGGTAGCATCATGGTCTTGGGCTGCATGAGTGTTGCTGGCACTGGGGAGCTGCAGTTCATTGAGGGAAACATGAATTCCAACATGTACTGTGACATTCTTAAACAGAGCATGATCCCCTCCCTTCGAAAACTGGGCCTCATGGCAGTTTTCCAACAGGATAACGACCCCAAACACAACCTCCAAGATGACAACTGTCTTGCTGAGGAAGCTGAAGGTAAAGGTGATGGACTAAACCCAATTGAGTACCTGTGGCGCATCCTCAAGTGGAAGGTGGAGGAGTTCAAGGTGTCTAACATCCACCAGCTCAGTGATGTCATCATGGAGGAGTGGAAGAGGATTCCAGTAGCAACCTGTGCAGCTCTGGTGAATTCCATGCCCAGGAGGGTTAAGGCAGTGCTGGATAATAATGGTGGTCACACAAAATATTGACACTTTGGGCACAATTTGGACATGTTCACTGTGGGGTGTACTCACTTATGTTGCCAGCCATTTAGACATTAATGGCTGTGTGTTGAGTTATTTTCAGAAGACAGTAAATCTACACTGCTATACAAGTTGTACACTGACTACTCTAAGTTACATCCAAGTTTTATTTCTATAGTGTTGTCCCATGAAAAGATATAATAAAATATTTGCAGAAATGTGAGGGGTGTACTCACTTTTGTGATACACTGTATATATATATATATATATATATATATATATATATATATATATATATATATATATATATATATATATATATATATATATATATATATAGACAGACAGATAGATAAGATACAGGCAGACATATTAGATAGATAGACAGATATAGATAGATTAAATAGATAGACAGACAGACAGATAGATGAGATAGACAGACAGACAGATTAGATAGATAGATAGATAGACAAGACAGATAGATTAGATAGATAGACAAGACAGATAGATTAGATAGACAGACAGATTAGATAGATAGACAGACAGACAGATAGATAGATACTTTATTTATCCTGAAAGAAATTATTGAAATTATTAGATATATACAAAGTGACCTGTCCCTTTTTTGAAATAATGTCAGCACTGCACACATCTGAAAGCCTTTTCTGTAAACTGGTAAAACCGGTATCGAGTCGTATTATAAAGTGCCGCATTGTCCCACTAGTGAATGTTTAACATACACATGAGCATAATCATACATGTTTAGGCATTGTTGAATTGCTAACCAACAATGTAATTGCTTGGTTAATGTTGTTGGTTAAAAGTGGCATTTAAATAAATTTGAAACTGCTTAACTGTAACCTACCCTCACCTCCTCACCTTTAAAATCACAGTGATTGTAGCCTACTACAGTGGTACCTTGAAACTCAAGAAGTGGCGCAGAGTTTAAAAGGTGTGGAGTTTTAAAGTTTGTTTTTCCATTAAGATGTATGGGAAACCTGTTAATGCGTTCCATGGACCCACAGAACTGCATATATTTTAGGCTAATGTACAATAATGGGTTGTTTGTGACACGTATACACTAAAAATAACAAAAATATAATATAAAAAAACACTGAAATACGATTGAAAAATAGTTAAATACAATAAAACCTGCTCTTTACCTTTACTTCTTTATTGTGTTCTTATGCTCCTTAATCGTGGAGATGCTCAATCTTGTAATACCGTGTTCCGTTTAGCAAGGGCGCATTATCATAAAAAGCGGCAAAATAGCTTTTGCGCTGCTGTGCCGTTATTTCCTATGGAGTGTGCCGGTGCACAAAACTTTACGTGACTTATTGTACTAAACAACAAGCTTGGAATTTCATTAGTGGAGAGAACTTATGAGCAGTAATAATTAAGAGAGGTTCAGTGTTTCTGTTCTGTTTCGATTAAGCATCATGATAAGTGTTTTAGACTCTCTCGGAAAAGCTGATTCTCTCTATTTCTTAGAACCCTGAGCTATAACACAAGTTTAAAAGTGAAACGGGATGAAAATCCAGCAAAACACAGATACATGTGGAACATAGCAGCAGTTGCACACACGGCGAGTTTAAAAGGTACAAATTTCTCCACAAAGGGCGCCAAGTTTCAAAGATTTTGAGATTGAAGGACATCAAGTTACAAGGTACCACTGTACTTAATAACAAGTGCTGGGGAAAAATACACCGATCAGGCATAACATTATGACATAATGTTCTTATAAATAAATATAAATAAATAATATTCTTATATTGTGTTGGTCCTCCTTTTGCTGCCCCATACGCAACAATCTGTGATGCACTGTGTATTCTGACACCTTTCTACCAGAACCAGCATTAACGTCTTCAGCAATTTGAGCTACAGTAGCTCGTCTGTTGGATTTGACAGCACGGGCCAGCCTTCGCTCCCAACGTGCATCCATGAGCCTGTCGCCGGTTTACCACTGTTCCTTCCTTGGACCACTTTTTATAGATACTGACCACTGCAGACTGGGAACACCCCACAAGAGCTGCAATTTTGGAGATGCTCTGACCCAGTCGTCTAGCCATCACAATTTGGCCCTTGTCAAACTCGCTCAAATCCTTACGCTCGCCCATTTTTCCTGATTCTAACATCAACTTTGAGGATAAAATGTTCACTTGCTGCCTAATATATCCCACCCACTAACAGGTGCCGTGATGAAGAGATAATCAGTGTTATTCACTTCACCTGTCAGTGGTCATAATGTTATGCCTCGTCGGTGTACATCACGCCTCCGTTCACTTAGTTTGTTTGACACAAAACGAGTATGGTTGTATATATTACTACTGCTAATTAATTTGTACATGTAGAATATAGGTTTGTTTTGTTTGGCAGTCATGTGACTTTTGGATGGGCTGTGAGGAGCTTTACTGACTGTCATGTGTGAACTTTTCAAAACCAGCCCTAACGTAATGAACAGTAGCGTAATTAACCCTTAAACTCGTGAAGAGGATTAAGGCTGACTAAAATCCTAACTGAAGCAACTTCCACAAAGCTGTGCTCTTGAATTACTGTATTATCTTGTAAATACATTTCTATGCTCCTAATTTCCAAGAACATGTTTACTTTTAGCACTTATTTTTTGCTTAGTAACCAATAAATGTAGGATTAGTTTTTTCTACCAGTATGGCTATAAAACTCACAAGCGTATAAAACATATGCACTAGCATTTTTGAGTCATAAATAAATAACACAGAAACATTTTTTGCACCCAATCTGCCAGTCAAGTGCACACACCTAGTTCTCATTTCCTTTAACAGGTGTGAATTCAGTTTCACAATATAAAGAGGATCATGATATTTCCTCTCCATTCTTTCGCCGCTCTTGTCGGCAGCTACACTACTCAAGACAGTAGGAGTCACTGTTGGAGGGGCGGTGGAAGGAGGAGAATCTTTTAGCCAGCCTTCTAACACTCGGACAGGGCCAATTGTGCCACCCACCCAATCCTATATACATGTTACAGTTGTCCTCATTCCTGTGCAGCTGTCTAGTCTGTATGTTGGTTTAATTGCCGTTGTGTACATTTTTTAGAACTGTAACCGTGTAACCATGAGGAAGCTCATTGGGGCTGCAGACCCTACTTAGCTAAATAAATAATCTTCCTATACATTAATTTATGTGTGCAGCCCGTGAGACTAGCTAACAACCATTTTGGTTGACTATGCACTAAAATCATATACACTGATCAGCCATAATATTAAAACCACCTCCTTAGTTCTACTGTCCATTTTATCAGCTCCACTTACCATATAAAAGCACTTTGTAGTTCTACAATTACTGACTGTAGTCCATCTGTATCTCTGCATGCTTTGTTAGCCCCCTTTCATGCTGTTCTTCAATGGTCAGGACTCTCCCAGGACCAATACAGAGTAGGTATTATTTGGGTGGTGGGTCATTCTCAGCACTGCAGTGACACTAACATGGTGTTGTTGTGTTAGTGTGTGTTGTGCTGGTATGAGTGGATAAGACACAGTAGCGCTGATGGAGTTTTTAAACACCTCACTGTCACTGCTGGACTGAGAATAGTCCACCAACCAAAAATATATTTAGCCAACAGCGTCCCGTGACCACTGATGAAGGTCTAGAAGATGACCAACTCAAACAGCAGCAATAGATGAGCGATCGTCTCTGACTTTACGTCTACAAGGTGGACCAACTAGGTAGGAGTGTCTAATAGAGTGGACAGTGAGTGGACACGGTATGTAAAAACTCCAGCAGCGCCGTTGTGTCTGATCCACTCATACCAGCACAACACACACTAACACACCACCACCATGTCAGTGTCACTGCAGTGCTGAGAATCATCCACCACCTTAATAACACCTGCTCTATAGTGGTCCTGAGGGGGTCCTGACCATTGAAGATAGTAGTGATAGTAGGCTAAAAAAAATATGTAGAGAAACAGATGGACTACAGTTAGTAATTGTAGAACTACAAAGTGCTCCTATATGGTAAGTGGAGCTGATAAAATGGACAGTGAGTGTAGAAACAAGGAGGTGGTTTTAATGTTATGGCTGATCATGTCATGTCATGTAGAACTTGAAAGAGCACAAGCTGAAGCGTGTAGTTTTGCTGAATAACCGTACCTGCGTAAGGGCAGAGCATTCAACATATTTTACGGCTCGAAGATCTCTGGCCAGT